>NC_135901.1:60836251-61536869 GCF_964194155.1 Cetorhinus maximus | reverse complement strand
GATTTCAACTTCCCCAATATTAACTGGGATAGACAAAGTGTGAAAGGCTTAGAGGGGGCTGAATTCTTAAAATGTATCCAGGAGAGCTTTTTAACCCAACACATAGGAAGTTCTACAAGAGAGGCAGTGGTGCGAAGCCGAGCAGGCGGTAGAAGTGTCGATGGGGGAGAATTTTGGCAATAGTGACCATAACTCAGTAAGATTTAAGGTAGTTATGGAAAAGGCCAAAGATGGTCCAGAAATAAAGGTTCCGAATTGGGTGAAGGTCGATTTTAATATGATAAGACAGGATCTGGACAAAGTGGACTGGGAGCAGCTACTTGAAGGAAAATCTACGTTTGAGCAGTGGGAGTCATTCAAAAAGGAAATAGAGAGATTGCAGGGCTGAAAATAAACCAAATTTCATAGGGAACAACAGTTCATACTGCATGAGAAAAGGGTGCTGATTGATTGGCCAGTCAGTTCTGATTGATCATTGCTATGGAGAATGTACCAGGGAGCATTAATCATGTGCTTTTGTTTAATTCAACAAAAGGTGCCCTGCCTGGACTTGTTTCTTATGCCTGCAGAGGACGGGCCCCTGTGTATGAATATATGTAGCTTCTAGCAAGGGTAAGTGAGACACATTACGAGCCCGACTGATAATCTTTGAAATTTGATGTTCTTGTGTCTGTCCTGATGAGTACAAGATTAAATGTTTTGACAGAATGTTTCTTTTTTTTTACAATACTCAAGTGCATTAAAGGGTGAAAGTGTGATAGACAGAGGGAGAGGTGTAGGGAGAGAATCTCAGAGCTTGGGGACAAGGGAACTGAAGGCACGGTCACTAATGGTGGAGTGATTAAAATAGGGAATGTACAAGGCCAGAATTAGAGCAGTGTAAATATCTCAGAGGTTTGTGGGGCTGGAGGAGATTACAGAGATAGGCAGAGAGGAGGTCATGGAGGGATTTGGAAACAAGGATGAGAATTTAAAACTCAATTTGCTGCTTGACCGGGAGCCAAGGCAGGTGAGGAAGCAGAGGGGTGTTAGGGGAACATTGCAAGTGAAGACATGGACAGAAGACTTTTGGATGGTAACCAGCCAAGAGTGTGTTGGAATAGTCGAGTCTGGAGGTAAAAACGGCAGCGATGAGGGTTTCAGCAGCAGATGCACTGAGACAAAGTGAGGTCGGGTGATGTTACGGAGGTGGAAACAGTAGACCTTAGTGATGACACAGATACAGATATGAGGTCAGAAACTCATCTCGAGATCAATTTTAATGCCAATGTTGTGGCTTAATCTCAGACTGTTCCCAGGGAGAGGGATGGAGTTGGTATCTGGAGATTGGAGCAGGGACCGAAAACAGTATCTTCAGTCTTCTCAGTGTTTAATTGGAGTTAATTAGTCATCAGGAAGAGAAGCAGGAACCAGAATAGACCATGAGACTGATCCCAGGTTTAACTTAGTTAGAGAGGGAGAGAAGGAAGGAAGGAAACCCTGGGAGGTTTGGAGAAACCACCTTCACAATCACTCACTAAATCACCACGCAGTAAGTTTTGGGCACAAGGTTAATGTCTGCTATTCTGTATGGTCGGTTAGCGGGTTTCAGATTAATGTTTTGTCACGAGTAATGACTGAAGTGAATGATGAAACATATTGTTATCTCCAGTTGTACAAATTTGGTTGAGCAGATAGAGAAAAAATTGTGCAAATCTCTATTTGGATTTCAGCACACGGGAGGAGGGAGAGTGTGTGGGACGGGGATTTGCAGCTTTGGGGAAACGAGAGAGGAAAAAATGTTCCAGAGAAACAAGAATTGTCTGTTCTATATTTCTATCCTGTTCTTACAGTGATGACTTTTGTAAACTCCTTTTACAGAGAATTAGAAGGGGAGGATTTGCGGACGGGAAACTCAAACCAAACATCACATCAAGATTTGACACTGTCACTCGATTCAACAGGAACTGAACATCATCGATCTTTAAATGTGGAAGGAGAAATGTTTGTCTGTTCTGCCTGTGGGAAAAGATTTCAAACATCAGTGAGACTGGAAAAGCACCGAGACACACACACACCCGAGTGAGAGTGTTCCAGTGAACTGACTGTGGAAAGAGCTTTAACCAGTTACACAGCCTGAAATAACATCACACCATTCATAGCAGGGGGAAATTGTACACGTGTTCTATGTGTGGACAAGGATTCAACTGATCATCAAACCTGGAGAGACACAGGGACGCCCGCACCATGGAGAAACCATGGAAATGTGAGGAATGTGGGAAGGGATTCAATTACCCATCCTGGCTTGAAAACCACCAACGCACCCACACAGGGGAGAGACCGTTTATCTGCTCCAAGTGTGGGAAGGGATTTATTTGGTCATCCAGCCTGCTGGCACATCAGAGAGTTCATACTGGAGAGAGGCCATTCACCTGCTCCGAGTGTGGGAAGGGATTCACTCAGTTATCCAATCTCCTGAAACACCAGCGAGTTCACACTGGGGAAAAGCCATTCACCTGCTCCAAGTGTGGGAAGGGATTCACTCAGTTATCCAACCTCCTGAAACACCAGCGAGTTCACACTGGGGAGAGGCCGTTCACCTGCTTTGAGTGTGGGAAGGGTTTCACTCAGTCATCTGACCTGCTAACGCACCAGCGAATTCACACTGGGGAGAGGCCGTTCAGCTGTACTTCTTGTGGAAAGAGATTCAGGTCTTCATTCAGCCTCATTGTACACCAGCGACTTCACACTGGAGAGCGGCAATTCACCTGCTCCAAGTGTGGGAAGGAATTCACTCAGTCATCCAACTTGCTGAGACACCAGCGAGTTCACAAGTGACTGCAGAAGTCAGACTCTGCTGTTATCGCTGCTGTGTCTGGAATTCGCTGCCAGAGGAGGTGGTGGAAGCAGGTACAATAGTGGTGTTTAAGAGGCAGCTTGACAAATACATGAATAGGATGGGAATAGAGGGATACGGACCCCAGAAGTGCAAAATGTTTTAGTTGACGGGCAATATGATCAGCGCAGGCTTGGAGGGCCGAAGGGCCTGTTCCTGTGCTGTACTTTTCTTTGTTCTTTGTTAATCACATCCAGGATTGAACCATGTTCATTCTGACAGTTGGGGTTTGTTTCTGCTGATGTTAATAATCCCTGTAACTGGGCTGGAGTTTAATATTCTGGATCTATAGCTGGTTGTGTCCTCGGGGCTGCTGTGTCCCTTTAAGAACTGCTGTCTCTGAACCTTCCCCATAATTCAGCAACTCTCATTAGAAATTAGTTTACCACAAGAGGGGGAGACAATGCAATAGTGATATTGTTACTAGACTAGTAATTCAGAGATAAAAACAGAAAATGCTGGAAAATCTCAGCTGGTCTGACATCATCTGTGGAGTGAGAAACAAAGTTAATGCTTTGAGTCTGTATGACCCTTCTTCAGAGCTAAAGAGAAGTAGAAATGTGACAAAATGTATACTGTTTTAAGGTGCTGGTTGCCGGGGGTGGAGCAGGTGAAGCTGGATCGAGGGCCAGTGATAGGTGGGGCTAAGGAGAGATTGACAAAGATGTCATGGTCAAAATGAAAGACGATGTAAAAGGGAATAAAACATGAATAAATGAAAAAATAAAATGAAATGTTTTAAATGGGTGAAAAAGGGAGGAGGATAGAGGAGAGAGTACATGCCATGAAGTTGTTGAACTCAATATTAAGTCCAGAAGGCTGGAAAGTGCCTAATCGGAAAATGAGGTGCTGTTCCTCCAGTTTGCGTTGAGTTTCAATGGAACATTGCAGCAGGCCAAGGACGGACATGTGGGCATGAGAGCAGGGTGGTGTGTTGAATTGGCAAGCGACAGGAAGGTCTGTATCATGATGGCGGACAGACCGAAGGTGTTCCTCAAAGCAGTCACCCAGTCTGCATTTGGTCTCTCCAATGTAGAGGAAACCGAATTGGGAGCAGCGAATGCAGTAGACTAAATTGAGGGAAGTGTAAGTGAAGTGCTGCTTCTCCGGAGAGGAGTATTTGGCCCCTTGGACAGTGAGAAAGGAGGTGGTAAAGGGGCTGGTGTTGCACCTTTCATGATTGCATGGGAAAGTGCCTTGGAAAGGGGATGAGGTGTTAGGGGTGATGGAGGCATTGACCAGGGTGTCCCAGAGTAGTCCCTATGGAATGCTGATGGGGGTGGTGAGGGGAAGATGTGTTTGGTGGTGGCATCATGCTGGAGTTGGCAGAAATGGCGGAGGATGATCCTTTGAATGTGGAGGCTGGTGGGGTGATAAGTGAGGACAAGGGGGACCCTATCATGGTTCCTTCCTCAGTGACTGTCTCCGTCTCTGACTTACCCCATGTGGATTCAACTAAAGTTCCATCCCTCATGTTTTGAATCCACCCAGGAAGACAGGTATCTCCGGGACATAGAATGCTCCTCGCACTGCTGTTCTCACCTCACCCTGAGATCTACACTCAGTGCCATGCGCCGCCGTATGGACACACTCGATCTCTCCCTCCAGCAGCACTGACTCATCCGATCTCAAAGCTCTCCTTATCGCCAGTTTCATTTATTTATCACTCCCAGAACCATGATAGGGTTGCTCTTCCCCTCACTTTTCACCCCACCAGCCTCCGCTTTTAAAGGATCATAGTGATTCATAGTGATGTTCAAAAGAACACAAGAAATTGGAGGAGGGATAGACCATTGATTGATAGACCAATGATTGAACCTGCTCCACCATTGAATGAGCTTCCAGCTCCACTCTACTTTCACCCTACCCCCATATCCATTGATTCCCTGAGTGTCCAAGTATTTATGGCTTTCCACCTTGAATGCTCTTTTGATGGAGAACGATGGATTCAATTCAAGTTTTAATCTGGCAAATGCACAAACAAGGTGCACATGAATTGAAAATTCACTTCATCACTGCTTGATAATCATGTTAACTGAACTTTCCACTGGCCCTGAGCTAAAATCTGGTCATTCTCTGACTGTTGAAAAATAAGAGATCACCTCTTTAAAATGGAGAAGAGGTGAATTTTTTTCTCTCAGAGGATCGTGATTCTTTGGAACTCTCTTCCTGAAAGCGTGGTGGAAGCAGAATCTTTGAATATTTTTAAGGCAGAGGTGGATAGATTCTTGATGAGCAAGGGGGTGATAGGTTATTGGCGGGAGGAGGGATGCAGATTTGAGGTGACTGTCAGATCAGCCATGATCTTATTAAAAGGTAGAACAGGCTCAAGGGGGCATATACCCCTACTCCTTGCTCCTACTCCTTGTTCGTACGTTCATATATTTGTCTTTTACTAACAAAAACTGAGTTTAAAAGTTCTATTTATGGGAAGAAAAATTTTGTTCGCACCGCCGACTGAGACTCCAGGGAGTTCACACCGAACTGTAGAGGATTGTTCTGCTATTTACACCCAGGACAGAACTATAGCAGAGGACCCATGCACTTTGTTTGTTATATCAATCGATAAATAATGTTATATCTTGACTCTGGCATCCAGTCGTCATCGGATCACAAACCATAATTTGCTGTGCAAAAGAAAAGGGCTTTCAATGGCGGCGGGACGACCCAGCATTCAAAGGGGAGAAGAATGTGCCCTATCCTCAAAACAACAGCTCCCTGCACATGCGCATTACGGTCTGTTTCATGAGCATGCGCAATGCTGGTCTGTGACTGAAGCTGCTCAGAGCGCGGGGAGAGAATGTCAAGTGGAGCAAAGTAACAGAGTTAGTGGGTGTGTGAGGAGGAATGGAGCCAGCGGAGTGGACAGGGAGGCTTCATAAAGACACAGTGCAGGCCGCAGACCCCAAATAACAAGGTACCGGGCTTGTGTTTGCAGAAAACGGGCCGAAAAATCCTTGATTTCTCCCTTCGCCGGGCCCGGGGTAACGGCCGCCATCTTTATAGGGACAATTATGCAGTAAGGCGCATGCGCGGCCATCCTGGTCCAGGTAGCAGGAGGAGAGAATATTGTGACTTTTTATCCTGGACTGACAGGGATGGATTTTGGAAACTCCTGTTACAGCGGGTTAGAAGGGGAGAATTTACACACAGCAAACTCAAACCAAGGGAAATGTTTTTCGCTTCTCAGTTTCTAATCTTGGACTTACAGTAGTGGATTTTAAATTCCTTTTACAGCAGGGCTGTAGAACTGAACCCAGCCAGAGCAGAGAGGGATAGAAAACTGGGAGAGGAAAGAAATGGTGGAGATTGCATGATGGGTCTGGATTTCTCATCATAGGAAGGAGAGTGAGTGTGGGACTGTGATTTACAGCTTGGGGTGGGGGGGGTGAGACGAGAGGAAGAAATATTCCCTAGCAAGCGGAATTGTCAATTATTAATTTCCATGCTGGACTGACAGTGATGACTTTTGTTAACTCCTTTTACAGGGCCTTAGGAGGGAAGGATTTTCAGATGCCAAACATCATCAAATATTAAGATTTGTAGATTGGATTCGCAAACCAAACATCACATCAACATCTGATTGAGTCACTCGATTCATCAGGAACTGAATATAATCGACCTTTGAATTTGGAAGGAGAAATGTTTGACTGTTCTTTCTGTGGGAAAAAATTTCAAACATCAGTGTGACTGGAAAAGCACTGAGACACGCACACCCGAGTGAGAGTGTTCCAGTGAACTCACTGCGGAAAGAGCTTTAACCAGTTAAAATCATCGCACCATTCACAGTGGGGAGAAACTGTACACGTGTTGAGTGTGTGGATGAGAAAATGTGAGAATGGTGTGAAGCTATTCAGTTATCCATCCCAGCTGGAAATTCATTGACACACTCACATTGGGGCCAGCACCATGGTGAAACCGTGGAAATGTGGGGACTGTGGGAAAGGATTCAATTATCCATCTCTGCTGAGAAGCCATCGACGTATTCAAACTGGAGAGAAGCCATTTACCTGCTCCGTGTGTGGCAAGGGATTTACTCAGTCATCCACTCTGCTGACACATCAGTGAGGTCACACTGGGGAGAGGCCCTTCAGTTGAACTTACTGTGGTAAGAGGTTCAGGTCTTCATCCCACCTGAGTGGACACCAGCGATTTCACACTGGGGAGAGGCCATTCACCTGCTCCGTGTGTGGAAAGGGATTCACTGTGTCCTCCAACCTGCTAAAACACCAGCAAATTCACACTGAGGAGAGGCCGTTCAGCTGCAATTCCTGCGGAAAGAGGTTCAGGCATTCCTCTGACCTCACTGCACACCAGCGAGTTCACACTGGGGAGAAACCATTCACCTGCTCTGTGTGTGCAAAGGGATTCACTCAGTCAGCCAGCCTTCAGTCACACCAGCGAATTCACACTGGGGAGAAGCCATTCACCTGCTCTGTGTGTGCGAAGGGATTCACTCAGTCAGCCAGCCTTAAGTCACACCAACAAGTTCACTCTGGAGAGAAGCCATTCAGCTGCACTTCCTGTGGAAAGAGGTTCAGGTCTTTATCTAATCTTAAAGTACACAAGCGAGTTCACACTGGAGAGAGGCCATTCACCTGCACTGTGTGTGGGAAGGGATTCACTCAGTCAGCCAACCTGCTGTCACACCAGCGAATTCACAAGTGATTGCAGGGATTGGATTTTGCTATTTCTGCTGCTGTTAGTCACATCCAGGACTGATAGTCAGATAGTATTAGCTTTGATTCTGCTGATATTAACACCCCTATAACTGGCTGGAGTTTAATTTTCTGGATCTGTCACTGATTATCTGAGCTGCAGTGTCCCTTTTTAAAAGCACCATCTGTGAACTTTCCTCTTAATTTCAGAACTCTCAACAGGAACTCGATTACAATAAAATTATGAATTTTTACTTCAATCCTAAATTAATCTTTGGAGCAAAGTCTACAATTCAGTGTCTGACAGGTTCCATTGATTAACATCTCCAATTAGAGAGTACTGATTAATCCTTGCTGACAATTCTTACTGACTTGTACATTCCACACAGAGACACCTCCATGATGAAATTAATTTATCAAGGAACATAAAACAGTAAAATATTTTACAGGCACATCAGTAAAAGCTTCATCAGTCAACACTGATATTGCTGAATCTTGGAAGTCGCTGAGTTCAATCATTTCTGACACAGCAGCAACAGCATTTGGGAAAGGTGGAACCCACAACAAAGACTGGCTTGAGACCTACTCAGCAGAGATGAATCTGTCATTGAAGCAAAAAGCAAAGCCTACCTGATTACAACATAAACCCAACAGCTAGAACACTGTGTAACTTGCAAGTAGCTGAGACAGTCGTGTAAAAAACAGGGAGAGACTGTGTAAATAAACACTGGTTCAGCCCAGATCATGAAATCCAAACTGCCTGTGACAATGGAAATCTACGTGCTGTGTATGATGGGATCAGGAGGGCGCTTGGTCCGACCATCACCAAATGGATGTTGAAGTTCTCACCCACAGAAGAAAACAGATGTCCCACTGGGTTGAAACTGCTGTGAGCTGTACTCCTGTGAGAAGGACATCTCCCAGTCTCTGTTTGACTCTCTCTTGCAGCTTCCTGTCATGGTTGAATTGGATGAGGAACCCTCACCACTTGAGCTCGAAAAGGCCATTGATTGTTTAGCAAGCAGAAAGACACCCGGCAAGGATGGAATTCCAGCTGAACTGCTCAAGCCCAGAAAGTCCCATCTACTGTCACACCTTCATGACCTCCTCCTTCTCTATTGGAAGGTAGGATCCATTCGACAGGACACGTGTGTGATTGAAGAATGATCACAATATACAAAAAGAAAGGTGACAAAGGAGATTGCAACAACTACAGGGACATCTCACATCTCACTCCTCAGCATCACAGGGACGTCCTTCACTAGGGTCAGGCTTAAAAGACTCCATCTACTTGCAGACCGAGTGTATCCAGAAGCACAGTGCGGTTTCTTGTGCTGGCAGATCTACAGTGGACATGATCTTCTCCATACGCCAGCTACAAGAGAAATGTACAATTGGGATTGAATCTAAAATGCTGCCAGCTTCTGTGCTGAGAAAAGTGAAAGGTTATAATTACTGAGTGAAAGTAAACCTTTAAGTATGAATCACAATGAACTTGTACAATTGTAAAAGGCATCGAAAAGTTGGATTCCCTAAAGATAAGCTTCAGCCTTGAGGTTCTGTTCCGGAGCTCACAAGCTGTGGGAAACTCCACCCTCTTTAACTCTTTTCAGTCTCAGAAGGTTGAAGCTCCTTTTGCCTGTGAAAGTGAACTTTCAGTTTTACTTTTCTTCATTATTATTACAGTCATTTGGAAAGGTGCCTGAAGAAAGAAGAAAATAACATTTTGGAAAAGCTGAGAAAAATATCAAGAGAATTGGAAAAACAAAGATTGAAATGGGGTTTGGTTCATCCTTGATCTGAAAATGAAGTTACATAAAGTTGACACAAGTGTGCACATTTGAGAATGTTTCTTCAGCCCCTTTGCTAACAAGCTGAGAAGTTAACCCTTTCCACTGACAGCCTGGTGACAACTTAAACAAAAGGCTTTGCTTTTTAGAGATTTGACTTCATCCCATTTGTTATCATTCAAGACAAAGTGTCTGAGAATGGGAGAAATGGGAGTGATCTACAATCTGATTGCAAGTACATGTACTTCTGTCTCTGATCTACAAACACCCTAATATGAGAGTATTAAATAGGACAGTAAAGTTCCTCGAGTGCTCCTGAATGAGATTGAATGGTAATTCATGGAATGACATATTTAGAATAAAAGATAGAGAAAATCACACCACCAATTGGGAAATGGAATAATTCACTTGGGTATAATTCAATAGAATAGTTCAAATTGATATACATGTACATTCTAGTGAAAGTTAGGGAAGTGTAGATGAGACCAGTAAACAGATTTCTCTTGGTGATGTTTGTGTCCTTGCCTCTGTATTTAAAAGAAACTGAATTTGATAGTCTGGCCACTATCCAAGGCATCAGAACCAGGCAGGGGTAGATCAGCAAAGACAGATGCCCCATTGATATTTTGATAAGATCACCTGAAAGACCAAGAGCAACTTGCATAGGTTCGCACATGCAGCTTGGTATTGGCATACAGCGTGTGTGCAGATGTGATATCTTACATGTGGTGTAATTAACATGTGGAAATGCATGGTGACCCTGCACTGAAGAACAGGTCCCAGGCATGCTAAGCTACTTGACAACAGAACATGAAGTGATTATTGTGGAAAATTGAATGAGACATTTTAAATCATCAAGACATTAACACACACTCTATAGTGAAACTAACTATAAAACAATCAGCATTGAATTAAACACACTCGTATCTATCAGAGGGAGTAAAGTTTAAGTGAAGAGGGAAATAGAATCTGGATTTACAAAATATCCACAAGGTGGAGGCGGGTGTACAGAGAGATGGAGAATCTTTAAAGTCTGTGCATGAACTTTTGTTTGAACCAGATGTATTTACAACAAGTCTATAATTTAGAATTGTGTGAGATGATCGGCAGGTGGGGAGGATGAATCTCAGTCGATAGTTATCACATTTTAGTCGAAAAGTTTTGACATTTATTCTTGGTGGCAGCTCAATGGTTTGTGTTGCTGATTCTGATCATTCTAGTAGCTTTAGTATGTTATCTACGGTTTGTCATCAAGAAATTAGGAAAACAAGCTCAGAGCTTAGAAATAGTGAGGTTAGTCAGAAATCAGGTGTGAGAAGTCAATAAGGATTTTCCCTTTTCAAGGTGGGGAGATCTGTAAGAAATCATTGTCTAATAGCCTTATAAAACCTTCAGAAATGCATTGAATATTATAGGAATAGGTCTCTATCTTTTGCTTAGGAAGAATGAGGGGAGATGGGAGAGAAACTGGAGAAAGCTGTGGGTTCAGGGCTCAGACAAGAGGAAACTTTAGAGACAGTTTGTCCCGGTGGGATAGTGGAAGGGAGGGAAGCAGCAGAGGCAGATGATCGGATTGTCCCAATCTTAGTGACAAAGAAGCTCCATGAACTCCTCACACTTATTGTTGGAGGTGAGGGTGGAGGAGACAGGGGAGAGGGAGAGCCCTTCCAAAGGAACTAACTTGTGTTAGAGATATTAAAAAGACTTGACACACGGTGAGTTGAACACAAAGCTGATTTATTTGACTTTTATTTAACTGGGCTGTAGTTTATTAACATCAGCAGAAACAGCCCCAAATGAACATGGTTTGTCCTGGATGGAATTTCACAACAACATCCAATCACTGTAGTTACTTGTGAACCCGCTGGTGTCTCAGCAGGTGGGATAACTGAGTGAATCTCTTCCCACACTCAGAGCAGGTGAATGGTCTCTCCCCAGTGTGAACTCGCTGGTGTGTCAGCAGGTGGGATATCAGAGTGAATTTCTTCCCACATTCTGAGCAGGTGAATGGCCTCTCCCCAGTGTGATTGCGCTGGTGTTCAGTGAGATGGGATGACCACCTGAACCCAGTCCCGCACTGAGAGCACCTGAACAGTCTCTCATCAGTGTGAACACGTTGATGGGACATCAGATTCCCAGAACTTATGTAGCACTTCCCACAGTCTGGACATTTAAAAGGTCTCTCCTCAGTGTGAACTCGCTGGTGTGTCAGCAGGTTGGATGAATCCGTAAATCCCTTCCCACACTCAGAGCAGGCGAAAGGTCTCTCCCCAGTGTGAACTCGCTTGTGAGTCAACAGGTGGGACAACCGAGTGAATCCCTTCCAACACTCGGAGCAGGAGAATGGCCTCTCTCCAGTGTGACTGCGCCGATGAATTTCCAGCAGGGAAGGGTAATTGAATCCCTTCCCACAGTCCCCACATTTCCACGGTTTCTCCCCGTTGTGACTGTATTTATGTTTTGACAGGTCAGATGATCGGCTGAAGCCTCGTCCACACACAGAACACGTGTACGGTTTCTCCCCACGGAGAATGGTGTTTTTTCCTTCCATGTTCAAAATCCAATGATATTCAGGTTACAATAGAATGGCCGACTCCATCAAATTCTGAAGTGATGTTTGGTTTCAGTTTCCTGACTATAAATCCTCCCCTTCTAATACCCTGTGAAATTGATTTAAAACAGAAAAAAGGGAGTGAGAGAGAACCCACAAAAACACAAAGGCAGGTTGTGAAATTGAGCTGAATGAATCTGGGAATTTGTGGGGCCAGCACGAGGAAAAAGTGACCATGAAAACTGCTGGATTGTCATCAAAACCCAACTGGTTCACTAATGTCCTTCAGGAGAGGTAACCTGCCACCCAGTCTGGGCCTACACAAGACTCTGGCCCACAAGGGAGGAGAGGGAGAGAGGTGGGAGGGGCAGGGGGTGAAGGGATACCTACAACACAACAAAAACTTTGACAAAGTTTCCAGAAACATCAACCTCCACCCCCTGGAAGGACCAGGGTAGATATATGTGACACACCATCACCACCAAGTTCCCCTGCAAGTCACACACCGTCCTGACTTGTCTGACATCCAGTACTAAATGAGCAGAAAGTTCCTCCATTTAATTACTGGGAAGACTGAAGCCATTGTCTTCAGTCCCAGCTAAAACCTTCACTCCCTAGACACCGACTCCATCCCTCTCCCTGGGAACTGACTGAGACTGAACTAGACTGTTCATAGGAGTAGGCCATTCAGCCCATCAAACCTGCTCCACCGTTCAATCCGATCAATGTCTTTTTCTCCACATTGTCCCCAAATCCCTTTATGTAATTGTTAAGCCTGTCATCCATTCCTTTGTTCCCTCTAGACTCAACACCTGGCCGGCCTCCCACATTCAGCACCCCTGTAATCCAGAACTCTGCTTACTCGCACCAAGCCTTGTTAACCCATCACCCCTGAACTCACTGACTTACAAAGGCTCTGGGTTAAGGAGAACCTAGATTTTAAATTTCTCATCCTTAGTTTAAACTTGTGCAAGGTCTTTCCTTCCCTATCTCTGTAATCTCCTCCAGGCTCACAATCCTCCAAGGTATCTACACTTCTCTAATTCCGACCTCATCAGCATTCCTGATTTTAACTGCTCCACCTTTGGTGTCTCCCCCTTCAGCTGCCAAGGCCACAAGCTCTGGAATTTCCCCCCTAAACCTCTCCACTTCTCTTTCCTCCTTTAAGATACTCCTTAAAACCTACCTCTTTTAGTAGACCTTTGTTCATCTGCCCTGATATCTCTTCATGTGGCTTGGTGTCAGATATTGCTTTCTAACACTCCTATGAAACATCTTAGAGCGTTCTATCACACAACAGAATTAATTAATTAATGTTTCAGGGTGGGCAGTATGTGATGGTCAATATAAGCTCAGAACGGAAGAGAAATTGACTGAAGCACAGGATAAACAATTCCTGACTCTGAAAGATACTGTGGGAAGATAAAGCTGGGAAGCCAGCAGCACATGCTGAGGGAGTGGGCAGCAGTGGAAACCTCATTTAGACAGAGTTGGCAGAAGTTACAGTAGAATACTAAACATAGTTAAAACACACCCGGTAGTAGAGGCAGGATAAGTTAGACAATGGCAGAGAGGTGATCAGGAAGGGCACAGGTAAAACAGAGCAATAGGTGGACATGGATTCAGATCTACAGTAAAGGAGTCACACCAGCCCCAGAGCCATTGAAATCTCTCAGATAACAGAGCACAACACTAAAGGTCTCAATTGTAGATGAATATTCAAAAGTATTAACCACTGAAACTATTTCACTCATTCCAACTTTTAACTCTCCTGCTGGAGCCTGCAACGGGAAAGATATCAGAAGCACTGGAGTCAGAGAAAAATTTCCCAGTTGAGGAAATACCCGGGGAGCGGGATGATGTTACCGTGTCATTGTCGATGTGTGATGATGTCACACACATCTGGGTCTGTGCAAACCAGTGATCACCACACAATATGAAGGATGTGAGGGTCCTTGAGGGAGTGCAGAGTAGATTTGCCAGAATAGTTTTAGGGGTGGGGGATTTTAATTGTTAGGTTAGGTTCGAGAAACTGGGGTTTTCCCCCTTGGTGTAAAGGAGATTGAGGGGAGATTTGATAGAAGTGTACAAGATTATGAAAGGTATGTATGGGGTAGTTAAATAAAATCTTTTCCCATTAGCTGATCATGAAAGGATTAAGGGATAGAGATTTAAGATTTTAGGCAAGATCCACAAGCAGGATGTGAGGAAGAGATTTTTTACCCGGTGACTGGTAGTGACCTGGAACTCAATGCTTACATTCAAAGGCTGGTGATATTAAGGTGCTGAGGAATCAAGTGACTTTCAGATGTTGATGTGTTGTTTGGTTTGAGTTTCTCGTTTCCCTCCTCTTCTAACATCCTGTAAATAGAGTTCACATGATCCATCACTGTCAGTCCAGGACAGAAATTCTGAAAGGATTCTCTTGGTTTGAGTTTGCTGTGTGTAAATCCTCCCCTTCTAATCCCCTGTAAAAGGAGTTTCCAAAATCCATCCCTGTCAGTCCAGGATAGAAATTCACAACATTGTCTCCTCCTGCTACCTGAACCAGGATGACCGCGCATGCGCCCTGCTGCACATTGCCCCCTATAAAGATGGCGGCCGTTACCCCGGGCCTGGCGAAGGGAGAAATCCAGACTTTTTCGGCCCATTTTCTGCAAACACAAGACCGGAACCTTGTTATTTAGGGTCTGCGGCTTGCACTGTATCTTCATGAAGCCTCCCTGCCCACTCCGCTGGTTCCATTCCTCCTCACACACCCACTAACTCTGTTAGTTTGCTCCACTCGACATTCTCTCCCCTACTCTGAGCAGTTTCAGTCACAGACCAGCACTGCGCATGCTCATGAAGCAGACGCAATGCGCATGCTCTAAACACACACACACACACACACACACACATACACCGCAATGCGCATGTGTAAGAGCTGCTTTAATGCGGATAGGGCACATTCTGCCCCGCAGCGAATGCTGGGTGACCATCCCGTCATTCAAAGGTGATAATGTGCAACAATAACATATGCCCTGTAAGCAGAATACGATGCCAAGGGGGAAAGATATAAAATTCTTGAATCAATCGATGCAGTGACCAAATTGGTCTGGTCTCCACCATAATTCTCTCCTGGATATAATGAACAGCAGAACAAAGCCCGACAGCTAGACCTCAACTCAGTGGAGTCCCAGCAGTTGGGGTGAGCTGGGGCCTTTTTTACGCTCCCAAACATGGAACATTAAATGCCTCTTGCTAGTAGCAATGCCCTGACTGTGGATCAAACTCTTTGAACGTTTCAAGTTGGAGTGTTAACATGTGGGCAAACTGAATAAAGCCCTTTGCACTCATGAAGTATCTGTATGGCCTCACACCAGTGAGACTGTGTTTCTGCGTTGATAAAAGAGATGATGAGTGAATCCCTTTCCATTTCCAGCTGGTGAATGGTCTGTTTACAGTTTGAGTTTACCTATATGTTTTCAGCTCAGAGATGGATCTCGAAATCTATTGGTAATAGGTTCTTCCATAACAACAAGGAGCAGGAGGAGGCCATCCGGCCCCTCAAGCCTGCTCCGCCATTAAATAAGACCATGGCTGATCTGAAAGTAACCCGAAATCTGTATCGTGCCTACCCCCGATAATCTATCACCCTCTTGCTTACCAAGAATATATCCAGCTCCGTTTTAAAAATATTCAAAGACTTTGCTTCCACAATCTTTTCAGGAAGGGAGTTCCAAAGCCTCACGGCCCTCTGAGAGAGAAAAAAAAACTTTGCTTCAGCTCCATTTTAAATCGGTGACCCTTTATTTTTAAACAGCAATCCCTAGTTCTAAATTCTCCCACAAGAGGCAACATCCTCTCCACATTAATCCTGTCAAGTCCCCTCAGGATCTTATATGTTTCACTAAGGAGTTAAAGCAAGGCAAAATACTGCAGATGCTGGCTATCTCAAATAAAAACAGAAAATACTGGAATTCTCAGCAAATCTGGTAGCGTCTGTGGAGAGATAAACATACTTTTCATTTCAGGACTGTAACCTTTCATCAGAACTGCACTGCATCCGAACTGTTAATTTTGCCTCTCAATCCAAATATGCTGCCAGGTGTAGTCAGGGAACTGAAGAAGAAAAAGAAAATCCCTTTGAGGAATGGAATCAGAGGAAAATGAAGGATGAAATGCCCGACTGACCAGAGACGGTCAAGGCATCTTTCCCTTCTTTAAGACGTTGGAACATTGACTCTGATGTTATCAGTGAAATTAACTGATCTGAGACATTGAAAGGATTCTCGTTACTGCACATCAGGAATTCAAACCTAATATCACCTTCGGGACAATCAGAATTTGGTAACACACAATACACGGGAAGGCTTTAAGGGAGACGGCACCGGTTGTAGGAGAGCTGGTTCCCGGTGACATGGATGTGTCAGCAGTGGGTGGGATCAGACTGTTTCCATGTATCCACAATGAGTGCCCCACCCTTTATTTTGAAAGAATAAAACAGATAGAGAGTGATAGTCATCTGGGTAGCGGCAACCTGAAGATTTGACTCACCTTCACCCTGGTTGGGATACCTTGTAGGCTGATCTTTCATAAGTCTCTGTGGCGCAATTGGTCAACGTGTTTGCCTGTTTATCGAAAGGTTGGTGATTCAAGACCATCCAGAGGCGAAGTTGTTACTGTTTTCCCTCCATCTGTATTCATTATCACACAGTTCCGCATTGTCACCGGGTACTTGGGCTGCAAAATAATATCCCCAAAATGGTACCAGATCTACTGTTATCCAGTGAACTCCCACACAAAAAGCAAACACACAAACACATATAATGAGAAAAGATTTGAATCTACTAAATGCCTTCATCGAATACATTAGAAATCTAGGAAATTATTGGATTCAAAGAAAGCCATCAATTAATCTCTCTTCCTCAGCTCCACAGTGAGTGAGACAGGGAAAAGCAGAAAAGCAACCCGGGCCAAACCTCCCCATACACCGAGCACAGGCTCAGGGAAACGCAGGTAGATTATATCCCGATTACTAAACCTCCGAGTAGCATTTACAGAATACCCGAGTGAGAGAGTCACAAATAAAATCACACCAACTTTCTAAAGCTTTTCACTGTATTTGTTCTCAAGTGTAAGATTTGCAGCTGAGGCAATGCTTCAACCCTCACTCCACTGATTCCGGTGGGGCTGTTAAATGTTTCCAAGAAATCGTTTTAACAACTTCACAAGATCAATAAATCTTGATTCCCTGATTGGGAACGTCGAAGAGCGTTCAATCCTAACCACTAGACCACCATACAAGCTGTCCAACGCACTTTCGGTTTGGCTTATCTACAGCTTTTGCCCTTTTTTCCATTTCAGTTGAGGTTTAGGTTCAGCAAAAAACGACTTCTTCAGCCAATGAAAACAACGGTTGCTGTGAGCTGGAACATGAAATTGACAGTGAGGAGAAATAGTCCCACAAGCTGCTCATGTGCAACTTTCAATTTCCAAAACCCTCCAACCTAAATGCTGTTGGTCCAATGAAAGTACCGAATCATAGCCACTGTGCCACGAGGGAAACTACCAATAAGGCTTGAAATTTGACTTATGGAGGCTGCTGTTGACATGTTATTTTTTCATCTCAGATCTTTTCCACCAGAGACAACTTGCTCCGACCAAATGGTCTGTTTAGGTTGAACACAGGTGACTTCTTCACCAATGAGAAGAACTATTGCTGTTAGCTGGAACATGAAATCGATACTTTCCTCCTTTAAGACAGTTCTTAAAGTCTCCCCCTTTGACCAAGCTTTTAATTATCTGACCGGATATGTGGCTCGGTGTCACACTTTGTTATATAATGATCTTGGGGAACGCCTTGTGAAGTTTCATTACGTTAAACGTGCTTTATAAATATAAATTGTTGTAAGGCACACATAGAAAGGCCCAATCTCTTCTTTTACCTTTTACGCTGCTGCTTCTCTCTGCAACTTTTGACCATGAAGTTGCACAACTAATGTAAATAAAATTTGTGATTTTAAAAACGCTTTCACCCCTCAGGGAACTGAACCACATTGATAATCACAGAGGCATACACACAGAGATATGCATCGATAGTGACAGAGGCCTAAGGGGAGACAGGGGCGCAGAAAGCAAGGATGTCACTAACTTGGCACAGTTTTTGTTGAATGGAAATCAGAAAATACGTGTGTATTTGGATGGGTTTTCTTCTATTGAAATTAAAATTAATTTGGTTAAAATCACAAAAGGTAAAAACCTTAGTCAGCAGGATGTTTATATTTACAACAAAGGTAAATGATTGCTCTTCCACTCACACTTAAATAAACACGCTTGGTCAATGCTCTTGCCAGGTTTTAAACTGCTGCACTATCACATGTGAAGTGTCTATGACCCCCACTCGCCTCTATAAACCCTGCGCTGTAAAGATCCCAATGGAGCTGTCTGGAATGTTAAACGGTGACGTCATGCAGCAGCACTTTGGGTCTTTGTTTTGAAGAAATGGAATTCGGCTGTTCTCATTAGGAATGCTGGAGACAGACTGATCAACAATGTCATCATCAAATGGAACAGCGCAGTAAGAGGACCTTCCACCCATCGTGTCTATGTCAGTTTTGTACAAAGAGCTTTCAAATTAATCTCAATTTCCTTCTCTTTCTTCTTAACCCTGTTTTTTTTCGCTTTCAAGCCATTGTCCAATTCCCATTTGGAAATTCAGAGTTAAGAAAATCAATATTGAAAGCTTCAGCTGGTTCCTCACCTGAGCAAATACGTCAGGGTTGGTTTTCCGGGCACTGACGTTTGCAGTGCTTTATTTTGGTCGGAAGAACAAGGCAGTATAATTTTCAGGGTGATTTGGAATCAATCGGGCCGAATGTCCTCTTCCTCTGCTGTAGCCATCCCAAGATTTTATATGAACAACATTAATACTCGTTGAAGGCTCATTGCTGTGGCCGAGTGGTTAAGGTTGGATTCGAAACCCATTGGGAATCTTCCCACGTAGGTTTAAATCCTGCCGACTGCACTGTTTCCTTTTCTTCCCTTTCGGTGTCTCCAGAATAAATTACTGATCAAATGAAGTCAAAAATCTTCCAAACTCTCCCGTGTGTTTTTCCTGCCTGACTTCCATGTTCCTTCATTCCCGTACATCTGCTATCATTCACCAAATCTCAAAATGAGCACCATTGGATTTGTATTGCACAGTGACTCGCTTTCCTGTTTCCAAGATAAATAGTTATCCTGTATGACATTCCATTCCCAGATCTAAATTATTTTAAACCAGTTAAACTATCTGTTTAAGCATGTGATCAAACCGGACCTTTGGATATCTGTAACAATCATTTATCCCTTTTCTATGAAGAGGGACAATCTGAAACAATTATTTAACCCTGAGTTCTGATAAAGAGTCATACGGACTCGAAACGTTAACTGTGTTCCTCTCCGCAGATGCTGCCAGACCTGCTGAGTTTTTCCAGGTATGTTTGTTTTTATCCCTGTTCTGTAACAGACTCGGTTGGCAGGTTAAAGAGGAAACGTATTGAGAATGTCGATATAAACTCAGAAAGAATAAGGACATGCTGAATCAGAATAAACGTATTTTATAAATTCAATATGAAATCAATTGTGTAAATAAGTAATAATTATAACAAAACCAGTATCAGGAACCTAAGTCCAACTCATTATGTCATGGGGTCAGAGAAATTATTTTAATTAAGGCAAACTGTGCATGGATTCTGCAGAAACTGCTTCTTTGAAAGTGAATTGGACAACTACCTGAAGTGGATAAACATCATGTTTATGAAAAGAGAGAAGTAAATTGAGACTAATTGGTTCCTCTTCACAACAGAAGCTGGCACAGGTCTGTTTAGTGGTTAGGATTCAGTGCTCTTACCGTCGCGCCCCCGGGTTTGGATAGATATGATGGGATGATCGAATGATTTTCCAACATGTTGTGCCATTTGATGCTGACATTGTTAATCAGTCTGTCCCCAGCATTCCTAATGAGAACAGCCGAATTCCATTTCTTCAAAACAAAGACCCAAAGTGCTACTGCAGGACTGCATTGTAATCAGGGGTATTGGGTACTGTCTCCTGCTGTGTTTCTGTGGTGTAGTGGTTATCACATTCGCCTTGCACAATAATAGGTGCCCTGGTTGGAATCCGGGGCAGAAACATTTTCAAGTAGTTGAATTGTTCCTGTTTACTTTGGAACATTAACTGAACGCAGTATCCTACAACCACGTTATGTTCTCTCTTCATCATTTCACAGAATAAACACTCAGCAAAGCAAACGTACTTTTAAACTGGCAGCAGGTGAGTGCGGGCCCGGATATTGCTGCTTTTCCCTGTCTCTCACTGGAGAGCTGAGGAAGCGAGAATAATTAATGGGTTTATCTGAATCTAATAACTTGATAGATTTGGAATGTACAATGGTACATGGTTGATCATTTGTTAAATTATATTTGAAATTGATCCTCAGAAAACAATCATTACTGTTGGAAATCATTGGGTAACAGGAGAGGTTGCAATTTCTTTTCTTTCTTTTGTCGCTTAAGGACCCAATGTCACCCTGAACTGTGACAATGAATGTTGTTTGTGTTTTACATAAACGTGTCATTTTGTGGGAGAAACGTGCCTCTGGTGAAAGAGGCCTGAAATGAAAGTAGAAGATACAGGCATCAGGCTAGGTTGTAACCCTGGTGGTCTAGTGGTCAGGAATCAGCGCATTCACCACCATGGCCTGGGTTCGATTCCCAGTCAGGGAATGGTAATTTACTGCCCTCGTGCAAATTGCTAAAATTTAGCTGATTAAAACCTCAAAACGCATAAAAGCTCTGCCAGAATCAGTGGAGTATGGCATCGGTGCCAGAAATATCATCCGTCAAGACCAAATACAGAGGTGAAGATATGGAATAAGGAAAGGGTTGTGTTAGGTTGCATAGCACCAACTGTCGGGATGATGGTGCAAGGCAAAATATAGAGATAATAGCGGAGCTTTTACTGTTTACAGCAGCACAAATATCTCCCAGATCTGGTTCCAACTCTCGTGTTAAAGTGGAAGAAAACTTCTCGCTGAATCTTCCACTTTTTTGCTGCACCTCCTTCCAAACATTGCAAACTCCTCCTGCATCTTCCATCCTGATATTTTTATTTGTGACATTTTGATACGAAACTGCACAACTAATGTGAATAAAGTATGTGATGGGAAAAATGTGTTCAACCCCTCGGGGAACTGAACCACATTGACATAGACAGAGGAACACACACAAACACATACACCAAGAGTGACAGAGGGCAAAGGAGAGGCAAACACCCCGAAAACAAGGATGTCACCAACTTGGCCAATTATTGTTCAATTTCATATTGCAAATTTAGTGAATGCTTGCAAACGAACAGAAATAAGAAACGCAGAAATGATTGAATGGTTTTTATTTCATTTAACTGATAATTAATTCTGAAGGCAGTTTGCTAAAGTTAGGAATTGCCGATGATGCTTTCATTAGTCTCTGTGGCACAACTGGTCAGCACGTTCGGCTGTTAACTGAAAGGGGGACATTCATTGTGGATACATGGAAACAGTCTGATCCTACCCACTGCAGACACATCCATGTCACCGGGAACCAGCTCTCCTACACACAGTGCCGTCTCCCTTTGAGCGTTTCAGTGTCTTGTCTGTTACCAAGTATTCTGATTGTCCTGAAGCCGATATTAGGTTTGAATTCCTGATGTGGAGTAACGAGAATCCTTTCAATGTCTCAGGTCAGTTAATTTCACTGATAACACTAGAGTCAATGTTCCAGCATCTTAAAGAAGGGAAAGGTGCCTTGTTCAGTTGGACAGTTCACCATTCATTCTCCTCGGATTCGATTCCTGAAAAGGGACTTCCTTTTTCTTCTTGAGTTCCCTGACCACATCTGGCAGCATCTTTCGATTGAGAGCCATAATTAATAGTTCAGATGCAGCACAGTCCTGATGAAATGTTGCAGACCTGAAATAAAAACAATGTTTCTCTCTCCACAGACGCTATCAGATCTTCTGAAAATTCCAGCATTTTCTGTTTCATTTCCTATAGCCGGCATCTGCAGTATTTTTATTTTCTTTAAATGATTTGTGTTAAGAATGTGGAATCCATGACCAGTAGACTCCAAGATACATGTCTGAGCTGAAACTGTATAGGTAAACTCACAATGTTAACATATTGTTCACCAGCTGGAAATGGAAAGGGATTCACCCTATAAACTCATTTACTGAGACGGCAACACAGTCTCAGTGGTGAGAGACCATTCAGATACTTCATGCATGTGAAAGGATTTATTCAGTTAGCCCACCAGTTAACACACCAGCTTTAAAGGTTCAAAGGATTTGATTCACAATTGAAGCATTGCTACTGGCAAGACACGGTTTCAATATTCCATGTATATTGAAGAAATATCATCAGTTCACCCCATGTGCTGAGACTTTAGTGAGGCCAAGTCTAACTGTAAGAGTTTGTTCTGTTGTTACTAGTTACATCCAGGAGAGAATTGTTGTGGATGTCAGTGCAATTTGGTCGCTGCATCAGTTCACTCAACAATTTTATATGTTGGCCCTATGGCCCCATCGTATTCTGATCA
The DNA here is from genome assembly GCF_964194155.1 of Cetorhinus maximus. Classification (NCBI taxonomy): domain Eukaryota; kingdom Metazoa; phylum Chordata; class Chondrichthyes; order Lamniformes; family Cetorhinidae; genus Cetorhinus; species Cetorhinus maximus. The sequence continues at coordinate 61,514,397 of NC_135901.1, read as the reverse complement.
GAGGACAGAGATTTTGATTCTATATATCGACGTTCAATGGCGGAGAGGCCACCCAGCATTCGCTGCGGCTTAGAATGTGCCCTATCCTCACTAGAGCTCGCTACGGATGCGCTCATCGACTAGTCTTTGGAGCATGCGCATTACGATCTGTTTCACGAGCATGCGCAATGCTGGCCTGTGACTGCAGCTGCTCAGAGCGGGTATGAGATTGTCGAGTGGAGAAAACTAACAGAGTTAGTGGGTGTGTGAGGAGGAATGGAGCCAGCGGACTGGGTAGGGAGGCTTCATAAAGATACAGTGCAGGCCGCAGACCCCAAATAACAAGGTACCGGTCTTTTGTTTGCAGAGAACAGGCCGAAAAATCCTGGATTTCTCCCTTCGCCAGTCCCGGGGTTAACGGCCGCCATCTTTATAGGGGGCAATGTGCAGTGGTGCGCATGCGCGGCCATCCTGGTCCAGTAGCAGGAGGAGAGAATGTTGCGCATTTCTATAATAAAAGCAAAAAACTGCGGATGCTGGAAATCCAAAACAAAAACGAAAATGCCTGGAAAAACTCAGCAGGTCTGGCAGCATCTGCGGAGAGGAACACAGTTAACGTTTTGAGTCCGAATGACCCTTCAACAGTTGAAGGTTAAACGTTAACTGTGTTCCTCTCCGCAGATGCTGCCAGACCTGCTGAGTTTTTCCAGGTATTTTCGTTTTTGTTGCGAATTTCTATCCTGGACTCACAGGGATGGTTTTTGGAAACTCCTTTTACAGGGGGTTAGAAGGGGAGGATTTACACACAGCAAACTCAAACCAAGAGAAATGTTTCTTTTTCTCAATTTCTTCCCTAGACTGACAGGAATGGATTTTGAGTACTCCATTTATAGGATGTTAGAAGATGAGGTTTTACAGATGGGAAATTCAAACCAAACATCACCTCAAAGCCTGATAGAATTACTCGATTCATCAGGATCTGGATATTATCGGCCTCTGAGTGTAAGCAATAAGTTCTAGGTCATTAGCACTCATTGTGTAAAATTTCTTCCTCATATCTCTCCAGTAGATCTTGCCCAAAATCTTTAAACTGTGTCCCAGCATCTTTTTACGTTTAGTTTATGGAAACCGCCTTTAACTGGCTCATATAAACCTCAGGAACCTCACATCCTTCATAATGTGTGGTGATCACTGGTTTGCACAGACCCAGATGTTCTGTGTCTGTGACATCATCACACATCGACAATTACACTGTGACATCATCACACATTGACAATTACACTGTGACATCATCCCGCTCTCCAGGTATTTCCTCAGCTGGGAGATTTTTCTCTGACTCCAGTACTTATGATATCTTTCCAGCTGCAGAATCCAGCAGGAGAGTTTAAATTTAAAAATGGTGAAATTGTTTCAGAGGTGAGTATTTCAAAATACCATTCATCTACAATTTCGAGATTTTAGTTCTGTGCTCTGTTTCTGTGAGAGGTTCCATTGCTCTGGGGCTGGTGTGAGTCCTTTCCTGTGGATCTGAACCCATGTTCATCCATTGCTCTGTTTCACCTCTGCCCTCCCTGATCACCTCTCTACCATTGTCTAACTTCCTCTGTCTCTAATACTGCGTGTAGTTTAGCTCTGTTTAGGATTTTACTGTTACTCCTTCCGACTGTCTCAATGAGGTGTCCACCGATGCCCATCCCCTGACCATGTGCTGCTGGCTTCCCAGCTTTATCTTCCCACAGTTTCTTTCATAGTCAGGAATTGTTTTTCCTGTGCTATAGTCCATTTCTCTTCCACTTCTGAGCTTATATTGCCCATCAGATTTTGCACCGTCTTTATTCCCCGTAATTCATTCTGCACATCCTGAAACATTAACTCTTCATTTCACTCTCCACGGATACTGCCTGACCTGGTAAGTTTTTCCAATAGCGCTAGCAAAAGTGAACTTGCAAATTAGGTAAGGGGATGGGCCAATGGAGATGCAGTGGCAAACATTTGAGGGGATATTTCAGAATACACAGAATAAATAGATACATTCAAACAAGAGAGAAAAATTTCAAGGGGACGACCCTCATGTGTAGTTAACTCAGAAAGTTAAAGATAATATCAAACTTAAAGGAAAATCATATAATTGCGCAAAGATGGATGGCAAGTCAGAAGATTGGTGAGAATATTTTAAAACTGCAAAGGATGATGAAGGGATTAATAACGATGGAAAAATTAGAGTATCAGTGAAAGCCAGCTAGAAAGATAAAGGCAGTTTGTAAGATAAGAAAAGAAGTTCTATAGACATTGAAAAATGAAAAGAGTTATGAAAGTGAACATTGGTCCTATAGAAAGTGAGTCTGCAAATTAATAATGGAAAATAAGGAGCTGGCAGATGAATTAAACAGGTATTAACATTGGTCTTCAGAATATAGGATCAAAGTAACATCCCAAAAAATAGCTGTAAATCAGGACCTGGAAGGGAGGCAGGAACTCAAGAAAATTACAATCACCAGTGAAGTAGTACTGAGGAAATTGTTGAAGCTGTGGGCTGACAAGTCCCCGGTTCCTGATGGACTTCATCCTAGGGTCTTAAAAGAAGTGGCTACTGACGTAGTTGATGCATTCGTTTTAATTTATTAAAATTCCCTAGACTCAGGGAGGTTTCATTAGATTGGAAATTAGCAAATGCAACTCCTTTATTCAAAAAGGGAGGGAGACAGAAGGCAGGAAATTACAGACCAGTTAGCTTAATGTCTGTTGTAGGCAAAATGTTAGAAGCTATTATTAAAGACATTGTGGCAGAGCATGAAGAAAAATTAAAGGTAATCAGGCAGAGTCAATATGGTTTTGTGTAAGGGAAATCATGTTTAACCAATTTATTGGAGTGCTTTTAAGGAGTCACATGTGCTGTGGATAAAGGGGAATCGCTGGATGTGCTGCACTTAGATTTCCAGAAGGCATTTGATAAGGTTCCACATCAAAGGTTCTTCTGGAAAATAAAAGCTCATGGTGTAGGGGATAACATATTGGCATGGGTAGAAGATTGGCTCACTAACAGGAAGCAGAGAGTTGGCATAAATGGGTGTTTTTCAGGTTGGTGGGATGTAATGAATGGTGTGCCACTGGGATTAGTGCTGGAGCCTCAACTTTTTACAGTTTATATAAATGACTTGGATGAAGGGACCAAGGGTATGGTGGCTAAATTTGCTGATGACACAAAGATAGGTAGGAAAGTAAGTTGTGAAGAGGACATAAGGAGGCTACAAAGGGTCATAGATAGGTTAAGTGAGTGGCAAAGATCTGGCAAATGGAGTATAATGTGGGCAAATGTGAAATTGTTCATCTTGGCAGGAAGAATAAAAGAAAAATATCAAAATGGGGAGAGATTGCAGAGCTCTGAGATTCAGGGGGATCTGGGTGTCCTAGTGCATGAATCACAAAAGGTTAGTATGCAGGTACAATGGGTAATTAGGAAATCTAATAGAATGTTATCATTTGTTGTGAGGGGAATTGAGAACAAAAGTAGGGAGGTTATGCTTCAGTTGTATAGGGCACAGGTGAGATCACATCTGGAGAACTGTGTACAGTACTGGTGTCCTTATTTCAGGAAACATGTAAATGTGTTAGATGCAGCTGAGAAAAAGGATACTAGAATAATACCAGGAATGGGCGGATTGTGTTATGAGGAAAGATTGGACAGGTTAGGCTTGTATCGCTGGAGTTTAGAAGGGAAAATATGACTTGAATCAAACCTTTAAGATCCTGAGGGCTCTTGACAGGGTTGTTGTGGCGTGGAACTTTCCTCTTGTGGGAGAATTCAGAATGAGGGGTCACTGTTTAAAAATAAGGAGGCGCCCATTTAAGACAGAGATGAGGGGAATGTTTTTCTCTCAGAGGGTAGTGAATCTTTGGAATTCTCTTCCTCAAAAGGCAGATGAGCTGAGATGAGGGCTGAGTCGGTGATGTTACTAGTGAAAATAGATGGTCTTGGTGAAGATGTGGATTTTTGTTTGGAAGCTCATCTTGGGGTGAAATATTTCACCATGGTTGTGAACAGTCTGGTTCAGTCTCAGACAGTTGTCAGGGAGAGGGATGGAGTCGGTGTCTGGGGAGTGGAGTTTGTAGCGAGGAATGAAGACAATGACTTTGGTCTTCCCAATTTTTAAATGGAGGAAATTTCTCCTCATCCAGTACTGGATGTCAGACAAGTCAGGATGGTGTGTGACTTGGAGGGGAACTTGGAGGTGATGGTGTTCACATACACCTGCTACCCTGGTCCTTCTAGGTGGAGGAGTTTGATGGTTTGGGAGATTCTATCAAAGTTCTGGTCAAGTTGCAGTGATACAAAATCTTGCTTACCACCTGCATCTCCCATCTCTCTCTCTCTCTGCTCGAATGGAGGCCGGAGTTTTGTATAGACCCAGGCAGCATGACAGGTTCCCTTCCCTGATGGACATTAGTGAACCAGTTGGGTTTTTATGACAATCCAGCAGTTTTCGTGGTCACTTTTTCCTCGTGCCGGCCCCACAAATTCCCAGATTCATTCAGCTCAATTTCACAACCTGCCTTTGTGTTTCTGTGGGTTCTCTCTCACTCCCTTTTTTCTGTTTTAAATCAGTTTCACAGGGTATCAGAAGGAGAGAACTTGTGGTTGGGAAACTGAAACCAAACATCACATCAGGATCTGACGGAGTCGAGTCGCCCAATTTATCGTAACCTGAACATTATCGGATTTTGAACATGGAAGGAAAAAGCATCGTTCACAGTGGGGAGAAACTGTACACGTGTCCTGTGTGTGGACGAGGCTTCAGCCGATTATTTGACCTGTCGGAACATAAATGCAGTCACAAAGCAGAGAAGATGTGGGGATTGTGGGAAGGGATTTAATTACCCAGTTCAACTGGAAACTCATCGGCGCATTCACACTGGCGAGAGACCGTTCACCTGCTCCGAGTGTGGGGACGGATTCACTCAGTCACCCAACCTGCAGAGACACCAGCGAGTTCACACAGGGGAGAGACCTTTCAAATGTCTGGACTGTGGGAAGGGCTTTAAAAGTTCTGGGGAACTGATGTCCCATCAACGTGTTCACACTGATGAGAGACCGTTCAGGTGCTCTCAGTGTGGGACTGGGTTTATATGGTCATCTCAACTCACTGAACACCAGCGAATTCACACTGGGGAGAGGCTGTTCACCTGCTTTGAATGTGGGAAGGGATTTAATCGGTCATCGAACCTGCAGACACACCAGGGAGTTCACACTGGGGAGAAACCATTCACTTGCTCTGAGTGTGGGAAAAGTTTCAGTCAGTTATCCCACGTGATAACACACCAGCGAGTTCACAAGTAACTACAGTGATGGGATTTTGCTGTTCATCACATCCAGGACTGAACCATATTCATTGGGGTTTGTTTTTGCTGATGTTAATGAACTCCAGCCCAGTTATAGGTTTTAATATTCTGGATAAAATTCAAATCAATCCGCTTGGTGTTTTACAGTGTGATGAATCTTTTCAATATCTCTGACACAAGTTAGTTCCTTTCAAAGTGCTCTCCCTCGCTCCTCCATCCTCACCTCCAATAATAAGTATGAGGAACCCATGGAGCTTCTATGTCACTAAGATTGAGACAATTCGATCAGCTGCCTCTGCTGCTTCCCTCCCTTCCACTAGCTCACTGGGACAAACTGTCTCTAAAGCTTTCCTTTGTCTGAGCCCTGAACCCACATCTTTATCTAGTTTCTCTCCCATTTCCCCTCAGTGCTCATCTTGTCCTTGAGACCCACCTCCTGCTCCATCAAGCCTATTCCTACTGAACTCTTGATCACCCAAACTCTCCCTCATTTCTTTCTCTGTCTGTCTGCAGTCTTTGACACCATTGACCAAATCTTCCTCCTCCAATGCCTGTCCACTGGTGTCCAGCTGGGTGGGACTGCACGCTCTTGATTCCTTTCTTATCAATCTCATTGTAGCCAGAGAATCACCTGCAGTAACTGTGGCTATTTGAGTTACAATTTCACAGATTGACTCACTCAGTAAGTGATCAGATCTCACTGAACTTAGATATAAAAATGATCCATTATCAGTCTCACAGTGACGGTATCTTACGGACCAAGTCTTTCTTAAGATCAATGGAGAAGAGTGAAAACATTCTCGTCCACAACCCAAGCACATAGTGAGAAAAAATATCTGAAAATTCCCTTTAAAATGAAAGGTACAGCAGAACGACACTGCACTGCTCTGTTACAGACTTATTGAAACAGATTCATTGTCACCTTCTCCCTTCCCACATTCGAGGGCATTTTCCACACACTTTCCAGATGACACAGTCATTTACTTGTACTTCTTGCTATTCAGTATTGTGTTTTCACTGCTCACAATGTGATCTCCTCTACGCTGAGGAGACTAATTCCCGATTGGGTGACTGTTTTGCGGAACATCACCATTCAGTCTGCAACTGTGATCCTGAGCTTCTGCTCATTTACTGTTTTAATTCTAGGAATCACTTTTGGTCTGAACTCTCTGTCCTCAGCCTCCTGCACTGTTCCAATGAAGCTCAGTGGAAGCTCGGGAAACAGCAGCTCATCTTTTATTTGACACTTCACAACCTCCTAGACTCAAGCTTCATTTCAACAATTTCAGATCATTGCCACCACTCCCATTTTTTTCAGACAGTCGGTTCTGCTGTTGCCATTTATCCCTCCTCTGGACCTGTCTTTTGTTTCTCCTCTTGTCCCATTAGTTTATTTACTTGTCTCATTATCACCCAATGTTGTATCATCATCCCCTTTGTCATTTAATCACTCCAGCCTTCCATCCCATCACAAGACCGTTTGTCCTTTCCTCGTCTCTTTTCCCTGACTCTGTACTTGTTTGTAAACTATTACATCTCCAAATTCTTCCATTTTCTATAAAATGCCAGCGACCTGAAACATTCACTCTGTTTCCCTCTCCAGAGAAGCTGTTGACCTGCTGAATGTTTCCAACATTTTCTGTTTTGAGCTCAGATTTCCAGCATCTGCAGTATCTTGTTTCAGGGTCACAGTGGATCAGTTTTCTCTGAATTATCGTTCCCTGTTTAAAGGTGAAGAAGGAGTTTTTAAAGAATGAGACAATAACTGTCCCCCTGTTCGACATGAAACTGAACTCACTGTTAATTCCTCCTCAGTAACAATTGTAAACACAAAGCTTCCAGCCGGGATTGAACCGGGGACTTTCTCATGTAAAGTAAAGGTGATAATCAGTGCACTAGGGAAATGAGTGTGAATCCCCCCCGGACAGAGGGGAACTGACCATCCATCTCTAGCTCTAATTCCCAAACAGAAAATGCTGCCAAGAATCAGCAAGTCAGGCTGAGTCTGTGGCCGCCCTCACCATCTGAAACCGTCACAATGCCCGGCTGATTGACGGCAGCTCTGGACCAATAGGAAGAGGGGGCGGGACTGGGGGACCGAGCGGGAGTGGCTGGTCCTCCGACCAATCGGAGTGAATGAGGGGCGGGGCCGGTCTGGGAGTGAAGCATGCGCAGTGTGAGTAATGGCGATGAAGGGAAGCTTCTTTCTTAGTTTCGCAATCGGTGAGTGGATGAAATGGTAGGGAGAAGGGAGCGATGGATCAGGCCGGTGGGCGGGTTGGCTTCGTAAACATGTTGTGTAAACGGCAAACACAGAGAAAGAACTTATGGTAAACTTTGGACCGTCCCCTTCGTTTACGCCGAGGTTTCTCCCACTTTCAGGCCCAGGGTTAACGGCCGCCATCTTTATTGGGGGCAACGCCCGGCGGGGCGCATGCGCGGCGGCCATCTTTATTGGGGTCAACTTTTTGGAATCTTAATTGACAGAATAAGAACAACTTGTCCATCAAACTGCTTCATGCTTTGAGTTACAATGTCTTATTAATGAGGTGGAACAACGGTATCTGTCCAAGTCAGTGACAATAATTCGTATTTATACTGGGACTTTAACATAATAAAACTTCACAAGGCATTTCACAGAAATGTTACAAAGTAACATTTGATATTGAGCCACATAAGGAGATATTGGGGCAAGTGACCAAAAGCTTGGTCAAAGAGGTCGGTTTTAAGGAATGATTTGTAGGGGAGAAAGAGAGGTGGAGAAGTCCAAGGACAAAAATCCAGAACTTGTGGCCTTGGCAAATGAAAGCACAGTCACCAATGGTGAAGTGATTAAAATCAGGAATGCTCAAGAGGCTGGAATTAGATGAGTTTAGAGATCTCGGAGGGGTGTGTGGCTGGAGGAGATTACAGACATAGGGATGATCACAACCATGGAGGAAAACAAGGATGAGTAATATAAAATTTAGTTGCTTCCTAACGAGGAACCTTTCTGGGTCACTGAGCACAGGGGAGCTGGGTGAACAAGACTTGGTGCGAGTAAGCACACGGGCAGCAGAGTTTTGAATGACCTCAAAATTACAGGGAGGTTGAATGTGGGAGGCCGGCCGGGAGTGCGTTAGGATAATTAAGTCTAGAGGTAACAAAGGAATGGATGAGAGTTTCAGCAGCAGATGAGCTGAGACTGGGGTGGAGTCGGGCGATGTTACTGAGGTGGAAATAGGCGGTCTTGGTGATGATGTGGATATGTGGTTGGAAGCTCATCTTGGGGTGAAATATTTCACCATGATTGTGAACAGCCTGATTCAGTCTCAGACAGTTATCAGGGAGAGGGATGGAGTCGGTGTCTAGGGAGTGGAGTTTGTAGTGGGGGCTGAAGACAATGGCATCAGTCTTCTCAATATTTAAATGGAGGAAATGTCTGCTCATCCAGTACTGGATATCAGACAAGTCAGGACAGTGTGTGACTCTCAGGGGAACTTAGAGTTGATCGTGTTCACATACACCTGCTACCCTGGTTCTTCTAGGGGGAGGAGGTTGAGGGTTTGGGAAATTCTGTCAAAGTTCTGGTTGCGTTGTAGAAATATGAAATGTTTCTCCTTCACCCCCTGCTGCTCCTAGATACCTCTCTCTCTCTCTCTCTCTCTCTCTATCTATGTGCTGTCATAGAGGCCAGAGTCTTATGTAAGCCCAAACCGGGTGGCAGGTTCCCTTCCCTGAAGGACATTAGTGAACCAGTTGGTTTTTTATGACAATCCAGCAGTTTTCATGGTCACTTTTTCCTCGTGCCGGCCCCACAAATTCCCAGATTCATTCTGCTCAATTTCACAACCTGTCTTCGTGTTTTTGTGGGTTCTCTCTCACTCCCTTTTTTCTGTTTTAAATCAATTTCACAGGGTGTTAGAAGGGGATGATTTGCAGTCAGGAAACTGAAACCAAACATCACATCAGGATCTGACGGAGTCGCCCAATTTATCACAACCTGAATATCATCGGATTTTGAACATGGAAAGAAGTTGTACTGTTCACAGTGGGGGGGAAATGATACACGTGTCCTGTGTGTGGATGTGGCTTCAGCCGATCATCTGATCTGTCAAAACATAAATATGATCACAACGGAGACAAAGCACAAAAATGTGAGACTGTGGGAAGGGATTCATATCCCCCTCTGAGCTGGAAACCCATCGGCGCTGACAGACTGGGGAGAGACTGTTTCCCTGCTTCACCTGTGGGAAGGGATTCACTTAGTTATCCCACCTGCTGAGGCACTAGTGAGTTCACACTGGAGAGAGACCTTTTACATGCCCAGACTGTGAGAAGTGCAATAAAAGTTTTGGAGATCTGATGTCCCACCAACATATTCACACCGATGAGAGACCGTTCAGGTGCTCTCACTGTGGGACTGGGTTCAGGCAATCATCTGACCTCATTGTACACCAGCGAGTTCACACTGGGGAGAGGCCGTTCACCTGCTCCCAGTGTGGAAAGACATTCACTCAGTCATCCACCCTGATGCGACACCAGCGACTTCACACCGGAGAAAGGCCATTTACCTGCTCTGAGTGTGGGAAGGGATTCACTCAATCTTCCAACCTGATGAGGCATCATCGAGTTCACACTGGGGAGAAGCCATTCACCTGCTCCGAGTGTGGGAAGGGATTCACTCAGTTGTCCGAGTTGCTGTCACATCAGCGAGTTCACACTGGGAAGAGACCTTTTAAATGTCAAGACTGTGGGAAGTGCTACAAAAGTACTGGAGAGCTGTTGTCCCATCAACGTGTTCACACTGACGAGAGACCGTTCAGGTGCTCTCACTGCGGGACTGGGTTCAGGCGATCATCTCAACTCATTCTACACCAGCGAATTCACACTGGGGAGAGGCCGTTCACATGCTCCGAGTGTGGGAAAGGATTCACTCAGTCATCTCACCTGCTGATACACCAGCGAGTTCACACTGATGAGAGACCTTTTAAATGCCCAGACTGTGGGAAGTGCTATAAACATTCTGGTGAACTGATGTCCCATCAACATGTTCACAATGATGAGAGACATTTTAAATGCCCAGACTGTGGGAAGTGTTTTAAAAGTTCCAAGAACCTGATGTCCCATCAACGTGTTCACACTGACGACCGACCATTCAGGTGCTCTCACTGTGGGACTGGGTTCAAGACATCATCTGAACTCACTGTACACCAGCGAATTCACACTGGGGAGAGGCCGTTCACCTGCTCTGAGTGTGGGAAAGGATTCACTCACTTATCCAACCCGCTGAGACACCAGCGAGTTCACACTGGGGAGAGGCCATTCACCTGCTCCCAGTGTGGGAAGGGATTCACTCGGTCATCAAACCTGCTGAGACACCAGCGAGTTCACAAGTAACTGCAGTGAATGGATTTTGCTGTTAATCACATCCAAAACTGAATCATATTCATTGGAGTCTGTTTCTGCTGAAGTTAATAAGCTCCACTCACATATAGGGGTTAATATTCTGGCTAAAAATCAAATAAATCAGCTTTTTGTTGAATGCACACTGTTATTATCTCTCACACAAGTTAGCTTCTTTTAAAGTGCTCTCCCTCTCCCCTGTCTCCTCCATCCTCACCACCAGCAACAAGTGTGAGGAGCTCATGGAGCTTCTTTGTCACTAAGATTGACACAATCTGATCAGCTGCCTCTGCTGCTTCCCTCCCTTCCACTAGCCCACCAGAACAAACTGTATTTAAAGTCCCCCCTTGTCTGAGCCCTGAACCCACATCTTTCTTTAGTTTCCCCACCCCCATTTCCCCTCATGCCACCTTAGTGCTCATCTTGTCCATGAGACCCACCTCCTGCTCCATTGACTCTATTCCCACTAAACTGCTGATCACCCAACTACCCCATGTTCAATCAGATTTTTAATGGTTCTTTCTCTCCAGGTACTGTCCCTCTCTCCTTCAAATCTGCCATCATCACCCCCTCCTCAAAAAACAAACCTTTCACCCCACCATCCTTACTGCCTCATCTCCAACCTCCCTCTCCTCTCCACACTGTTCGAACCTGCTGTCATCTCCCAAACACTGGGATTCTCAGTGTGAACAGGGTGGGATGTGTTTGGAGACAGGATGTCCCAGTTCTCCACCCTGGGATTCTCAGTGTGAACAGGGTGGGATGTGTTTGGAGACAGGATGTCCCAGTTCTCCACCCTGGGATTCTCAGTGTGAACAGGGTGGGATGTGTTTAGAGACAGGATGTCCCAGTTCTCCACCCTGGGATTCTCAGTGTGAACAGGGTGGGATGTGTTTGGAGACAGGATGTCCCAGTTTTCCACCTTTAAAGGGACAGGGAGAGGACCAGCTGGGCTGAATGATGCTGCTTTATGACATCTCTGCAGTGCCTAGTAACCATTCTCCCTGAGCCCTGCTCATTATGGGCTGGCTTTAGCTCAGTACTGTTACAGGGAGGGAAACAGGAGGAGGATTCAAGCTGTGTGGAGCTCAGGATTAATGGGGAGAGATACAGGGTCAATTTCTACCTTACTGAGTGAGAAATGTCATTGTCCCGGATACTCCCTGTCCCTCGCTATCTGTATCCGGGGGACAGGCTGATGGGTTTACTCTGTACCTAATCCGTGCTGTATTTGATTGGAGAGTGTTTGAGTCTGACAGTAGTTGTTGACCTCAATGATGATGAGATAAAACCATCAGTTTCCCCCTGGACACAGATCCTGAAGGACAAGGAGCGTCTGGAATATTTTGGATTATGTCCTTGATCCAGTTTTGAACTCCTTTCTCACATCTTCTCTCATCTTGCTTAGTTCTAATGAAAAGACCCCCAGTTTCTCCAGTCTCTCCACCTGGGAAAGAGAAATTGTAATTAAGTTAGAAACTCAAGCAGGAGCTTCACAGCAGACAGGTCACCATGAGAAAACATTTCATTCCACAGTCAGTTGTTATCATCTGGAATACACTGTCTGAAAGTTTGGTGGGAGCGGGTTCAACAGTATCTTTCAAAAGGGAATTGGAGAAATGCTTGAAGGAAAACATTGACAGGGCCATGGGGAATCAGTAGGGGAGTGACTATTCAGATCGCTCTTCCAAAGAGCTGTCAAAGGCTCAATGGGCCGAATGGATCCCTTTTTAGCTGGAGGCTCTCATCCGTGGTGTCATCTGTGAATCTCCCCTGCACCCTCTCCATGGCCCTGACATCATTCCTGTTATAAGATGCCCAGGATTTGACTCAATATTCTAAATGCAGCTTAACCAATGATTTACAAGTTAATTTCATAAGGAAAAGTGGAGTAACAGGTTCAAACAGCATTTTAAACTTGCCCTTCAAACTTAAAGATCCGTGTATCTGAACCCCTTGTAACATGGCTAAAATACTTTGAGGTAAATTCTCTGATATAATGTGTGTTATGGGATAGAGAAGTTTAGTCTGAATTAGAAACTCAAATAGGCTGTTCAATGCAGACAGGTCACCACGGCAATACTGATAAGACATTCCATTGCACAGAATCAGCTCTTTGGAAACTCGAATCAGATCAGGGAAAAGTTCAGAGTTTGCCTGTTATTAACCACAATATAAACTGAAACCAGAGTGAGGAACAGAATAGATCAGATTATAATGTGTGATGTTTATGCCTATAATTGTGTAACTATCATAAATAACAGAATTAACAATGGGCAAGGGAGTTTAGAGAGAATGAGAAAATTCCTGAAGAAAAGTAACTGCTGGGAACCAGGGAATGTCTCCTTTTAAATCACAGGTTAGAGAAATTCCAGCTGTCTTTTCCTCACTTCCTGTCAAAACCCAGCAGAGAATCCAAAGAAGATTCAGGGGCCAGAGCTGCATCACCACAGGTTATAAAAGTGAGGGGACACTGATGTAAGGGGGCAGTCTGGACTGGAGGCACCGGAGATCAAGGTCAGAGTGCCCGAGGTTCCATCCAGCAGGCTGACCTCGTGTAAGTGACTGTGGACACATGGGAAATGCATATTTACTCTGATTGATGGATCAATATAATATACGGTAGAGGACAGACAATCTGCTCAGCTTGTGTTTCTTAAAAAGGTACTAAAATTATTGACACTGGACTCTCAAATCTACTGATTTACCCATCTCTTTACTGTTCTGGCCCTCTACTCCCTTTAAACTGTTCCCATTCACAAAACATCAAGGGGAATTTTTGACTGATTATGGAGCGCCTGTAAATGGAGAAGAAATTGGAACCAGTCAGAGAACATCTATAAATGGAGGAGAAATTGTGACGTTTGAAGGAGAGTCTGTTAATGAACAGCAATGTGACTTGTCAGTGAGGGACTTGTAAATGAACAGCAATGTGAATTGTCAAGGAGGGTTTGGAACTCAACAGCAATGTGACTTGTCAGGGTGGGTCTGTAAATGAACAGCAACATGACTTGTCAGGGTGGGTCTGTTAATGAACAACAACGTGATTTGTCAGGGTGGGTCTGTAAATGAACAACAATGCGACTTGTCAGGGAGAGTCTGTAACTGAGCAGCTCATGCGACTTGTCAGGGAGAGTCTGTAACAGAACAGCAATGTGACTTGTCAGTGAAGGTCTGTAAATGAACAGAAATGTGAATGAGCAAGAAATGGTGTGGTCAGAGTGTGTCTGTACAGGAAGTAGAAATGGTCAGAGAGAGCCCTTGGTTAGTTATGGGAGATTTTGGAGTTGGATGGCATAGAGGGAGGAACATAGTGATAGGCTAAAGGGATAGATGGATCGAGAGAGAGAATAAAAGAGAGAGAGACCAAAAACTAATTGAAGAGGAGAAAATGAGTCAGATTCCATGTGGCAGATAAACAGAATTTTTTTTAAGTATATACTGCTTTGACAGTTAGTGGTCTTAGAAAAGAAAAAAGCAGCCGATGTCTGATCAGGAAGGAGGAAGCTGGTTGAGGGGCTGCAGTTAGTTTAACACAATCTCAGTAAATGGAGTGATACACAGACCAGCCTCCCATGCGGGTGAGCGGCAGCAGCAAGAACCACATGAAAACAGGAGATTGTGGAAGGTCCAGCAGTGTCAGGATCCGAGAATACAGGACCGACAGAGGTTATTCAGCCTATCAAGTCTGTACCAGCTCAAAGACCAACCCAGTTCATCCCACTCCCCCTCTTTCCCCGTACCCCCCAGTTGTTAACCCTAACAAAGGCCTGAAAGGTTGACTCTTTCTCCACAGATGTTGCCTGAGCAGCTGAGTATTTCAAACATTTTCTGTTAGATTCTTGGGAAATAAGTTTGTTGAAGAAACAACCCCAACCACCTGCCGTCACGCATCAAATCTAAAATTAGTAAGCAAACACCGACCCCCCCAACTAATATAAAAGGAGTTTTGTTTTAGAAACAAATATTTCTGTACAGGCTTTTCATTCTTGGTGTATGGGCATTGGTAGCAAGTCTATTAATTATATTGCGCATCACCAATTAGTCTTTGTGCAGGAAATGATGCGCCACCTTCTCCTTGACCCACTGTCTAGTGAAGGTGCTCCCACAAGGTCATGACGTAAAATCCTGAGATCCACCATTTTCACTTAGCGATAAAGGAGCAGTGAGAATATGCACAAGACAAGGTGTGTGACTGAGATGGAAAGATGGGGATAAGGGTGTTCCCCAGCATCTGCTACCTTTCTCCTTCTATGTGGCGTAAACCTTAGGGTTTGGAGGTTCCATAAAAATTCCGGTTGTGTTGCTGATGTATAAAATCCTTCGTCTTTACCTTGTCCCGTCTCCCCCTCTCTCTCTCCTCAGGTATGGACACAGACCAGGTGGCAGGTTTCACTCCCATGCACTTGCTGGCCGTATCAATTGAAATAATAATAATATATGGTTGGCGCCAATCATAATTAGAGCTCGGAATATGATTTTGTATTTAACAATGTCATGGTTTAATGGCGCTGCATTTACCCAGCATTCACAGAGAGGCAGAATATGCTCTATCTTCACTGCGGGAGATCATCGCGCAGGCGCGGCGCCGGACTGTGCCCAGAGCATGCGCAGTTGCGGTGGTGGAAGGAGAGTCGCGGTCGGGTCGGATCAGGGAGGAGAGCGGAAGAAGAGTGCAGCAAGCGGGCAGGTGAAGGCTAATGGAACCGGCGAGCGGGTGGGACACCTTCATAAATATACACTCAGGCCTCAAACCGCGAATAGGAAGCTTCCGACCCCGTGTTTGCTCCGTTTTGGCGACGGAGGCGTTTGTCACGATATCAGATCAGATTGATGGCCGCCATCTTTATGGGGCAATCGGCAGTAGTGCGCACGCGCGGCCGCCATCCTTTTAGGGGGCAATGGGCAGCAGCTGTGACAAAAAAAGAGTTAGGAATTGTCAGCAATCCAGAATTAGAGAAAGTGAAGATATCTGGGGGAGGGACTGTGAGACTGGAGGAGATTACAAAGGAATGGATGAGAGTTTCAGCAGCAGATGAGCTGAGACTGGGCTGGAGTCGGGCGATGTTACTGAGGTGGAAATAGGCGGTCTTGGTGATGATGTGGATATGTGGTTGGAAGCTCATCTTGGGGTGAAATATTTCACCATGGTTGTGAACCATGGTTCAGTCTCAGACAGTTGTCAGGGAGAGGGATGGAGTCGGTGGATAGGGAGTGGAGTTTGTAGCGGGGACTGAGGACAATGGCTTAAGTCTTCCCAATATTTAAATGGCGGAAATTTCTGTTCATCCAGTACTGGATGTCAGACAAGTCAGGGCGGTGTGTGACTTGGAGGGGAACTTGGAGGTGACGGTGTTCACATACACCTGCTACCCTAGATCTTCTAGCGTGTGGAGGTTGAGGGTTCGGAAGATTCTGTCCAAGTTCTGGTTGATTTCTAGAAATATAAAATCCCCCTGCTTTACCGGGTGCCTCTACCACCTCTCTCATTCTTGCTCTCTTCCCCTCCTCCCAGAAGGTCCAGAGTCTTGTGTACACCCAGACCGGGTGTCAGGTTCCCTTCCCTGAAGGACATTTTTGAACCAGTTGGGTTTTTATGACAATCCAGCAGTTTTCATGGTCACTTTTTCCTAGTGCCGGCCCCACAAATTACCAGATTCATTCAGCTCAATTTCACAACCTGCCTTGGTGTTTTTGTGGGTTCTCTCTCTCTCCCTTTTTTCTGTTTTAAATCAATTCCACAGGGTATTAGAAGAGGAGGATTTGCAGTTGGGAAACTGAAACCAAACATCACATCAGGTTCTGACGGTGCCGCCCAATTTATCGTAACCTCAATATCATCAGATTTTGAACATGGAGGGAAAAAGCACCGTTCACAGTGGAGAGAAACCGTACACGTGTTCTGTGTGTGGACGAGGCTTCAGCTGATCATCTGGCCTGTCAGAACATGTATGCAGTTACAGCCGAGAGAAACTATCAAAATGTGGGGATTGTGGGAAGGGATTCAATTACCCGTTTGAGCTAGAAGCAGATCGATGCACTCACACTGGGGAAAGGCCATTCATCTACTCCCAGTGTGGGAAGAGACTGAGTCTCTCATCCAATCTGCTGAAGCATCAGCGAGTTCACAGGGCAGAGAGACTGCTTAGTTGTCCAAACTACAGGAAGTGCTATATAAGTTCCAAAGACCTGATGTCCCATCAATGAGTTCACACTAACAAGAGACATTTTAAATGTAGGAAGTGCTTTAAAAGTTCTGGGGAGCTGATGTCCCATCAACGTGTTCACACTGACGTGAGACGTTTCAGGTGCTCTCACTGTGGGACTGGGTTCAGACAATGAAACCAACTCACTAAAGACCAATGTGCTCACACTGGAGTGCACCTGCTCCAAGTGTGGGAAGGGATTCACTCAGTCACCTGACCTGCTGAGACACCAGCGAGTTCACACTGGGGAGAGACCGTTCAGCTGCCCCAAGTGTGGGAAGGGATTCAGTCAGTCACCTGACCTGCTGAGACATCAGCGAGTTCACATGTAACTGCAGTGATTGGATTTTGCTGTTAATCACATCCAGGAATGAACTATGTTCATTGGGATCTGTTTCTGCTGATGTTAATAAACCCCAGCCCAGCTATTGTGGTTAATATCTGGATAAAGTCAACAAATCAGCTTTGAATTTAAAACCTGCAATGAACAGGCGAGATAGGAGCAGGAGGAGGCCATTCAGCCCCTCAAGCCTGCTCCGCCATTTAATAAGATCATGGCTGATCTGATTGTGGCCTCAACTCTGGATTCCACCTACCCCTTTAACCTTTAACTCTCTTGTTAGTTAAGAATCTATCTATCTTTGCCTGACTGATAAGCGATGACCCTGCCTCCAACCCTCTCTGGAAAAGAGAGCTCCAAAGACCAACAATCCTCAGAGAAAAAAAATCTCCTCATCTGTCTTAAATGGGAGACCCCTTATTTTTAAACTGTGTCCCCTAGTTCTAGTCTTTCCCACAAGGGGAAACATCCTTTCAGCATCCACCCTGTTGAGCCCCCTCAGAATCTTATATGTTTCAATAAGATCACCTCTCATTCTTTTAAGCTACAATGGGTACAGGTCCAGCCTGTCCAACCCTTCCTCATAAGATAAGCCCCTCATCTCAGGTATTAGTCGAGTGAACCTTCTCCGAACTACGAACACACTTATATCTTTTCTGAAATAAGGAGACCAAAACTGTACACAGTACTTCAGATGCTCACCAACACCCTGAACAACTGTAGCAAAGCACCCCTACTTTTATATTCCATTCCCCTTGCAATAAAACAACACCATTTGACTTCCTAATCACTTGCTGTACCTGAATACTAACATTTCCTGATTCATGTACCAGGACACCCAGATCCCTCTGTATCTCAGAGTTCTGCAATCTCTCTCCATTTATATAATTTGCTGTTTTTCTATGCTTCCTGCCAAAGTGGACAAGTTCACATTTCCCCACATTATACTCAATCTGCCAAATTTCTGCCCACTCACTTAACCATTTATATCCCCTTGCAGGCTCCTTAGGTCCTCTTCACAACTCACTTTCCTGCCAATCGTTTTGTCATCAGCAAATTTAACAACCATACATTCAGTCCCTTCATCCAAGCCATTGCTATAGATTGTAAATAGTTGAGGCCCCAGTATTGATCCCTGTGGAACTCCACTCGTCACATCTTGCCAGCCTGAAAAAGACCCAGTTTCCCTCTTCTGCTTTCTGTTAGCTAACTAATCCTAGCTAACTATCTATCCATGTGGATGTGTTACCCCTTCTCAACTCAGGACAAAATTAATAGTCATGTGAGCAAATGTGGGTTAATTCAGGAACACCAGCATGGAATTGTTAAGGGAAAATTGTGTTTAATAAACTTGCTTAAGGGATTTGGAGAGGTAACAGAGTGGGTGATGAGGATGCTGCTGTTAATGTGGTGTACATGGACTTCCGAATGGAATTAGAGATTGTGCCGCACAACAGACATGAGCAGAGTTAGCTCATGGAATAAAAGGGACAGTAGCAACATGGATACAAAACTGGCTGGGTATAGGAAACAGCGAGTCATGGTTAATGGATTTTTTCAGACTGGAATAAGGTTTATAATGGAGATCCCCAGGAGTCACTGTGAGGACTCCTGCTCTCCTGAACATATATAAATGACACAGACCTTGGTGTTCAGGCTCAATTTTCAAATTTGTGGACAGAGTCTTGAGTGGGCACAGAGTGAATAGCGGCTTCCCTTCCCTGAAGGACATTAGTTGAACCAGTTGGGTTTTTATGACAATCCAGCGGTTTTCATGGTCACTTTTTCCTCGTGCCGGCCCCACAAATTTCCAGATTCATTCAGCTCAATTTCACAACCTGTCTTTGTGTTTTTGTGGGTTCTCTCTCACTCTCGTTTTAAATCAATTTCAGAGGCGAATAGAAGGGGAGGATTTGCAGTCGGGAAACTGAAACCAAACATCACATCAGAATCGGACGAAGTCGCCCAATTTATCATAACCTGAATATGATCGAATTTTGAACATGGAAGGAAAAAGCACCGTTCACAGTGGGGAGAAACCGTACACGTGTTCTGTGTGTGGACGAGGCTTCAGCCGATCATTCGCTCTGTCAAAACACAAGCGCAGTCACACTGGGGAGAAACCGTGGAAATGTGGGGACTGTGGGAAGCGATTCACGTGTCCATCTGAGCTGGAAATTCATCGGCGCAGTCACACTGGGGAAAGGCCGTTCACCTGCTCTGAGTGTGGCAAAGGATTCGCTCAGTCATCCCACCTGCTCAAACACCAGCTAAGTCACACAGACGAGAGACCTTTTAAATGTGCAGACTGCGTAAAGTGCTTTAAAAGTTCCGGAGAACTGATATCCCATCAACGTGTTCACACTGACGAGAGACCATTCAGGTGCTCTCACTGCGGGACTGGGTTCAGGCGATCATCTGACCTCACTAAACATCAGCGCAGTCACACTGGGGAGAGACCTTTCACCTGCTCCGAGTGTGGGAAGGGATTCACTCAGTCATCTAGCCTTCTGACACACCAGCGAGTTCACACAGGAAAGAGATCTTTCAAATGCCCAGACTGTGGGAAGTGCTGTAAAAGTTCCAGGAACCTAATTACACATCAACATGTTCACACTGATGAGAGACCGTTCAGGTGCTCTCAGTGTGGGGCTGGGTTCAGGCGATCATCTGAACTCACTGTACACCAGCGAGTTCACACTGGGGAGAGGCCGTTCACCTGCTCTGATTGTGGGAAAGGATTCACTCAGTCATCCAACCTACACAGACATCAGCGAGTTCACAGGTCACTACAGTGATGGGATTTTGCTGTCAGTCACATCGAAGACTGAACCATGTCCATTGGGGTATGTTTCTGCTGAAGTTGGTAAGCTCCAGGACAGATATAGTGGTTCATATTTTGGATAGAAGTAAAATAAATCAGCTTTGTGTTAAATACAGTGTTGAATCTTTTTACTATTTCTAATGCAAGTTAGTTCCTTTTGAAGGTCTCTCCCTCTTCCCTGTCTCCTCCATCCTCACCTCCAACAAGTGTGAGGAGCTCATGGAGCTTCTTTGTCACTAAGATTGAGACAATCCGATCAGCTGCCTCTGCTGCTTCCCTCCCTTCCACTAACCCAGTTCTCTCTCTTCACGTACTGTTGATCTCTCCCTCAAATCTGCCATCATCACGCCCGTCTCAAAAATCAAACCCTTGACCACATCATCCTTGCAAACTATTGCTCAATCTCCAACCTCCCTCTACTCACCAAACTTCTTGAACATGTTGTCACCTCCCAAATCTGTGCCCAGCTTTCCCAGAACTCCCTGTTTGAATCCCTCCAATCAGGTTTCTGCCCCTGCCACTGGACTGAAACAGCTCTGATCAAAGCCACCAACTACATCCTATGTGACTGTGACAAAGGGAAACTATCCCTTCTCAACCTGTCTGCAGCCTTTGACAAGGTTGACCACACCATTCTGCTCCAACACCTCTCCACTGTCGTCCAGCTGGGTGGGGCTGCTCTCTCCTCGTTCCATTCTTCTCTGTCTAATCATAGCCAGAGAATCACTTGGAATGTCTTCCCTTCCCACTCCCACAGTTACCACTGGTGTCCCCAAAGGATCCAGCCTTGGCCTCTTATTTCTCATCAACATTCTCCCCACAGCGACATCATCTGAAAACACAGTGTCAGTTATCACATGTACACTGATAGTGCCCAGCTCTACCTCACCACCTCTCTCCACTTCTCCACTGTGGTTAAATTATCAGACTGTTTGTTTGATATCCAGTGGTGGATGTGCAGAAATTTCTTCCAATTCAATATTGGCAAGACTGAAGACATTATTTTCATTCCCAAGCTACCAACTCCATTCCTTTCTCCAAAGCCAAAGGATCTAAGCTCAACAGTCCTGCCACATCCAGTCGTGAATAGTGGTGAACAATTAAGCAACTAATTGGATGATGAGGCTCCCCAACTATCCCCATCCTCGATGATGGAGGAGCCCAGCACAAGAGGGCAAAATATAAGGCTGAACCATTTGCAACAACCTTCAGCCAGAAGTGCTGAGCGGACGGTCCATCTCAGCCTCCTCCGGAGGTTCCCAGCATCACAGATACCAGTCTTCCGCCAATTCGATTCACTCCACGTGATACCAATAAACGGCTGAAGGTGCTGGATACTGCAAAGTCAATGGGCCCTGACAATATTCCAGCAAAAGTACTGAAGACTTGTGCTCCAGAACTGGCTGCACCCCTAGCCAAGCTGTTCCAATACAGCTACAACACTGGCATCTACCCGGCTATGTGGAAAAATGCCCAGGTATGTCCTCTACACAAAAAGCAGGACAAATCCAACCCGGCTAATTACCGCCCCATTAGTCTGCTCTCGATCATCAGTAAATTAATGGAAGGGGTCATCAACAGTGCTATCAAGCGGCACTTGCTTAGCAATAGCCCACTCACTGACACCCAGTTTGGTTTCCACTAGGGCCACTCAGCTCCTGACCTCATTACAGCCTTGGTTCAAACATGAACAAAAGAGCTGAACTCCAGAGATGAGGTTAGAGTGACTGCCTTTGATATCAAGGCAGTCTTTGACTGAGTGTGGCATCGAGGAGCCCTAGCAAAACTAGATTCAATGGGAGTCAGGGGGAAACTCTCCACTGGTTGGAGTCATACCTAGCACAAAGGAAGATGTTTTAGTTGTTGGAGGTCAGTCATCTCAGCTCCAGGACATCACTGCAGAAGTTCCTCAGGGTAGTGTCCTAGGCCCAACCATCTTCAGCTGCTTCATCAATGACCTTCCTTCCAATATGAGGGCAGAAGTGGGGATGTTTGCTGATGATTGCACAATGTTCAGCAGCATTTGTGACTCCTCAGATAATGAAGCAGTCCATGTCCAAATCCAGAAAGACCTGGCGAATAGCCAGGCTTGGGCTGACAAGTGGCAAGTAACATCCACACCACACAAGTGCCAGGCAATTACCATCTCCCAACAAGAGAGTATCCAACTATCATCCCTAGACAATCGATGGCATTACCATCACTGAATCCCCCACTATTAACATCCTCGGGGGTTCCATTGACCAGAAATTGAACTGGACTAGCCATAAAAATGCTGTGGCTACAAGAGCAGGTCAGATGCTAGGAATCCTGCGACGAGTAGTTCACCTCCCGACTCCCCAAAGCCTGTCCACCATCGAGAAGCCTCAAGTCAGGAGTGTGATGGAAAACGCCCCACTTGCCTGGATGAGTGCAGCTCCAACAACTCTCAAGAAGCTTGACACCATCTAGGACAAATCAGCTTGCTTGATTGGCACCCCATCCACAAACATTCATTCGCTCCACCAATAATGCATAGTAGCAGCAGTGCATACCATCTACAAGATGCACTGCAGGAACTCACCAAGGCCCCTTAGACGGTATCTTCCAAACCCATGACCACTACCATCTAGAAGGACAAGGTCAATAGACACATGTGAACATCACCACCTGGAAGTTCCCCTCCAAGCCGCCCACCATTCTGACTTGGAAATTCCTTCACTGTTGTTGGGTCAAAATCCTGAAACTCACTCCCTAACAGCACTGTGGGTGTACCTACACCACATGGACTGCAGCGGTTCAAGAAAGCAGCTCATCACCACCTTCTCAAAGGCAATTAGGATGGGCAATAAACGCTGGCCCAGCCAGCAACGCCTCCATCCCAAGAATGAATTAATATGAAAAGAAGATTGATGGTCTGATGGCTATTTGTGGAATCTTACTGTGCACAAACAGGTAAACAGTAACAATTTGTATTTATATAACACATTTAATGTAATAAAACATCCCAAGGTGCTTCAGAGAAGCATCCTGAAGAGAAATTTAACATCAAGTCACATAGCATATTAGAGAAAATGGACTAAACCTTCACTGGAGAGGCAGATTTTAACAAGGACCTTGAATCAGGAGAGAGAGCTGGAGAAGTTCAGGGAGGGAATTTCAGAACTTCATGCCAGGCATGGACAACAGTGGTGGAGTAATTAAAAGCAGGGATGTTCAAGAGGCCAGAATGAGAAGGGCACATATATCCCTGAGGGTTGAGTGATGGAGTTTGCAGGGGTAGGGAGAGACGAGGTGACAGAGGGATTTGAAAACGAGGATGTGAGTTCTAAAATTGAGGCATTGCTTGACTAGGAGTCAATGTATGTCAGCGAGCCAAGGGGTGATGGGTGAACAGGACATGGTGTGAAAAAGCACACGGGCAGCAGAGTTTTTGATGATTCATGTTTCCGCCTGGGGGTGGGGTGAATGTGAGAAGCTGGTCAGGAATGTATTGGAATCAACAAGTCCAAAGGTAACAAGGGCAGGGATGAGGGTTTGAGCAGCAGATGAGCTGGGGTCAGGTGGGGACATGTGATGTCATGGAGATTGAAGTCCCTGGGGGACACTGAGTCGAAGGACTGTGCAGAGGAAAGTGAGTTTGGAGATGGGGTGGAATTTTAGGGTGCTGGGGTCAAGTGTTTTTTCAGGTGATAACAGTGGATTTAATGGTGAGAGGGACAGTACCAGAAGAAAGAGAGAGAGCCATCTCTCTCTATCAGCTGAGATAGGGAAGCTGGGTGATCAGTAGTTTAATGAGAATGGGGTCAATACAGCAGAAGACAAGATGAGCACTGACAGGACATGAGGGGAGAGAAACTGGGGAAAAATGTGAGTTCAGGGCTCTGACAAGGGGAACTTTAAAGACAGTTTGTCCCGGTGCACTAGTGAAAGGGAGGGAAGCAGCAAAGGCAGCTGATCGGATTGTCTCAACCTTAGTGACAAAGAAGCTCCATGAGCTCCCCACACTTGTTGTTGGAGGTGAGGATGGAGGAGACAGGGGAGAGAGAGAGCCCTTCAAAAGGAACTGACTTGTGTTAAAAATATTAAAAATGTTGAACATACTGTGTGTTTAATACAAAGCTGATTTATTTAACTTCATCCAGAATATTTCGCACCTCAAACATGGTTGGAGCTTTTCAACATCAGCAAAAACCGACTCCGATGAAATTTGTTCAGTCCTGGATGTGATCAACAACATAATCCAATCACTGTAGTTACTTGTGAATTTGCTGGTGTGTTAGCAGGTGGGATGACTGAGTGAATCCCTTTCTACACTCAGAGCAGGAGAACAGCCTTTCCCCAGTGTGAATGCGCTGGTGTACTGTGAGGCGAGATGAGTGCCTGAATCCGGTCCCACAGTGAGAGCACCTGAACAGTCTCTCGTCAGTGTGAACACGTTGATGGCACAACAGTTCCCCAGAACTTTTAAAGCACTTCCCGCAGTCCGAACATTTAAAATGCCTCTCATCAGTTTTGAATCGCTGGTGTGTCAGCAGGTTGGATAATTGAGTGAATCCCTTTCCACACTCGGAGCAGGTGAACTGCCTCTCCCCAGTGTGAACTCGCTGGTGTCTCAGCAGGTTGGATGACTGAGTGAATCCCTTTCCACACTCGGAGCCAGGTGAACGGTCTCTCCCCAGTGTGAAATCGCTGATGAGTTTCGAGCTGAGATGGGGAATTTAATCTCTTCCCACAGTCCTCACATTTCCACAGTTTCTCCACAGTGCAAACACTGCTTTTTCCTTCTATTATTGAGCTTGATGGATCGAGTGACTGACGTGATGTTTGGTTTCAGTATTCCGACCTCAAATCCTCCTCTTCTAATAACTTGTGAAATTGATTTAAAACAGAAAAAAGGAAGTGAGAGAGAACCCACAAAAACACAATGGCAGGTTGTGAAATTGAGCTGAATGAATCTGGGAATTTGTGGGGCCGGCGTGAGGAAAAAGTGACCATGAAAACTGCTGGATTGTCATAAAAACCCAACTGGTTCACTAATGTCCATCAGGAGAGGGAACCTGCCACCCGGTCTGGGCCTACACAAGACTCTGGCCTCTGTGGGAGGAGCGCGAGTGTGAGAGGAAGGGCGAGAGAGAAGCGAAGGAGAGAGAATATCTTGACATATACAAATAGAACAGAAATACATCAGGTTCTTGCAAACCATCAACCTCCACTACCTAGAAGGACCAGGGTAGCAGGTTTGAGTGAACACCATTACCTCAAAGTTCTCATCAAAGTTACACACCGTCCAATACTGGGTGAGCAGAAATTTCCTTCATTTAAATATTGGGAAGACTGAAGCCATTGTCTTCAGTCCCTGCTACAAACTCCACTCCCCAGACACCAACTCCATCCCTCTCCCTGTAACTATTCTCACATCCTCTGAGATTTGTAGATATATTTTATTTCTCTACTTTCTCTCATTGTCTATCCTTTGTCATTATAACTTCACTCATTCATCACTTCCTGTTTCCCCCTCAATTTTACATGTCATTCATTTGCTTTCTTTCTGTATTCTCTCTCTCTCTCTCTCAGAATCTGTGGCCTTGAGAGTCCAGTGTCAGCAACTTCAATACCTCATTAAGAAACATAAGCTGAGCAGATTCTCTGTTCTCTACTGTATCGTATATTGATCCATAAATCAGAATAAACATGCAAGTCCCATGTGTCCACAGTCACTTACACGAGGTCAGCCCACTGGATGGAACCTCGGGCACCCTGAGCTTGATCTCCGGTGTCTCCAGTCCTGGCTGCCCCCTTCCATCAGTATCTCCTCACTTTTATACCCTGTAGTGATCCAGCTCTGGCCCTTGGCTCTTTGTCTTCTCTGCTGGGTTTTGGCAGGAAGTGAGGATAAGACAGCTGCAATTTCTCTAATCTGTGATTTACAAGGACACATTCCCTGGTTCCCAGCAGTTACTTTTCTTCAGGAATGTTCTCATTCTCCCTAAACTCCCCTGCCCACTGTTAATTCTGTTATTTCTGATAGTTTCACAATTATAGGTATAAACATCACACATTATAATCTCATCTATTCCATTCCTCTCTGGTTTCAGTTTATATTGTGGTTAATGACAGACAAACTGTCCTTTTCCCTGATCTGATTCGAGTTTCCAATGAGCTGATTCTGTACAATGGAATGTCTTATCAGTGTTGCCATGGTGACCTGTCTGCAGTGAAGAGCCTGTTTGAGTTTCTAAACTAAACTTCTCTATCCCATAATACACATTATATCAGATATTTTACCTCAATGTCTTTTAGCCATGTTACAAGGGGTTCAGATACACAAATCTTTAAATGTGAAGGACAAGTTTGAAATGCTGTTTGAACCTGTTACTCCACTTTTCTTTATAAAATTAATTTGTAAATCATTGGTTCGGCTGCATTTAGAATATTGAGTCTAATTCTGGGCATCTTAAAACAGGAATGATGTCAGGGCCATGGAGAGGGTGCAGGGGAGATTCACAGAGGTGATACCATGGATGAGAGGCGACAGCAAAAAAGGAGGCCACTCGGCCCATCGTGCCTTTGCCAGCTCTTTGGAGGTGCTACCTGAATAGTCCTCTCCCCTGCTGTTTCCCATGGCCTGGTCAATGTTTTCCTTCAAGCATTTCTCCAATTCCCTTTTGAAAATTACTGTTGCACCTGCTCCCACCAAACTTTCAGACAGTGTATTCCAGATGATAACAACTGACTGTGGAATGAAATGTTTTCTCATGGTGACCTTTCTGCAGTGAAGCTCCTGTTTGTGTTTCGAACTTAATTACAATTTCTCTTTCCCATGAGGAGAGACTGGAGAAACTGGGGGTCTTTTCATTCGAACAAAGCAGGATGAGAGGAGATGTGAGCAAGGAGTTCAAAACTGGGTCAAGTACATGGTACAAAATATTCCAGACACTCCTTGTCCTTCAGGATCGGTGTCCAGGGGAGAAGTTGATGGGTTTATCTCATCATCGTTGAGGTGAACGGCTTCTGTCAGAATCAAACACTCTCCAGTCAAATACAGCACGGATTAGATACAGAGTAAACCCATCAGCCTGTCCCCCGGATACAGATACTGAGGGACAGGGACTGTCTGGGACAATGACATTTCTCATTCAGTCAGGTAGAAATTGATCCAGTATCTCGCCCCATTAATCCTGAGCTCCACACGGCTCAAATCCTCCTCCTGTTTCCCTCCCTGTAACAGCACTGAGCTAAAGCCAGCCCATAATGAGCAGGGCTCAGGGAGAATGGTTACTAGGCACTGCAGTGATGTCATAAAGCAGCATCATTCAGCCCAACTGGTCCTCTCCCTGTCCCTTTAAAGGTGGAAAACTGGGACATCCTGTCTCCAAACACATCCCACCCTGTTCACACTGAGAATCCCAGGGTGAAGAATTGGGACATCCTGTCTCCAAACACATCCCACCCTGTTCACACTGAGAATCCCAGGGTGGAGAACTAGGACATCCTGTCTCCAAACACATCCCACCCTGTTCACACTGAGAATCCCAGGGTGGAGAACTGGGACATCCTGTTTCCAAACACATCCCACCCTGTTCACACTGAGAGTCCCAGTATTTGGGAGGGGACAGCATGTTGAAACAGTGTGGAGAGGAGAGGGAGGTTGGAGGTGGGACAGTAATTTGCAAGGACCGTGGGGGTGAAAGGTTTGTTTTTTGGTGGTGGGGGGTGATAATCACAGATTTGAAGGAGAGAGGAACAGTACCTGAGAGAAAGAACTGTTTAAAATCTCAGTGAACATGGGGTAGTTGAGTGATCAGCAGTTTAGTGGGAATAGGGTTGATGAAGCAGGAGGTGGGTCTCATGGACAAGGTGAGCACTGAGAGGGCATGAGTGGAGATGGGAGAGAAACTGGAGAAAGATGTGGATTCAGGGCTCAGACAAGGGGAGGCTTTAGAGACAGTTTGTCCCAGTGGGGTAGTGGAAGGGAGGGAAGCAGCAGAGGCAGCTGATCGGATTGTCTCAATCTTAGTGACAAAGAAGCTCCATGAGCTCCTCACACTTGTTGTTGGAGGTGAGGATGGAGGAGACAGGGGAGAGGGGGAGCCCTTCAAAAGGAACTAACTTGTATTAGAGATATTAGAAAGACTCAAGAAAGTGTGCATTCAACACAAAGCTGATTGATTTGATTTTTAGCCAGGTGATTAAGGCTTATAACCGAGTTGGGGTTTACTAACATCAGCAGAAACAAACCTGTCTGAACACAGTTCAGTCCTGGATGTGATGAACAGCAAAATCCCATTACTGTCGTTACTCATGAACTTGCTGGTGTGTCAGCAGGGTGGAGGAATCAGTGAATTTCACCCCACACTGAGGGCAGGTGAACAGCCTCTCCCCAGTGTGAGTGCGCTGGTGTACAGTGAGTTGAAATGACACCTGAACCCAGTCCCACACTGAGAGCAGCTGAATGGCCTCTCGTCAGTGTGAACACGCTGATGGGACATCAGATCCCAGCAGATTTTACAGCACTTCCCACAGTCTGGGCATTTAAAAGGTCTCTCCCCAGTGTGAACTCGCTGGTGTTTCAGGAGTTTGGATGAATGAGTGAATCCCTTCCCACACTCGGAGCAGGTGAACGGTCTCTCCCCAGTGTGACCGCGCCGATAAGTTTCCAGCTCAGATGGGGTTCTGAATCCCTTCCCATACACCCCACATTTCCACGGACTCTCCCCGCTGTGACTGTGCTTGTGTCTCGACAGGCCAGATGATCGGCTGAAGCCTCGTCCACACAAACACGTGTACCGTTTCTCCCCACTGTGAACGGTGCTTTTTCCTTCCCAAAATCCGATGATATTCAGGCTACGATAAATTGGGCGACTCTGTCAGATCCTGATGTGATGTTTGGTTTCAGTTTCCCGACTGCAAATCCTCTCTTTCTAACACCCTGTGAAATTGATTTAAAACAGAAAAAGGGAGTGAGAGAGAACCCACAAAAACACAAAGGCAGGTTGTGAAATTGAGCTGAATGAATCTGGGAATTTGTGGGGCCGGCACGAGGAAAAAGTGACCATGAAAACTGCTGGATTGTCATAAAAACCCAACTGGTTCACTAATGTCCTTCAGGGAAGGGAACCTGCCACCCGGTCTGGGCTACATAAGACTCTGGCCTCTATAAGAACTAAAGAAATAAGAACAAGAGAAGACCTAACACCCCATCGAGCCTGCTCCACCATTCAATACGATCATGGCTGATCTTGGGCTTCAACTCCACTTTCCCACCCACTCCCCATATCCCTCAGCTCCCTGAGAGACCAAAAATCTCTCCATCTCAGCCAGAAATATATTCAATGATGGAGCATGAACAACTCGCTGGGCTAGAGAATTCTATGTGACAGAGAGAGAGAGAGAAAAAGAGAGAAGGGAGTGGGAGAGGCAGATGGAGGAGGTTAGTGAACAAAGCACAGGATGTCAGTAAACAGAATTCAAGCACATGGGATTGGGGTAATATACTGCTATAGATTGAGAATTGGTGAACAGACAGGAAACAGAGAGTAGGAATAAACAGGTCATTCTCAGGATGACAGGCTGTTACTTGTGGGGTATCCCAAGGATCAGTGCTTGGCCCACAACCATTCACAAACTAGAGAAATGATTTGAAGGCACCCATTTAAGAAGCACCTAAATTTTCACGTTCTCATCCTTGTTTTCCCCCACAGTTGTGATCATTCCTATCTCTGTAACCTCCTCCAGCCTCACAACCCCCCGAGATATCCACGCTCCTCGAATTCCGAATTCCTGAGGATTCCTGATTTTAATCACTCTATCCCTGATTGCCATTCTGTCATATTCCAAGGCCCAAGCCCTGGAATTCCCTCCCTAAACCTCTCCGCCTCTCTACTTCATTTTCATCCTTTAAGATGCTCCTTCAAACCGACCTCTCTGACCAAATTATTGGCCACCTGCCCGAACATCTCCTCATGTGGCTCAGGGTCAAACCTTGTTTTGCAACATCTCCACGAAATATCGCAGAAAACTGTATAGCATTAAATGTGCGATATAAACACAAATTGTTGTTGTTGATTTGGAACATATATCACTGTTCCTTCATCATCACTGGGTGAATAACCTGTAACTCATTACCTAACAGCATTGTGGGAGCACCTTCACCACATGGACTGCAGCGGTTCAAGAAGGTCAAACATCATCTTCCCCACAGGCAACTGGGGATTGGCAAGATATTGTAGCATCTGTGGAGAGAGAAACAAAGTTAATGTTTCAGGGTGTGCAGAATGAATTACAGGGAATAAACATGCTGCAGAATTTGATGGTTAACTTAAGTTCAGAAGTGGAAGAGAAATGGACCATAGCACAGAAAAGACAATTCCTGACTATGAAAGATACTGTGGGAAGATAAAGCTGGTAAGACAGCAGCACGTGGTCAGGGGATGGACAGCGGAGGAAACCTCATTGAGACACAGTTGGTAGAAGTAGCAGTAAAACCCTAAACAGAGCTAAAATACACCCAGTATTAGGGATAGAGGGAGTTAGACAATGGCAGAGAGGTGATCAGAGAGAACAGAGGTGAAACAGAGCAATGGATGGACTTGGGTTCTGATCCACAGTAAAGGAGTCACACCACTCCAGAGCCATGGAACCCCTCACAGATACAGAGCGGAGAACTAAAACCTAAACTAAAAGTTGTAGCTGAATGGTGAAAAATACTCACCTCTTAAACAATTTCAGTTTTCAATTTTAAAATCTCCTGCTAGAGCCTGCAGCTGGAAAGACATCAGAAGCACTGGAATCAGAGAAAAATCTCCCAGTTGAGGAAATACCCAGGGAGCGGGGTGATGTCACCGTGTAATTGTCGATTTGTGATGATGTCACACACATGGACACAGAACATCTGGGTCTGTACAAACCAGTGATCACCACACATTATGAAGGATGGAAGGGTCCTGAGGTTTATATGAGGTAGATAAAGAAAAACTATTTTCGTTAACTGATCGTAAAAGGGTTACGGGAGACAGTTTAAAGATTTTGTGAAGATCTACAAGGGGGATATGAGGAAAAAAGTTCACACAGTGAGCGATGACCTGGAAGTCAATGCTTATACTCAGAGACCGATAATATCCAGGTCCGGATGAATGAAGTGATTCTTGCAGACTCTGATGTGATGATTGATTTGAATTTCCAATCTGCAAAACCTCATCTTCTGGTATCCTGTAAATGGAATTTACAAAATCCATCACTGTCAGTGCAGGATAGAAATTGAGAAGAGACAAACGTTTCTCTTGGTTTGAGTTTGCTGTGTATAAATCCTCCCCTTCTAACCCCCTGTAAAAGGAGTTTCCAAAATCAATCCCTGTCAGTTCAGGATAGAATTTCACAACATTCTTTCCTCCTGCTACCTGGACCAGGATGACCGCGCATGCGCCCTGCTGCACATTGCCCCCTATAAAGATGGCGGCCGTTACCCCGGGCCTGGCGAAGGGAGAAATCCAGACTTTTTCGGCCCGTTCTCTGCAAACACAAGACTGGTACCTTGTTATTTGGGGTCTGCGGCCTGCACTGTATCTTTATGAAGCCTCCCTGCCCACTCCGCTGGCTCCATTCCTCCTCACACACTCACTAACTCTGTTAGTTTGCTCCACTCGACATTCTCTCACCCGCTCCGGGCAGCTTTAGTCACTGACCAGCACTGCGCATGCTCATGAAAGAGACAGCAATACACATGCTCCAAGCACACATCGCAATGCGCACGTGCGGAGTTGCTGCTGTAATGAGGATAGGGCACATTCTGTCCCGCAGCGAATGCTGGGTGTCTGCTCCTCCATTGAACCGTAAAATTGTAAAATCGAAACCCAAGTTCAGTCATCAGAATATGATGGGTGTCATAGGGGCCAGGATATAAAATTGTCGAATCAATTGATACAGCAATTAAAATGCTCTGTATCCGCCATAATTCTCTCCTGGATGTAATGAACAGCAGAACAAACCCCTGTACTTAGATCTGAACTCAATGGAGTCTCAGCAGATGGGGTATTTTTCACCATACATGGAACATTTAAACCGTGTCTTGCCAGTAGGAATGCTGTGACTGTGGATTAAATCCTTTGAATTTTAAAGTTGGTGTGTTTACTGCTTTGCAAACTAAATAAATTCCTTTGCACACATAAAGTATCTGGATGGTCTCACACTGGCGCGACTGTGTTGCTGTGTCAGTACTGGGGCAATAGAGTTCCATTTTCAGCTTGTGCACACCAGTTTACTTACACATTTTCAGCTGAAAATTGGGTCTCAAACTCTTCTCGTCATGGGTTCCACATTCTTTGCACTAATTAGTTAATGAAAATCAAAATGCTGCAGATGTTGGCTTTCTGAAATGAAAGAAACCAGAAAATTCTGGAATTCTAAGCAGATCTGATAGCATCTGTGGCGAGAAAAACATATATTTTTTTTCAAGTCTGTAACCTTTCAACACAACTGCACTACATCTGTGCACAAATCTGGCAGAACAGGAATGAAAACCAATAACAGGCAAGGCACCAAAAAACTCGAAGGGAGACCCAGCTGTATGACATGGATGTGTCTGCAGTGGGTGGGATCAAACTGTTTCCATGTTTCAACAATCAATGTCTCACCTGTTCTTTGAGAAGAGTGAAACTGATAGAGAACAATTGCCATTTCAGTGTTGGCAATTTGAAGCTTTAACTCGCTGCCTCAGTTTAAGATATCTTGCAGGTTTTGCTTGTGTGAGTCTCTGTTGTATGATTGGTAGGCATTTGGTAGGAAACCGGAAGGTTAGCAGTTTAAGACCATCAGGAACGAAGTCTTTGATGTTTTCTCCCCATCATCATTCATTCCCACACAGTTCTGGGGTGACAATGGGCACTTTAGCTGCAGGTAAATGTTCGCCAAACGTTGCCAACTCAACTTTTATGCAATGGATTCCCAAACTGACATGTTTTATCATGAATATTCAATTCAAACATAATGAGAAAACATTTAGACCTACCATGTACCTACGTCATTTGCAATCTATGAAGTTAATAGATTCAAACAAACCCATCAATAATTCTCTTCCTCAGCTCCACAGTGACGGAAACAGGGAAAAGCAGAAAAGCAGCAATATTCCGGCCCTGCACTTTCCAATCGCCCGCTGCCAGCAGAAAGCAGCGACTGCAGCTTCAATCAGCGGGTTACTGCCCATTACTGGGACACAAGATACTCCAACCAGGGCCAAACCTCCCAATATACCGAGCACAGGCTCAGGAAAACACAGGTAGATTATATCCCGATCACTAAGCCTCCGAGCAGCATTTACAGAATACCCAAGTGGGTGAGCCACAAATAAAAGTCAGACCAATTTTCTAAATCTTTTCATTGTAAAATTCCTTCTTTTTATTGAAAAGCTGACTGTTGTGAATCTGAGAATGAGCACCATAGGATTAGTGTTACCGAGTGACTTGTTTTCCATTGTTTATCCAACAGGTTTGCAATTCAATTTGTGTTGGATACTGAAGCGAATCTGATTTCAAAATGAGGTCACAAAGCAGCTAAATATTAAATCCAGGAACAGATCCTGAGGAAAATGGATCACAGTGTCTGGAAGGAGATGCAGCTGAGAAACGAAAACTGTGAATAATGTTATTGATGATAGAGTGGAAAGCAGTGGGCCCTTGGTCAGTTTCATGGCCGAGTGGTTAAATGAATGGTTTCATAATCAGTTGGGGTTTCCCCAGGGAGAGTCAAATCTTACCGACTGTGGTTCTCATTATTGCTGATTTCAACCAGGTGTCTACAGATCTATCGGGTCAATGGGAGGAAAAGCATCCTAAAATCCACTTTCGCTCTGAAGCCATACGGACTCGAATCGTTAACTCAGTTTCTTTCTCCACAGGAGCTGCGAGACCAGCTGAGTTTTTCCAGAATTTTCTGTGTTTATGTCATATTTTCAGCATCCACAGCATTTTGTTTTTATCCAAAAATTCTCGTGGTTTTTAGGCTCGAAGGGAATGAAGGGCCATCGGAATTGGGTGGCAAATTGCTGTTGGGGCTGGAGATCCGCCATAATCTTATAAAGTGACCGAGGAGGCTTGTGGGGCCTTATGACGTATTGTTGCTGCTTTGCTTCTGTTCTATTTCAGTATCAATACCAGCCAAGGCGATGGGGAGTAACAGCCTGAGCTTGATAGTGTGGCCGAGCAGTCTAAGGTGCTAGATTGTACTTCTACTTTCTGTAGAGGGATCGGTTTGAAACTTACATTGGCCAAAATTGCACTTTCAGAACTCCCATTAATCGAAGAAGTGCCAGCCTAAAGTTGAAGCAGGCGTGTGCAGTGTTTCACTTAAACAGGAAGAGCGAGGAGAGACAATACAAGAATAAATTGCTGTGGAGAAAAGGCGGGTTGTCAAAGTCGCTGAATTCCTCTTCCATCGGCCACCAGAGGCCGCATGACCTCCTCTTCTGCTTTCCCCATCTATGCTTGTATACCATAAGGCCAGTCGTCATCGCCGAGTGGTTAAAGCCACTGAGTCCAAATACATTGCTCTTTCCCGTTTTTTACTATGCCTGGTTTTAACTGTGTCTACAGAGTTATTTATCGGTTAAATTGAATAAAATCCATCCAAACACTCGGGAGTTTTCCTATTTCTGTTCATTCACGAAACTTGCAGTTGGAACTGGCAAAAAAATGTTATTGTCATGCTTGCTGTCTGGGTGTTTGTCTCTCCTTAGAAACAATCCCTTGCCCTCTGTCACACTCGGTGTATATGTCTGTTTGTGTTCCTCCGTGTGTGTCAATGTGCTTCAGTTCCCGAGGGGGTGAGCCCATTTTTACCAGCATAAACCTTATTCACAATAGTTGTGCAGCTTCATCTTAAAATGTTACAGGGAAAAATATCAGGATGAAAGATGTAAGAGGAATTTGCAATGTTTGGAAGGAGGTGCAGCTAAGAAGTGGAAGATGTGAACGATGTTATTGATGATTGAGAGGAATGCATTGCAACCTTGGGGCTTTTGCTGGTCGATCACCTTCTACACTTTGAAATTCAGAACAAGCTGAAGCTCCAGGTGGAAAGCAACAGTTGTTTACATGTATGTTGGCATATGGAGCTTTTTCTTCCGCATGCCCGGCTAGCTCAGTTGGTAGAGCATGAGACTCTTAATCTCAGGGTTGTGGGTTCGAGCCCCACCTTGGGCGCTGTGGCATTTTTTAAAATCTTGCTGCTTTTAAGGGAAAACACCAACCGAATCCCTGCGGCAGCTGTGAAACTTACAAGGCAGACATTAACCAGTAAAAGCAACCGATGCATATAAAATTCAAAGCAATTTCATGTTGTATCTCTTTCTGCTTCTGTCCCTGCCTCTCGTCCAGCTCCCTCTGTCCTTTCAGCTTCCGGGTCAATTAGCTGCTTGATGCAGAGACAGTCAGTACATGGGAATGTAAGACACAATAAGATAGGTTTGCAGACCATAGAGTAAAAAGACATCAGGATCTCATCTTCTCCTAGATGCTGATTACAGGAATGTGCACAGTGCCCATTACCGACAGTCACACTCTCCTTCCAGTCTTGTGTAGGTTGTTCAGCTTTCAAATTGTTCATATTTTCACACTGCGTTTCAATGTGAAGAAAGCAGAGCTGTGATAAGCCTATATTGATCAGCAGATGTCCTGCAAGAAGGTACATACAGGATGATGGTAACAGTGCTCTTTGGACGCGGTGAGCTCCAGTGAAGGATTGGCACCATTAATGTGTCGCTCAATTAGTCTTGTGACAAATCTCGTGCTGGAAGTGACAAGGAAACTCATTGAATTTGCTCCGTGTTTTGGTTTCAAAAGAGCCGAATACAAGGTAAGATATTACATCTCGCTGGTCTGGACTATAAAATGGCAGAATTATTGTGAAAGCAGCCGTGGTGTTGGAAAACATAAAATTATACAAAGTTACAACATAGAAGGAGGTCTTTAGGCCCTGTGTACTGCTTTTAAAAAGCAGTTCTGATTGTTTGATCGATCAGGAGTAATATTTGTGCCAGTGCAAACAGGAGGCAGCAAAGTATATCCTTCTCCAACCCATATTTTTCCTCGCACCAACATCACTATGTAAACTGCTCTGCAACCAGCCCTTCTCTTGTCTTTCTTTCATTTCTTCACTCCACGTCTGTGTTTGTTCTCGTACTGTTCCCAATGTGACATTTTGAGCTCTGAGGCAAAAATTCAACTCCCCCTCCACTAACTCTGGTGCAGCTGTTAAATGTTTTCAATCAATAAGTTCGCAACACTCGTTTTTAAACATTTCACAAAATCAATAAATCTTCATTCCTTGACCGAGAACCAAACCCCACCTGAGGCACTAAAAGCACCGAATCGTAACCACTAGGCCAGCAAGAAAGCTGTCAAGTCTTTTTTCGGTATGGCTTATCTACGCTGCTTTTACCATTTTAATAAAATATTTCAGACCTCCTTTACCACAAAACTGCATGTTTAGACTCAACACAAACCAATTCTTCAGCCAACGAGAACATTTGCTGTGAGCTGGAACATGACATCGACAGTGAGGTGAAATAGTCCCACAAGCTGCTCATGTTCAACATACAACTTCCAAAACTCTCCAGCCTAATCACTGGGCCCAATGAAAGCGATGAATCCGAGTCACTGGACACCAGAGGAACTACCAATAAGGCTTGAAATTTGGATTATGGAGCTACTTTTGACATTTTTTTTTCATTTCAGATCTCTTTCACCAGAGACAACTTTCTCCTGCCAAATGGTCTGTTTAGGTTGAACACAAGTGACTTCTTCACCAATGAGAAGAAGCATTGCTGTTAGCTGGAACATGAAATCGATACTTTCCCCCTTCAAGACAGTTCTTAAAGTCTCCCCCTTTGATCGAGCTTTTAGTCACCTGACCGAATATGTGACTCGGTGTCACACTTTGTTCTATAATGATCCTGGGGAACGCTTTGTGACGTTTCATTAGGTTAAAGGTGCTTTTTAAGTTGTTGTTGTAGTCCATACATAGAAAGAGACAAACTCCTCTTGCATCTTTCATCCTGATATTTTTCTCTGTAACATTTTAATATGCAGTTGCACAACTAAAGTGAATAAAGTTTGTGATGGTTAAAAATGTGTTCACCCCCTCGGGGAACTGAACCACATCGACACACACAAAGGAACACACACAGAGATATACACCGAGAGTGACAGAGGCCTGAGGAGAAACAAACACCCAGAAAACAAGGATGTCACCAATTGGTCTAATTATTGTTCTATTTCAGACTGGAGATTATGGTGAATGCTTGCAGATAAACTGAAATGAAGAAACGAGGAAGGGAAGCAGAAGAACCATGCAAGAGTGTTTGGAAGGTTTTTATTCCATTTCCCCAATAATTAATTTTAATCTGGAGGCACCTAAAGGAAGGAGCAGCGAGGTCGGCAGGATTCAAGCCTTCATGGGGAGAGCGCAATGGATTTTAAATCCATTGTCTTCACCACTCAGCCACGATTACAGACCTTATATCGATTTTAACATTTTTCATATAAAATCATAGACAGGTTTAACAGAGAAAGAGGACATTCGGCCCCACATATTACCAGTCACCCTGCAATTCCTACTATCTCTCCTCGTTCATCCTGCCAGGAGGGACATCTTAATCCGTTAACAACCACAAGCCCAGACTCAGGTGAAGTGACTGAAAGAACAAAAGAGCTGAAACGTTGATGGCTTGGGGATCCGAACACATGAAAACAACGAAACCCAAGCCAATCTCGTTAAAACGTCGAGCCACGCTGCCACCATCAACAGTACACGAGCCATCGCCTTGGGTGGTGTCGGCTCTGAATTAGAACATAACAAATAGGAGCAGAAATAGACCATTTTTCCCTTAAGCACCTCATAGTGTCAAAGAATCAGAGCCAAGGCTACAACACAGATGGAGGCCATTCGGCCCGTCTCATAGGATCAAAGGACTCAGGGACAGGAGTTGGCCATTCAGCCCTTTGAGCCTGCTTCACCATCCAATAAGATCATGGCTGATCAGGCTGTGGTCTCAACTCCTCCTTCCTGTCTGCCTCCACCTCCCCACCATAACCATTGACCCACTTGTGTATCAAAAATCTGTCTAATTCTGCCTTGAATAAATTCAATGACCAGCCTCCACTGCTTTCTGGGGAAAATAATTCCACAGACTAACGACCTCTGAGAGAATGAGAAAATCTGCTCATCTCCGTCTGAGAAGGGAGGCCTCTTACTCTTCTGGAAACTAACTCACCTGGCCCCACTCCCCCGCCTTTTCCCCGGAGCCCTGCATTTTCGGTACTATTCTCTGTTGAAATCCGCGATTGAATCTGCCTCCCCCACACTCTCAGGTGGTGCATTCTAGATCCTAACCACTCGCTGTGTAACAGAGAAACCCCTTTAGAATTATCGGCTTCGGGACAATCAGAATACTCAGTAACAGACAAAACACCGAAAGGCTCAAAGGGAGATGGCTCCAGTTGTAGGAGAGCTGGTTCCCGGTGATATGGATGTGTCTGCAGTGGGTGGGATCAGACTGTTTCCATGTATCCACAAAGAATGTCCCACCCTTGATTTGGGAAGAGTAAAACTGAAAGGATAATTATCATTTGAGTAGCAGAAATCTGAAGCTTTCATTCGCTAAGCCATTGGTTTAGGATATCTTACAGAGTGCAGGCATTTTTCTTAAGTCTCTGTGGCGCAATTGGTCAGCGCGTTTGGCTGTTAACCGAAAGGTTGGTGGTTTAAAACCACCCAGGGGTGAAGCTATAGCCATTTTCTCCCCACCATTACTCATTAATGTTCTGGTTTGTTCTTGAGCCCTGAAACCACAAGAAAATCCCCCCATGTTGAAAACTCGGCTGTCGTCCACTGAGTTCCCACACTAAGCTTTGTTTATGATATTCATTTCAGATATAACAAAGAATATGGACGATCATGTACCCCCATCTAAATCAATACAGATCAACGAGGCTATTGGATTGAAACAAGCCCATCAATTAATCGCTCTTCCTCAGCTCCACGGTGAGTGAAACAGGAAAAGGTAACAATATTCCAGCCCCGCTCTCTCCAATCAGCGGAAACATCTTCTTATTTTGCTGAATGTTATCTTCAGAAATGGTGAAGAGCGAATCTAATATGGCTGCAAGATCCAGCATTCAGTTCACATTCAACAACAAACAGGAATGGGTGCGATACAACTTTTCCACACAGCTGGGTGATAATGTTTCCCCGAGCATTGAATGCAGTAACTTACACGTGCGAAATGAGCAGGGTAACTACAACGCTACAGGGACACTTCCCTGCCTGAATCCCAATGGAGCTGTCTGGAATGTTAAACTGAGACGTCATGCAGCAGCACTTTGGGTCTTTGTTTTGAAGAAATGGAATTTGGCTGTTCTCATTAGGAATGCTGGAGACAGACTGATCAACAATGTCATCATCAAATGGCACAGCTCAGTAAGAGGACCTTCCACCAATTCTATTTATAACCAGCCTTTTACAAAGATCTTGCCTATTAATCCCAATTTCCTTCTCTCTTTCCATGAATCAGAATTTTCTCCCTTTCAACTATTGCCAAATTCCTTTTCAAAGAAGCAGTTTCTGTAGAATCCATGCGGTTTGCCTTAATGAACATTTCCTTTACACAATGAAATTAAGAGTTGGACCAGGGTTCTATCTGCAGTTTTCGATATTAACATAAGTTATTTATGCAATTCGTTTCATGGTGAACTTACAAAAGGTGTTTATTCTGATCAGACATGTCCTCAGTATTTTCTCAGTCATGGTGACCATGAAACTATCACTGACTGCCGTACAAACCCATGTGATTCACCAGTCCTTTAGGGAATTCAATCGGTCGTCCTTACCTGGTCTGACTTGCATGTGACACCAGACCCACAGTGATGTGACTGATTCTCAACTAACCTTTGAAATGGTTTAAAAAGTTACACAGCTCAAGGGGAATTGGGGATGTGCAAAAATGCTGGCCAACGATGCTCATGAAAGAATGAAGATCCTTGATGAAGCGCGATACAGAGTAATTTTGCACCATCTCTCCCATTCCCTCGTGTTCAATCACAGTATCAGTTGCGTCTGTCTTTAGGATGATGCTAGTCTTTGGATCACACTGATAGTATCTTTCAGTCAGTAAGTAACTGTGAATTTGTAATTGTAAACTCATTAATTTCTGTTGTTGACGAAAGGAACTGCTAGTTTTTTTGTGCCTAGTCAGTTTCACCCCTCCTGGTTTTGAGAATGCTTTTTGCAGCTTGGCAAAGGGCAAATTTAATGTGGCAGCGAGATACTATATTCAGTTAATATTCAACAACAAATGTGAATAATGGAACTTTCCCTCACACTTGGATGTGTAAATTTCAATAATGTTTCTACCCATTTCCAGACAGGGGACCTTCGCATGTACGTGATAACCAATTGGTAACTACAGAAACAATGGGCAGAACCACAGGGACAGACTTATAATATCAAACCGTACACTGTTTTGTAAAAGTACAATTCAGCTGAAAAACATAGCCATGCGGCAGAGAAATTGATCTAACATTAGAATCATAAAATGACAGCACATCAGCAGGTCATTCAACACTTTACACACGTGCAAACTATTTTACTGCAATTTGTCTCTTTTTTTGTCTCTTTCTCATAACCGTGCCTTTTGCAGAAAATCATTCAAAGCTTGGTGAAGTGTCAGTGTCACGTGGCTATGAGATAATGTATTCGGCTATTGTTTAGCAAGAAACAGGAATTGTACGACTTCTCACAATTAGATGATTCAGTTTTGATAATATTTTTGCCAGCTTTCGAACCGGTGACCTTGTGCATCTGAAGTGAATGTGATAAGCACTACTTGTTTATTTGTTCATTTATGGGATGTGGACATCGCTGCCGACGCCGCTACACCACAGAAACAATGTGCGACAAAAAGCCAAAGGGACTTGTATTGAATTTCAAACTGTGTAGACCTGCTGCACTGCAAGAACGTGTTTTACATGAATAGAACTGGGATGGGACATTTTGGAATGCTGCAGAGAAATTGATCTAATTGTAAATTGACACAGCTCATTAGGAGGCCATTCGACCCTTCGGGTGTGTGCTTTCTTCAAAGAGCTATCCACTTATTTCCAATATCATTCTCTTCCTTCATAACCCTGCAGTTTTTTTTTTCCATTTTCAAATAATTGTCCAATTCCCTTTTGAAAACTCTGAGTTCAGAAACACAATATTGAAAGAGGTGCAGGAGCTTCTGCAGTGTCCACGCTCAGTGTGTGAAAATTAACAACGTTTCCCTGACCCAATGACATGAAGAGTTGAACTGGGGATTCACATGTTGTCTTCGAAATAAAGAGGAATATTTATTTATGCAATTGACTTCCTATTGAATATTTAAGTGAAGTTTATTCTGACCAAGCACCTCCTCATTTTTCTCAGTCGATAATGTAATTCCCCTTGTTGTACAACCTGTTACAGAAGCTGTTATAGAAAAGAGGGAAAGGTTTGTTGCAGCTACACAAAGCCATTGTTAGATCACACCTGGAGGACTGTGTATAATTCTGGGAACGGCACCTTATAAAGGATCAATATTAGTCTTGGAAACAGGGCACTTCTGATCCAGCAGAATGTCAGTTCTGGAGAGTAAGTGGACATATTCCCCTTCGTAAATTGAGGTCATCCAAAACTGCTGCCCGTGTCTTCACTCACAGCAAGCCCCATTCCTCTACCACCCTCTACCCGCTGACCTACATTGGCTCCCGGTCAAAGAATGCATTTACTTCAAACTTTCTTCGCCTTGTGTTCAAATCTCTCCTTGTTCTCGCCCCTCCCTATCTCTGTAATCTCCTCGAATCCCACACATCTCTGAGGTATCTGTGCTCCTCTAATTCTGGCCCCTTGTACATTCCCAATCAGAATCGCTCCACCATTGGTGACCGTGGTTGTAGTTACTGAGGCCCCAAACTCTGGAATTCCCTCCCTAAACCTCTCCGCCTCGACCTCACTTTCCTCCTTTAAGACTCTTCTTAAAACCTACCTCTCCGACCAAGCTTTTGT
Source organism: Cetorhinus maximus (assembly GCF_964194155.1). NCBI lineage: Eukaryota > Metazoa > Chordata > Chondrichthyes > Lamniformes > Cetorhinidae > Cetorhinus > Cetorhinus maximus. The sequence goes on along the minus strand of NC_135901.1, from coordinate 61,472,273 downwards.
TCATCTGGCCTAACATCTCCTTCTGTGTGTCATTGTCAGACTCTGTTACATAATGATCCTGTCAACCATCTTTGGTGGTTTCATTACGTTAAAGGCGCTATCTAAATGTAAGCTGTTGTTGTAATGGGGCATATAGAGAAGGGGAAACAAGCTCCTCTTCCAACTTTCATCCTGATATTTTTTGATCTGAGGTTGCACAACGAATGTGAATAAAGTTTGTTCTGTTAAAAATGTGTCCATCCCATTGGGGAACTGAACCACATTGACACACACAGACCAACGGAAAGAAGAAACCACGGGAGTCTTTGCGTGGTTTTGATTCAGGTTATCCAATAATTAATTCCATGGGCACCTTATCAAAATCAGGAATGATGACAACTGTAGCCGGTAGGATTTGTACCTCTGTGAGGAGACCCCACAGGATTCCAACTCCATCCTCTTAACCACTCCGCCAGGAACACAGGGCCGATACTGACATCACTGCTCTTTGTATAAAATCAGAGACGGCTACATCAGACGGTCATTCAGCATGTTGTCTCTCTGGAAGAGCAACTCAACTACTGTAATTCCACACCCCACCTTTTCCCCACAGCAACTCTCCTCGTTCTTTCTGTCAAAATACAACACCATGCATTCAATATGAGGTGGCAACTGCTTGTCCTAATGGGGCTGATAAATGTTAAGCAGCGGTGGGAGTCGAACTCACGACTCCATAAACACCTTAAACCGCTCGGCCACGCTACCACATGGGTGGAATTCATTAATCATTCCCTTCACATGTTTTGGCACTGAAATAGAACAAAAGCAACAGAGAAGCAATAGGCACAATACTGCGGATGCTGGAAATCTTAAACAAAAGCAAAAAATGCTGGAAAAACTCAGCAGGTCCGACAGCATCTGTGGAGAGAAAGACAGAGTTAACGTTTAGAGTCCGTATGACTTCTTCAGAGCTAAAGGGAAGTAGAAATATGAAGTCCTACTTCCCTTTAGTTCTGATGAAGAGTCATACAGACTCGAAACGTTAACTCTGTCTTTGTCCCAACAGATGCTGTCAGACCTGCTGAGTTTTTCCAACATTTTTTGTTTTTGTTTCAGAGTAGGATTAGGTCATTCGGAACCTCAAACCAGCTCCGTCAGTTAAACAGCACTTCGTAACAAACAGAAATCATCTCCACTCAAAAACACAATGAGTTGCAGTGAAGGGTCGGCACCATTTAAACTCAATGAACTGGTCTGGTTCCAAATCTCCTGCTGGAAATGACAAGAAAACCTTTCACTGAATTCACTCCGGGTCTTGACTTCAGAAGGACAGGACACAAGGTAACAAAGTACATTTCGACAGAATTGGTTATAAAATGGCAGAATGACTGGGAAAGTGCATCCGTGGTGTTGGGAAAGATAAAATTATCGAAAGTTCCAACAAAGAAAGAGGCCACTCGGCCTGGCGTGCTGCTGTCAAAGAGCAGCTGTGATTGGTTGACCAGGAGTGGTCAATTACTCTTCCATTTCACACTGCGAATTTAGTGAATGTTTGCAGATGCACAGAAATAAGAAACACGGGGTATTTGGATGTTTTTTATTCCAATTAACCGATAATTAATTCCACAGACCGTCAGTTAAAATCAGGAATGATAAGAAGCATAAACTACAGGGCTCAAACCTGCTTGAGAAAACTCCAGCCGATTTCCAGTCCATCGGTTTAACCAATTCGCCACAATACCTAGTGAAAGTTCGCTATTGTTTGTATAAAATAATAGAATGGAGACAGGGAGTAACAGAGAAAAAAGATTTTCAGTCCGTGCCATTGCCCCAACCACCTCTCCCCATTCTCCCAACCAAAATGTAACACTGCACAGGTCAGCCGCCCCCTGGCCGCACGGAGGATTTTTTGGAAGCGTCTCAAACAACAAAGTTTGGCAGCCGCGGGACTGGAGCCCAAAGCAGGAAAGCCTCAGCCAGCATCTTAACCCACTCGGTGACTCAGTAGCACATTTAGAGCAGAAACAACCATTGCCTTGACCGGCATCGGCTCTGAATTAGAGTGTGGGAAAAATATGATCAGGAATGGGCCATTCGGCCCCTCGGGTATTCTCAGCTACTTAATAAGATCATGTGACAACTTCAATCATCATCCGCTTTGTAACATCCGGGTATTTAGTAGCTGAACAGTCTCCACACAAAAAGAAACAGAAAGAAATGTCCTCTTGCATCTTTTAAAACATCGCTTTTGTTTTCTCTGGACCATCTTAATCTGAAGCCAAAAAACTATTGTAAATAATGTTTGAGTGGTAAATACGATGAACTGAACCAGCTTGACACACACAGAGGAACAGACACAGACATAGACACCGAGAGTGACAGAGGACAAGGGTTTGTTTCTAAGGAGAGACAAACACCCAGAAAGCAAGCCTGACACCAACCTGGCTCCGTTTTTGTTCCATTTCCGACTAGAAGTTTCGTGAATATTTTTGTGAATGAACGGAAATAGGAAAACGCCCGAGTGTTTGGATGGACTTGGTTCAATGTAACCGGTAATTAACTCTGTAAACACAGAGTTAAAACCAGGAGTAATGAGAAGCGGGAAACCCCAATGGATTTGGACTCTATCGCCTTCACCACTCAGTCACCACGACTGACTCAATGCACAGGGTGATGTTGTTAGTATGAAATCATGGGTGGCTACAGCAGAGAAGGAGAACATTCTTGTCCGTGCCGGCTCTCTGGAAGAGCAATTTAACTCATTCCATAACCCTCGTCTTTTTCCTCACAGCAATTTATTTTGAATCTGTCTCTCCTCGTCCTTCCTGTTAAAATGAAACACCGCACACAAACCGTACAATTCGATTTGAGCTGGCACTTGTTCAATTCGCTGTTCAAGCTGCTCATGTAGAACTTTCAATTTCCAAAACCCAATAACCTCATCACTGCGGCTCCTGTGAAACTGACAAGGGAACACGGCAGAAATTCATCACTGAAAGTAACTGACACACATCAAATTCTAAACACGTTTACCTTGGTAGGAGGCTGTGGCACAGTGGTACTTTCACTGGTTTGGGATTCTGGGGATCAAATTTCACCATGGCAAATGGTGAAATTTGTTTTCAATGAAACATCTTGTGATCATCACTAATGGCAGTAGGGACGAAAATCTGCAGTCCCAGCAATAACTCTTATATACTCTCTGGAAGAGGACTGACCTAGCCAGGGACTACCCACCCATCCAGTTTATGAACCCAATCTTTCCCTGGAAAGCAGGGAATGGGAATGTAGGACACGAGAAGGGTTCACAGGACCTGATTGTCCCAGACACTGATAATAGGAATGTGAACAGTATCAATTATCCACAGTCTTGTGTATGTTGTTAAACATTGAAATTATTTTGAACTGATTTTCAATGTGAAGAATCGGAATGAGCTTATTTTGTTCAGTAGATATACAAGAAGGTACATGCTCATGTGCAAGCACTGTGTGTTTGAAACTCAAGTGAATGGTTCCGATCATTTCTGCAGTTGTACTAGTCTGGTTTCAAATTCAGTTCCTAATCCGTTTAGTGTCTGAGATTCAAAGTGTTGGATAGAAGGGCAAGATATACATCTCGCGAGATTAAGTTATGAAATGCCAGAATAACTTAGAGAGATGCAACCGGGGTGTTAGGAAACACAAAATGACAGAAAGTTACAGCAAATAAAGAGGCCATTTGGCCCTGTGTGCTGCTTTCAAAGAGCAGTGTGATTGATCTGAATATTCAAGGGTATTCGTAATTTAGGAAGGATAGACAAAAAGGGAAAGGAGGCGGGGTCGCGCTCTTAATAACGACAAGATCGGTACATTCATGAGAGAGGGTCTTAGATTGAAGGATCAAGATGTCGAATCAATTTTGGGGGAGCTAAGAAACGGGCAAGAGGCAACAAACATTGGTGCGAGTTGGTCAACAAACTGCAGTGGTAATGTTGGGCACTGTAATAAATCAGGAAATTAGAGCTGCAAGTAACATGGGTAATACAGGAATAATATTCGGCTGTGCACCACCAGCTCTATAGTCAGTGCTTTGTAACCCATCACAGCCCTTCTCTTTCATTTTCACGCCCTCTGGATCTGTTCTTGACTTGTTGCACGTGTGACATTTCCAGCCCTGATGTGAAACTTTGACTCTCACTCCCCTGACTCTGACAGAGATGTTCTGTGTTGCTTTCAGCCAGGAAGACAATAACATTGGTTTTAAAAGTTCGCCCAAGGGCAGTAAATCCCAATTTCCTGACAGGGAATCGAACTGGAGGTACAGCAGTGAAAGTGCTGAACCCTAACCAGTCGGCCATCAGGGAAGCTGTTAACAGGGCTGGAAATTTGGCTCATGAAGGCTGATTTTGGCATTTTTTCATTCCCGATTCCTTTCACCAGAGATAAATTTCTCTGACCAAATGGTCTGTTCAGGTTGAACACAATGGGCCAACGAGAAGAACCATTGCTGTTATCTGGAACATTAAATCGTTAGCTTCCTCCTTTAATACAGTTCTTCACCTTTGACAGAGCTGTTAGTCACCTGACCGAATATGTGACTCGGTGTCACACTTTGTTATATAATGATCCTGGGGAACACCTTGTGGCGTTTCATTAGGTTAAAGGCGCTTTATAAATATAAATTGCTGTTGCAGTTTAACATACAGAGAAATAGACAAACTCCTCTTGCATCTTTTACCCTGAGAGTTTTTCCTTGTAATATTTTAAAATGAAGTTCCACAACTAAAGTAAATGAAGTTTGTGCTGGTAAAATGTATTCAATCCCTCGGGGAACTGAAGCACATTGGCACATACAGAGGAACACACACAGACGGATACACCGAGTGTGACAGAGGCCTAAGGAGAAACAAACGCCCAGAAAACAAGATGTCACCAACTTGGCTCAGTTTTTGTTTCATATCCGACTGGAGACTTGCAGAAGACTGACACAGAAATGGATTTGTTTGGATGGTTTTTCTTCTATTTGAATGAGAATTAATTCTACAGTCAAGCAGAAATAACGAGAAGCACAGTCAGCAAGATTCAAACCAACGTCAGGAGGCCCCAATGGATTTTAAACCCATTCACCTTAAACATTGGACAACAACTACAGAACTTGCTAACATGCTAATATTATTTGTTTAAAATCATAGAATGGTTACAGCAGGGAAAGTGGGCCTTCTGCCCGTCCTAGCATTGCCATTACCTGACCTTTCTCCAGAACCCTGCAATTTACACTGTCTCTCGTCGTTCTTCCTACAAAATAATAGCATGTTTAGTTAAAACACAGAAGTCTCGTTCAGCCAATAACAGCATCGAGTGTGTTAGACATGAACATGAAGTGAACAGTGAGGTGAAATAGTGCCACAAGCTGCGGATGTACAACTTCCAATTTCCAAAACCCACCAACCTCATCAATGCGGCTCCTCTGGAACTTTCAAGGGAAATATTGATCCTTAAAAGGGGCCGCTCCCAGAACTATACACAGTCCTCCAGGTGTGATCTAACCAGGGCTTTGTATAGCTGTAGCAAACCTTTCCCTCTTTTCTATAACAATCTCTGTAACAGGTTGTACAGCAAAATATATTAGATTGTATATTTCGACTGAGAAAAACGAGGAGGTGCTTGATCTCACAGCCATGTGTCCTGGTCAATGTTCACGAATATTAATCCGCAATATAATGAAAAAAAAATTTAGGCCGGCATCGAGCCCATTCGAAATCTATAGAATTATTGGATTCAAACAAACCCATCAATTATTCTCTCTTCCTCAGCTCCACAGTGAGTGAGACAGGGAAAAGCAGAAAAGCAGCAATATTCCGGCCCCGCACTCTCCAATTACCCGCTGCCAGCAGAAAGCAGCGACTGCAGCTTGAATGAGCGGGTTACTGCCCATCCCTGGAACACAAGGTACTCCAACCCGGGCCAAACTTCCCAATTCACCGAACACAGGCTCAAGGAAACGCAGGTAGATTATATCCCGGTCCCTAACCTCCGAGCAGCATTTACTGAATACCCGAGGGAACGAGTCACAAACAAAAGTAACACCAACTTTCTAAATCTTTTTATTGGATGTGTTCATTTCATTTTAAGTTCTGTAGATGGGAAAATGGCCGAAATAGAGGTTGGTGAATAACAGCTTGGAACCATGTTCCTCTCGCCCACTGCAATGCTGATCCTTCCAATTTACAGGTATTTGGGGGCAATTATCAGTTTGATACTCAGATTAGCTCCGTCTCCATATTATAAGATGAATCTAGCACTGGAGAAGGTAGAACCATAGAACCATAGAACACTACAGCACAGAAAACAGGCCATTCGGCCCTTCTAGTCTGTGCAGAAATATTATTCCACTAGTCCCATTGACCTGCACCTAGTCCATAGCCCTCCAGACCTATCCCATCTATGTATCTATCTAATTTATTCTTAAAACTTAAGAGTGAGCCCGCATTTACCAGGTCAGATGGTAGCTCGTTCCACACTCTAACCACTCTCTGAGTGAAGAAGTTCCCCCTAATGTTCCCCCTAAACCTTTCCCCTTTCAACCTAAAGCCATGTCCTCTCGTGTTTATTTCTCCTAATCTAAGTGGAAAGAGCCTACTCGCATCTACTCTGCCTTTTCCCCTCACAATTTTGTTAACTTCTATCAAATCTCCCCTCATTCTTCTACGCTCCAAGGAATAAAGTCCTAATCTGTTTAATCTTTCCCTGTAACTCAACTCCTTAAGACCCGGCAACAATAAAGATTTACTGGATTGATGTTAGAACTGAAAAGTTTTAACATTCAACAAAGATTGAATTGATTAAACAGGTTTTCTCTAGAAAACAGGGTGAGGCATGACCTGATCGAAGCCTTTAATATTCCGAAAGGGTTTGGAAGATGCTTCCACTTACGGATAGACAAGAATAAATAAAAGTTGGTCACCAGGAAATCCAATGTCCAATTCAGAAGCAACGTCTTTAATCAAATATAAAAGCAGAAAATGATGGAAATATTCAGAAAATATGGGAATTAAACTATGTCTCTCCTCAGACGCTACCAGACCTGTTTAGAATTCGAAGTTCTGTTTTTATTTCAGATTTACAGCATCGCCTTTCATTTTTTTCTTCAGAAGAGAATGTAGAGCCCATTGCCAGAGGATTAGAAATCCAAGTCTGTGCTGGACACGCCTAGGTAAAGTCACACTGTGAAAACATCATTCAGCAGCTAATTATGGAAAAAGGTTTACTCGATCATCTGATTAGTTGACACAGCAACAGTCACATCTGATGGAGAAAATTTAGAGATTTCTTGCGTGTGAAGGCATTTACTCAGTTTGGCCACCAGTGAACAATCCAGCTATAAAAGTTCAAAGGATTTGCTCCGCAATAGGCGCATTCTTACTGACAAGACGGAGTTTAAATGTTTGGTGTATGGAAGGAGAAATCACTTCTTCACCTCAAATGCGAAGAATCCAGTGAATTCACATCTAACTGTAGGGGTTTGTTTTGTTGTTAATTACACCCAGGACAGAAGCATGGTAGAGGCCGATACAATTTATCGTATCAATTGATTGTATAATTTAAACCTTGACCATAAAGCTGCAATTACCATCGGATCATAAAAATTTATTGGATATGCAATTACGTCCTCCCACCCAGCATTCAATGCGGGACAGAATGTGCCCTATCCAGAGCGCCAGGGTCCTACGCATGCGCATGGCGGAGTCTGATTCGCACCTGCGCATTGCGGGCTCTTGGCTGAGCATGCGCAGTGCTGTCCTGTGACTCGAATGGCTGTGTGGGTGAGAAAATGGCGACTGGAGCAAAATAACAGAGTTAGTGGGTGTGCGGGAGGAATGGAGCCAGCGGAGTGGGCAGGGAGGTTTTATAAACACTTGGTGCAGGCCCGCAGAGCCTTAATCAGAAGCTACAGGCCCCGCGTTTGCAGCGAACAGACCGGATATGGCTGGGTCTCCCTCTGCTCGGCCCGGGGACGCGGCTGTGCAGCAGAGCGCATGCGCGGTCATTCTGGTCCAGGTAGCAGGAGGACAGAATGTTGTGAATATCCTGGACTGACAGGGATGGATTTTGGAAACTCCTTTTCCAGGGGGTTAGAAGGGGAGGATTTACACACAACAAACTCAAACCAAGAGAAATATTTCTCAATTTCTGTCCTGGACTGACAGTGATTGATTGTTTTGTAATCTTTTCATAGGATATCACATGGGAAGGATTTGCAGACGGGAAACTCAAACCAAACATCAGATCAAGATCTGACAGACTTACTCGATTCATCAACCTTTGAGAGTAAGTAATGAGTTTCAGGTCATTATCACTCATTGTGTAAAATTTTTGCTCACACCCCTCCTGTAAATCTTGCTTCTTAACTTAAATCTGTGTCCCATAACCCTTTTATGATCAGATAATGTGAACAGCTTTTCTTTAACTACCTCATGTAAACCAATCATTAACTTGTATACCTCTATCAAATTTCCCCTCAATCTACTTTGCTCCAAGGAAAACAACACCAGTTTTTCCAAACTAATCTAAAATCCTTCACCCGTTGAACCACTCTGGTAAGTCTCCTCTGCACCCTCTTAAGGACCCTTTCATCCTTCATAATGTGTTGTGATCAGTGGTTTACACAAACCCAGATGTTCTGTGTCCATGTCTGTGATGTCATCACAGATCGACAATTACACTGTGACATCAGCACACATCGATAATTACACTGTGACATCAGCACACGCCGACAATTGCGCGGTGACATCACCCCGCTCCCAGGGTATTTCCTCAACTGGGAGATTTTTCTCTGACTTCAGTGCTTCTGATATCTTTCCAGCTACATTCTCCGGCAGGAGTTTCCAAAGCTGAAAAGAGTTAAATTGTTTCACAGGTGAGTAGTTTTGACAATTCATCTACAATTTGGAGCTTTTAGTCCTCTGTTATCCGTGTGAGGTCCGACAGCTCTGCGGCTGGTGTGACTCCTTTACTGTGGATCTGATTCTGTGTCTATCCATTGCTCTGTTTCACCTCTGCCCTCCCTGATCGCCTCTCTGCTGTTGTCTAACTTTCTCTGTCTCTAATAGTGGGTGTATTTTAGCTCTGTTTAGGATTTTACGGTTACTTCTGCCAACTGCTGCCCTGACCATGTGCTGCTGGCTTACCAGCTATAGCTTCCCACCATGTCTTTCATAGTCAGGAGTTGTTTTTCCTGCGATATAGTCCATCTCGCTTCTACCCCTGAGCTTATATTGATCATCAGCTTCTGTATCATTTTTGTTCCCTGTAGTTCATTCTGCACCCCTGAAATGTTAACTCTGTTTCTCTCTCCACAGATACTGCCTGACCTGCTGTGTATTTCCAGCATTTTCTCTTTTTATTTCAGATTTCCAGCAGCTGCAGTATTTTGCTATTATTTTATTGGCAGGCAAAGTTACTGAGGTGGAAATAGATGGTCTTAGTGATATGTAGTCAGAAGCTCAGCTTAGGGTGAAATATGACACTAAGGTTGTGAACAGTTTGGCTCAGCCTCAGAGTTGTCAGAGAGATGGATGGCATTGATGGTTAGGGAGTGGAGTTTGTAGCAGGGACTGAAGACAATGGCTTCAATCTTCCCAATATTTAAATGGAGGAAATTTCTGTTCATCCAACACTGGATGTTAAACAAGTCAGGATGGTGTGTGACTTGGAGGGGAACTTGGAGGTGATGGTGTTCACATACATCTACCCTGGTCTTTCTAGGGGATGGAGGGTGAGGGTTTGGGAGATGTTGGTAGAATTGCAGATGCATAAAATCCCTTTCCTTCACCCCCTGCCTCTCCCATCTCCCTCTCTATTTCCCCCAGTAGATACTGGTGTTTTGTATAGTCCCTGACCAGTTGGCAGGTTCCCTTCCCTGAAGGACATCAGTGAACCAGTTGGGTTTTTATAACAATCCAGCAGTTTTCATGGTCACTTTTTCCTGGTACCAGCTCCACAAATTCCCAGATTCATTCAGCTCAATTTCACAACCGGTTTTTGTGATATTGTGGTTTCTCTCTCATTCACTTTTGTCTATTTAAACTATTTCCCCAGGATTTTCAATTGGGAAACCCAATGTTTCATCAGAATCTGACGGTGTCGCACAATTAGTCGTAACCTGAATTTCATCGGATTTTGAACATGGAAGGAAAAAGCACCGTTCACCGTGGGGAGAAACCGTACACGTGTTCTGTGTGTGGACGAGGCTTCAGCCGATTATCTGGCCTGTCAAAACATAAATGCAGTTACAGTGGGGAGAAACCATGGAAATGTGGAGACTGTGGGAAAGGATTCAATTATCCATCCAGGCTGGATACTCACCGGCGCACACACACTGGGGAGAGGCCTTTCACTTGTTCTGTATGTGAGAAAGGATTTGTTGATTCATCCACTCTCCTGAGACACCTGCTCATACACACTGAAGAGAGGCCATTCACCTGCTCCGAGTGTGGAAAGGGATTCACTCGGGCATCCAGCCTGCTGAGGCACCAGCGAATTCACTCTGGGGGGATGCCATTCACCTGCTCCGAGTGTGGGAAGGGATTCATTCAGTTATCCAACCTGCTGACACACCAGAGAGTTCACACTGGGGAGAGGCCATTTACCTGCTCCGAGTGTGGGAAGGCATTCACTCAGTTATCCAACCTGCTGACACACCAGCGAGTTCACACTGGTGAGAGGCCATTTACCTGCTCCGAGTGTGGGAAGGGATTCAGTCAGTCATCCACCCTGCTGAAACACCAGAGAGTTCACTCTGGGGAGAGACCGTTCACCTGCTCCGAGTGTGGGAAGAGATTCACTCAGTCATCAAACCTGCTGATACACCAGAGAGTTCACTCTGGAGAGAGGCCATTCACCTGCTCCGAGTGCGGGAAGCGATTCACTCAGTTATCCAACCTGCTGACACACCTGCGAGTTCACACTGGGGAGAGACCATTTATCTGCTCCGAGTGTGAGAAGGGATTCGTTAATTTATCCGATCTGTTGAGACACCAGCGAATTCACACTGTGGAGAGACAGTTCACCTGCTCCGACTGTGGGAAGGGCTTCACACAGTCATCCCACTTGCTGAGACATCAGCGAATTCATACTGGAGAGAGGCCGTTCATCTGTCCTGTATGTGGGAAGGGATTCACTGTGTCCTCTGACCTCCTGAAGCACCAGCGAATTCACACTGAGGAGAGGCCGTTCAGCTGCTCCAAGTGTGGGAAGGGATTCACCTGGTCATCCCAACTGATGAGACACCAGCGAGTTCACAAATAATGAACAGGATGTTGCTGTTAATCACATCCAGGACTGAACCTTGTTCATTGTAGTCTGTTTCTGCTGATGTTAATAAACTCTAGCCCAGTTATTGGGGCTAATATTCTGGATAAGGACAAATAAAATATATTTGTGTTAAATATAGCATATTGAGTCTTGTTAATATCTCTAACACAAGTTAGTTTCTCTGGAAGGGCTCTCCCTCTCCCCTCTCTCCTCCATCCTCACCTCTAACAACAAGTGTAAGGAGCTCATGCACCTTCTTTGTCACTAAGATTGAGACAATCCGATCAGCTGCCTCTGCTGCTTCCCTCCCTTCCACTAGCCTACTGGGACAAACTGTCTCTATAATGTTCCACCTTGTCCAAGCCGTGAACCCACATCTTTCATTAGCTTCTCTCCCATCCCCCTTCCTGCCCTCTCAGTGCTCATCTTGTCCATGAGACCTACCTCCTGCTCCATCGACCGTATTCCCACTAAACTGCTGATCCCCCAACTTCCCCATGTTCACTGATATTGTTCACAGTTCTCTCTCTTCTGGTACTATCCCTCCTTCAAATCATCACACTTTCCTCAAAAAACAATTACTTAACTCTTACTGTCCTTGCAAAGTATTGACCCATGTTCAATCCCCAGTTCCTCTCTGAACTCTTGAAAAGTGTTCACACCTCCCAAATCCATCTCCATCTTTCCCAGAACTCCCTGCTTGAATCCATCCAATCAGGTTTCTGCCCCTGCCACTGTACTGAAACAGCTCAGATCAAAGCCACCAATGACATCCTATGTGACAGTGGCAAAGGGAAACTATCCCTTCTCGACCTGCTTTGACAAGGTTGACCACACCATTCTGCTCCAACACCTCTCCACTGTCGTCCATGGGTGGGGCTGCTCTCTCCTGGTTCCATTCTCTATCTAATCATAGTCAGAGAATCACTTGGATTGTCTTCCCTTCCCACTCCCACAGTTACCTCTGGTGTCCCCAGAGGATCCAGCCTTGGCCTCCATTTATTTCTCAGCAACATTCTCCCCACAGCGACATCATCTGAAAACACAGCGTCAGTTATCACATGGACACTGACAGTGCCCAGCTCTACCTCAGCAACACCTCTCTCGACTTCTCCACTTTTGTTAAATTATCAGAATGTTTGTGGATGTGCAGAAATTTTCTCCAATTAAATTTTGGGAAGATTGAAGCCATTGTTTTCATTCCTGAGCTACCAACTCCATTCTTTATCCTATTTCTATCAGGTCATCTCTCAGCCTTCTCTTTTCCAGAGAAAAGAGCTTCAGGCTATTTAGCCTTTCCTGGCGATTATAACCTATCCGTTCCTGTAACATTTGTGAATGAACTTTTATGTCTTTGGCCCTTGCGACGCCTGACAGCAGTTTCGAGTCTGTATGACCCTTCTTCAGAGGGCGTTTCTATTGGACAGAGTGGTTTCTGGGCCGCAGAGTATTGTGGGATTTTGAAAATGGGAGAAGAAAGCACCATTCACAGTGTTCTGCATGTGGATGAGATTTCAGCCGATCATCTGGCATGGTCAAAACATAAATGCAGTCACAACTGAAAGCAGTTGTGCAAATTTTGAATCTGGGAAGGGATTCATTTACCCATCGAAATTGGAAACTCATCGGAGCGTTCACACTGGGGAGAGGCCATTGACCTGCTTAAAGTGTCAGAAGGGATTCACTCCGTTATCCCACCTGCAGACACACCAGCGAGTTCACACTGGGGAGAGGCCATTCATCTGTGCTGTGTGGAAAGGGATTCATTAATTTATCCAATCTGATTGCACATCAAAGAGAGCTTTTAAATTTCAAGACTGTGGGAAGTGCTTTACAAGTTCTCAGGAACTGATCCGCCAGCAATGTATTCATACTGATGAGAGACCGTTCAGATTCCTTCTTTATGGGACTGGATTCAGGCAATCATCCCACCTCTCTCTGCACAAGCGCTCTCATACTGGGGAGATGCTGTACACCTGCACCGAGTGTGGGAAGATATGCATTCACTCATCTCACCTGCCGAGACATCAACGAGTTCACAGTGAACTACAGTGATTGGATTTTGCTGTTAATAATGTACAAGAATGAACTATACCCATTGGGGTCTGTTTCAGCTGATGTTAATAAACTCCAGCCCAGTTATAAGGTTAATATTCTGGATAAAGGTCAAATAAATCAACATTCTGTCAAACACAGAGGATGTTGAATTTTTAAAAACATCTCTAACGCAAGTTAGTCCTTGTTTCGGACTCTCCATCTCCCTTGTCTCCTGCATCCACACCTCCAACAAGTGTGAGGAGCTCATGGAGCTTATTTGTCACTAAGATTGAGACAATCTTGAAAATCTTGAGACAATTGAGATCAGCTGCCTCTCCTGCTTCTCTCCCTCCCATGAGTACATCCTTGTCCCCGACATCCTTGCAATTTGCATCCAATCTCCGATCAGTCTTCCGTCTCCAAAACCATGCTTACCTCCCAAATCCACACACAATGGTCCTGGAACTTAGGGGTAAAATGACATTGTGAAAGGATTGTTCACTGGCTGAATTGTCACGTACTTACTGACAAGACGGAGTTTAAATGTTCTGTATATGGGAAGAAAAAATAATTGTTCTCACCGCCGACTGAGACTCCAGTGAGTTCACATCTAAATGTAGGTAGTTTTACTGCAGTTATTTACACCTGGGACAGTATTATGGCAGAGGACCCATGCACTTTGTTTGTCATACCAATTGACTGAATAATTTTATATATTGGTCTCGGGCTTCGTTCGTCATCGGATCACAAAACATAATTTTCTATTCAAAAAAACGACCTCTCAATGGCAGCAAGGTTACCCAGCCTTCAACAGGGGCCAGAATTTGCCCTATCCTCACAACGGGAGCTCCCTACACATGCGTATTAGGGTGTGTGCTTGGAGCATGCGTAGTGCGGCCCGTTTCATGAGCATGCGTAGTACTGGTCTGTGACTGAAGCTGCTCAGAGCGGGTGAGAGAATGTCGAGTGGAGCAAACTAACAGAGTGAGTGGGTGTGTGAGGAGGAATGGAGCCAGCGGAGTGGGCAGGGAGGCTTCATAAAGACACAGTGCAGGCCGCAGACCCCAAATAACAAGGTACCGGTCTTGTGTTTACAGAAAAAGTCTGGATTTCTCCCTTCGCCAGGCCCGGGGTAACGGCCGCCATCTTTATAGTGGGCAATGTGCAGCCGGGCGCATGCGCGGTCATCCTGATCCAGATAGCAGGAGGAGAGAATTTGAATTTCTATCCTGGACTGACAGGGATGGATTTTGGAAACGCCTTTTACAGGGGGTTAGAAGGGGAACATTCACAGACGGTTGAGATCTGACAGAGTCACTCAATTCATCAGGACCTGGATCCTCCTTTTTTAAAGCTCTGTACGAACCGTTTCCCAAACTTGCCACACTCAGTCCAGGATAGAAATTCAGGACCTGGATTCTATCGGCCTCTGAGTGTAAGCATTGAGTTCCAGGTCATTACCACTCACTGTGCAAACATTTCTTTCTCACATCCCTCCTGTACATCTTACCCAAAATCTTAAATCTGTGACCCATAATCCTTTCACGATCTGCTACTGTTAACAGCTTTTCTTTAACTACTTTATGTAAACCTTTCATAATTTTGTGCACCTTTTGTTAAAACTTCCCTCAATCTACTTTGCTCCAAGGAGAACAATCCCAGTTTCTCCAACCTAACCTTGCAACTAAAATCCCTCATTCCTCGACCCATTCTGGTAAACCTCCTCTGCCCCCTCTCAAGGACCCTCCCATCCTTGATAATGTTTGGTGATCACTGGTTTGCACAGACGAGATGTTCCTTGTTTGTTTGTGTGACATCATCACACATCAACAATCACACTGTGACATCATCACACTTCGACAATTACACTGTGACATCATCACACATCAACAATCACACTGTGACATCACCCCGCTCCCCGGGTATTTCCTCAACTGGGAGATTTTTCTCTGATTCCAGTGCTTCTGATATCTTTCTAGCTACAGGCTCCGGCAGGAGATTTTAAAGTTTGAAACTGAAATTGTTTCAGAGTTGAGTATTTTTGACCATTCATCTACAATTTGGAGCTTTTAGTTCTCTGCTCTGTTATCTTTTAGAGGTTCCATCGCTCTGGGGCTAGTGTGGCTCCTTTCCTGTGGATCTGAATCCATGTCCATCTTTTGCTCTGTTTCACCTCTGCCCTCCCTGATCACCTCTCTGCCATTGTTTACCTTCCTCTGTCTCTAATACTGGGTGCACTTTAGCTGTGTTTGGCATTTAACTGTTACTTCTGCTGATTTTGTCCAAATAAGGTTTCCTCCACTGTCCATCCCCAGACCATGTGCTGCAGTCTTACCAGCTTTATCTTCCCACAGTATCTTTCACAGTCAGGAATTGTTTTTCCTGTGCTATAATCCATTTCTCTTCCACTTCTGAGCTTATATTGACCATCAAATTCTACGCCATTTTTATTCCCTGTAATCCATTCTGCACACCCTGAAACGTTAACTCTGTTTCTCTCTCCACAGATACTGTCTGATCTGCTGAGTATTTCCAGCATTTTCTCTTTTTATTTCAGATTTCCAGCAGCTGCAGTATTTTGCTATTATCTTATTGCAGGCGTTGCTCACGGAACCGAGTCTAGAAACACAGACGGACCAATTTAGAGCCGGTTTGTATCAGGGTGGGTGTTGGTTACAGAAGTTGGTCCCTGGCCTCCAGTGTAGGTCCTTTCTCATCAAGTCATAAAATCATTGAATGATTACAATACAGACGGAGGCCATTTAGCCCATTGTGCACATGCTGGCTCTCTGCAAGACAAGTCAGCTAGTCCCACTCCCCTGCCCTTTCACTAACACGACCAGCAAATATTGCCAATCCCCAGTTGCCTGTGGAGAAGATGACGTTTGACCTTCTTGAACCACTGCAGTCCGTGTGGTGAAGGTGCTCCCACAATGCTGTTAGGTAAGGAGTTACTGGTTATTCACCCAGCGATAATGAAGGAATAATGATATATGTCCAAATCAACAACAGCAATTTGTGTTTATATAGCACCTTTAACATAATAAAACTTTCCAAGGCATTTCACAGAACAGTATGCGTTTATAAAAACCATTAGTGATTCGGAATGTCCAATCAATGCTCTCTGCTGTTGACTGAGTTCTGGATTGGCTGATTGATGGACACTGTAACCAGGTCAGTCTGAGTTTCCTCGCAGTGAGTCTGCAATGGTGACTTGAGTCTCAGGAGGACGAGAGATTAACCCTATGAAGACAGAATAAAACAGAACAACTGTGCTTGCACAACGGCAGCAAACACAGCCTTTAAAATAAGGATGAGAATTTTATAATTTAGCTTCTCCTTAACCCGGAGCCAGAAGACCATAAGACCATAAGACATAGGAGCAGAAATTAGGCCATTCAGCCCATCGAGTCTGCTCCACCATTCAATCATGGCTGATAAGTTTCTCAACCCCATTCTCCCGCCTTCTCCCCGTAACCATTGATCCCCTTACCAATCAAGAACCTATCTACCTCGGTCTTAAATACACTCAATGACCTGGCCTCCACAGCCTTCTGTGGCAATGAATTCCATAGATTCACCACTCTCTGGCCAAAGAAGTTTCTCCTCATCTCTGTTCTAAAAGGTCTTCCCTTTACTCTGAGGCTGTGCCCTCGGGTCCTAGTCTCTCCTACTAGTGGAAACATCTTCCCCACGTCCACTCTATCCAGGCCTTTCAGTATTCTGTAAGTTTCAATCAGATCCCCCCTCATCCTTCTAAACTCGCATCTAGTATAGACCCAGAGTCCTCAAACGTTCCTCATATGTTAAGCCTTTCATTCCTGGGATCGTTCTCGTGAACCTCCTCTGGACCCTCTCCAGGGCCAGCACATCCTTCCTGAGATACGGGGCCCAAAATTGCTCACAATATTCTAAATGTGGTCTGACCAGAGCCTTATAAAGCCTCAGCAGCACATCCCTGCTTTTCTATTCTAGTCCTCTCGAAATAAATGCCAACATTGCATTTGCCTTCCTAAATACCGACTCAACCTGCAAGTTAACCTTAAAAGAATCCTGGACTAGGACTCCCAAGTCCCTTTGCACTCCAGATTTCTGAATTCTCTCCCCATTTAGAAAATAGTCTATGCCTCTATTCTTCCTACCAAAGTGCATGACCTCACACTTCCCCACGTTGTATTCCATTGTGCACATGCGGGCTCTCTGCAAGAGCAAGTCAGCTAGTCCCACTCCCCTGCCCTTTCACTAACAAGACCAGCAAATATTGCCAATCCCCAGTTGCCTGTGGGGAAGATGATGTTTGACCTTCTTGAACCGCTGCAGTCTGTGTGGTGAAGGTGCTCCCACAATGCTGTTAGGTAAAGAGTTACAGGTTATTCACCCAGCGATAATGAAGGAACAGTGATATATGTCCAAACCAACAACAACAATTTGTGTTTAGTTAGCACCTTTAATGTAATAAAACTTTCCAAGGCATTTCAAAGAACAGTATGCGTTTATAAAAAGCTTTAGTGATTAGGAATGTACAGTCAAAGCTCTCTGCTGTTGACTGAGTTCTGAATTGGCTGATTGATGGACACTGTAACCAGGTCAGTCTGAGTTTCCTCACGGTGAGTCTGCAGTGGTGACTTGAATCTGAGGAGAACGAGAGATTAATCCTATGAAGACAGAGTAAAACAGCACAACTGCACTTGCACAACGGTAGCAAACAGCCTTTAAAATAAGGATGAGAATTTTATAATTTATTTTCTCCTTAACGCGGAGCGTTTGTAGGTCACTGAGCACAGGGGTGATGGGTGAACAAGACTTGGTGAGAGTAAGCACACGGGCAGCAAAGTTTTGGATGACCTTAAGATTACAGAGAGGCTGAATGTGGGAGGCCGGCCGGGAGTGCATTAGGAAAGTTAAGTCTAGAGGGAACAAAGGAATGGATGAGAGTTTCAGCAGCAGATGAGCTGAGACTGGGGTGGAGTCGGGCGATGTTACTGAGGTGGAAATAGGCGGTCTTGGTGATGATGTGGATATGTGGTTGGAAGCTCATCTTGGGGTGAAATATTTCACCATAGTTGTGAACAGCCTGGTTCAATCTCAGAACAGTTGTCAGGGAGAGGGATGGAGTCGGTGGATAGGGAGTGGAGTTTGTAGCGGGAACTGAAGACAATGGCGTCAGTCCTCCCAATATTTAACGAGGAAATTTCTGTTCATCCAGTACTGGATGTCAGACAAGTCTGGATGGTGTGTGACTTGAAAGGGAACTTGGAGGTGATGTTGTTCACATACACCTGCTACCCTGGTCCTTCTGGAGTGAAGAGGTTGAGGATTCGGAAGATTCTGTCAAAGTTCTGGTTGAGTTGTAGATGATAAAATCCATTTGCTTTACCGAGTGACTCTGCCACCTCTCTCCCTCCCTCTCTCTCTCTCCCTCTCTCTCTGTCTGTCTCTAATTTCTCTCCGAGAGGACAGAGTCTTGTGTCAGCCCAGACCGGGTGGCATGTTCCCTTCCCTGAAGGACTTGAGTGAACCAATTGGGTTTTTATGACAATCCAGCAGTTTTCATGGTCACTTTTTCCTAGTGCCGGCCCCACAAATTCCCAGATTCATTCAGCTCAATTTCACAACCTGCCTTTGTGTTTTTGTGGGTTCTTTCTCACTCCCTTTTTTCTGTTTTAAATCAATTTCACAGGGGATTAGAACAGGAGGATTTGCAGTTGGGAAACTGAAACCAAACATCACATCAGGATCTGACGGAGTCGCCCAATTTATCGTAACCTGAATATGATTGGATTTTGAACATGGAGGGAAAAAGCACCGTTCACAGTGGGGAGAAACTGTACACGTGTTCTGTGTGTGGACGAGGCCTCAGTCAATCATCTGACCCGATGGAACATAAATGCAGTCACAACAGGGAGAAACCATGGAAATGTGGGGACTGTGGGATGGGATTCAAATACCCATCTGACCTGGAAAAGCATCAGCGCAGTCACACTGGGGAGAGGCCATTCACCTGCTCCACATGTGGTAATGGATTCACTCAGTCATCTGACCTGCAGAAACACCAGCGAGTTCACACTGATGAAAGACCTTTTAAATGTCTAGACTGTGGGAAGGGCTATAAAAGTTCCGGGGAACTGATGTTCCATCAACGTGTTCACACTGACGAGAGACCGTTCAGGTGCTTTCACTGTGGGACAGGGTTCAGGCGATCATCTCAACTCAATGATCATCAGCGAGTTCACACTGATGAGAGACCTTTCAGGTGCTCTCAGTGTGGGACTGGGTTCAATACATTATCCGGCCTCACTGTACACCTGAGAATTCACACTAGGGAGAGGCCGTTCACTTGCTCCCAGTGTGGGAAGGGGTTCACTCAGTCATTCCATCTGCTGGCGCACCAGCAAGTTCATACTGAGGAGAGACTTTTCAAATGCCCAGACTGAGGGAAATGCTATAAAAGTTCTGGGAACCTGATGCGCCATCAACGTGTTCACTCTGATGAGAGATCATTCAAGTGCTCTCACTGCGGGACTGGGTTCAAGACATCATCTCAGCTCACTGTACACCAGCAAATTCATACTGGGGAGAGGCCATTCACCTGCTCTGAGTGTGGCAAGGGATTCACTACCTCATCCCACCTGCTGAGACACCAGCGAGTTCACAAGTAACTCTTTTGGAGTCAAAACAATTAACTAAATTAACAATAACAAGGGAGAAATTAAGCACAGCCCCTAAGTCAGGTCAGCTGTAAAATCAAAGAAAAACTTTAAAGGAACCTTACAAACATCAAACCAAGATGTGATTAAAGGGGTCAACAAAACACCCCAGTCCCCGCGGTGCCCACCGGGCACGGAAGGCCTCGATGGTGCCGGCAGACACCGCGTGCTCCCTTTCCAGGGACACCCGGCCGCGAACGTAGCCGCGGAAGAGGGACAAACAATCGGGCGGGAGTTCACAAGTAACTGTAGTGATTGGGTTTTGTTGTTAATCACATCCAGACTGAACCATGTTCTTCGGGGTCTGTTTCTGCTGATGTTCATCGACTCCTAATATTCTGGATGATGTTAAATAAATCAGCTTTTTCTTCAGCACAGTGTGTGTTGAATTTTTTAAACATCTCTGTTAGTTCCTTTTGAAGGGCTCTCCTTCTCCCCTGTTTCCTCCATCCTCACCTCCAACAACAAGTGTGAGGAGCTTATGGAGCTTCTTTGTCACTAAGATTGAGACAATCCGATCAGCTGCCTCTGCTGCTTCCCTCCCTCCCACTAGCCCACCGAGACAAACTGCCTCTAACAAAGTTCCCCCTTGTCTGAGCCCTGAACCCACATCTTTGTCCAGTTTCTCTCCCATCTCCCCTCTTGCCCTCCCAGTGCTCATCTTGTCCATGAGACCCACCTCCTGCTCAATCGACCCTATTCCCACTAAACTGCTGATCACCCAACTTCCCCATGTTTGAAGACATGGTCACCAGTTCTCTCTCTCCAGGTGCTGTTTTTTGCCTCAAATCTGCCATCATCACCCCCTCCTCAAAAACAAACCTTTGATCCCACCATTCTTGCAAACAACTGCCCCATCTCCAATCTACCTCTCCTTTCAACACTGTTGGAATATGCTGTCACCTCCCAAATCCTAGGATTGTCAGTGTGAACAGGGTGGGATGTGTTTGGAGACAAGATGTCCCAGTTCTCCACCCTGGGATTCTCAGTGTGAACAGGGTGGGATGTGTTTGGAGACAGGATGTCCCAGTTCTCTACCCTGGGATTCTCAGTGTGAACAGGGTGGGATGTGTTTGGAGACAGGATGTCCCAGTTCCCCACCCTGGGATTCTCAGTGTGAACAGGGTGGGATGTGTTTGGAGACAGGATGTTCCAGTTCTCCACCCTGGGATTCTCAGTGTGAACAGGGTGGGATGTGTTTGGAGACAGGATGTCCCAGTTCTCCACCCTGGGATTCTCAGTGTGAACAGGGTGGGATGTGTTTGGAGACAGGATGCCCCAGTTTTCCACCTTTAAAGGGACAGGGGTTGGACCAGCTGGGCTGAATGATGCTGCTTTATGACATCACTGCAGTGCCTAGTAACCATTCTCCCTGAGCCCTGCTCATTATGGGCTGGCTTTAGCTCAGTGCTGTTACAGGGAGGGAAACAGGAGGAGGATTCGAGCCGTGTGGAGCTCAGGATTAATGGGGAGAGAAACAGGATCAATTTCTACCTGACTGCGTTAGAAATGTCATTGTCCCGGACACTCCCTGTCCCTCAGTAT
This sequence comes from Cetorhinus maximus, assembly GCF_964194155.1. Taxonomy (NCBI): domain Eukaryota; kingdom Metazoa; phylum Chordata; class Chondrichthyes; order Lamniformes; family Cetorhinidae; genus Cetorhinus; species Cetorhinus maximus. The sequence goes on along the minus strand of NC_135901.1, from coordinate 61,450,713 downwards.
CTGTCTCCGGGGGACAAGCTGATGGGTTTACTCTGTATCTAATCCATGCTGTATTTTCTTGGAGAGTGTTTGATTCTGACAATAGTTGCTCACCTCGATGATGATGAGATAAACACATCAGCTTCTTCCCTAGACACAGATCCTGAAGGACAAGAAGTGTCTGTAATATTCTGGACCATGTCCTTGACCCAGTGTTGAACTCCTTGCTCACATATCCTTTCATCCTGCTTAGTTCTGATGAAAAGATCCCCAGTTTCTCCAGTCTCTCCTCATGGGAAAGAGAAGTTGGAATTAAGTTGGAAACTCAAACAGGAGTTTCACAGCAGACAGGTCACCATGAGAAAACATTTCATTCCACAGTCAGTTGTTATCATCTGGAATACACTGTCTGAAAGTTTAAAAGCAAAATACTGCAGATGCTGGAAATCTGAAACACAAACAAAAATTGCTGGAAAAACTTCTAAGGCATTGACATCTTTCTTTAAATAAGGTGACCAGTACACAGTACTCCAGATGTGGTCTTACCAGTGCCCTGTATAACTGAAGCATAACCTCCCCACTTTAGTAATCAATTCCCTTCACAATAAACAGTAACATTCCATTAACCTTCCTAATTACCTGCTGTACCTGCAAACTAACCTTTTGTGATTCATACACAAGGACACCCAGATCCCTCTGAATCTCAGAGCTCTGCAATCTCCCACCAGTTAGATAAGCTTCTTTATTCTTCCTGCCAAAATGAACAATTTCACATTTGCCCACATTATACTCCATCTGCCAGACCTTTGCCCACTCATTTAACCTATCTATGTCACTTTGCAGCCTCCTTAATGTCATCTTCACAATTTACTTTCCTACCTATCTTTGTGTCATCAGCAAATTTAGCCACCAATCCTTCATCCAAGTCACAGCCACATTCTCAAGGGCAACTAGGGATGGCCCCGCCAGAAAATCCCACAGCCCATAAATGAATTTTTTATAAGTTCAATGGTGCTGCGGTTACCTAGCAATCACCAAGAGGCAGAATGTGCTCTATCTGGATGTGATTAATAGTGACACTAACAGGAGAATTGAGCACATTTAGGGAAACAGAGAACAAATAGAAACTATTTATGCTGGTTAGGCAGTCTTTCCTCATCTCATTCTATCAACATAACCATCTATTCCCTTCTCCCTCTTGTGCTTGTCCAGTTTCCCCTTAAATAATATTGAATGTGATTCCATCATTGGACAACACTTACTAAACAATCCTGATTGTGCCAAGAGTTATACAAACAACCAATTTAAGATTATCAGTCAGACTCACTGTGTGGCTCACTTACACATGCTAGAAGCTACATATATTCACACACAGGGCCCTGTGCTTTGCAAAAAAACAAAACACATCCATGCATTGCGCCTTTTCCAACTAAACAAAAGCTATACGATTCACTTTACCCTGTGGGTGTACCTACACCACATGGACTGCAATGGTTCAAGAAGGCAGCTCACCACCAACTTCTCGAGAGCAACTAGGGATGGGCAATAACTGCTGGCCCAGCCACTGAAGCCCACACCTCACGAATGAATTAAAAAAACTTTCACCACTCCCAGTGGTAGTGAGTTCCACTTTCTCAACACTCTTTGGGTGAAGAAGTTTCTTCTGAATTCCCTATTGGATTTCTTGTTGACTGTCTTATTTTGATGGTTATGCTCTTCCCCACAAGAGGAAATGTTCTCTCTGTATCCACTCGAACAAAACCTCTCATCATCTTAAAAACCTCGACTAACCTCAGCCTTATTTTCTCAAGAGAAGAGAGACCAAGCATGTCAATCCTTTCCTGATATGTTTACCTTCACATTTCTGGTACCATCATTTTAAACCTGTTCTAGGCCTGATCCAGTGACTCAATATCTTTTTCTATAATATGATGACCAGAACTGCCCTCTTCATTATGGCTGGTAAGATTTAGGTTCGGGAGTCACAGATTACCCAAAAACAGGGTCGAGCTCAGAAGCGATTTGAAAGTAGTTTAGTGAGAAGCAACAATTTAAATATGATGTCTGACAGGTGAGAAGGGTTTACCGGTCCTGGAGGACAAACGGACGGATGACACAGAGTGAGTGCTGGTCTCTGTAGCTGGTGGTGACAGTCTCCTCTGAACGGTTAACTGGTGTGAGCCAGAGCGTGGGTGTTGGGTTGAAGCCAGTGTGGATCACGGCAATATCTCTGTGCTCGCGAGAGCCTGTTTTAACCTTTCCGCAGACAGTTGGTTTACATATGGGTCATGAGATCCAATTGTATCAGGGTTAGAAATGTCTTGTTTCAGGGCCTGTGCTAGAGACATGTCCTTGGCAGAGATAACAGGCCTGTCCTGTGTTTGTCAGCCAGCAAGCTGCTATGGAAGCTTTCTTCATAAGAGAGAAAGTAAAGTTACTTCCTCAATATTCCATATACTTCTGAAAATGTTATAAAGTTATTAGACAGTGATTTCTTACAGTCCATTACTTGGATTGAACTTGTCTCCATTCCCGTGTCGAGGGGATTTCTGTATCAGGCGGGAGGGATAACATTTGGGAACTCTCGATTCTCCACCAATTCCCATTCCCCTTCTTCCTGGTGGATAATGGAGGTGTCACTGTGAGTAATGTACAAGTCATTAAGAATTGTCAGCAAGGATTAATCAGCACTTTCTAACTGGAGATGTTAATGAGTGGAACCTCTCAGACACTGAATTGTAGAGTTTGTACCAAAGATCAATTTAGGATTGAAGTAAAAGTTCTGAATCTTGTTGTAAACTAGTTTCTGATGAGAGTTCCTGAATTATGGGGAAAGATCAGAGATAGCGGTTCTTAAAGGGACACAAGTCACACAATCAGCTATAGATCCAGAATATTAAACTCCAGCCCAGTTACAGGGATTATTAACATCAGCAGAAACAAACCCCAACTGTCAGAATGAACATGGTTCAGTCCTGGATGTGATTAACAGCAGCAATAACAACAGAATCCAACTCCTGCAGTCACTTGTGAACTCGTTGGTATCTCTGCAGGTGTGGTGACTGAGCGAATCCCTTCCCACACTCAGAGCAGGTGAATGGCTTTTCTCTGGTGTGAACTCGCTGGTGTACATTGAGGCTGAATGAAGATCTGAATCTTTTTCCACAGGAAGTACAGCTGAACGGCCTCTCCTCAGTGTGAATTTGCTGGTGTGTCAGCAGGTTGGATGACTGAGTGAATTTCTTCCCACACTTGGAGCAAGTGAATGGCCTCTCTTTAGTGTGAACTCGCTGGTGTCTCAGTAGACCAACTGACTGAATGAATCCCATCCCACATTCAGAGCAAGTGAATGGTCTTTCTCCAGTATGAACTCGCTGGTGCACTTTGAGGCTGGAAGACGACCTGAATCTCTTTACACAGAAAGTACAGCTGAATGGCCTCTCCTCAGTGTGAATGCGCTGGTGTACAGTGAGGTGGAAGGAAGACCTGAAACTCTTTCCACAGGAAGTGCAGTTGAACGGCCTCTCCTCAGTGTGAATTCGCTGGTGTTTCAGGAGGTCAGAGGACCCAGTGAATCCTTTCTCACATACAAAGCAGGTGAAAGGACTCTCCACAGAGTGAACTCGCTGGTGTGTGAGTAGGTGAGCTGACTGAGTGAATCCCTTCCCACACTCAGAGCAGGTGAATGGCCTCTCCCCAGTGTGAACTTGCTGGTGCACATTGAGATTGGATAAAGACCTGAATCTCTTTCCACAGGAAGTACAGCTGAACGGTTTCTCCTCAATGTGAACCTGCTGGTGCTTCAGCAGGTCAGAGGACCTAGTGGATCCTTTCCCACATACAGGACAGGGGAACGGTGTCTCCCCAGTGTGAACCCATTGGTGTGTTCGCAGGTGGGATGACTGAGTGAATCCCTTCCCACACTCAGAGCACGTAAATGGTCTCTCCCTAGTGTGAATTCGCTGGTGTACCAGCAGGTCGGATGATGTAGTGAATCCCCTTCCACATTTAGGGCAGGTGAATGCTCTCTCCTCAGTGTGAACTTGCTGGTGTCTCAGCAGGTGGGATGACTGAGTGAAACCCTTCCCACACTTGGAGCAGGGGAATGGCCTCTCCCCGGTGTGACTGTGTCAATGTTTTTCTATCTGGGATGGGTAATTGAATCCTTTCCCATGTTCCTCACATTTCCACGGTTTCTCCATGGTGCGGGTATCCCTGTGTCTCTCCAGGTTGGATGATAAGTTGAAACTTGTCCACCCAGAGAACACGTGTACAGTTTCCCCCCCCCGCTGTGAATGGTGTGATGTGTTCTCTTTTCACAGTCAGTTCACTGGAACACTCTCACTCGGGTGTGTGTGTCTCGGTGCTTTTCCAGTCACACTGATGTTTGAAATCTTTTCCCTCAGACAGAACAGACAAACATTTCTCCTTCCACATTCAAATTCCGATGATACTCAGGTCCTGATGAATCGAGTGACTCTGTCAGATCTTGATGTGATGTTTCATTTGAGTTCCCCCTCTGTAAATCATCCCCTTCCGATACCCTGTAAAAGGAGTTAATAAAAGTCATCACTGTAAGAACAGGATAGCAATTCAGAACAGGCAATTCTAGTTTCTATGGAACATTTTTTCCCCTCTTGTTCCCCCAAAGCTGCAAATCCCCATCCCACACACTCTCCCTCCTCCCTGTGCTGAAATCCAAAGAGTTCTGGATAATTCTTTCTGTATCTTTTAAACACACTTGTACAACTGGAGATAACAACATGTCTGATCATTCACTTCAGTGATTACTCGTGACAAAACATTAATCTGAAACCCCCTGACCGACCAGACAGAATAGCAGACGTTAACCTTGTGTCCAAAACTCACAGTGTGGAGATTTAATGAGCGATTATGAAGGTGGTTTCACCCAATGTCCCAGAGTTTCCTTCCTTCCTTCTCTCCCTCTCTAACTAAGTTAACCTGGGATCAGTCTCATTGCCCATTCTGGTTCCTGCTTCTCTTCCTGATGACTAATTAACTCCAATTAAACACAGAGAAGACTGAAGACACTGTTTTCAGTCCCTGCTCCAATCTCCATTTCCCAGATACCAACTCCATCCCTCTCCCTGGGAACAGGCTGAGATTAAACCAGTCTGTACACTCGGTGTTATATTTGATCTCGAGATGAGTTTCTGATCTCATATCTGTGCCATCACTAAGATCGCCTGTTTCCACCTCTGTAACAACACTCAACCTCATGATGGCTAAAAATCTAATGAAGAGGGAGAAAATTGATTGTGAAAGTAAATTGGCAAGAAATATAAAAACAAATATAAAGAGCTTCCACAGGAATATAAAAGGAAAGAGAGTAGCTAAAGTGAGCCTGTTTCCACCTCTGTAATATCACCCAACGTCACCCTGTCTCAGTGCATCTGTTGCTGAAACCCTCATCCTTGCCAGTGGTACCCCCAGACTCGACTATTCCAACACACTCCTGGCCGGTCTCCCATATTCTACCCTCCATAAACTTTAAGTCATCCAAACGTTTGCTGTCCTTGTCTTCACTCACAGTGAGCCCCGTTCCCCTAACACCCCTCTGCTTCCTGACCTGCCTTGGCTCCTGGTCAAGCAGCAATTTGATTTTAAATTTCTCGCCCTTGTTTTTAATTCCCTCTATGGCTTCAGCCTTCCCTATCTCTGTAATTTCCTCCAACCCCAAAATCCTCTGTGATATTTGCGCTACTCTGAGTCTGGCCTTGTACATTCCCTATTTTAATCGCCCCAACATTAGTGAACTTCAGTTCCCTCGTTCCCAAGCTTTGAAATTCTCTCCCTGTACCTTTCCCTCTGTCTACCTCACTTTCCTCCTTAACACTCGAGTATTGTAAAAAGAAAAGAGACATCCTGTCAAAACTTTCTATCTTGTACTCATCAGGACAGACGCAAGAACACTGAATTTCAAAGATTATCAGCTGGGCTCATAATGTGGCTCATTTACACTTGCTGGAAGCTACATATATTCATACACAGGGACCTGTCCTCTACAGGCAGGAGGATCATGTCCAGGCTTGGGGCCTTTTGTTGAATTAGGAACATAGGAACAGGAGGACATTTAGCTCGTTGACCCTGCTCCGCCATTCAATAAGATCATGGCTGATCGAGCACTTCAATGCCTTTTACCCACACTATTCGCATAATCGCTTTGATTATTGTTAATCAGGAATCTATCAATTTCTACCTTAAACATACTCAATGACTGAGCTTCCATGGCCCTCTGGGTTAAAGAATTCCAAAGATTCACAACCCCCTGAGAAAATAAATTTTTCCTCATCTTGGTCCTAAGTGGCTTCCCCTTATTGTAGATTGTGTCCCCTGGTTCTGGACAAAATTAAACAAAAGCATTGAAATTTTGTATTCTTGCATTTGTCCATATGAGGACATCATGAACATCTTCAATAAAAGCAAAAAACTGCAGATGCTGGAAATCCAAAACAAAAATAAAAATACCTGGAAAAACTCAGCAGGTCTGGCAGCATCTGCGGAGAGCAACTCAGTTAAAACAACTTCAATATGTCTTTTTTCACCAATATCTAAGTTCTGTACTACTGAGTGACTGTGGGTTTACATTTCTTTTGTTGCTGATCTTGAAGTGCCGCACATTGTATGAATATCTCCCTCGGGTCCGAATGAAATTCCTGTTGCTCATTTGACGCTGTAAGGAGGCGGTTCAACCAACAGAGGACGCTGGTGAGAAGTCATCGCAGCTACCATGACTCAGGAGAGAATCGAGGAGGACCCACTGTCAAAGAACGGAATAGCCCCAAACATTACATTGCTGTAGTGTTTCCATCCCTCCCTCCTCCTCAAACCTTAAAAAAAAGAGAGGAAGAGGCAGTGCCTTCAGGAGTGCACCAGACCTGTGAGGGACACTCTTTTGAAAGTGGATTTTAAAGAAAAAGCAGCTGATTGGTGAGTAATCCAGGGAGCAGACTCGGTGGGAGGAGCACCGGAGCGGTGAGTATAAATCTAGCTTACCTCGGGGATTCGTGGCCTTGTCTCCAAGGAGGAGCACCGGAGCGGTGAGTATAAACCTAGCTTACCTCGGGGATTCGCGGCCTTGTCTCCAGGAAGCAGACTCGGTGGGAGGAGCACCAGAGCGGTGAGTATAAATCTAGCTTACCTCGGGGATTCGCGGCCTTGTCTCCAAGGAGGAGCACCGGAGCGGTGAGTATAAACCTAGCTTACCTCGGGGATTCGCGGCCTTGTCTCAAGGGAGCAGACTCGGAGGGAGGAGCACCGGAGCGGTGAGTATAAATCTAGCTTACCTCGGGGATTCGTGGCCTTGTCTCCAGGGAGGAGCACCGGAGCGGTGAGTATAAATCTAGCTTACCTCGGGGATTCGTGGCCTTGTCTCCAGGGAGGAGCACCGGAGCGGTGAGTATAAATCTAGCTTACCTCGGGGATTCGTGGCCTTGTCTCCAGGGAGGAGCACCGGAGCGGTGAGTATAAATCTAGCTTACCTCGGGGATTCGTGGCCTTGTCTCCAGGGAGCAGACTCGGAGGGAGGAGCACCAGAGCGGTGAGTATAAATCTAGCTTACCTCAGGGATTCGTGGCCTTGTCTCCAGGGAGGAGCACCGGAGCGGTGAGTATAAATCTAGCTTACCTCGGGGATTCACGGCCTTGTCTCAAGGGAGCAGACTCGGAGGGAGGAGCACCAGAGCGGTGCTCTCGGGTCACAGAGTAACTGAAGCCAAAACTGAAAAAGTGATGTCACAGCAAAGCTGTGACCTGATTGGTTGGTAGGAAATTTGCACCAAATTTGAAAAAAAAACACTGCAAAGCTAATTAATAAATTAATTATCTAAGTAGAGATGGCTGGGCAGGTGCTGTGCTGTAGCTGTATGATGAGAGAGCTGCCAGATCCCATTGTGAGCCACAGTGACCACATCTGCAGCAAGTGTTGGTTGCTGGAGGAACTCCGGCTCAGAATTGATGAGCTGGAGTCCAAGCTCCGGATGCTATGGCACATCCAGGAGGGGGAGAGTTACCTGGACACTTTGTATCAGGAGGCGGTCACACCCGGTAGATTAAGTACCTCAAGTCCGGTAAGTGGTCAGGGTCAGCAGGGTGTGACTGCAAGTGAGGCAGGTAGAGGGATCCTGTGTTCAGGAACAGAGGAGCCTCAGTTCTTGACCTTGTCCAACAGGTACGAGGTACTTGCTCCCTGTGTGGATGAGGAACAGGGCTGTAGGGAGGATGAGCCAGCTGACCACGGCAGGAGGCCATTCAAGAGGGGGGAGCAAAAAGACAAGTGGTAGTTGTAGAGGATTCTATAATTAGGGGAATTTATAGCTTCCTTTGGAAGCAGGATTGAGAGTCCCGCATGGTATGTTGCCTGCCCGGTGCCAGGGTGAGGGACATCTCTGACTGGCTTGAAAGGATATTGGAGAGGGAGGGGGAGGATCCAGTTGCTGTGGTCCATGTCGGGACAAATAACATAGGTAAGACTAGGAAAGAGGACCTGTTTGGGGATTATCAGGAACTAGGAACTAAATTAAAGAACAGGTCCTCAAGGGTTATAATCTCCAGATTACTACCCAAGACACGTGAAAATTGGCATCGGGGCGCGAGAATAAGGGAAGTAAACACATGGCTAAAGGAGTGGTGCGGGAAAGAGGGATTCCATTTCGTGGGGCGCTGGCATCAGTATTGGAACAGGAGGGATCTGTACCGTTGGGACGGTCTCCACCTGAACCGATCCGGGACCAATGTTCTAGCGAAAAGGGTAAATAGGGTGGTCAAAAGGACTTTAAATTAGAAAGTGGGGCGGGGAGGAAAGGGTAAAACTCCAAGAAGTATGACTAATGGGAAACAAAGCAGCAGGTTAGCGTGTGGGGGGGGGGGTGGATTCAACTTCATGGAAAATTATGAAAAAACTGAAAAGAAAGGAGAGCCCAGGAGAGGCTATTAAAGTCTCCAGAACACAAAATAGGACGGAGTGTTTGGAAAGGGCTAGGAATCTAACTTCAAGCACATCAGATAAAGGGACGACAATGAGAAAGGGGACAGGAAATACAGGACTGAAAGTGTTGTATCTGATTGCACGCAGTATACAAAATAAGGTAAATTAACTTGTGGCGCAGATTGAAATTGGCATGTTTGATGTGGTGGGCATCACGGAGACATGGCTGCAAGGGGATCAGGACTGGGAGCTAAATATCCAAGGATATACATCCTATCGAAAAGATAGGCAGGTTGGGAGAGGGGGTGGGGTTGCTCTGTTAGGAAGAAATGAAATTAAATCGATAGCAAGAAATGATGTAGGGTCAGATGATGTAGAATCTGTGTGGGTAGAGTTGAGGAACCGCAAAGGTAAAAAAAAACATAATGGGAGTTATGTACAGGCCTCCGAACAGTCAGGATGTGGGGCACAAGATACACCAGGAGATAGAAAAGGTGTGTAAGAAAGGCAAGGTTACAGTGATCATGGGGGATTTCAATATGCAGGTAGACCGGGATAATCAGGTTGGTAGTGGATCCCAAGAAAAGGAATTTGTGGAATGTCTACGAGATGGCTTTTTGGAGCAGCTTGTGGTGGAGCCCACTAGGGAACAGGTAATTCTTGATTTAGTGATGCGTAATGAGGCAGATTTGATAAGGGACCTTAAGGTGAAGGAACCCTTAGGAGGAAGTGACCATATTATGATAGAATTTACCCTGCAATTTGAGAGGAAAAAGCTGGAATCAGATGTAATGGTATTACAGTTGAATAAAGGCAACTACAGAGGCATGAGGGAGGAGCTGGCCAGAATTGACTGGGAGATGAGCCTAGCAGGAAAGACAGTGGAACAGCAATGGCAGGAGTTTCTGGGAGCAATTTGGGAGACACAGCAAAAATTCATCCCGAGGAAGAAGAAGCATACTAAAGGGAGGACGAGGCAACCATGGCTGACAAGGGAAGTCAGGGACAGCATAAAAGCTAAAGAGAAAGCATACAATGCGGCGAAGAGTAGTGGGAAACTAGGGGATTGGGAAGCCTACAAAGACCAACAGAGGACCACTAAAAAATAAATAAGGAGGGAGAAGATTAAATATGAGGGTAAACTAGCCTGTAATATAAAAGAAGATTGCAAGAGATTTTTACTTATATAAAGGGTAAGAGAGAGGCAAAAGTGGACATCAGGCCGCTGGAAAATGACGCTGGAGAAGTAGTAGTGGGGAACAAAGAAATGGCGGAGGAACTGAATAGGTACTTTGCGTCAGTCTTCACATTGGAAAACACGAGTGACATCCCCAAAGTTCAAGAGAGTCGGGGGGCAGAGGTGAATATGGTGGCCATTACCAAGGAGAAGGCGCTAGGAAAAATGAAAGGTCTGAAGGTGGATAAAGAACCTGGACCAGATGGATTACACCCCAGAGTTCTGAAGGAGATAGCTGAAGAGATAGTGGAGGCGTTAGTGGTGATCTTTCAGGAATCACTGGAGTCAGGGAGGGTGTCAGAGGACTGGAAAATCGCTAATGTAACCCCCGTGTTCAAGAAGGGAGTGAGCCAAAAGATGGGAAATTACTGGCCAATTAGCCTGACCTCGGTCGTTGGTAAGATTTTAGAGTCCATTATTAAGGATGAGATTTCGGAATACTTGGAAGTGCATGGTAAAATCGGGCAAAGTCAGCATGGTTTCATCAAGGGGAGGTCATGCCTGACAAATCTTAGAATTCTTTGAGGAGGTAATGAGTAGGTTAGACAAAGGAGAGCCAATGGATGTTATCTACTTGGACTTCCAGAAGGCCTTTGACAAGGTGCCGCACAGGAGGCTGCTCAGTAAGATGAGAGCCCATGGTGTTAGAGGCAAGGTACTAGCATGGATAGAAGATTGGATGTCTGGCAGGAGGCAGAGAGTGGGGATAAGGGGGTCCTTCTCAGGATGGCGGCCGGTGACTAGTGGAGTTCCGCAGGGGTCAGTGTTGGGACCACAACTTTTCAGGAACTGAGGGCATCCTGGCTAAGTTTGCAGATGATAAAAAGATAGGTGGAGGGACAGGTAGTATTGAGGAGGTGGGGAGGCTGCAGAAGGATTTGGACAGGTTAGGAGAATGGGCAAAGAAGTGGCAGATGGAATGCAACGTGGGGAAGTGTGAGGTCATGCACTTTGGTAGGAAGAATAGAGGCATAGACTATTTTTTAAATGGGGAGAGAATTCAGAAATCTGGAGTGCAAGGGGACTTGGGAGTCCTAGTCCAGGGTTCTCTTAAGGTTAACTTGCAGGTTGAGTCAGTAGTTAGGAAGGCAAATGCAATGTTGGCATTTATTTCGAGAGGACTAGAATATAAAAGCAGGGATGTGCTGCTGAGGCTTTATAAGGCTCTGGTCAGACCACATTTAGAATATTGTGAGCAATTGTGGGCCCCGTATCTCAGGAAGGATGTGCTGGCCCTGGAGAGGGTCCAGAGGAGGTTCACAAGAATGATCCCAGGAATGTAAGGCTTAACACATGAGGAACGTTTGAGGACTCTGGGTCTATACTCGATGGAGTTTAGAAGGATGAGGGGGGATCTGATTGAAACTTACAGAATACTGAAAGGCCTGGATAGAGTGGACGTGGGGAAGATGTTTCCATTAGTAGGAGAGTCTAGGGCCCAAGGGCACAGCCTCAGAGTAAAGGGAAGACCTTTTAGAACAGAGATGAGGAGAATCTTCTTTAGCTAGAGAGTGGTGAATCTATGGAATTCATTGCCACAGAAGGCTGTGGAGGCCAGGTCATTGAGTGTATTTAAGACCGAGATAGATAGGTTCTTGATTGGTAAGGGGATCAAAGGTTATGGGGAGAAGGCGGGAGAATGGGGTTGAGAAACTTATCAGCCATGATTGAGTGGCGGAGCAGACTCGATGGGCCGAATGGCCTAATTTCTGCTCCCATGTCTTATGAACTCGCTGGTGTATCAGCAGTGGGATGACCAATTGAATCCATTCCCACATTCCCCACATTTCCAGGTTTTGTCCCCACTCTGAACGGTGCTTTTTTCTTCCATGTTCAAAATCCGAAGATATTCAGATTATGATAAATTGGGCGATTCCGTCAGATCCTGATGTGATGTTTGGTTTGAGTTCCTTGACTGCAAGTTCTTCCCTTCTCCTACCCTCTGAAATTGGTTTAAAACAGAATAAAAGGAGAGAGAAAATCCACAAAAACACAAAGGCAGGTTGTGAAATTGAGCTGAATGAATCCGGGAATTTGTGGGGCCAGCACAAGGAAAAAGTGACCATGAAAACTGTTGGATTGTCATAAAAACCCAACTGGTTCACTAATGTCCTTCAGGGAAGGGAACCTGCCACTCAGTCTGGGCCTACACAAGACTCTGGCCTCTATGGGAGGGGGGAGAGAGAGAGACAAAGAGAGAGACAAAGAGAGAGAGAGAGAGAGAGTGAGCGAGTGAGAGAGTGGTCAGAGCAGGAGAGAGCAAATGAGAGGCATGTAATTTGCCTAAAACCCAACCAGAGCTTTGACGGAACCTCCACCTATAGCAGGGGTGGGGAATCCACGGCCCGTGGGCTGGATCTGGCCCGTTGCTCAATTTTATCCGGCCCGCAGCAAGAGTTCTAAAAGTAAAATTAGCTCCGATGCTTTGTGTAGAGTCTGAACACAGCACCAGATCTCCCTATTGCCGAAATGACTTTGTTTTCTTGCTGTCTCAGTCTCTATTTTTAGTGAGATCTGTACAAACTCATCATAACAGCACGGCTGCTCGTTTGTCTCTGTAACTGACCACGATGCTGTGGGAAAACAATGAAGTCCCGGGTGAACTTTCAGACAGTGTTAGACTTATGGGTTAGGAAACTCGCCGTCCAATTTCGACAAAAAGAATGGCACCTGGAACGGTGAGAAACATTATGTTTGGCTGTGGTTGATGTTCTGTGGGAAGAGCTCCAAATCAGCAGATGACAAGTTGACAATGCAGTTCTATGTACTAAAGCTCCAGCCACAATGTTAATTTTTCTGTGTGTGTGGCCCGCAACTGATTTTGTCTATGTGTGAATGGCCCGTGATAAGAAAAAGGATCATCAACACTGACCTGGAAGGACCAGGGTAGCAGGTATATGTGAACACCATCACCTCCATGTTCCCCTCCAAGTCACACACCCTCCTGACTTGTCTGACATCCAGTACTGGATGAGCAGAAATTTCCTCCATTTAAGTATTGGGAAGACTGAAGCCATTGTCTTCAGTCCCCACTACAAAGTGCAATCCAGAACCAACGATTCCATCCCTCTCCATGGCAACCAGACTGTTCACAACCATGGTGAAATATTTTACCCCAAGATGAGCTTCCAGCCACAAATCCACATCATCACCAAGACCGCCTATTTCCACCTCAGTAATAAAAACAGAAATTGTTGGAAATACTCAGCAGGTCAGGCAGCATCCGTGAAGAGAACAAGAGTTAATGTTTCAGGTTCTGATGAACCTTCCTCAGAAATGGGGAAAGATAGAAATGTAATAGGTTTTGAGTCAAGGAAAAGGAGATTGTGAGGGAAGAACAAAAGGGAAGGCCTGTGATCGGGTGGATCCACCTCAGTAACATCGCCCGGCTTTGCCTCTGCCTCAGCTCAACCATTTCTGAAACTCTCATCCATTCCATTGTTCCCTCTAGACGTGACTCTGCTGACACTTTCCTATCCAGCCTCCCACATTCAACCTCCATAAACTTGAAATCATCCAAAACTTCACTCTCTGTAATCACAGACTCATAGAATTGTTTGAGCAGTGAAGATCATTCGGCCCTTCCTGTCTGTGCCAGCTCTCCAAATGAGCAATTCACTTAGTGCCATTCTCTCAATTTCTCCCTGTAACCCTGCACATTCTTCCTTTTCAGGTATCATCCAATTTCCTCTTGAATACCTCAATTGAAGCTGCCTTCACCACACTCTCAGACAGCACATCTTAACCACTCACTGTGTGAATAAGTTTCTCCTCATGTCTACATTGATTCTTTTTTCTTAAATCTGTGCTCTCTCGTTCTCGATCCTTCTACCAATTGGAACAGTTTCTCCCTCTCCACTCTGTCCAGACCCCTCAGATTTGAAGATGTATTCAAAATCATAAGTAAGTCTCACTCCCGCATCACCACTCTGCTCATTGACCTGCACAGGCTCCCAGTGAAGCAACACCTCAATTTTAAAATTCTCACCCTTGTTTTCAAATCCCTCAACAGTTTCTCCCTCTGTTTTTTCCAGTCCCTGTGATGATTGAAATCTTTTGCCACAGACAGAACAGACTAACCTTATTCATTCCACATTCAATGCTGATGATAGTCAGGTCCCGATGAACGGAGTGACTCTTTCAGTTCTTGATGTGATTCTTGAATTGAGTTTCCCGTCTGTTAATCCTCCCTTTCTAATGTCCTGTAATAGAAATTTAGAATAGCCATCACTGTTTGTCCAGGATAGAAATTGAGAAGAGACAAACATTGCTATTGGTCTGAGTTTGCTGTGTGTAAATCCTCCCCTTCTAAACCCCTGGAAAAGGAGTTTCCAAAATCCATCCCTGTCAGTCCAGGAATGAAACGCGCAATATTCTCTCCTCCTGCATCCTAGACCAGGATGACCGCGCATGCGCCCTGCTGCACAGCCTCTCCCCCGGGCCGAGCAGATGTAGATTCAGAAATTTCCGTCTGTTCGCTGCAAACACGGTCCCGGTAGTTTCTTATTAAGGCTCTGCGGCCTGCACCAAGTGTTTATGAAGCCTCCCTGCCTACTCCGCTGGTTCCATTCCTCCCGCCCACTAACTCTGTTATTCTGCTCCAGTCGCCATTTTCTCACCCACTCTCTGAGGCTCCGGTCACAAGACAGCATTGCGCATGCTCAGCCCAGAGCCCGCAATGCGCAGGTGCCAATCACACTCCGCCATGCGCATGCGTAAGACCCTGGCGCTCTGGATAGGGCACATTTTGTCCCGCATTGAATGCTGGGTGAGAGGACGTTATTGCACAAACAATAAATTTTGATAATCCGATAGTGTAGCCGCCCCTGCAATGAGGATAGGGCACATTCTGTGTCGCTCCGAATGCTGGGTAATAGTCCCGCCATGGAAAAGAGAGTATTGAATAAATAATTATGTTTTGTGATTTGATTGCGATTGAACCATAGGGGCAAGATATAAAATGATTAAATCCCTTGATTGATAAACCAAACCGCACACGCCCTGCACCATAGTTCTGTCCTGAATGTAATTACCAGCAGTTAGATGTGAACTCACTGGAACCTCAGCAGATCGGGTGAACATTTGATTTTTTTCCCCCCCAGACAGGGCACATTTCAATTACGTCTTGTCATTATGAATGTGCTGATTATGAGTGAAATGTTTTGAACTTTTAAAGATGGATTGTTAATATAGTTGAAGGGCAATAATGAACCAAATGGCAATTTTTATGACAATAATCATCACCGTTACTGACACTGGCTGCCAATTACACACTTTGATTGATTCGTTGAATTTAAATTCCACCAGCTGTGATCCTGATTCCCAACCAGAAAATGCTGAAAGTACTCAGTGGTCATGCCGAGGCTGTGGAAGAAAAACAGTTAATAGTTCAGGTCACTGAACTTCAAACAGAGCTTGAAAATAAATTAGTGATTCAACCGATTTTAGGAAAATACACAGACAGGGAAATGAGGGGAGGAAGGAGAACAAAAGATTGGATGAATTCAGGAGAGCTGAAATAACAAAAGGGATGATGATACAAGACAAAAACTATGGTAATAGAATGAGTAAATAAACAAAAGGTAGGAGAGTCATTCTGTACCTGTTGTCTATTTCTGCTCTGATTTGAAATGTGTTGCTTTGCTGTTGACCCATTTGACTTCTATCCCACACTGAAAACTCTTAATCCTTCTCCACCAGAGGTTTTATTGAGCAAACACACGCAATCATACAAGAAAAGTGTCATCATTTTTAAACATTGAAATACCAAAACATAGAAATATTTACGACCCAGAAGCTGGCCATTCGATCCATCATGTCCATGTCGGCAGAAAAAGAACAAGCTGAAGAAGGGTCATTCAGACTCGAAACATCAGCAGAAACAGACCACCATGAAAATGGTTCAGTCCTGGATGTGCTTAACAGCAAAATCTATTCCCTGTCCTTATTCGTGAGCTCGCTGGTGTTTCAGGGGGCTCGATGACTGAGTGAGTCACTTCCCACATTCAGTTCATGGGAATGCTTTCTCTCCAATGTGAATGCGCTGGTGCACAGTGAGGTTAGATGATTGCCTGAACCCAGTCCCGCAGTGAGAGCACCTGAATGTCAGTGTGAACTCACTGCGTGTCATCAGGTTGAATATTTGAGTGAATTCCTTCCCACACTCGGAACAGGTGAATGGCCTCTTCCCAGCGTGAGTGCGCAAATGAGTTTCCAGCCTAGAAAGGTAACTATATCCCTTCCTACCATCCCCACATTACCACAGTTACTCCCCGATGTGATAGCGCATGTGTTTAAACAGGTCAGATGATCAGATGAAGCTTCATCCACATACACAACATGTGTACGGTTTCTCCCCACTGTGAATGGTGCTTTTTCCTTCCATGTTCAAAATATGATGATATTCAGGTTACGATTATTTGGGTGACTCCAACAGATCCTGGTGCGATGTTTTGTTTCAGTTTCTCGACTGCAAATCCTCTCCTTCTAATACCCAGTTAAATTGATTTAAAACAGAAAAAAAGGAGTGAGAGAGAACCCACTAAAACACAAAGGCAGGTTCTGAAATTGAGCTGAATGAATCAGTAATTTGTGGAGCTGGCACAGGGGAAAAGTGACCATTAAAGCTGCTGGATTGTCATAAAAACACTGGTTTATTAATGTCCTTCAGGGAAGGGAACCTGCCACCTGGTCTGGGCCTACCAGGACTCTGGTCCATGTGGGAGGAGAGAAAGATGGGGCATGGGAAATGGACTATGCACATCTATAACTCAACCAGAATGTTGACAGAATCGTCCCAGCTCAAAGCCCACACCAGCCAGAATACAAGGGCAGTGGGTGCATGGGAAAACCATCATCTCCAGGACACACACCAGCGAGTTCACGCTGGGGAGAGGCCATTCACCTGCTCCGTATGTGAGAAGGGATTTAACTGATCATCTAACTGCTGAGAAACCAACGAGTTCACAAGTGACAGCAGGGGTTCGATTCTGCTGTTATTTCTGCTCTTAATCACATCCAGGACTGAACCATGTTTATCCTGACAGTTGGGGTTTGTTTCTGCTGATGTTAACAATCCCTGTAACTGCAGTAGAGTTATATATTCTGGCAATCAGATTATTTTACTTTTTAACATTTACTCTTCAAATTAAGTACCTTTCTTCTGCCTGTTCGCAAGGTTTTGAAAGATGGAACCAAACAGTGATTTACTTGAACAAAAACAAAAATACCTGGAAAAACTCAGCAGGTCTGACAGCATCTGCAGAGAGGGATACAGTTAACGTTTTGAGTCCAAACGGTTCTTCATCAGAACATCTGAACTAGGGAATAATATAAAAGACGTGAAATATAAGCTGGTTTAAGGAGGGGGGGTGGGGGGAGGAGGAGGAGGAGGTGTGGGACAGGTAGAGCTGGATAGAGGGCTAGTGATAGGTGGAGATTGCCAAAAGATGTCACAGACAAAAGGACAAAGAGATGTTGACGGTGGTGATATGAGCTAAGAAATGTGCTAATGGGGACATTATGGGTAGAAAACAGGATGAGCAAGGGACAGATAGTGAGGATGGGGTGGGGAGGAAATCAACTAGGCTAAAAAGTAGAGATAAAAAAAAATGGAGGGAAATACATTTAAAAATAATGGAAATAGGTGCGAAAAGAAAAATAAAAATATATATAAATTATTGGAAAAAGGGGGGATCAGAAAGGGGGTGGGGATGGAGGAGCGAGTTCATGATCTAAAGTTGTTGAACTTAATATTCAGTCCGGAAGGCTGTAAAGTACCTAGTCGGAAGATGAGGTGCTGTTTCTTTAGTTTGCGTTGAGCTTCACTGGAACATTGCAGCAGGCCAAGGATGGACATGTGGGCATAACAGCAGAGTGGTGTGTTGAAATAGCAAGCGACAGGGAGGTCTGGGTCATGCTTGCGGACAGACCGAAGGTGTTCCGCAAAGCGGTCACCCAATCTGCATTTGGTCTCTCCAATTTAGAGGAAACCGCATTGGGAGCAGCGAATGCAGTAGACTAAATTGAGGGAAGTGCAAGTGAAATGCTGCTTCAATTGAAAGGAGTGTTTGGGCCCTTGGACGGTGAGGAGGGGAGAAGTAAAGGGGCAGGTGTTGCACCTTCTGCGGTTGCATGGGAAGGTGCCATGGGAGGGGGTTGAGGTGTAGGGGGTGATGCAGAATGAGCAAGTGACAGATAGCCCGAGTGAGGGTGGGGTGGGGGGAAGGGATCGAAATGGGCTAAAAGGCGGGGATAAAAAAATGGATGGAAATAAATTTTAAAAATAATAATAGAAATAAGTGAGGAAAGAAAAATATTAAATATATATAATAATTATGTGAAAAAGGGGTTCGAAGAGGGGGGTGAGGATGGAGGAGAGAGTTCATAATGTGAAGTTGTTTAACTTCAAACAGAACTTTAAATTCGACCGCCTTCATCCCGGTCATCATTGTAGGGGGCAATGAGCAACAGGGAGCATGCGTGGCCGCCATGTTTACAGAGGCTGCAGACCCGGATGAATGACCCGCAGGAGGGACAATAAATCAGAGATAGAGTTTGGTGTGAAATCAATGGGTTGTTGTAAAACAGGAGATCAGGGTAACAGTCAGAAACAACAACAACTTCTATTAACATCATAAATCATCCCAGTGAGCTTCACAGGGAAATTATAAAACAAAGTGTGACATCCAGACACATAAAGAGATATTAGGGCAGATGATCAAAAGCTGGGGCAAAGAGTTTTAAGGAGAGTCTTAAATAGTCGCTTGGTTGTACAGAACTTGAGTGTTACTGAGAAAACCGGCATGGTCCCAAAACCTTCCGACTTGCGCTCATCAGGGCAGGCGCAAGAATAGCTAATTTCAAAGGGAACAACAATTTATACTGCATGAGAAAAGCGTGCTGATTGGTTGGCCAGTCAGTTCTGATTGGTCATTGCCATGGATAATACACCAGGGAGCAATTGTCCCCCAGGCTTTTGTTTAAGTACATAGAAAGAAAAAAACTAGTAAAGACAAATGTAGGCCCCTTACAGTCCGAAAAAGGAGAATTTATAATAGAAAACAAGGAAATAACATAGCAATTAAACAACTACTTTAGTTCTGTCTTCACAGAGGAAGACACAAATAGCTTCCCAGAAATACAAGGGACCCAAGGGTCCAGTGAGAAGGAGGATTTGAAGGAAATTAGCATTACTAAAACAATCGTGCTGGAGGAATTAATGGAGCTCAAAGCTGATAAATCCCCAGGGCACCATAATCTCCATCCCAGAGGACTAAAGGACGAGACCATGGAAATAGTGGATGCCTTGATTGTCTTCTTCCAAAATTCTGTACATTCTGGTTCAGTCCCAGCAGATTGGAGGGTGGTAAATGTAACCCCACTATTTAACAAAGAAGAGAGGGAGAAAACATGGAATTACAGACCGGTTAGCCTGACCTTGGTAGTAGGGAAAATGCTAGAGTATGTTATAAAGGATGTGATAATAGGACACTTGGAAAATATCAACGGGGTTAGACAAAGTCAACATGGATTTATTAAAGGGAAATCATGTTTGAAAAATGTACTGGAGTTCTTTGAGGATGTAACTAGCAGAATAGATACGGGAGAACCAGTGGATGTGGTGTATTTGGCTTTTGAGGAAGCTTTTGATAAAGTCCCAAACAAGAGGCTAGTGTTTAAAATTAAAGCACATGGGATTGGGGGTAATATATTGTCATGGGTTGAGAATTGGTTAGCAGACAGGAAAGAGAGAGTAGGAATAAGTGGGTCTTTTTCGGAGTGGCAGGCGGTGATTAGTGAGTTACCACAGAGATCAGTGCTTGGGTCCCAGCTATTCACAATATATATCAATGATTTGGATGAGGGAACAAAATGTAATATTTCCAAGTTTGCTGACGACACGAAACTTGGGAATGCGAGCGATGATGAGGGTGTTAAGAGGCTTCAAGGTGATTTAGACACGTTGAGTGAATGGACAAATACATGGCAGGTGCAGTATAACGTGGATAAGTGTGAAGGTATCCACTTCGGTAGAAAAAAACAGAATGGGAAAGTATTATTTAAATGGTGATAGATTGGGAAATGTTGATGTTCAAAGGGACCTGCGTGTCCTTGTACACCAATCACTGAAAATAAGCAAGCAGGTGTAGCAAGCAGTGAAGAAGGCAAATTATATTTTGGCATTCATTGCGAGAGGACTTGAGTACAGGAGCAAGGATGTCTTGCTGCAGCTGTACAGGGCCTTGGTGAGACCACACCTGGAGGATTTGTGTGTAATTTTGGTTTCCTTACCTAAGAAAGCATATACTTGTCACAGAGAGAGTGCAGCGAAGGTTCACCAGTCTGATTCCTGGGATGGCAGGATTGGGCCAACAAGGCCTGTGTTCACTGAAGTTTAGGAGAATGAGAGGAGATCTCATTGGAATGTGTAACATTCTGACCGGGATGGACAGACTGGATGCCACAATTATACCTCAACTGAAATTAGTTGAAACCCCCAACGATTACTACCCTATTGTTTTTGCACTCAGAAATCTGTCTACATATCTGCTCTTCTAACTCCCTTCCACTATTTGGGGGCCTATAGTGCACGCCTATCTGATGTGATTAAAGAGGCAGTGGCAGCATTTATATGAACATGAAAGAGAATAGTAGCAGACTTCAAGAGGATATAGTGAGCCTGGTGAAATGGACAGACTCATAGCAGGATAACTTCAATTTTGTGATATGTGTCGTGATCCATTTTGAATGTTAGACTGAGGAGGGCAATATGAATGAAATTTTCCAATGTTACAGTGGGTGCATTGAACAGAGAAAGCTGCAGTTTCATTTCTGTCTTGCATTCTATCTCTTTAAGATTCAATTTTGGGTTTTTTGGGCATCCTGAAAGCTGTTAACAATTGCTGTAGGGAAATTTGTCAAAAGCACTTTTCCTTCAGGAATTCCTGCATTGTGGAAATGTGAATTATCTTTGTAGAAAGAGGATATGCGGGGGTTTGAATGGATGTTCCGGTTTTTGGTTCATTAAACTGCAAATTCAATGATATCCCTTTGAAATACGCTAGTTACATCAAGTACCCCGAGACAATTAAAAAATTTCACACTGTCTGGCTGTCAA
The DNA here is from genome assembly GCF_964194155.1 of Cetorhinus maximus. Taxonomy (NCBI): domain Eukaryota; kingdom Metazoa; phylum Chordata; class Chondrichthyes; order Lamniformes; family Cetorhinidae; genus Cetorhinus; species Cetorhinus maximus. The sequence goes on along the minus strand of NC_135901.1, from coordinate 61,429,432 downwards.
TTCTTCAGAAACATGAAGGAAGCAAAGAGATTATAAAATACAAAAGGTGAGCTTGCAGCTAACCGTTGATTTGAAGGTGTGAGTCTTGTTCAGAACGTGTCACATATTTTTAAACCCGGAAACCTGGGCTGATCCTGAAAGCAGGAATTTATCAAAAGCCACACTGGGCTGCTGCGAATTAAAATACTCTTTTCTCTAAGAATAAAAAAATGAATCTGAAATTTTAAAATATCTCCTGGATGGAATTATTCACACCCTTCTGCTTTTGCAAAACCCATGCCTGTGTGTGTGTGTGTGTGTGTGTGTGTCTGTGTGTGCCTGTGTCTGTGTGTCCAAAAATTCACTGTAGTTACTAATGCTTTAAGATAACATGATAGAAAGCCACATAGGCAGCATTGCAAGCAGTGTAGCATTAGATTGCAAAGGGAACTAAAACTTTAAGTGAAAGGGAAAACCTGTGTTAAGATGGAATTCAATGAAGACAAATGTGAATTAACCCACTTTGAACTGAGAAAGGATTGAAAGATTACTTCCTTAAATGTCGCAAAGCCTGAAACAGGTCCAAAGAGCCTTGAGGGTCCATCGGTTTGAGTGCAGCGTAGCTTTACCGGGTTGATACCTGGATTCCAAGGGTTAGAATTTAATAGGATCAGGGTGATTTGATACAAGTTGTCAAAATATTAAAAGGACCTTATGGGTTAGATGAGGAGAAACTATTTCCACAGGGTGAGGAATCTTGGACAATGGGGTCATAGTGTAAAAATTAAAGCTTTCAGAAGTGAAGTTGGAAACACTTCCCCATGTAAAGGGCCGTAGAAATTTGGAACTGTCTTCTGGAAATTGCAGTGGATACTGAGTCAATTTTTAGTTTTTAAATATAAGAATGACCTGATCTGATGCTTTCAGAAATCCAGGTATTTTTCGGTACATCTCTGTTACTTGCTGACTGTGTGTGTCCGTGTGTATGTCTGTTCGATTGTGTGTATGTGTGTGTGTTTATTTGTGCATCTATTTGTGCATATGTGTATGCATTTGTACCTATGTGTGTGTGTTTGCGAATCTATTTGTTTGTGTCTGTTTCTGTGTGCGCATGTGTGTGTGTCCGTTTATGTGTGTGCATGTGTATGCCTGTTTCTGTGTGTGTGTTCAAGTGTGCGTGTGGGTGACTGTGATTTCTGTGTGTGTATTTTGCTCTCTCCATACCTAAGCATCCACCAACATCATTTCACCATTTTAATTTGGTTCATGGTGGCCATTTTTACACAAAATTCCTGTTTTATCACAGCAAGACTTCCTTAATATTGTACACCAATTTATGAGACAGCGTAGAGGGAGCTTGACCCTCTGTATAACCCTGTGTTGTTCCTGTTATCAAAGTGTTGGATGCGACAGTTTTACTCCGTATCTACTTCAGCGTTATACCTGTCCTGGGAGTGCTTGATGGGGACAGTGTAGAGGGTGTTTTACTCTGTATATTAATCCGTGCTGTACCTGTCCTTGGAGTGTTTGATGGAGGCTGTTTAGCGGGAACTTAACTCTGTACCTAAACCCGTGATGTACGAGGCCTGGACGTGTTTTGTTGGAACTGTGCATTGGGACCAATATTCTGTGCACAATTATACCCTGTGCTATAGCTGTCCTTGGAGTATTTGATGGGGACAGCGTAGAGTGAGTTTTCCTTTGTGTCTAGCCCTATGCTGTACCAGAACTGGGAGTGTTCGACCAGGAAAGTGTAGAGGGAGCTTTACTTCATTTCTAACCTGATGCTGTCCCTGTCCTGGAAGTGTATCTGGGGAGAGTTCAGACAGTTTGGGCTTTCATCTGTGTCTAACACGATGCTCAGTCAGTAATGGGAGTTTGTTGGGAGCAGTGCAGACGGAGCTTTACTCTGTTCCTAACCCGTGCAGTACCTCTGTACTGTAAGCAGGGGAACTCACCTTGAATTTGTCAGCCTTGCTTCGTGGAATACTTTTGTATTAGTTGGGAATCTTGACCCAGTGAAACTTTTGCCCCTATTATAAGAATATATATTATAACACCTTCTGGTAACATTAAGGTTCCCTGAGTACTGAGTGGAACAAATCATTCCAAAATATATTATTCCTTGGTGATTGTATTGTCTAAATCCAGCCGTGAATTCTCTCCCAGTGTTATTAGTTTTGCACTGACAGGGAGGGGAATAGAATTCAGTCTCCCAGTGATTTTCCAGATTTAACAATTAACGGTTTTAAATGGAAGCTTTTTGAGGGACATTGAGGTTAAGGGTGTGTGTGGGGGCGGGGTGGGGTGGGGGGGGGGGGGGGGTGGGGGGGAGGAACCTCCCAAATCTAGAGCACGTTTGATGTCAAGGAGCAGACAGGACAGGAGAAGGCAAAATAGGGAAGCTTATATCAGATACTGAGAGCTCACACACAGGCAAGCACAGGCACAAAACAACACACTCACACATACATGCACACTCTCACATGATGGTGCAGCCAATCATTAGGAAGGCAAATGGACTGAGTGTCTTTATTGCCAAAGAGTTGGAGCACATGAGCAAGGAAATGTTTGATGAGGGCAATTTTAGAGGGATTTGCTCTGCAGCTACCCCATTCTCTGCATACCCTGGGAGTGTTTGATGGGGACAGTGTAGAGGGAGCTTTACTCTGTGTCTAACCCCATGCTCAACATACCCTGGGAGTGTTTGATGGGGAAAGTGTGGAGGAAGTTTTACTCTGTATCCAACCCCGTGCTGTACCTGTTCTGGGAGTGTGTAATGGGGACAGTGTAGAGGAAGCTTTACACTGTATCTAACCCCATGTTGTACGTGTCGTGGGGTGTTTGATGCAACAGAGTGGAAGGAAACACTTCCACACGAAAAGGGTCGTAGAAGTTTAGAACTGTCTTAGCAAATTGTAATGATACTGAGTCAAATTTTAATTCACAAATCTACGATAGACATGATCTGATCCCTTTCGAAAATCCAAATTTGCCACTGTTCCTCTCTGTCCCTTGCTCAGTGTGTGTTGTGCGTGTGTCTGTGTGTGCGTGTGTCTGTGTGTGCGTGTGTCTGTGTGTGCGTGTGTCGGTGTCTCTGTGTGTGTGTCCCTGTTGCTCTACCTGACAGCCTGTAGGTCTTCACATACATCATTTGGCCATTTTAATATGGTTCATGGTGGTTATTTACACACCAAAGTTCTGTTTCATCACAGCAAGTCTTCCTTAATTTTGTACACCAATTGAAGGGACTTTGTAGGGGGAGCTTGACCCTCTCTATCAAACAATCACCAAATCACAGAATCACACAGTGCAGAAGAGGTCCTTCGGCCCATCGAGTCAGCACCGACACGTGAGAAACACCTGACCTACCTACATAATCCCATTTACCAGCACTTGGCCCATAGCCTTGAATGTTTTGACGTGCCAAGTGCTCATCCAGATACTTTTTAAAGGACGCAAGGCAACCCGCCTCCACCACCCTCCCAGACAGCGCATTCCAGACCGTCGATAACCCTGTGTTATACCTGTGCTGCAAGCGTCTGATGGAACAATGAAGAGGAAGGTTTATTCTGTTTCTTATTTCTGCTGTACCTGTCCTGGGCATGTTTGAAGGGGAGATTGCAGAGGGAGCTTCACTCTGTACAGTCCCTGTCCTGGAAGTGTTTGAGAAGAGATTGTAAAGGAAAATTTACTCTGTATCTAACCCTGTGCTGTACCTGGTCTGGATGTGCTTGATGGGGACTGTCCAGAGAGTGATTTATTCGACATCAAGTCCCTTGCGGTTTCTGCTTTGTAAGTGATTGATGGGGAGAGTGTAGAGAGAGGTAACTCTGTGTCTAACCCCATGCTGCACCTGTCCTGGCAGTGTTTCATGGGGACAGTGTAGATGGAGATTTACTCTGTACATAAACCTGTGCTGTAGCTCTCCAGGGGCTGATTAATGGTGACTCTGTATGGGGAGCTTTAACCTGTATCTAACCCCAAGCTATTTCAGCCCGAGTGTTTGAGGATAGAGTGTAGAGAGAGCTTTATTCCATATCTAACCCCGCGCTATGCCTGCCCTGGGAGAGTTTGATGCGGACACTGCAGAGTGAGCTTCACTCTCTATCTCATCCCGCGTTATACCTCCCCTGGGTGTGATTGATGGGGAAAGTGTAGAGGAAGCATTGCTCTGTATCTAATCCCGTGCTGTACCTATCCTGTGAGTGTTTAATGGGGACAGTGTAGAGGGAGATTTACTCTATATCTAACCCTGTGCTGTACCTGTCCTGGATGTGTTTGATGGGGACAGTGTAGAAGGAGGTTTACTCTGTCTCTAACCCTGTGCTGTGCCTGTCCTGGAAGCGTTTGATGGGGCTGTGTACAGGGAGCTTTACTCCCCACTTGCCTGGATGAGTGCAGCTCCCACAATACTCACGAAGCTTGACACCATCCAGGACAAAGCACTACAATTGTTTGACACCCCATCCACAAACATTCACTCCCTCCACCACCGACGCACAGTAGCAGCAGTGTGTAGCATCTGCAAGATGCACTGCAGGAATTCACCAAGCCTCCTTAGACAGCACCTTCCATACCCACGATCATTACCATCTAGAAGGACAAGAACAGCAGACACATGAGAACACCACCACCTGGAAGTTCCCCTCCAAGTCACTCACCATCCTGACTTGGAAATATATCACCGTTCCTTCACTGTCGCTGTGTCAAAACCCTGGAAAACCTTCCTAAGAGCACTGTGGTTGTACCAACACCACGTGGACTGCAGAGGTTCAAGGATGCAGATCACCACCACCTTCTCAAGGGCAATTAGGAATGGGCAATACATGTTGGCCTAGCCAGTGACACCCCATGAATAAATTTTTAAAAATAGCCCCGTGCCGTACCTGCCCTGGGAGTGCTGATGAGGACAGTGCAGAGGGAGCTTTATTCTGTTTCTAACCCCGTGCTGTACCTGTCTTGGGAGTGTTTGATGGGGACAGTGCAGGGGGAACTTGGATCTGTATCTAGCTCCCATGCTCTACCTGCCTTAGGAGTGTTTCTGGGGACAGTAGTTCAGACAAACAGAGCTTTCCTATGCATATAAGCCGGTGCTCATTCAATACTAGGAGTGCTTGATGGGAGCAGTGTAGAGGGAGATATATCCTGTATCTAACCCGTTCTGTCCTGTCCTGGGAGTGATTGAAGGGGACAGTGTAGACGACACGTTACTCTGTACCTAACCTATGCAGTACTTGTCCTGAGAGTGTTTGATGGGGACAGTTTGGAGGGAGCTTTAATCTGTATCTAACCCCGTGCTGTACCTGTATTGCGTGTGTTTCATAGGGACAGTGTAGAAGGAGCTTTACTCATTCTCTAAACCTGTGTGGTACCTGTCCTGTGAGTGTTTGATTGGGGCAATGTAGAAGGATCTTTCCTCTGTATCTAACACCGTGCTGTACCTGTGTGGGTACGTTTGATGGGGACAGAGTAGAGGGGTATTTACTCTGTATCTAACATTGTGCTGTACCTGTGTGGGTGCGTTTGATGGGGACAGTGTAGAGGGAGATTTACTTTGTCTCTAACCTTGACCTGTGCCTGCCCTGGGAGTGTTTGATGGGGACATTGTAGAAGGATCTTTACCCTTTGTCTAACCCCGTGCTGTACCTGCCCAGGGAGTCTTTGATGGGGGCAACGTAGAGGGAGATTTACTCTGTATTTAACCCATTGCTGTACCTGTCTTGGGAGTGTTTGATGGTGACAGTGTAGAGGGAGATTTACTCTGTATCTAATCCTGACCTGCACCTGCCCTGGGAGTGTTTGATGGGGACAGTGTGGAGGGAGATTTACTCTGTACCTAACCCCATAGAGTACCTGCCCTGGGAGTGATTGATGGGGGCAATGTAGAGGGAGATTTACTCTGTATTTAACCCCGTGCTGTACCTGCCCTGGGAGTGTTTGATGGGGGCAGTGTAGAGGGAGCTTTACTCTGTGTCTAACCCCGTGCCGTACCTTCCCTGGGAGTGTTTGATGGGGGCAGTGTAAAGGGAGCTTTACTCTGTATCTAACTCCGTGATGTCCCTGTCCTGGGAGTGTTTGATGGGACAGTGCAGATCGAACTTTACTCTATTTCCAACCTTGTGCTATACTTGCCCTGGGAGCTTTCCGAGGACAGTTCAGGCAGACAGAGTTTCACTCCGCATTTAACCCTGTGCTGTAACAGTACTGGGAGTGTTTGATAGGACAGTGCAGATGTAGCTCCAACCTGTGCTGCAAGTGTTTGAGAGGAGGTTGGAAAGGAAACTTTATTCTGGATGTAACCCTGTGCTGTCCCTGGCCTGGAAGTGCTTGATGGGGACTTTCTAGGGAGAGATTTATTCTACATAAAATCGCTTGCAGTTCCTGTACTGGGAGTGTTTGATGGGGACAGTGTAGAAAGAGCTTTATTCCATATCGAACCCTATGTTGTACCTGTCCTGGGATTGTTTGATGTGTCGGTTTAGAGTGAGTCCACTGAGTTTCTAACTCTGTGTTGTACCTGTACTGGGAGTGTTTGATGGGGACAGTGTAGAGGGAGCTTTACTCTGTATCTAACTCTGTGCTGTACCTGTACTGGGAGTGTTTGATGGGGACAGTGTAGAGGGAGACAGAACGCAATGTATTGGTTAAGGGTTTTCTACAGTTTAGATGGAGGTGTAGAATGCTCTCCCCCAGGGGCTGATCTCAGGACCTCTCACATAGAGACCCATCGAACCTGGTCGATCATTCCCTACTCAGCCTTCAGTGTCCCTCCTCTGGATATTTCACCTGTGGATTCATACAACACACACAGCAAAATCTATATGATAGGAAGCAGCAAACACTGTTACACTCAGTACACACGGTACCTTAATGCTGCAATGTTATAAAATCTAGTTAGGTAACTGTCATCGCACAGGGACAACATTTCGCTGGCTCAACATTCTCCCTCTCTCCCTCCCTCTCACCCCATCCCTCACCCCTGCTCCCTCTCCCTCCCTCTCGCCCCGTCCCCATCCCTCATCCCTGCTCTGTCTCTCTCCCTCTCAGCCCGTATTTCTGTCGCCCCCTCTCTCTCTGTCACACTCTATCTTTCTCTTGCCGGCTCACTCTCTCTCTCCCCCTCTCGCTCTCTCTCAGTTTCTCTCTCTCCCCCTCTCTATCCCCATCTATCTCTCTCTGTGAGAATCTGTCAAAAATCCAAAAACATCTGTCAGACATTTTAGGTTTGTTCACGGTGGCCAAGTTATGTTCGCTCAGCACTGGGACATTTATGACAGAGTTGACTCCTCACTCATTAGTAATTTAAATGTGACAGAGACACAGCTTTTCAGCGCACGTTTCTCCCTCCATTTTCCCTCCATTTTAAATATGGGGAAGGGATCTCCCTCCTTTTTAAAGACAGAGGAGGGATTTTTCTCCATTTGAAAGATGGAGAAGGGTTCTCCCTCCACACACTCACTCTCAAACACACACTCTCTTTCACACACCCACTCTCCCTCACACACTCTCCCTCACTCGCACACTCTCCGCATCACACACACAATCCCTGCCTCACACACACACTCTCTCCTTTACACACATGCTCTCTCCCTCACACACAATCTCGCTCACACACACACTCTCCCTCACACACACATTCTCTTTCACACACACACTCTCCCTCACACAATCCCACTCTCCCTCACACACACTCTCCCTCACTCGCACATTCTCTGCCTCACACACACACACCCTCTGCCTCAAACACACACATTCTCTCGCTCACACACACACTCTCTCCCTCATACACAATCTCCCTCACACATACACTCTCCCTCACACACACACTATCTTAAACAAATTCTCTCTCTCACACACTCTCCCTCAAACACACACTCTCTCTCTCACAAACACTCTCTCTCACACACGCACTCCCCCTCAAACACACGCTCTCCCTCACACTCATTCTCTCTCACACACACACACACCCTCTTTCACACACACTCTCCTTCGCACACAAACTCCCTCACACGCTCTCCCTCAAACACACACTCTCTCTCACACACGCACTCTCCCTCAAACACGCACTCTCCCTCAAACACACACTCTCTGTCACACAAACACACTCTCTCTCACACACACTCTCCCTCAAAAACACGCTCTCTCTCACACACATACTCTCCCTCACAAACACTCTACCCCACACACACTCTCCCTCACACACACACTATCTCAGACAGTCTCTATCTCACAGGGAGAGTGAATCCCTGGAGTGATGTTCAGTTAGCTCAGGGAGATTGTGTCAGAGGGAATGGAGCATGGAGAGAGGATCCCTGGGGTGATGTTCAGGGAGATGTTATCAGAGGGAGTGGAGCAGGGGGAGAGGATCCCTGGGGTGATGTTCAGTCAGTTCAGGGAGATGGTATCAGAGGGAATGAGCTGATCAGGGAGACAGTTCATTATCAAAGCTGAAGGGAGAATGACAGGGCTAATGGACTTAACAGAAAAGGTGGAAGTGCACGGCCAATGTGTTTACCTGGACGTGGACCGTGTATCGGTTTAACAGAAAGGGGTGGGTTTGGGTTGGGTGCGGGAAATCACTGTTTGTGTATTTAAGAGAAAATGCGAAGCCAGTGTCTCAGTATCCGATCGGCTCCAGGATCTGGGAACAAGCCTCATGTTTATGTTTACTTGCTGCATAACGTGGAACCCCGTCTTTGGCATTTTCGCGGTTCTGTCCCCCCGGAATGTCCAAGAGACCTAAAGCTCTGTAATAATTTACAGGATTTGCACTCGATCATATATCAGTGCCAGGCACTTCCCAGTCTCTGGAGACTCTCCTTGGTTTGTGCTCCCTGTTCTGCCTGTGTTATTTATTTAGCCCGTGGATCCCCGCCTTCAAAGTGTTTAATCGGATAATGCAGAGGGATCTTTACCCTGTTTATGACCCTGGCTGCACCAACCGTGGGAGTGTTGAATGGGGCACTGTTAAGGAAGTTTTCTGCTTAAATATCCTGTCGTGTATCAGCCTCTGATGAAGCCGATTCCTGCTCTTTAGAATTGCCTGACATATGACTGTGGCCACCCAGAGTATGAGTGAAATCACTGAGGTGACCCTCCCAGTTCAATCATTCTACCTCTGGCAATTGCCAGAAACAGGCAGAGGTAAATGCCTCGATACACCGATGGGCGGCCTAGTGGAGACTTGTGGGCAAATAGATCCCAGACAGGACCAGTAAAACTGGGAGAAACGTGTAATAGGGAAAATGGAACAGTGTCGATGGGTCTTGGAGAAAGGAATTCAGCAAAGTCACAGTTAGTTCACTTTTCATTCCAGATTTATTCGCAATGTCAGAGGATATTTTACAGGAAAGTTTATTTTAAAGTTAACAGAAGTGAGTATAACGCCTGAGGTCACATTGAGAACAGAACACATGCGCTCTAAGTTGGTAAACTGTATGTACCACTGGAACATAGATCAGAAAGAGAAAACAGCGGCTTAACGGAAAGGGAAGGGAACAATAGTGAATAAGGAATGAGAAAAGTTACTTAATTACAATTGAAATCCTAACTCCAGGGAAATTAGATGCTACAATTACATTACAACCATTATCATCTCGCACATTTCATACAGGGAAACGGAAATACTGTTACAGGTTCGGTTACAGATTCGGGATCACCAAGAGAACATATTTTAAATTGGAATACAGAGATCTTAATGAACAGCTGAGGAAAAGCTACTGGGTCCGAAATTCAACCGATCACTTGATCTGTAAAAGAGGGAGAAAATAATGAAGCAGATGTTTATGATCTGGTGCATTTATGTTATAGTTTTTAGTTGTTGAAACATTTAGAAAGTTTTCAAACCGCTTCTGTCAGATTGTAGTGTTAGTGGATTGAATCTTCTCACCTTCACCAGAGTGACGGCAGTGCTATAGAAAATGCTCAGGAAGAACAAGACAATGAATGTGGAAGCGGTTGTCCAGATGTTCCCGTTATCGTCCTCATTTTCTTCAATCCACATGCGGTCTGTGGAATCTGCAGGGATAGAACCGAGAAATTTTAATTACATTCTTATTAATCGAGGGTGTCTTGCTGTTTTTTTATATATATATTAATTGTATTGTATCTTCCTCAAGCAATTGGTTTGTTCTCTAATTCAATTTTCAATACATATCTATTAATGAATTAGTGACTCTCAGCAATCTCTGTCTGTTACTAACTCCACAGCTGTTCTCACTTTACATTCCTCATCCTTTCCCTATTGGAAAACGTGTTCTTTTCCCCTTCGACACCAGTTTATTTTGGAACAAATTTCGTACTGACCTATCTTTTGATTATATTATGATGGAAATTGCAGGAGGTTTACCAATTGATAACAATTATTTTAATGATAGGTACTGATAGCTACTAATTCCGAGACTCTGAACTCTGTAAGATATCTTTGGTGAATTTTCATCTTATTTGTTTATTTGTGATGGGAATGTTTGGCATATAATTAACTTAAATCAATTTACAATTAAAACATTGCTTCAGTGTGTTTCCTGGGTCTTTATGTGCTCCCAGAAATTTTTGGAAGATGTGTCCGTTAACAAAATATATTTGTATTATTCTTTCGTCTGTAGCTTGGCATTTGCCTTTGTTTTTTAATATTTGCATATGTGTGCAGGAGTATCTCTTGCTCTGCCTTTAACTGTGTTTATGTGCCATGTAATATGAGGGTTGATGTGTGTGTTCATGTGGCATGAGTGTTGATATGCTTATTTATGTGTGGCGCTCCTGTGTGTGTATGTTTGTTCATTTGTAAATGTGTGTGTATCAGTGTGTTAATGTGACTTTATGCGTTAATCTTTATGTTCACTTATTAATGTCTGTGTTAAAGAGTTTGTTTATTTCCATGCCTGTTAATATATCTGATATTGTGCCTTTTTATATTCTATGTTGGCTATGTTAATAATGGTGACCCCATGAGCGTGTGAGTATGTTAAGGTGTGCATTTATGTATGCGTTGATGGATATTTATAACGATGTGTTTATGTATGTTTACGTGTCCATGTGTACTAAAGCGTGTGTTTATGTTTTTTTTTATGAGTGCGTGAATATATTCAGTTGTTTCTTGTTCTGTGTTTCTGAAAATGTTAGGTCTGATCATCTGTGTGTCTGTGTGCCCGTGTGTCAATGTTTTAATGTGTTTGTAGAAATGCCTATGTAAGTGTATTATTGTGTGTGATAGTGTGTCTTTAGATCTATATTGTTGTGTTCATTGAAGCATAGTAATGAACATGTTCATGTGTATGTTTACATGTCCTGTATGAGTCTGCAAACGGGGTTGTGTACATCTGTATTTGTGTCTGTTGTGTGTGTATATATGCATATGTGTTTGTGTGCGTACACATGTTTGTAAGTGTGTGACTGTGAGGGCATGTGTGTGAGAGAGTATCTGCGTTTTTAGGTGTTTGCGTGTGTGTGTGTGTGTGTGTGTGCGTGTCTGTGTGCATGTGTGTGTGTGTGGTGTTTGTGTGTGCACCTGTGTATGTATGTGTGTTTGACTGTTTGCTGAGTGTGTGTGTATATTTGTGAGTATGTGTTTGCATATGTGCATGTTTGTGGTGTTTTACTGTGAGTGTGCATGACTGCATGTTTTCTGTGTATATATGTGCTCTTGTGAGTGTGTGTGTGGGTTTGTTTGTGTGTATGCCTGTGTGTTTGCCTGTGTATGTTTATTAGTGTGTGGGTCAGTGTTTGCATGTGCATTTGTGTGTGCTTGTGTGTGTGTGGCTCTGTGCATAAGCATCTGTGTGTATGTATGCTGGTGCTTGTGTACGTATGTGTATGTGTGTGTGTGTCTGTCTGTGTGTGTGTGTGTGTGTGTGTGTATGCGTGTGTGTGTTTGTGTATGTGTGTCTCTTTTTCCTTGTGTGTGTATGAACCTGTGTGTGTGTGGAAATGTGTGTAAGTATATGCGTGTGTGCGTCTGTGTGTGTGTGTGTTTCTGTGTGCCTGTGTATGTTTGTGTGTGTGTGTGTGATCTTCTGCCTGTGTGTGTGTTTGTGGGTGTATATTTATCAGCGTGTGGAGGTGTGTGTTTACACGTGTCTTTTGATTGTGTGACTTTTTTGTATATGTATGTGTGTGTGTGTGTGTGTGTGTGTGTGTGTGCGCTTGTGCGCAGGTGTGTGTGCTTGTGCGTGGGTGTGTGTATATGCTTGTGTGATTGTGTGTGCTTGTGTGTGTGCGAGTGTGTCTTTGTCTCTATGTATATATGTGTGTTTGTGTGTGTGTCTGTCTGCCTGCATGTGGATGCCTGTGTGTGCCTGTATGTGTGCTCGTTTATGCATGTGTTTGAGTGTCTGTAAGTGCGTGTGTGTACGCATATCTGTGTCAATGTCTGTGTGTGTGTGTGTGTGTGTATGTGAATGTGTGTGCTTGTTTATGTATGTTTGTGTGTGTGTGCCTCTCTGTCTGTCTGTGTGCTTTTGTCTGTCTGTGTGTATGTCAGTCTGTGTTTATGTGTTCGGGCATGTGTGCATGATCTAGTGGTGTGTGTGTGTGTGCTTGTTTATGTATGTTTGTGTGTGTTTGCGTTTGTGTGTGGATGTGTGTGCTTGTTTATGTATGTTTGTGTGTGTGTGTGTGTGTGTATGTGTGTGTTTGTTTATGTATGTTTGTGTGTGTGCGTGTGTGCGCCTCTGTGCCTGTCTGTTTGCTTTTGTCTGTCTGTGTGTATGTCAGTCTGTGTTTATGTGTTCAGGCATGTGTGCATGATCTAGCGGGTGTGCGTTTGTGTGTGTGTGTGTGTGCGTGTGTGTGTGCCTACCTTTGTCTACGTGTGTGTATGCAATTTTGTTTGTGTCCGCGTATGCGCTTGTTTGTGCTTGTGTCTGTATGTGTGCATATTTGTGTGTGCGTGAGAGAGAACTTGAGTCAGATTGTGTGTGTGCTTCTTTGCGTTTGTGTGTGCTTATAAGCTTGCGTCAGCATGTGGCTGCGTGTGTCTGTGTTTGTTTGTGTGTGTGTGTACCTTTATGTACCAGTGTGTGCATTATTTCTGTCAGTGTCTGCATGTGCGTGTGTTTGTCTCTGTGTCTCTCTGTGTGTGTTTGTCTCTGAGATGGAGAGAGACATCTTGTTTCAGAATGCATGAGTGTCTTTGTTGTGTGTGTGTGTGACCTTCTGCCAGGGTGTGTGTGTGTGTCTTTGAGAGATTGTGTGTGCGCGTGTGTGAGAGAGTCTGCGTGTGTGTGTGTGTGTGTGTGTGCGCGTGTGTTTGTGTTTGCGAGTGTGTGTGTGTGTGTATTTTTACGTACCAGTGTGTGTGCATTTTTTCTGTCAGTGTTTGTGTGTGCACGTGTTTGTGCCTGTGTGTGTGCTTGTCTGTGAGAGAGAGAGAGAGAGAGATAAATCTTGTGTTTGAATGCGTGTGTGCCTTTGTTGTGTGTGTGTGTGTGTGTGTGTGATCATGTGTCAGGGTGTGTGTGAGTCTGTCTTTGTCTGTGTGTGTGTATTTGTGTGTGTGTGTGTGAGCCTGTATGTGTGAGTGTATTTTTATGTACTAGTGTTTGTGTGCATTTTTTTCCTGTCAGTGTTTGTGTGTGCGTGTGTTTGTGCCTGTGTGCCTCTGTATGTGTTTGTCTGGGAGAGAGAGAGATCTTGAGTCAGAATGCATGTGTGCCTTTGTTGTGTGTGTGTGTGCGTGTGTGTGCGTGTGTGTGTTTGTTTGTGAGTCCGTGTGTGTGTGTTTGTGTGCGTGTGTGTTTATGAGCTTGTGTCAATGTTGTGCTTTTTTTATTATTTTTCCACATATCTCTGAACATGAAAAACGTGGCCTGACCGTGAAGGTATGATCGATGGAGAACACTATTCTCTTTTCTGTGAATGAATGTGTTTTCTGTGGGGTTCAATGAGACATCAAGCGATAGAATGCAAGAATTAAACAGAAGTACCCAGAAACATTAGGAACATAACTGGAAAAATGGGAAGGATTGAATCAGCAGTTCAGTTTTGGATTATGAGAAATCATTGGCATCTTATGATTCACAAGAACAGGAGATTGAAAAGCGTTTCAAAAATATCATGTTGCACTATGTTTGCCATGATTGAAGATTACAATATGAGCGCAGGAATCTAGAAGCCGCCTTGTACCTGAACCCATATCATAGACAGCTGTTCACTTCTAAACCCTCTGCCCTGGGACTGGGAGTTTAGTGAGTTAATGTTCCCCTCTTCACTCCCTCTCGTTGGCTAAACAATTTCCCCTCCGGTTGTCTCTGTTGGGGAGGTGCTGGTACATTGCGTTAACTAATGCCCTCCCCCCTTTCTATGTTGGTTAAGTGGAGTAACATTTAGCGTTCCCGTGTGACCCTCACTTCAGTTCCCAGTGGGTGCGATGCGGCAACTTCCAGCTGGTAGAACTTTGAATGGATGGACATTAAACAGGAACAACGGGATCTAAATGCTGCTGCTGTGTGTGCTGGTGGGAAATGGGACATTGTCAGAATTCACCTCAGCGAGGGGCAAGTTGGTGAAGTAACTTTGCAGAATTCTGTAATGGATGAGAATTATTCTGTCTCTAACCCAGGGTGTATCTGAGCTGGGTGCACTGATTGTACAAGACTCGGGTCTGAGACCTGTAAATTCCCGACATCAACTAAACAGGCCTAACATTAGCAAAACTAGAAAACACAATTAATTAAGTAGCTGTGTATTTAATTCACAATTGGAGGAAAATACTTTATTATTTCTACTAAAGTACGAAATGTAAGCGATAGATTCTCATTGACATGAATTAACGGTGTCCATCAGTGCAAGGGAAATGTTCACAAAACTCGGTTTACCGCTGGATTTATCAACCGTTCTGTTGATGATCTTCAAGGGAATCGCTTCATGTCCCACCACACAGGAGTAAGAAGCGCCGCTGGCCCACTCCTCCGCTGCAATGGATAACAGGCTGTACATGAAGAAGGAGTTATTGCCGTTCTCCGCCATCACCTCGGTGTTCTTGTAGTTCCCCGGATTCACCGGCTTGTCATTGATGGTCCACTTGACGAAGATCTCTCGGGGGGAGAAACCTCTCACTAAGCAGCTGAGGGAGATGAATCTCTGAGCGGAGACATCTTCAGCCGGGGGCAGGAGGACAGAGACGGATGGTTCCCGCGGATATTTAGCTGCAAAAAATTTACAATAAATGTCAAAAAAAAAAACTGGAGAATTCCAGAGAAAATGACACCGGTGGTTAGATTGTGAGAGAAATGTGTTTTGTTTTGACTTTTAAAGATCTCCATTTTCCACTTTAGGGTCTGACCGGCTTTCTAGCTCGGAGCAGATGTGGATGCAATCATTTACACTGAGAATATGCGGGATTGGATTGGAAAGTTTCATCAGTAACAGGCCATTCGGCGGAACGGTTCTGTGCTGGTGTCTAAACTGTACACCAAGCTCCTCCCACCTTATATCATCAAACCCTGCAGTACAGTTTCTTGTTCATTCACCTACTTATGAATTTACTGCTGGAATGCTTCATGTACAGGCCTAGGGATTTTAGTTAGTGGAATTACCAATCAGACTAGCTCATTAATGCACTGTACACTAATTATTGGTTCTTAAACTTACACTGGGAATTTGCACACTGGCTCACTTATTGATTCATTCTCACCACTTACGTTCTTCCTTGTGGATGGAATTTCTTAAAGGAGTCGGCAGATCCTGATGGCTCACCACGCAGTAGAACTCAGCCCCACTCAGCCAGGCTTGTGTTGAGATGTTCAGGTTGCTGACCACGCTATTAGGATCCTTTCCCGGCTGGACAGCAATCTCTGATTTCAAAGGCTTCTGCTCTTGTGTCCAGGACACGAGGACTCCATAAGGGGCGTTACTCACGATGCAGGTTAAGGTCACTGTCGCCTCCAGTAAGACCTGTTCTATTGGCGGTGGCTGTAGAGTAATTACGGGATCGGTGCAGTCGGAAACTGTGAAGCAGAAATGAATGTCAACCAAAACATCATCTTCAGAATTAGAAACCCAGTTTTCAGCTTTCACTCTCACGACGGGAATATTTATTTGACCTGCCGCTGCCGTGTTAACGCCTTCATTATTTGAAGGTCAGTGACTTGCAATAATTCCGGGAGACTCCATAACATTCCATGGGAATTTCCAGCCAGAACCACTGGGACTGGATAAACCAAATGCCAGTCCAACAATGCGAATAAATTCAGGTACAATCGTTTGAAAGACAGATTATCACTCGTCCCGAAATGAAGGAATCAGTGAATGATAGAATGCTCACAGCACAGGAGGAGACCATACAGCTCTCTATGTCTCTCTGTAAGAATAATGTGCGCCTTAACCCATTTATCCTCCCCGTTCTGTCACGTGCGATAACATTTAAAAAAAAAATGTTAATCTCTTTTTTTGAAATGTCAATTGATTCCCAGCCTCAGAAATTCTTGGGGTAAATGAAAGTGATAATATTTCACAGTGTGAGGAAAATGTTGCCAAAATCGCCTTCCTCAGAATTTTTCTATCTCTAATTTGGAGGACTAAACTCTTTCTCCCCTTTTCCAATTTCATTAATTAACCGAAACACCGGAATTCGATCACTCATTAGACTCTTGTACTCAAAGGAATGCAGCCGAGACGATGCAAACTGATATCAGAGCTGCTCAATCTGAAACCAGCAGCAGAAATAAAGTGCACATCTTTGTCGGAATTGAAGTCGTGGGCAATTACCAGTAAAGGCCTGCAGACACCAATCCTACTCACAATATGAACAATCATTTTCGGATAAAACTAAAACCAATGACTCCTCACTCACTGTCCAACTTTTGAACAAAATGTCACCGTGTTTTGTGAGTTGATGGAATCCTGGACACCGGGAGATTCGGATTCAGAAAGAACATGGGTTCAATCCCCACTCCAGATGTTTGAACACAAGTGTAGCTTCTGATACCAGAAATGTAGTACTGATCGAGTACTGTACTGTGAGAGGTACCAACTTCAACATCAACTGTTAAGGCCCGGGACTGCCTGCTTTGTCAGTGTGACATCACATTTCCCCAAATTCTCCCAAGTTTTGCGTCGTCCACAAACCTTTAAACTGTCCCCTGCAAACCAAGATCTACATCATTTATATATATAAATATTTATCCACTTAGCTATTGTCCCTTTAATTCCATGATCTATAACTTTCCTCACAGGTCTGTTGTGTGTTGTATCGAATGCCTTTTGGAAGTCCATATAGACCACATCAACTGCCTTGCCCTCATTAACCATCTCTGTTACCTCTTGAAAAAACTCCAGCAAGTTAGTTGTACAGGATTTCCCTTTAATAAATCCATGATGACTTTTCCTAATCAATCTACATTATCCCATATGATATTAATTCCATCCGGAATAATTGTTTCCAGAAGTTCCCACACCACCGATGTTAAACTGACTCGTCTGTAATTGCAGGGCAGACTTTTATAAACTTTGTTGAACAATATTTGCAATTCTCCAGTCCTCCAGCACCTCCCCCAAATGCAGGGAACGCTGAAAAATTATTGTCAGGGTCTCTGCAATTTCCACTCTCACTTCCCTCAGTTCTATTGGACGCATCTCACCCGGTCCCGGTGCCTTATCAACTTTAAGTGCCGACAGCTGATGCAATACCTCCTCCTTATCAATTTTAAACCCTTCTAGTGACTGAGTTTCCTCCTCTGTCACCACGGCCTGGGCAGCATCTACCTCGTAGGTAAAGACAGCTGCAAAGTATTCATTTAACACCTCAGCCATGCCTCTTGCCTCTATGTTTAAATCTCCTTTTTGATCCCTAATCGGCCTATTCCTCCTTTTACAACCCTTTTACCATTCATATGCTTATAGAATACATTGGGATTTCCTTTTACGTTAGCTGTCAGTCTTTTTTCATAATCTCTCTTTGCTTCTCGTATTTGCTTTTACACATCCCTTCTGAACCTTCTGTATTCAGTTTGGTTCTCAAATGTATTTGCTTCCCGACACCTGCTGTAAGCAATTCTTTTCTTCCTTAATTTAATTTCTATCCCTATTGACATCCAGGGAGCTCTGGATTGGCTTCTCCAGACCTTCCCTTTTGAGGGAACATACTTTTACTGTGCCGAAACCATCTCCTCTTTGAAGTTAGCCCATTGTTCAGCTACTGTTTTTCCCACCAACCTTTGGTTCCAGTCTATCAGGCCCAGCCCCATTCTTGCCCCATTGAAGTCCGCTCTCTGCAAGTTGACTATTCTTACCCTGGATTGATCAATGTGATTTTCCACCGTCATCCTAAACCTTATGATACAATGATCACTGTCCCCTAAATGCCCCCCTCCTGTCAGTTTATTTACTTGGCCCACCTCATTCCCAAGAACGATGTCAGGCAGTGCCTCCTTTCTTCTTGCACTGGACACACACAGCTGTAGGAAATTCTCCAGAGTATAATCTAGGAATGCTGCTCCCTCACTGCCCCTTACGGTACCACTATCCCAGTATATATTCGGGTAATGAACCCCTCCCCGCTCCATTATAACTACTCGATGATGTTTGCACTTCTCTGTTATTTCCATGCTCCTCTCCATCTTCCCACTGGCTATTGCGGTCTATACATTACACCCAGCAATGTAATTGCACCCTTCTTATTCCTTTGCTCCAGCCAAATTGGCACTGTCCTTGAATCGCCTGACACATTTTTTTCTCCAGTATTGCAATATTCTCCTTAACCAAAAACGCCACGACCACCCCACCCCGTTTCTATGCCCTCTCCTGTCTTTTCTGAACATCTTGTAACCAGGAATATTTAACACCCAATTTTGCCCTTCCTTAAGCTTACTGTTATCTCTGTTATCGCCCTAACATCATAATCCCACAAGACAATCTACGACAGTAACTCCCAAATTTTATTAACTATACTCCGTGCATTCACATACATGCAGTGCAACACTGATTTAGGCTTCATTGCATGCTCCCTTCTCCTGACTCCATCTATTAACTGACTATACCCTATTTTAGTGTTAGCTGCCTCTCCCAGAATTCCATGCACCCTGGTATTACTCTCTGACATTCACTCCTTGTTCCTACGCCCCTCCTGAGTTACTTTGAACCATCCCCAGCAGCAAAAACCAAAAATGTTATTTAGTTCTAAAATCCAAATATTGCTGGAAATCTGGAAAAAAAAATCTAAATGCTTAGCTAAAGTGTGTCTGTTTGCTGGACAACATGTGTCCCTCAACATACAGAATGAAATCAATTAATAAATAAATAAATCCAGTCAGCATCATGTCCCAGTTTATAGGAAACTGTTGTACAGCAAATCGCTGCTGAATATTCTACTTTACGACAATGAGCACATTTTCACGGTCATTCATTGGCTGTTAAGTGTTTTAGGACAATCTGATGCTGATAAAGACGCTGTGTAAATGATAGGATTACTTCAGTGTGTTTTTGTTTCCTTTGGAAGGAAACGCAAGCGGGCAAATTGGCAAATGGGAGACATTCTCTGAATTTTAATCATTCAAAAATAATTCTTGGCTTGGACAGAGATTGGCACCAAGAATGGCCTTGAAATTTCTTGGGTTGTGTCTCTTACCATCAGGTTTGGTGATGTTTCGGCTTTGAGTGACCCCTTTATGAGTGACCAGGCAGGTATAGAGCGTGTGACTGAACCAGTCACCAGCGGGGACTGTCAGCCGACTGGTCGCCGAGAAATTCCCGTTCACTTCAAAGCCGGGAGAGGTGACGAAGCCCGAGATCATGGCCTGTCCATTCTTCAGCCACTTCACGTTGATTGAATTTGGACTGAAATCAACGATTGAACAGACGATGGTTGCAAATCTGCTGCTTGTGATTTCGTCACTGGGGCTCACGGTGAGGAGAACAGTTGGATGATGCACCACAATATCTGCAAGAAAATTCATATTATTTGGAATTAATTTTGCTTCAAACCAAACAATTAAAAACTGTAAAACTATTTACATAAAATCCTCAGGACAGAACCAGGCCAGCCGGCCCCATAGTTCAATGCTGGAGTTTAGGATCCACAAGAACTTCCTCTCGCTCTACTTCATCTTGCAGTGTAAGAACCACCTCCTTTACAATCTCCCTCATGTATCTATTAAGATTCCCCTGAACAGGGTCTCAGTAACGTCTCACCTACAAGGAGTCCCACAGTCTGCTCATCCTTGGTGTACAGAAGATTCAGATTTGCCAATTGTTTTTTTTTAGCATTCTGTTGTAAACATGAGCTCTAATTCTTGTCTAAACTATCAAATTATTTCAGTAGTATGGGGACCTTTATTCGGTCACACCACAGATTTTTATTTTGTCGAGAATAGACCACCAGCCTATTCGTTGTTACTTGACAGGTGTAATCTATCAGCTCTGGCATTGTCCTTGTAAGTAGTTTAGCTGCTAGTGCAACGTCCCTGTAGCATTCTCCTTACGTGGAAACCAGAACTACATACAGTATACTCGGTGTGATATGGAGGGGATAACTGCACACAGTACACCTATTGTGATGTGGAGACCTTAATTATACACAGTACACTACATTGTGATGTGGAGAACAAAACTGTCCACAGTACAATAACTGTGATGCGGAGACCAGAGCTGTCCATGTCACACTAAGTGTGATGTGGAGGCCAGAACTCTACACAATCCACTAAGTGTGATGTGGTATCCACAATACACTAAGTGTGATATGGGCACCTGAACTATACACAATACTCTCACTCCATTCTAACCCATGTGATGCAGAATTTAAACATAACTCATTTGCTGACCACATTCACCCTTCACCCAGCCCCGGCACTGCCGCCCTTTGCATCCCACAACACGAACCTGGCATTTCCTTCAGCCAGACCGAGTCGCTCCGTCGAACCTCGCAGTAGATTTTGCTACTTCCAACCTCTGATTCGGTGATGGTTAACTGGCTGCTCAGGGTGTGAGTCCCCTTCTTGTTCAGCACTGATGGGAAAGTCTTCAATCCAGCTTTGATCGTCTCTTGGTCTTTCTTCCAGGAAACGCTGGTGATTTCGGGGGAGTAGTCCGCAGCCAAACAGCCGTAGGTCACGGAGCCGGCAGTGTTTGCTTGTTCACAGGAGGAGAGCAGAGCGTAGAGGGTGGGGTCAGACGGTGTCGCTGGGAATGAAGAGTCAATTGAACAAGTTAAACATATGTTTCGTGCTTATGAAATAGGCAACTTGTTCGAAGTTTAATATTGGTATAATTAATTTCCAAAATACTCTGATCATAAACTGCATTTAGGAGTTGATATGCCCGATGGGACACGCCCCCATGATGGCCAGTCTTGTACATAGGATGAGGCACAAGTCGGAAAAGGGAAATACTGCCCATGAGGCCACATAATAGAGAAATAAATAAGGCATATTGTAACCTGGGCTTCCTCCAGCCCTTGTTCCTCTGTTGAGAAAACATCAATCATTCCTCAAAAACTTTCACTTTAGATCCTTCCACATTATTTCCACTGAGCTCTCGCTTAAAGTATTTTACTATCAACCTCTTATCAGCAGCAAATGACTATTTTAATGCAGCAACATTTAGCTATCTCTGGGCCAGGATTGCCGACTATCTTCCATGAAGGACATCAGTGGGACAGTGGGGTTTTTACACTAACCTATTCTAGTTTCATGTTCAACATGTTGCTGTTTTCAGGGGATAAACTTGGATGATGCTTGGCAGCATTTGCTTTAAAGATTCTGTAACTCCGAACGGTGGACCGACTAGCTTCATTACTTACAGACAAACTTTTAGCACTTTTATAAAGCATGACCATGAGTTGTTCAATGAGACTATTTGATAGCATGGACAGTTGGCTTTCCGCCAATCACAATTCTGAATTAACTCTACAAAGTTGCCAATGCTCAATGTGTTTACAAATAATCCATTATTATCAGCTATCTTGGTTAGATAAACAGATAGATAGATACATAGAAAGATAGATAAATAGAGAGTTAAAGAGATCGGTCGATAGATAAATAGACAAACAGATAGATAGATAGATCTATCGATCGATAGAGATAGAGAAAGAGAGAGAGAGACAGTCAGATAAACAGATGGATGGATAGATAGATAGAGAGAGAGATAGAGAAAGAGATAGAGAGTGATAGAAGATAGAGACAGACAGACAGACAGATGGACAAGGTAAGCACGTAGGCAGATAGATATACAGACAGACAGACAGACAGACAGACAGACAGATAGACAGATAGATAGATAGATAGATAGATAGATAGATAGATAGATAGATAGATAGATAGATAGATAGATAGATAGATAGATAGATAGATAGATAGATAGACAGATAGACAGACAGACAGATAGACAGATAGACAGATAGATAGATAGACAGATAGACAGATAGATAGATAGATAGATAGATAGACAGATAGATAGACAGACAGACAGACAGACAGACAGACAGACAGATAGATAGATAGATAGATAGATAGATAGATAGATAGATAGATAGATAGATAGATAGATAGATAGATAGATAGATAGATAGATAGATAGATAGATAGATAGATAGATAGATAGATAAATAGATAGATAGACCGATCAATATATTGATCTTTGCATCGATGGATGGAAAAATGGACGCATGAATAGATACATGTTCAGAAAAAGGCGTTTCATCTACACTGCACAATCAAATGTTCACAGTTCAAAGACTGTATTGATTAGATGCAAGAGAGAAGAACATTGAAGTTCCACATCAAATTCACAGCTCTAGTAAAGCCCTTAGAACAACAGTAAAACTGCTTCTATGATAGTTCATCAAATGTCCTTAGGGCAGTTGGAATCAGGTTGTGCATTGAGTTAAGTTAAATTCATATTTTTCCAGCTTTCATTCCCACAGTAGATTGCATTAGACAAGGAGTAAGGCACCATACTGTCTATTTAAGCTGCACAATTTATTTCCAGATTCTATCATATCGCAGAACGTAACGTTACAGTCACTTCATTTAACTGTCCTGAAATTGAACTTTAGATCAGGTCAATCTGATTCAAATGTTATCTGTTATTGAAAATGTTTAATCATCATTCCTTCATCAGAAACTTGGCTTTTTTTTTAGAATGAAATGTACTTTGAATTAACGATCTGCTACTTCATTGGAGGAATTGAGGCATTTAATTTTACATACCTCATTCGGAGAACTCACGCCCAATGAGTTTGATACTGGTTAAAGTTCTTTGAACATTGACAGTGCCAACACGCTCATGTCAGATACAGAACAGGTGAATTATACTAAAACTCTCTTTGCACAGTCCTGTGAAACGCTGTATTTCAGGAATAGTAATGGTGGGATGCATTCTAAAACGCCCTTTATTCCGCATTGTTAGTTAAAACTTACGCTTAGACTGGACCATCAACAAACCACCGGCTCTGATACAGCAAACACTGAACAGGAAAAATATCTTTCTACACTTCGCATTCCTTCTGCATTCCACAAACTGGGATACTGATCTTATTTCTGAGACACCTTCTCAAACTTAATAACAGACTTGCACCTTTCTCGGATATACAAACTTCTTAAATAAATGGTTCGAAATTAATTCCCTGAAATACAGGAGAATGAACCAGAAAGTTCACAAACAGCCAGAAGGCTCACGCTTCTCGCACAGTGATCACGCACATAGAAACAGAACAGACATAAACAATGCAAAAATCATTCTATTAAAGATAGATTTCTCCAGTATCCATTAGTCCGTTTGAATTGATTAAAACTTTTGTAAATTTATGACCACGTCACTTCTTTGAAATTAAGCTGATTCTAAATTGAAAAACTCCCTTTGACGGGCCTCAATTTCTCCCTGTCTGTGTACAGTTTTCACAACAGCCTTAGAGTTAGTTTGGCTGAAAACAGGAACATCAGAATAATTTACATTCAGGGTAATTTATGTCTATAACAGGGACATTGTAACAGAGCAATAATTTAACAAATCGGGAGATATTTACACTGAACTCCGAATATTCACTGACATAAATTTCAGAATTATGTGTAACCATTGAAACTGCTGAGGCAAAACACGAAGGAAATTAATTAAATTGTACAGCAACATCAAATGGAGCTGAAGGCAGCTGAGTAAGAAACATGTTGCTTTCCAAGTTAATTGAAAATAATTTTAAATAATTCTCCAACCATGAGTTTTAACTTTAATCCTGGACTCAGCACAGCACATTTGAGAGATTTTTTTTGTAATGAATTTGCACTGATCTTAGATTTTATTTTCACATTGTTGATATTATACCCTATTATGCCAAATTAGTTAATAATTTTCTTCTTCTTCTGATTTGTCTCTTGTTAATAATAGGCTCAATTAAATTAAGGTGACACTTCTTAAACAAATAATTCCATACACATTCGGATAAATATATTATTTTACTTTTAATAAATTAAGATGATCAAAAATTTATAGGAATGTGCTCCTATACCTACACCCGTGTAAGTTTTTCATGTTTGTGACTATGTTGTCACGACCTAAAAGCTCTTCTGTTCTAAACGTGTATTTCACATGATAGGTTTATAAATGGGCAGCTAAAAAAAATTTTAAACACTATCCGGGTACTCATATCGGTAATAAAAATGGAGTGCATCATCCTCTAGTCACTAAAGTGGGACTTCGGAGTTTAAATATCATCCCACATTTCAACAGCAGTTTTATTTTTAATAACTAATGTAGCCCTGGCAGTTTGTCGCCATTTTCGGAGCCTCCCCTTGATAATAATACAGCCAAGCTTCGAAATACCATGCCCGTAATCCACACAATGCACGTAAATTTGTTTTAAATAGATAATGAAAATAAAATGCGGCGGATGCTGGGAATCTGATATAAAAACGGAAAATGCTGGCAAAACTCAGCACGTCTGGCAGCATCAGTGCAGAGAAAAACAGAGTTAACGTTTCGAATCCGTATGACTCTTCTTCAGATCTCTGCTTCTCCATGGACAGATGCTGCCAGTCCTGCTGAGTATTTTTTCAGCATTTTTTGTTTAAATATATAATGTTACTTATTGAAATTAAGATCCACAACCATCAATGCAGAACTGAGAGATAACAATTCCTCTGCATCACCTGAGACACTGAAAGTCAACGAGCAAAAAGAACAACGATTTTAATGAGAATTAAAGGTAGCGCCCATTTAATTCAACCCGTATATCACACAGCTTTGCAAGATTGGTTGTTGTTCTTCAATTCAGAAGTTACATTTATAATTAAGCCAACCTGCTTCAATTGCAATGTTTGTCCATTTCCAGCCTTATGCATTCTGAACTTTCTCTGAATTAAAATAAAATTACTGAGCAATTCATTAGCTGCAAACTGTTTAAGATTGGTTTAGTGATAATGGTCTACACCAAAATTGAAGGAGAAACGCTGTTTGGCTGCATAGCAAAGGTTCAACAACCCGGCAGATATATTAAATTAGCTAGCTGCAATTTACAAAACACATTTAATATTGATGATTAATTAGCAGCTTTCAACCTGCGTAAACCAGGGAGGAACCAATTAATTTAAAATCCCTCTTCGAACTAAACACTGCAGTGCGATCAGTGTGCATTATATTAAGAAAAAACAATGGAAATTGCTGGAACTTCTGCATTTGTCCGGCTGCCATTAATTGTGCTGCGTTCTGCAGCAGAGTTGTGGATAGCACAGATTATCTGCTAAATGTCTACAATATTATTTTTTATTGCTGTTATATTGGGAAATATTGCCGCATTATAGCCGTTTGAGTTATATTCATTTAACTCCCCATCACAGTTCAAATTCGCTGCTTATGTACCTTAACATTGCATTATTACCTCAAGTATTAAATAGGAGTATCGGAAGCAAAATATTAATTGTTGAATCTGCAATTAGCACTGAAATATAACTGCATCAATATATCTATCAATATTGATTAAAAAGCCTGCCTGCTTTGTAACTATAACTGTCCTTCATAATGGTTTAAGCACAAAACCAACACACGGTAGATGCGATCGACATTATATGTTGTAGAATCACCAAATAGGTCCACGAGCTTTAATTGTTCAAAGTAACCCAGGCACATACTCTCCTCAGCACTTAACACCAAATCACAACACCGAGGGACTGAATCCAACAACTGCTTAATTACCTAAGCCCTTTCAGCAGAATCAGGTGCAACATTTCAAATAAACCTCAATACATCGCACCGAAATCGCCTTTCATTGAACAAGTCATTTATGAAATAAACAGCAATATGAAACAATGGCAGAAGAATTGTATTTCCATGGATCATTTTTAATGCATTGTGTTGATTTTCACGGTATATTTTAGAATATGTGGCGATATTACTGCATTTTAATATGTCATTTAAACCTGACCCAGGTAGGAAATGTGTTAACTCTGTTGTTCTTAGTTATGGTAGCATTTCACTTATTTAAGATGAACATTCGTCAACATTATATTGATATTTTTCAGCGCAGTTAACACAAATAAACATGACAAACATTTATTGTAAAACCCGTAGTTTAAAATGACATTTTTGACTTTGATAGCACTCGGTTTCCTGTCTACAATCTTATTTCCAACGCTTTTAAACACAATGCTTTCAGTCGATTAGAAAACTTGCAGAAATCAGATGTCACCGAGATTAAACATGGTAGAAACACAAAATTGTTTAACAAAACTCAGGTATTTAAAGTAAGCCAGGCACAAAGCCTCATCAGCAGATAAAAGGCAAATCACTCAAACAAGCCCTTAAAACTCCCATAGCTTTTTTTTTTGCCGAGAAGCAGAACAATTGTTCCGTCCCTTTGCAGCATAATTAAATGAAACATTGTCAACATAGAATCCACCAATACAAAGTTTCGGTTAACACATTAATGATAAAAATAAACAGAAATGTGAAACAATGAAGCAAATCCAACAGCACAGAATGAAGGCATGTTTCTTACCTGCAGTCACCGTCACCATGGTCCCTTGTCCCCAGTAGTCAAGATAGTCACAGTGTTACATTTGCTGGTCTGGGTCACACAA
The DNA here is from genome assembly GCF_964194155.1 of Cetorhinus maximus. Lineage (NCBI taxonomy): Eukaryota > Metazoa > Chordata > Chondrichthyes > Lamniformes > Cetorhinidae > Cetorhinus > Cetorhinus maximus. Next base: position 61,402,454 of record NC_135901.1, on the reverse strand, counting down.
TAACCAGTTCTGCACACAAGTGGAAAAATTCAATATTAATTTAAATGTTACAAACGGAGAGGCAAAGTAAAATCATGACCGACTTTATCAAAAAAGTAAAATTGTGAAATATTTTTTAACACTTTATAAATTACACTGTTTTATTTGTATTTCACAGAGTAACTGATGATCATGCATTGAAATCAACAACCAATGATTTAATAATTAACACTTTAGCACCTCTTGAAACCTGTCAGTTGGAGAGTTCCAGGCACAGACAGGGCTTTGATTAATATAGTTGTATTGTAAGAAAAAATGCATTGACCCAAATGCAATCAATTAGCCCCGATGAGGTTTTTGCATTAACAGTAACGGCTGTGCCCCCCAGTATCACTGTGAGACGCACCATGTCAGAAACTGTGGCGGACAGTTAAATGTGAAATACAGAGATTCAAATCCACAGTGGTCTGAGAAACCTGATTCTGAATACTGTAGCAATACATCATTGTGATATTTCAGTTAGAACTCTTCATTATGTTAATAAAGCTGATCGAAATAAGCCTTTAACATCTATGCCCCTATTTAGCAAGACAATCAAAATTAGTAAAAACGGAGACTTTTATACATTTTTCGTAATTCAGTGTTCCTTCAAACCCTTATTGTTGGTCATATTTATTTTCTTTGACTTTCCTGGTGTGATACTGATCGCAGATTTGATCAAAGTCCCTCTCCGGGGTATTTGTATGAGGAGTTCGCTATACACAGCACCGTGACCCACTGTAGTACCACAGTGACACGCACCAGCACAAATAATGCTCTCACTCACTGATTGTTCCTATAAGAAATAAAACCTTTCAGTCAGCAGAAGATTTGCAGATTTTGATTACATTTCATCGAAGAGTTTTACTCAGGAGCAGAACTTTAGGCTAAAATTATCCCCATTCACATAATAATTTGCCAATATTTCCATTTGGCTCCTGGTCGTCAGTTGTGCACATTCTAAGCGGTAACTATGCTCTTTAATATACAGAGTTAGTCAACATTTTGTTTTTATTCTTCGCCACTTTATTGCTTTGGAAAATGTAACTTTTCAATCTAGGTTCAATCACAACTCTTAACCTATTTTGAGCTAATACTGACCTATGATTCACTGTAATTATTCTTTTGCAGTTTCAGTACGAGCTCTGGGCTTGTTCAGGTCGCTGTGGTATCCTGCACAGTAATACCTCGCGGTGTCTTCGGGTCTCAGATTTTTGATCTCAATGTAAGTTGTGGACGAGGTTCTTGATGGGATGATTCGACCTTCGACTCCAGGCGTGTAATACGTGGTATCCGAGGGTTTTCTGTAAGCAAGGAGCCACTCCAGCCCTTTCCCAGGAACCTGTTTAACCCAGCTCACATAGTAGCTGTCCAGACTGAACCCGCTCACTGAACAGGACAGTTTGCGAGATTCTCCGGGCTTGGCGGTCTCTGAAGCCGGCTGGGTCAGCACGATGGCGGATTGGACATCTGTTAGCGAATGGAAAAAATGTAATTACATTAGAAAACAATCAAATCAGTGAATGGAAATAACAAAGCGATATCAGAAAAGAAGTAGACTTCTGTTGTATCACTTATACAGTCAGGGGTACTCACAGGTGGAACAAGCCAAGAAGAAGCAAAGGCACAGCGCAAATCCCATCCTTCAGTCTCTGGGTATAACTGACTTAGGAGCGTGACTCTCCGTCTCAGCGAAACCTGCGGATTGTGAACCAGGAGCTGAACCGTCCCGCTATTTATACAGGCTAGAGTCAAATAAGAGAGAGAGAGAGTCAGAGCTGGAGAATGGGAGTCACTCTCCTCCCCCAGTTAACAGCCTGACTCCTCCTCTCTTTTCCTGTCTGGGTCCAGCTGTGTAAACAATTATTAACCATTAATAATCCGTGTTCCACAAATGTATCTTTTTTGATTGTCTATTTATCCTTTGGAATGAGATATTATGTCTCCAAAGCAGGTTTAGTTTTAAATTGATTCAGGGCGAATCTTTGCATTCCCAATAAACACCTCACATGTGCTCAGTGTCCAATTCCTCTCAGATGGACTTAAACACTCCCATGTAATTATTTCGAAGATCAGGAGAGATCTCCCCTGTGTCCAGGGCCAATATTTAACACTCAGGCAACATCCCAAACTCATATTATCTGGTGATTTATCGCAGTGCAGTGTATTGGATCTTGCTGTGCGCGCATTCACGACCATGTTTCCTTGCACTACGTTGGTGATTATATATTTAGAAATAGAAAATCTTCATTGCCTGTAAAGAGCTTTAAGGTATCCTGTGGTTGTGAAATGCACTGTGGAACTGCAAGTCTTTCTTATTTCCATTGGCCCCTAGCTGTGGGATCGAAGATGCAAATGTTACTGATATTTGTCCAGAGAGAGCGATGATATTTGTCCCAGGACATACAATGTTTCGGAGTAATATCACTTAATTTCAGATATGGTTCATCGTGAAATGTGCAGCTTCGCTTTAAAACAATCCTCCGTGAATCAAAGTTCCACTGGATCTCAGTTCACCTGTGCGAATATTGTTCTTTCATTTCACACTGAACTATTCTAAATGCGATAAATTGAGATTTACGCCGAAGAGTCTTTGTGTAATGAGACTGCACAGTCCAGCCGAACCCTATTTATTTGAGAATTAAATCACCGTGCCTACCTTTCTTATTGATGTGAGATATGCAGCCCACAAACAATGGGGATATATTTAGCAACGCAGATAAAACAATATCGATCAGGCTGAAACCACTAAACCAGAAATTATATTCAGAGATTTGGGGCATCGCGAGTTTGATTTTTTTTTTTGATGTTGTTAATTTTCACCAAGGAAGAGAAATCATTGAATTTATGGTGATATTAAAGCAGTTGTGTTCAGCTTTTTAGGTGCCAAAACAAACTGTGCCAACAGGTTACATATGAAAATATAAAGCCTGCCATTACAATTATACTAACATTTCAGTGAATAATTTGAGTTCCCAGTCAGTCAGTCTCCAGACTGGCATTGTAACTCCGCCGACTGCAGGTCATTGGGTAAAGTAGAAACTTATTAAAGGAATCAAACCTTGGTATTATAGTAGTTAATGTGTTCTTTATATCTGTGTGATACCAGCTCAGCTGGCATTTCCTTCTACAGGATTGTAAAAGAACTTCGCAATTATCAGAATCAAATTGGCCTTAATTAATTAAAATCCCAAACTCATTGTATTGTTGTTGTCGCGTTTATTTTGTTCTTCACGTGCCATTCACAAAACGCATTTTCCTTAATATCATCTCATGAGAAACACAATTCTGATCGACATTGCCTAACGATTTATTAGCTGATAAATTTATTCCCAGTTTGTTGAACAACACGTTCATCCCATATTTCTCCGCCACAGAAATTGCCAGGATCCCAGAAATGTATCTTCAGGGAGGAGCGATAAGTCACATTGCTATTTACAGGAAACATCTGTGGCTGCTGTGTAGAAATTTCAACAATCAGTTTCCAGCCCGCTGATCAGAGATAGGAAGGCAACAAGAACCCAGGTGTTAGCAAAGGAGCCTATTTATACATAGATCTGCCCAGCAACAACATGCCCAAGCAGTTCAGGTTCATCTCAATTGGGTATATTGACTTTCATTTCGAATGAATTAATAACTTGAGATTGCTTCCCAGAACCTGTATCCTCTCTGAAGTACCAAGATGTGAATCCTAGGAATGATTCTCAGAGCATGAGGCTATTGTGGCAGAAACCAACGGAATGATTTAGAGAGCCTGGGGCGCACTTGACGCTCCAGGGAGTACAAACCCTGGATGTGATCCCTAGAGACTGGGGGATATTAGAAGCATCAGGGAGCTTAAATCCTGGGGTTAGTATCAAACACCGAGGCCCAGCAGACTCACCAGAGAACATAAACGCTGGGAATTGTCCCCAGAACCTGGATTTTCTGATGTATGACCGTTTAGTTGCTGAAAACCTGGGAATTGCTTCTAGAAGCAGGGATTATCTGATACGAAGTGCCCTTTAATCACAAGCCATATTAATGATTCACAGGGGCTGGTCCCAAGTCACACAGACACACATTGAATCACAATCCCTGGGCATTATCTCCAGGTGCTGGGCCTATATGACACAGGCAGCCAAACGAGCACAATCCCTCGGAATGATACCTTGTTACTGGCCCTATATGACACCGACAGACATGGGAGCAGAAACTTAATTGATTATCCCCTATTTCTGGGCCTACATAACATAGGCGGTGGACTAGAACTCCCATCCATCTCTTTGTCGCCTCTAGACCGGAATATTCCAATGATTTCCTGACCATTCTCCCAGAGTCCACCTTCAATAAATAGGAGCTCAAGCTAAATGCTCTTGCCCGTACCTTATTGCACACAAGTCCCATTGGACCATCAACCCCATTGTCCCTGATACAAATCGGCTCTCGTTTAAGGAATGCATCAGAAATAAAATTATCACAGTTGTTAAACTCCCTCCATGGCGTCCACCACCTCTCCCCCCGCCCTCTCTACCACCACCCCCATCCCTATCAGCTCCTTCAGCCTCACAATCCTCCCAGTTCCCTTCCCTCCTCGAATCCTCACATCTTTTGCATCCGTGAATTTTATCACTTGTTGCCAACTGCCTTGGCCATGAGCTATGGAATTCACTCATAAATCCCTTCTCCCTCTCTCCTCCTTTAATATCCTCGCTATAAGTTACATCGTTGACCTAATGTATGGTCATCCATCCTTTTGTCTCCTTACGTGATTCGGTGTCAAACTTGGCCTGTTAATGGTCTGGTGAGTCAGCGTAGAGCGACTTACAACATTAAACGTGCTATATAGTTGCAAATGGTTGTTGTATATAATTCGATTTCTTTCTGACTGAAGGAAATTATAAATGTTTTATTAATCTCAGTTCACGTATAGTGAGATTCTCACTTTTACTGCCACATGCCGAAATCATTACAAGGTCCCATGTGATGCGCTGATGATCAACTAACAACCTGTCACAAAGAACAATGTGTTCATACACGTTATGCATGCTCCGATTTAATCACCTTTCCAAATGATTTCTGAGGACAGACAGACATTGCCTTGGTAACAGAATGATCGGTGGGACAATGCGATCTAAATCTGAGCCCAAAATAAATGGATAATCAATGCACATTAAGGCTATTACAGGACCTAAAATTATATTTTGAATCGAAGGGAATAAAATATTGAAACATAACTGGAAAACATAATCATTTACCTTTGCAGAATTCGCATAGAAACATTAAGAATGATGTGTTTAGACAAACACGCACAGGGACACAAGTAAACAAACAGACACACAGAGATACAGGCAGACAAACAGAGACGTACACACACACGCACACACACACACATACACACAAACACACACACACAGACACGAACGCACACACACACAGACGTTCCCTGATCAAAATTCCTCCCATCAATAAACGCCAATAAATATACATTAATATAAATTAACAGGGTTTGAAACACTTTGTCCTTTTGCTAATGTTTATTTGCACAACAAAGCTTCACTCATACGGAATTCTTTGCATTTTTTATCCTTTGCCACCCCCTGTAGAATGTAATGATCTTATATATCTTTGTAGCTTGTTTCTAGATGCGTTAATATGAGAAACAATAACTGATAAAGGCATTTTACGGTAACATCAATGGCAATCGTTCGCCACCAGGTGGCAGTGAAAGCGCGAGTGCTTCCATGAAAACATACATACACTGCCACAGTTATTACTGCTACATAGCATGTCTATGTTTATATCACAGCAGGCCTTCACTCAGTTATTGCTAGTTCTACTTCATTCACAGATGTTGACATTTCTGTCAAGGCCGACATTTACTAGCCATACCTAATTGCCCTGGAGAATGTGTTGGTGAGCCACCTTGCGTGTGGCACAAATCCAAAAACAGTGCTGGTGGGAAGGGAGCTCTGGGGTTTTGACTCAATAACAACGAAGGAAAAAAATCTATATTTCCAAATCAGAATATTGTGTGTGACTTGGAGCGGCACTAGCAGGTGTTGGTGCTCCCATTCACCTGCTGTCCTTGTCCTTCTATGTAGCAGGGCTCCCGGGTTCTGAAGATGCTGTCGAAGGTATTACCAGAAGGGTGTGAGGGGCTTCCGTTATGTGGAAAAACGATAGAAATAGCATCCTAGAGCAGAGAAAGTTAAGAGGTGTTTTGAAAGACGTGTTCAAGTTTCTGAAGGGTTTTGCAAGGCCTTAACCTGACCATGTCTCAGTCCATATTATACTGGGTCCAGTCACGGATGTTAGTGCAATAAACTCTGTGCCCATCCACACTTTACACTAGGCCCTTTTTCAGTTATTGCTGCACTGAAGTATGTGTCTGCTTATATTGCACTCATCCATGCCCTTATTTATATTACACTAGGCTCTTTCTGGTTTATTTCTGCATTATGTTATGCCCCCCTTTAAATTGCATGAGGCCAGCTCCCTGTTTATATTCGACGGGGTCTGCCATAGTTATTCATGCACTAAACAGCTCAGAGTGCAGGAGTCCTTATCGCTGTTTATGTTAAATAAGGTCCCTTTTCTGTTATGACAGCACTGGACACTGTTTAAATTAATCTATTGCCAATGTCAGTTATTGTGGTACTGTAATGTTTTCTGTGTTAGATAAATAGGCAGATGGATGAAGGGAGAGGTCTGTCTCATAATTAAAGAACATATATTTGACTGGGTGGGAGGATGGATTTTTTTTTGAAAAATACGTTTAGTCTTGGTCATAGCCATCAGTAGCTGTGTACAATTTCCCATTGCTCTGGTGTTATGTAACAGTTTTGTTGAAAGTACTGGTCGAATCTTATGAAAATATCGGAAATTTGAACTGGATTGAGGGACTGAAGGAAAGGTGAGCCAGAGTGCACTGCAGTTTATACTGATTAGTGGAAATCTCTGTTGTGGCTATTGTACACCGTGTTTTAATGTTAAGGAATGTTTCTCCTGAGGGCCTTTACATTCACGTTTTTCATGGCTACTGGTTGTGTGATCGAGCCTGAACATATATATATATGCGTCTATTTGTGTCTGTGACTGTGTCCATACAAAACACATCATTCCTAATGTTTGCAAGTTCCATCCACAAAGGTGGATTGGCTTCACCAGTCATTTTTCACAGCATTTAATTCCCTTTCATTAAAAATGCATTGAGTGGAATATAAGTGCAAATTTATTTGTTGATACGTTTCTATCAACAACAGTACGAACGTCGACATTTTCACGTTAGCAGTAATGGCAATGACTGGCCACCAGATGACAGTGCAAGTTGGTTTGCCTAAATTATACCAAACCAGCCCTGCCTCAGACGGCAACAACTGAAAAACGGTCTAGTGTAATGTATGGATGGGCATGGATGGTTTATATTACATTAGAAAGTCTCTAATGTTTTATTTATTTATTATCGACTGATTTGGAATAGTTGTTAAGTCAAACATCTCTACCTATTCCCAATTCTCCTTGAGAAATGGCGAATTGCCACCTTCTTGAAAGTATCAAGCGGTTTAATACCTTTGAAACTGCATAAATCCTAAGGCCGGCCCGAATTGTATCCTCGGCTGCTAAGGGAATCAAAAGAAGGAATCACCATAACTTTATAATCCTTTGCAACTTACGGCACTGAGACAGGGCGAGAGGACAGCTAACGTTGTGCCCTTGTTGAAAACGGATAAAGGTATAGACTGAGTAATTACAGGACAGTGAATATAATCTTGGAGCCGGGAATAGTATTGGGAACAGAACATTCTAAGGGACAGGGTGCATCTACATTTAGAATGACACTGACTAAGCAAAGCTGGACAGCAAGAATTTGTTAAAGGAAGGGCGAGTCTGACTATTATGGTGAAATGTTTTGAAGGGATAATAAGGAGTGCCGATGGGTACAGTGCATTCGACGTAGTCTATGTGGATTTTAAAATGACCAGGTTCTAGATGGCAGAGCGGTTCCGAAATTAAAAGCCAATGTGATCCAAGGCAAAGCGGCGAGGTAAATCTAAAATTGGTTCAATGTCAGGAAGCAAGCGTTAAATGACACGGGGTGTTTCTGTAAATGGGAGTGGTATCCCCCAGGCCTTAGTAATAGGACACTTGCCTTTTCTTGCATATATCAATTACTTGCACATGACTGAAAAAGAGCATGATTAAGAAGGCTTTAGATGATACACAAATTGGCTGTGTGATTAAGAATGAAGCAGAAAGCTGTATACTGCAGGAAATCGACCAGTCAGGTAGATATAAGAATGGCATAAAGATGATTGCGAGGGAGTGCATTTAAGGAAGGCTAGCAAGATAAAGGAATAAACAGTAAATAGGAATATAAGAACATAAGAACTAGGAGCAACAGTTGGCAATTCAGCCCCTGGAGCCTGCTCCGCCATTCATTTAGATCATTGCTGATCTCATTTCAGCCTCAACTCCAATTTCCTACCCTCTCCCCATAACCTTTCAACCCATTACTAATTAAAAATCTATCTATCTCCTCCTTAAATTTATTCAGCGTTCCGGCATCCAGTGCATTCTGAGGTAGTGAATTCCACAGATTCACGAATGATATGACACTGAGAAGTAAAGTGGGACTATAGAATGCAGATATTCCTAAAGGTATCTGGACAGGTAGATAAGGTGATCAAGAAACAGATGGGATTCTTGTCTTTATTCTCCGAGGCATAGAATATACGAGTTGAGACGTTCTGCTGGAACTGTGTAAAACACTAGTTAGACCCGAGTTAGAGTGTTCGGTGCAGCCTTGGGCCAGGAACTATAGGAAAGTTTTGATTGGGCTAGCAACCTTACAGCGGAGATTTACGATGACATTGCCTCGGCTGCAGGAGGTTTGCTATTTTGGAGGATTGGTTAGGTTTGTTTACTTTTGAACAATGGAAACTAAGGGAAGACATGACTGAAGTGTATAAACTATGAAGGGTCTGGAGAATGTGGATACAAAGCCCCATTGCTCCTTGGTTGAGAGTCAGTGAAAAGGAGGATCATAAGAAATAGGAGGAGAATTAGTCCATTCAGCCCTTCGAGCCTGCTCTGCCATTCAGGAACATCAGAGCTGATCTGATTATCGCCTCAACTCCAGTTTCTTGCCTGCCTCCCATAACCCATGAATCTCAAGTTGATCAAATATCTGTCTAACTCAGCCATGCATATATTTAATAACTAGCATCCATTGTGTTCTGGAGAAGTGAAGTCCAAAGACTATTGACTCTCTGAGAGAAGAAATTCCCCCTCATCTCCGCCTTAAATGGAAGAAGACCGATTTTGAAACAGCGTACCCTAGTTGCACATTCCCCTGCGAAGTGGAAGCATGTTCTCAGCATTGACTCTCTAAAATCACCTCAGAACCGTTGAGGTTTCAATAATTTACCTCGCATTCCTCTGCTCTTCAATAAGTACTGGTGCAATCTGATGAACTCTTTCTCATAAGGCAACCCCTTCCTCCCAGGCATCAGCCTAGTGAACATTCTCTGAATTGATTCCGACGCACTTATATTTCTAATAACAGAGCCCATAACTGTACTCAGTACTGCAGGTACTGTCTCACCAATGGCAAGTACAATTATGGAAAGAATTCCCTGCTTTGAAAGTCCATGCCCCTTGCAATAAAAGGGATTATTCTATTTGCCTCCGTAACTCCTTGCTGTGCCCGAATGGTTTCTGTGATCCGTGTACTTAGACACGCAGATCTCTCTGCACTGAAGAATTCTGCAGCCTCTCAATTTAAATAACATGTTGAATTTCGACTTATCCTCATAAATTAGGCAACCTCCTATTTTTCCAATCTTATATTCCATGTGCCAAATTTCAGCACAATCACTTAACTTACCTAAATATCATTGTGGCCTTTTTGTATCCTCCTCAGAACCAGTTTCCCTTTCCAGCTTGGTATCATCAGCAAATCTGGCTATAATACTGTCAACCCCTTCATCCAAGAGTAAATAGGTCATGGCAAATGTTTTTACCCAAAGGATGATGGGAATCTGAAACTCATGATGTGAAAGGGTTGTAGAAACTTGAAGTGAAACAACCTAAAAGTTTACAGACCAAGAGCTGGAAAGTTGGGCAAGGCTGGTTACTGCTTGTTCGCTGGGATGAATTCCGTATTGTAGATTTCTATGACCCTATGATTCATTGCTATTAGATAGAGGGTTTCAGGGTTTTGACCCAGCGACAGTGAAGAAATAACAATATATTTCCAAGCCAATGTGGTATTTGGCCTTGAGGGGAACTTATAGGCCTATCCATGGGTCTGTCACACTTGTTCCTCTAGGTGCAAGGAGTCAGGGGCTTGCACGGCGCTGTCAAAGGACAGTTGGCGAGTTGCCACAGTGCATTTCGTAGATGGTGCACACTGCTGTATTTGTGCAGTGGTGCTGGAGGGAATGGATTTATAAACGGCGGATGGGATTGCCAATCAGGCGCCATGATTTTTCCTGCATGGTTTCTTCCTTCTTCCGAATATAAGAAATAGTATTAGGAGAAGACCATGTGGTTCCTCGGGCCTGCTCTGGAAGTGTGTTGTTGGAACTTCCCTGATTCAGGCAAGCTGAGATATTCACTTACTTCCCTAAGGTTTGCATGGACATTGTGGACAGATTGTGGGGAGTCATGAGGAGCGTCACTGGCCACAAAATGTGCTGCCTCTGACCTTTTCTAGATTCTTCATTTATGTTGCTGGTTCAGTTAACTTAAATTACTGCTGTGACCCCACAATGTTGCTGGTGTTGGATTCCGCGATGGTAATGTCAATGAATAACAATGGGAGATGGTTAGGATCTCTCTTGATGGAGATGGTCACTGCCTGGCACTTGTAACACGTTATGTCAATGTTTTTTTTTTCCTCTGCATGGAGACATGAACTGCTTCAGTATCTGAGGAATCGTGAATGATGCTGAAAATTGTGCCAACATTCGTGAACATCGCTACTTCTGGCATGATTATGGAAATAAGGTCATTGATCAAGCAACTGAAGATGGCTGGTCCTAGGACAGTTTCCGGAGGAACTCCGAGAGCGATGCTCTGGGGTGGGGTTTTTGGCCTCCAGGAACAGCAATCATTTTCATTTATGCTAGGTATGACCCAATGAGTTTTCCCCTTGATTCCCATTGACTTCAATGTTGCTAATGATCCTTGGTGCCACAATCTGTCAACTGCTACCTTGATGTCAAGGGCATTCATTCTCATATTAGAAGTTCAGCTGTGTGCCTTTGTTCAAATCAACAACGTGATGTAGTCGGGAACTGAAAGGTCCTTGTGAAGCCTAAACTGAGCATTGTTGAGCAACTTGTTGGTGATGAGCTGCTGTTTGATTGCTCCGTCAATGACACCTTCCATCAGGTTGCTGATGGCTGAGAGTAGAATGATTGAGGGTCAATGGGCCGCATTGGATTTGTTCAGCAATTTTTCACCATGTTACAGCTTGATCAGGCTGACACCCCATTTTTAGATACTCTTGTTGCTGCATCTGGCCTACTCTTCTGAATTCATCGTTGAACAATCGTTGATCCCCTGACTTCATCCTAATGGTAGAGTGAGGGTTATACATCCCAAGACGTGCATATTGTGGGGGGGATAAGAATGTTGCTCAAGCTGATGGCCTCACTGACGCACAGTTTTTAACTGCCAAATATTCTCCAAATCTATCGCATTTAGCACGATGATTATGCCACACAACGTGATGGGTGGTACTCTCTGTCTGAAGATGGGTCTTTGTATCCAAAAGGAAAGTGCGGTGGACACTACCACCAATACTGATGTGGAGAGATGTATCTGTGCCAGGTAGTGTAATGAGCGCCGTCTCAAGTAAGTTTTCCCCTTGTGTTCTCTCAACACCTTCCGGGGGACCGGTCTGGTAGATATGTCCTTCATGAGTCGGCCAGCTCAGTCAGTATTGGTATCGATCCATTCTTGCTGATGGGCATTGAAGTTCCATTCCCTTTTTTGCTCTCAGTGTTTCACCAGAATTGTGTTCAACATGGAGACGCGCTGATTCATTAGTTGAGGTTGGAAAATAACTCGAATGAGAAAGGAGATTTTCCACCGTCGCCTGCTCTACTGCCAGGAGTATTCATTACTCCTGGAGTCAATCGTGAGGACCCCCAGGGGCTCTCCTTCCCGACTAATGTCCCGGCATCACTTGTGGGTCCATCAGGCGTGGGGATATTGGTTGGAAAGTATTAACATTGAGCAGGACTATGTCAGGCAGCTGTTCCACTAGTCTGCGTTCAGTGTTTCTCAGTTGTGGTAGATGTCCTCAGATGATCGTGTGAAGAATTTTATAGAGATAATTGGACTGTCTGTATCTTTGCCTGTGCCTCGGTTGATGCCGTTTGGCTTTTCTGACTGTGCTCAGGTTGCTGATTCTCATAGCCGTTTAATAAAAATGACTGCACGCTGAGAATTTTTAGAGGGAGATTAAAAGTTAACCACCTTGCTCTTTATCTGGAGTCCCATTGGGGAAACAAAACATGTAAGGGGGGGAAATGTATTTCCGAAAAGGACATTTATATATCAGGTGTGTTTTGATGAGTCTGAGAGATGCGCTTTTCCCATTACTGATATGGAATGCATTTTTAATAGTTCAGATGTATTAAATTTACTAAATTTAAATTCCCAAAAGCTTTGTTGAAAGTTGAAATCATGTAATATCTGCTGTGTTACATAAGGCCCTTTCTCAGTTATTGCTGCACTAAACTGTTTATTTTTATATTTCATAGGACTTTCCTCAGTTCTTAATGTACTGGGCCATGTTTAAGATTATTTTAAACCGGGCCCTTTTTCAGTTATTACTGTCCTGGAGCAGCTTTCCATTTATATTATACCAGGCCCTATTTCTGGTTACATTACACTGGACTCTAACTCAGGCACGACCTGGCCGTGGCGCTGCCACAGATTCACAGCGCAGAAGAGGCCTTTCGGCTCATCGAGTCTGCACCGGCACCTAAGAAACACCTGACCTACCTACCTAGGCAGGTTTACCTGCACTTGGCCCATAGCCTTGAATGTTATGACGTGCCAAGTGCTCATCAGAAGCCCAGGCTCATCTTTTGGTTACATGGATTCAAATCCCACCACAGCAGCTGGCGGAATTTAAATTCAATTGAGACAAGAGCCGTTCAGAAGTTGGGAATTCTGCAAATGCCTGTCCACAATCTACAAGGCACATGTCAGGAATATGGTGGAATACTCCCCAGTTCTCCGGACAACAAAGGCAGCAGAAGCACAGGAACAGCATCAACTGGAAGGTCCCTGTTTCTTCACTATCCTTGGGTCCAAATCATACAACTCCCTTCGTAGAAGCACTGTGGGTGTCCCTACAACATGTGGACTGCAGCGGTACAAGAGGCTTGCTCACTATCACCTTTTCAAGGGCAATTTGGTTTGGCTATTGAATGTTGGTTCAGCTGGAAACACCCAAATCCCATGAATGAATAAAAAAATGGAAATTTAACTGGATCGTTGCAATTATCATTGCTGTAAACCCTTCTGGTTCACTAATGAACATTCGGTGAAGTAAATCTGCATCCTTCCCCAGTCAGGCCTAAATGTGACTCCAGGTCCACAGCACGTGGTTGACTCTTAACTATCCTCCGACTCTGAAAGTGTTTAGCAAGCTATTCAGTTCCAGGACAGCGGAGCATGAAGGGAAATGCTGGCCATGTCAGAGACGCCCATATCTCCTGGATGAATAGAGAGAAAAAAATACTCCAGCCTAGTCAATGATTAAAAACAACATTTGTAAAAATACTCCTGACTGTGTTTCCATGAGTATTGTACATAATTATTCCGGGAACTATGTTTTATAAAGCATTTGAAGGTCGCAGAGAGGATGAAGAGGAGGTTGACGCGAATGTTAAAAGATCTTGGAGATCTTGAATCGTTTTCCTTAGAATAGAGGATGTTAAGAGGGGCTTTGGTCGAGGTATTTGACACCATGAGGGGTGTTGATACGTAATGACTGGGTCATGCTTTCCTTTAAATTACACATGACTCTGCCTCAGATAGTAATGCAAAAGGCCTAGTCTCAATTTGTGTTTTGCACCAGGCCCTGTTGGAGTAAGTGCACTGATGCATACATCGCTTCACATTAGACAAGACCGTCTCCCTGTTTGTATCATATGAGCCACTGGAAAGGTTATTTAGCATTAAACTGTCTATATTACGCTAGATGTTGTGTATCTCAGTCGCTCTATCTGTCTAACCATCTAGCTGCGTACCTGTCTGTTTGTCTCTCAGTCTATCTATCTATATTTCGAGCAATTTCAGACCATCTTTAACCGGTAACATTTCTTGATGCTGACGTCTTTTTCGAGCTCTTGTGTGGAAAGTGCCTATTCAGATTCCAAAGTGAGTTTAGCTGCCCCCAGTTCGAAATCAGTTCGAAAGTGGATTAAATCACATGGAGAATAAAGGACATCTACCCACCATTCTCTCTTTTTGTTGACAAGTGATCACTTGTGCGTCACTGGTGTGTGTGATGATCTCTGCAAGAGACGGTGAAAATGTAACTGTACCTATACCTGACGTGAGGACAATCAAGCTGTAATTCTCTCACTTGGAATGGAATGTAACACTTTCCACTCTCAATGAAATTCAATGAAAGAAATAATAATTTGTTTCTGTTTCCATTGTCTTGTGCTGCATGTTAACTTCACTATTTCCTCGCCAGTTTCCAATACGTTTCCCATGATATAATTCAATGTTTACCGGCGGGGGTAAAGTGTTAGCTGGACAGAAACATGGTATAGGGCAGTCATAGCTGAGAAGGGGCCCACTGTAAAATATAAAGACATATATTTTCCAGTGCAATTTTAACAGAAACAATAGTGTAAAACATTATAAATAGAGACAGGTTCCAGTGCAGTAACAACAGAGACAGGATCCAGCGTATTATTAACACATGCATGCTCCAGTATAGTAATAACTGAGACGTTGTCGATTGCGACATATATAGACACAGGGTATGGTTCACTAATAACTGAAACAGAGCGTTATATAATATAAATAGAGAAATGCTCTAATGTAGTAATAACTGATTTGGGGGCCGGCCTGAAACAGAGGCTTGATTAGCACAGAAATAACTGTGTCAGAGCCTAGTGTAATAAAAATACAAATACCAGATTATGTATCCATAAATTTCACAGATTTCAGCAAAACTAAAACTGTGACTTTAACTCAAAGAGTAATAATTGAGGCAAGGTCTGGTATGATATAAAGTGAACTAGTTGCTAGCGAAATATTTCTCCTCATCGCCCATTTACAAATCTGCCAATATATATATTTTTAAGCTATGATCACTGAATATTGACACAATGAACAGAAGGAATTGGTTTTCTTTGCTAATTCTCTCAAAACCTCTCATCATCTTGGAAATAACCATTAGGTTTCTGCTTAATCTTCTTTATCATAAGCAGAATGCTCCTAATTTGTCCAATTTATCGCTGTTACTAAAGACCCTTATCTTTGTTAACAAAGTGGTTACCCTCCTCTGTACACTTTCTGAGACCTCAACACACTTCATAGGATCTGAAAATCATAGATATGTGCGGCACAGAAATAGTCCATTCCGCACCCCCTGTCCATAATGGCCGGAACTGACCCATCGAGTCTAATCCCACTTCCCAGCTTTTGCTCCAGGGCGCCTGAGGATATAGTACTTCAAGTGAACATCCAAATATATTTTGACATGTGATGAGGGATTCGTGCTGGAACACCATTTCATGCACTGAGTCGGAAACACCATGAAACACTCCTAAGGATAGACAGGGGACAGTTCAGACGCAGAGTAAAGCTGCCTCTATGTTGGTAAATTCCGGGGCGAGGCACAGAGGAAAGCACTCTCTAAACTATCCCACCAAACATTCCCAGGACATGTATAGCGCTGGATAGCCACAGGTCCCTCTACATGATTCGATCGAATGCTCCCAAGAATGGTGCAGCAGTATCAGATGCAGAAAAAAGATCCCTCTACAATGTCGCATATACCATTCACAGGAAGGCATAGGAATGTTAATTTGCAGAGGACTGCTCCCTTTAGACTGTCCCATTAAATACTCCCATGTTGTTGAGTGCACCAGACACATTTTAGAGTTAAGTTCTACATGTGAACAGCCATCTATCTGGTTAAAAGTCAATGAATAGGGCTGAGGTTAAACTTTGGTCAGATACTGAATTCATGTTATGAGTTAAAGCCGCTGACACTTTAATGAGAGGCCAGACACGGCCGGGATAGGGGAGAAAGGGAGACAGAGCGGGGTAGAATGCAGGAAACTCCGCAAACACATTTTCAATGCTACTATATACCGGATCAAAGGAGGCTTCGCCAGTTTCGAACACAGATATCACCTTTACGTAGTTATCCCATAACTTAGAGAAATGTTCCAAATACTAATCATTACTGGAATCCTTTGTGTGATTTGCATTTCTCTCTGTTGTTATTTCTATGTTCTGTTGGTGGGGAAACATCTATTGTATTTCTGTCACTCAATATTCTATTCTGAGATTTCTATTTCTGTGTTTATTTACATAAACGCCTCACCGGTTTCAAAGTGGTGTTCACAGCAGCAGAATCAGATCAACAGTCACTTATTGATTATGTTCAGCTCAAAACAAGTTTATTTTAAGAATATTCACAGATGGTATAAGAAATGAACACAATTTTCAGAAAATCAATTTGTACAGATGTTATTTATTTTAAACAAAAGAAGCCATTAAATTTTTAAAAAATGTTTCTGTGAGTTCTGCTGCTTAAATCAATTAAGCATTTCTGAGCAGCCTGATATTCAGCTGAATATCGATTGGTGGAAGGACTAACCCCTTTCACGTAAACATGTGTGAATAATGAACAGTGAAATGGTCTATAATCACATTCATCTCAGACTTTCTAACACATCACCACGTGTGTTTTGAAATGTTAACTTTTAGTAAAATCTTTTTGATTATAGAGCACATTTCACCATCTCAGGATGTCCCAAATCACATATCTCATTAACCTTACTCATGTACATTATTTCGAATTATAATCTCTTCTGTCACGTTGGAACTACAGGAGGCAATTTGTGCACAGGAAGCTCCCGCCAACAGAGATGTGATAAAAGCCCAGATCAGCTGTTTATTAGTGATGTTAGTTGCGCATTAAATATTGGCCTACGATACCCCTGCTCTGTAAAATAGGGTCAGCGGAGATTGATGCTGAGTATTTCCAGATTTTCTGGCCTTATCTTAGATTGAGAACATCCGTAATAGTTTACAACCTTTGACCGTTGTTTTTATTTGTTCTTTTGTTGTGAACGTCGCAAGCAAGGCCAGCCTTAACTGTCCATCCACTAGTACCCTTGAGAAGGTGGTGGGGAGCCGACATCTTGAACAGCTGCAATTTGTGCCATGCACCTCTTATTTGACTTTCCAGGAAGTGCTTTGACCCAACTAAATGGCCTTCTGGGCCATTCTAGGGGCAGTTAAGAGTCAACCACGTTGTTGTGGTGCTGGAGTCTCGCGTAGGCCAAGCTGGTAAGGGTAAGATTTCCTCCCCGAATGACATTAGTAAACTAGTTGCAACTTCATGACAATTAGGTTGTTCGATTATTAATGCAATGAGTAATTTTATTCCAGTTTCGGTTTGAATGAATTAAATGAATGAAAATCCCGCCAGCTGCCGTCGTGGCATTTAAATCATGTCTCTGGAGCATTTCTGATCTTCTCTGTATTACCAGCCCAGTTAATTTAACTCGATGCTGCTATTCCCTAAGACTGAGATGACATTACCAACGCCACATCGGAAGGATCACTCCACTGACCATGCTTCAAACCTGCAGTTATGGCTCTGAATTAATTCATATGGAATCGAAACGTTAACTCTGTTTCTCTCTCCTCAGACCCTGCCATGCCTGCTGAGTTTTTACAGCACTTTCTGTTTTTAGTTCATTAGTAGTTACTGTCCATGTATGAGAGCCACTAATGCAAGGCATTGGACATGTTGCAGTGGCTGTTTTGAAATGATAGCATTTGGTTCTATGTATCTAAAGTTCTGGAGCAGGCTCCATCTTACACACATCAATTTAGTTGCAAGGGATCCGTTGCCTTGTAGCCCCGTGTCTTCGCCTGACCCTGTCGTAACAGTGCGCTGTATTTCCACTGGGCCCATATAACAGTGTCTGCGATTGCTAAATTCTCATTTTGAAGCAACAAGACAGAAGATTTCCTGGAACTTAAGTTTGCACTGCCCCTCACTCTCTGCACAACAAGGAACTGGGATTGCTCTCCTCATCAACGAGAATCTTAGGATAGGTTTATCAGAAAAGGTCCAACGTGTGAGGGGTGTTTTTGAATATTTAAGGAGAAGCTGTTCCACTGGCAAATGGATCAGTGATCCTAGGGCTTATATTAATTCGCTATCAGTACACTGATTATTTGCACAGTAAGATGTTTCTAATGATGTAACACTAAACCCTATTTCTCTTTATATTACACTAGGTTATGTCTTCATTATAACTGCATTACTCTCTGTCCCTTTCAATATGCCACAAAGCCCTGCATCAATTGTTTCCACACTAGATTTATCCCTGGTTGATTTACACTCGGTGCTGTGTCAGCGATTATCACTTTAGGCCCTGCCTCAGTTTTATTAAACTGGGCCCAGTATAAGTAATCCTGTTCTGTAGCAGTTGATATTAACCTATGCCATTTACCAGTAATCACTGCACTAGACCCTGCCTCTGTTTATATGAATACAGACTTTGTATCAGTAATCACTCTAATATACCCTACCTAAGTAGATATTAATCCATACCTTGCATCAATAACTACTGAAAGAGACCCTGTCTCAGTTTTTATTAATACAAACCTTGTATTAGTAATCACTGTAAGAGACCCTTCCTCAGTTGATAGTAATCAATATCTTGTATCAGTAATCACTGAAAAACCCTGACTCAGTTTATATCAATATAGACCTTGTCTTGTTTATCACTGGAATAGATCCTGTCTCAGTTTATATTAATCTAGAGCCTGTATCAGTAATCACTGTAATATACCATGACTCAGTTGGTATTAATCCATATGTTGAATCAGTAACCACTGGAAGAGACCTTGCCTCACTTGATATTAATCCACACATTGTATCAGCAATCACTGAAAGAGATTCTGCCTCACCTTATATTAACACAGACCTTGTATCAGTGTTCAATGTATTCGACCCTGTCTCTGTTTATATTAACCTATGCCCTGTATCAGAAATCACTGTACTACACCCAGTATCAGATTATATCAACACAGACCCTGTATCAGTTGTTGCTGTAATACACCCTGTCTCAATTTACATCAGCCCAGACCTTTTATCAGTAAACACTGTAATAGACTCTTTCTCATATTATATTAACCCATGCCTTGTATCAGTAATCACTGTAACGGAACCTGCCTCAGTTGATATTATTCCGTACCTTGTATCAGTAACCATTGAAAGAGACCCTGCCTCAATTTATATTAATAGAGGCCATGTATAGTAATCACTGAAATAGACCCTTCATCCATCTACATTAATCCATACATTGTAACAGTAATCATTGAAATAAGCCTTCCCTCAGTTTATATTAATCTAGGCCCTGTATCAGTAAATACTGTAATAGACCCTACCTCTCTAGGTTCATATCAATGCAAACATTGTAACAGTAATCACTGTAACAGACCCTGTCTCTGTTGATATTAATCAATGCTTTATATCAGTGACCACTGAAGTAGACCGTGACTCAGTTTATATCAATACAGGCCGTGTGTTGGTAATCACTGTAATAGATCATGTTTCTGGTTATCTTAATCCATACCATGTATCAGTAATCATTGTAATAGACTCTTTCTCAGTATATATTACCCCCAGACCCTGCATCAGTAATCACTGTAATAAACCCTGTCTCAGTTTATGTAAATTGATACCTTGTATCAATGATAACTGTAACAGGCCCTGCCTCAGTTGATATTAATCCATACCTTGTATCAGCAAACAATGTTAGAGACCCTGTCTCAGTTTACATTAACACAGACCTTGTCTCAGTAAGCAGTGTAAAAGACCCTGACTCGGTTTATATCAATCCATACATTGTTACAGTAATCACTTTAACAGATCCTGTCTCTGTCGATATTAATCAATTCATTGTATCAGTGATCACTGAAGTAGACCCCGACTCAGTTCATATTAATACAGACCTTGTCTTGGTCACGACTGGGATAGACCCTATCTCAGTTTATGTCAATCCAGGCCTTGTATTGGTAATCACTGTAATAGACTCTGTCTCAGTTTCTTTTAATCCATACCATGTATCCGTAATAAATCTAACAGCCCTTGTCTCACTTTGTTTTAATCCAAACCTTGTATCAGTAATCATTGAAATAGACCATGTCTCATTTTATATTAATACAGACCTTGTAACATTAATCACTGTAAAAGACCCTATCTCTGTTTATATCAATCCATATATTTTAACACTAATCACTGTAACAGACCCTGTCTCTTTTGATATTAATCAATACATTGTATCAGTAATCGCTGAGGTAGATGCTGACTAAGTCTCTATTAGCACAGACCTGGTCTAGATGATGACTGGAATAGACCCTGTCTCAATTTATATCAATCCAGACCTTGTATTGGTAATCAATGAAAGAGACCCTGTCTCTATTTACCTTAAACTAGACCATGTATCAGTAAGAAATGTAACAGATCCTGTCCCAGTTTATTTTAATCCATACCATGTATCTGTAATTACTGTGATAGACCCTGTCTCTGTTTATATTAATAAGGACATTGTATTGGAAATGACTTTAATAGACCCTGTCTCAGTTTATATTAATTGACAACTTTTACCATTAATCGTTATAATCAACCCTGTCCCATTTTTAATTAATACATACCATGTATCAGTAAGAACTGTAACAGACCCTGTCTCAGTTTATATTATTCCAGGCCCTGTATCAGTAATCACTGTAATAGGCCCTGTGTCAGTTGATATGAAACCATAACTTATACCAATAATCACTCTCATGGACCCTGCCTCAGTTTATATTGATCCATATGTTGCATCAGCAATCATTGTAATAAACCCTGCCTCAGTTTATGTTAATGGATACCTTTTATCAGAAGTCACTGTCGTAGACTCTGTCTCAGTTTTTATTAATCCATACCTTGGATCCGTTATCATTGTTATAGACCATGTCCCAGTTTAGATTAACCTAGACCCTGTATCAGTAATCAACGTAATTAATCCTGCCTCAGTTGGTATTAATCCATACCGTGTATCAGTAAACACTTTTAGAGAACCTGTCTCAGTTTATATTAATGCAGACTTTGCCTCAGTAATCACTGTAAATGTCTCCGTTGATATTAATCAATGCCTTATGTCAGTAATCACTGAAGTAGGCCCTGACTTAATTTATATTAATTGATATGCTGTATCAGTAATCACAGTGATAGAGCCTGTCTCAGTTGATATGAATCGATACCTTTTATCAGTAATCAGTGTAATGGACCCTGTCTCCATTTACATTAATACAGACATTGTGTTGGTAATTACTGTAAAAGACCTTGTCTCAGTTTATGTTAAATGATACCATGTATCAGTCATAACTGAAATAGACCCTGCCTCAGTTTATATGAATCCACACCTTATATCAGTAATCGCTGTAACAGACCTTCTCTCAGTTATTATTCATCTAGACCCTTTATCAGTAATCACTGCAATAGACCCTGACTCAGTTGATAATAATCCACATGTTTTAACAATAATCAATATAATAGAAGCTGTCTCAATTGATATTCGCCAATACCTTGTACCAGTAATCGGTGAAGTAGACCCTGACTCAGTTTGTATCAATCCAGTTCTTGTATTGTTAATTACTGTAATAGACCCTGCCTCAGTTGATATTAATCCTTACATTCTATCATTAACCACTGAAAGAGACCCTGTCTTAAATTATATTAATACAGGCCTTGTATCATTACTCACTGCAAAAAAACCTGTCTCGTTTTATATCAATCCATAGATTGTAACAGTAATCATTGTAACAGACTCTGTCTCTGATGATATTAATCAATACCTAGTATAAGTAATCACTGAAATAGAAGCTGACTCAGTTTATATTAATGCAGATCTTTTCTCGATCGTGACTGGAAAAGACCCTGTCTCAGTTGATGTCAATCCAGGCGTTGCATTGGTAATCACTGAAAGAGACCCTGTCTCTGTTTACCTTAATCTAGACCATGTATCAGTAGTAAATGTAAGAGACCCTGTCGCAGTTTATTTAAAATCATACCATGTATCAGTGATCACTGTAATAGACCCAGTCTCAGTTTATATCAAAACGGACATTGTATTGGTAATTACTGTAATAAATCCTGTCTCAGTTTATATTAATTCATATTTTGTATCAGTAATCACTGTCATAAACCATGTCTCATTTTTTATTCATCCATGCTATGTATCAGAAATCACTGCAATAAAACCTGTCTCAGTTTATATTAATCCAGATTCTGTATCAGTAATCACTGTCATAATCCGTGTCATTTTTTATCAATCCATACCTTGCATCAGTAATCACAATAAAAGGACCTGCTCACTTTATGTTAATGCAGACAATGTATTGGTAATTACTGTAATAGACCCTGCCTCAGGTTATATTGATCCATAAGTTGTATCAGTAATCACTGTAATAAACCATGTGCCAGTTAATGTTAATTGGTACATTGTATCGGTAATCACTGTAATAGACCCTGCCTCAGTTTATATTGATTCATAAGTTGTATCTGTAATCACTATAATAAACCCTGTCTCAGTTTATATTAACCTAGACCCTATATCAGTAATCACGGTAATAGTCAATGCCTCAGTTGATATGAATCCATCCCCTGTATCAGCAATCACTGTAACAGACCTTCTCTCAGTTTATATTAATCTAGATCCTGTATCAGTAATCATTGCAATAGACCCTGCCTCAGTTGATATTAATCCATAGCTTGCATTCAACAAACACTGTTAGAGACCCTGTCTCAGTGTATTTTAATACAGACCTTGTATTGGTAGTTGTTTTAATAGACCCTGTCTCAGTTTATATAAATCTAGACCCTGTTTCAGTAATCACTGTTATAGACCCTGTCTCAGTTGATATTAATACTGACCTTGTCTCAGTAATCACTGCAACAGACCCTGTCTCAGTTGAAATTAATCAATACCTTGTATCAGTAATCACTGAAGTAGACCCTGACTCAGTTTAGATCAATCAGAGCCTTCTAGTGGTAATCACTGTAATAGAACCTGCCTCTGTTTATATTAATTCAGATTCTGTATCAGTAATCACTGTAACAGATGCTGTCTCAGTTTATTTTAATCCATACCATATAACAGTAATCACTGTACTGGACCTTGTCTCAGTTTATATTAATACAGACCCTGTATCAGGAATCACTCTAATAAGCCCTGTATCAGTTGATATGAATCCATATTTTGTATCAGTAATCACTGTAATAGGCCCTGACTCAGTTGATATTAATACAGACATTGTATTGGTAATTACTGTAATTGACCCTATCTCAGGTTATGTTAAACCGAAACTTGCATCAGTAATCAATTTAATAGACCCTGTCTCAGTTCATATCAATATGGACATTGCATTGGTAATTACTGTAATAGAACCTGTCTCAGTTTACATTAATCAATAACTTGTATCAGTAATCACTGAAATAGACGCTGTCCTGTGTCCATATTAACCTAGATCCTGCATCAATAATCATTCTGATTGACCCTGTTTCCCTTTATATTAATCTAGGCCCTATATCAGTAATCACTTTAATAGACCCTACCTCAGTTAATATGAATCCATGCCTTGCATCAGCAATTACTGTATTATGCCTTCTCTCAGTTTATATTAATCTTGACCCTGTATCAGTAATTATTGTAATAGGCCCTGTCTCAGTTGATATAAATCCATGCTCTTTATCAATATTCATCGTAATGGACCCTGTTTCAGTTGATATTAATCCACGCCTTGTATCAGTAACCTGTCTCCATTTACATTAATACAGACCTTATCTCAGTAATCATTGTAAAAGATGCTGTCTCAGTTTGTATCAATCCATTCATTTTAACAGTAATCATTGCAACAAGCTCTGTCTCAGTTGATATTAATCAAAACCTTGTATCAGTAATCTCTGCAGTAGACCCTGACTCAGTTGATATTAATACAGACAATGTATTGGTAATTACTGTAATTGACCCTATCTCAGGTTATGTTAAACCAAAACTTGTATCAGTAATCAATTTTAAAGACTCTGTCTCAGTTTACAGTAATTCAGACCTTGCATCAGTAATCACTGAAATAGACCCTGTCTCAGTTCATATCAGTACGGACATTGTATTGGTAATTACTGTAATAGAACCTGTCTCAGTTTATATTAATCGATAACTTGTATTATTAATCACTGTAATAGACGCTGTCCTGAGTCCATATTAACCTAGATCCTGTATCAATAATCATTCTGATTGACACTGTCTCCATTTATATTAATCTAGACCCTGTATCAGTAATCACTGTACTAGACCCTGTCTCAGTTTATATTGATACAGACTGTGCATTGGTAATTAGTCTAATAGACCCTGACTCAGTTTATATAAATCTAGACCCTGTATCAATAATCATTGTAATAGACCCTGTCTCAGTTTATATTAATCTAGACCCTGTATCTGTAATCACTGTAATAGACCCTATCTCTGTAAATATTAATCATGTCTTGCATCGGTAATCATTGTATCAGGCCTTCTCTCAGTTTATATTAATCTTGATCCTGTATCTGTAATCATTGTAATAGACCCTGTCTCAGTTGATATAAATCCATGCCTTGTATCAGTAACCACTGTTAGAGGCCCTGTCTCTGTTTACATTAATACAGATCTTATCTCAGTAATCATTGTATAAAGACCCTGTCTTGGTTTATATCAATCCATACATTTTAATAGTAATTATTGCAATACACCCTGTCTCAGTTGATATTAATCAAAACCTTGAATCAGTAATCACAGTAATATATCCTGTCTCAGTTTATATTAATAGAGATCACGTATTGGTAATTATGCTAATAGACCCTGCCTCAGTTTATATTGATCTAGACCCTGTATCAGAAATCAATATAACAGGCCCTGTCTGAGTTTTTTTTAATCCATACCATATATCAGTAATCACTGTAATAGGCCCTGTCTCAGTTTATATTAATCCATAACTTGTATCGGTAATTACTGTAATAGACCCTGTCGCAGTTTATATTAATCTAGACCCTGTATCATTAATCATTGTAATTGAACCTGCCTCAGTTTATAGTTATGTAGACCCTGCATCAGTAATCAATGTAATTGACCCAATCTCAGTTGATATTAATCAAAACATGGTATCAACAATCACTTCAGTAGACCCGGACTCAGTGCATATTATTACACAACTTTTTTCGGTACTCACTGGAATAGACCCTGTCTCAGTGTATATCCATGGAGACCTTGTATTGGTAAACACTTTAATAGACCCTGTCCCTGTTGACATTAATCTAGACCATTTTTCAGCAATAACTGTAATTGACCCTGTCTCAGTTTATATTAATCCGGACCCTGCATCAGTGATCACTGTAACAGACGCTGTATCAATCAATATGAATCCATACCTTGCATCAGTAAGCACTGTAATAGACCGTGTCTCAGTGTATATCAATCCAGACCTTGTATTGGTAATCACATTAATAGACACTGTCCCTCTTTACATTAATCTAAACCATTTTTCAGCAATAACTGTAACTGACCCTCTCTCAGTTTATATTAATCCAGACCCTGCATCACTGATCACTGTAACAGACACTGTATCAATCGATATGAATCCATACCTTGCACGAGTAAACACTGTAATAGACCCTGTCTCAGTTTATATTAATACAGACATTGTATTGGTAATTATTGTTATAGACCCTGCCTCAGTTTATGTTAATCTGAAGACTTGTATCTATAGTCACTATAATAAGCATTGTCTCAGTTTATATTTATCCTTACTTTGTATCAGTAATCACTGTAATTGGCCTTGTCCCAGTTTATATTAAGACAGACATTGTATTGGTAATTTCTGCAATAGACCCTGTCCTTACTCTGTATTCATCTAGATTCTGCATCAATAATCATTGTGATTGACCCTGTCTCCATTTACACTAATCTAGACCATGTATCAGTAAGCACTGTAATTGACCCTTCCTCAGTTGATATTAATCCATACCTTGTATCAATAACAACTGTTAGATACCCTGTCTCAGTTTATATTAATACATACATAGTATTTTGTAATTAATGTAATACACCCTGTCTCAGTTTCTATTAAGCCATTACTTGTATCAGTAATCATTGCAATAAACTCTGTATCATTTTTATTAATCCATACCCTTCATCAGGAATGACTGTAATACACCCTGTCTCAGTTTACGTTAATCCATTACATGTATCAGTAATTAATCCAATAGAATCTGACTCAGTTTATATTCATCTAGACCCTGTATCAGTAATCACTGCAATAGACCCTGCCTCAGTTCATATTATTCTAGTCCATGTATCAGTAATTACTGTAACAGACTCTGACTCAGTTTATATTAATCTAGACCCTGTATTAATAATCACTGTAATAGACTCTGTCTCAGTTTATATTCATCTAGACACTGTATCAGTCATCACTGAAATGGACCCTGGCTCAGCTAATATTAACCGACACCATGTATCAGTAACCACTGTAATAGAAACTGTCTCCGTTTATATTAAAGCAGACCTTGTCTCAATAATCACAGTAAAAGACCCTGTCTCAGTTGATATTTATCAATACCTTGTATCAGTAATCACTGAAGTCAACACTGACTCAGCTTGTATCAATCCAAGCCTTGTATTGGTAATTACTGTAATAGACCCTGTCTCAGTTTATATTAATCTAGACCCTGTATTAATAATCACTGTAATAGACTCTGTCTCAGTTTATATTCATCTAGACACTGTATCAGTCATCACTGAAATGGACCCTGGCTCAGCTGATATTAACCGACACCATGTATCAGTAACCACTGTAATAGAAACTGTCTCAGTTTATATTAAAGCAGACCTTGTCTCAATAATCACAGTAAAAGACCCTGTCTCAGTTGATATTTATCAATACCTTGTATCAGTAATCACTGAAGTCGACACTGACTCAGTTTGTATCAATCCAAGCCTTGTATTGGTAATTACTGTAATAGACCCTGTCTCAGTTTATATTAATCCATAATTTGTATCAGTAATCACTGTAATATGCCCTGCCTCAGTTTAAATTAATCTAGACCATTTATCATTAATAACTGTAACAGACCCTGTCTCAGTTTATTTCAATGCATGCCATGTATCAGTAATCACTCTAATAGACCCTGTCCCGGTTTATATTAACCCAGACACTGCATCAGTGATCACTGTAATAGACGTTGTCTCAGTTGATATGAATCCATTCCTTGTATCAGTAATCACTGTAATAGACCCTGTCTCAGATTATATTAATCCATACCTTGCATTGGTAATCACTGAAATAGTCTCTGCCTCAGTTTAATTTGATCTTGACCCTGTATCAGCAATCACTGAAATGGACCCTGACTCAGTTGATATTAATCCATACCTTGTATCAGTAATCACAGTAATAGACTCTGCCTCATTTTATATGAATGCAGACCTTGTTTCAGTAATCACTGTAAAAGACCCTGTCTCAGTTTATATCAATCCATACATTGTAACAATAATCACTGTTACAGACCCTGTCTCAATTGCTATTAATCAATACCTTGCATCTGTAATTACTGAACCTGACCCTGACTTAGTTTATATCAATCCATATCTTGTATCGGTTATCACTGTAATAGACCCTGTCTCTGTTCATATTAATCTAGCTCCTGTAATAGTAGTCATTGTAATAGGCCCTGTCAGTTTATATTAATCCAGACCCTGTGTCAACAATCACTGTAATCGGCCCTGCCTCAGCCTCAGTTAATATGAATCCATACTTGTATCAGTGATCATTGTAATAGACTCTGTCTCAGTTTGTATTAATACAGACATTGTATTGATAATTACTGTGATATACCCTGTCTCAGTTTATCTTAATACATAATTTGTATCAGTAATCACTGTAATATACTCTGTCTCATTTTATATTAATCTAGATCATTTATCATTAATAACTGTGACAGACCCTGTCTCAGTTTATTTCAATCCATACCATGTATCATTAATCACTCTAATAGACCCTGTGTCAGTTTATATTAACCCAGACACTGCATCAGTGATGACTGTAACATACGCTGTCTCAGTTGGTATGAATCCATTGCTTGTATCAGTTTTCGCTGTAATAGACCCTGCCTCAGTTGATATGTATTCATATCTTGTATCAGTTATCTCTGTAATAGACACTGTCTCACTTTATATTAATACATGTATTGTATTGTTCATTACTATTATAGACCCTAACTCAGTTTATGTTAATAGAAAACTTGTATCCGTCATCACAGTGATAAGCACAGCCTCAGTTGATATCAATCCATACCTTGTATCAGTAATCAGTGTAATAGACTCCGTCTCAGTTTACATTAATTCAGACCCTGTATCAGTAATCACTATGATAGACCATGTCTCAGTTTATATTAATACAGGCATTGTATTGGTAATTACTGTAAAAGACCCTTTCCACTGTCTATATTAATATAGATCCTGTCTCAATAATCATTTTGGTTGACCCTGTCTCCATTTATATTAATCTAGACCCTGTATCGGTAATCACTGTACTAGACCCTGCCTCAGTTTCTATGAATCTTTACCTTGCATGAGTACTCTCTGTAATAGATGCAGTCACAGTTTAAATTAATCTCGGCCCTGTATTAGTAATCAATGTAATAGGCCCTGTCTCCATTATATTAACATCGGCCCTGAATCAGTAATCAATGGAATAGGCCCTGTCTCAGTTTATATTAACCGAGGCCCTGTATCAGTAATCATTGTAACAAACCCTTTCTTAGTTTATATTAACCAAGGTCCTGTATCAGTAATCACTGTAGTAGATGCTGTCTCAGGTTATTGTATTCTAAGCCCTGTATCAGCATTCACTGTAATTGACCCTGTCTCAGTTTACAGTAACCAAGGCACTGTATCTATAATTACTGCACAAGGCCCCTTCTCAGTTTATAATACTTAGGGTCTGGTAAGTTATTACTGCTCTAGAGTCTATTTTAGTTAATACCAATCTCGTCCCTGTTTCTGTAATCATAGCATGAGGCACTGCTTTCGTTCAGATTAATCTAGGCCCTAAATCAGTAATCACTGCACTATGTTCTGTCTCGGTATAAATTCATCTAGCGACTGTTTCCTTCTTCTTAGTCATTCCATCAGGGTCGAGGATGACATGCTGCCATGCCAGTTCGATATGTTCTGATTTGGCTATTAAGCCCAATGCGTCTTCTGCAGACTCTGCTGAAGATGGATGGACCGAGGACATTGCTTTAATGAACTCCTGCAGTAATGTTCTGGAACTGAGATAATTGATCTCCAACAACCACAACCATCTTCCTCTGTGCAACATATGATAGCGACCAAAAGAGAGTTTCCCCCTTGATTCCCATGGACTCCAGTTTTGCAGAGACTCCTTAATGCCACACTCTGACAGATGCTGCCTTGATATCAAAGGCAGTTGCTCTCACGTCACCTTTAGATTTTAGATCATTTGTCCATGTTTGGACCAAGGCTGTATTGAGGTCAGGAGCTCAGTGGCCCTGGCGTGACTTCCCTGAAGGGCATTAGTGGACTACAGCCTTCCTAAATAAGCTTCATTGATTTTGGCCGTCCGCAAACTACGGACCCCATGAGTTGGCAGATCTGTTCGACCTTTTCAGGGCACATCCCTCAAGCACTCTAGTTGCCTCCTGCCGCGACAGAGTTCCAAGTGGAAAAATGACTTTGGGAGTTTTGTGTTAGGCATACGAACCATACGTTCCACCCAGCAGAGCTATTATTGACTGATGAGGGCCTCTCTGTTGGGCATGTTGGTTTGAGAGTGGACACTGCGGTTTGACTGCCTTTCCTTGCAATCGATTTGTAGAACCTTCTAACGGAACCGCTGGTGTTAATTCTTCAGAGCTTAGAGGTGCCTACTCTACTTTGTCCAAGTCTCCAAAGCATTTAGGTGTATGGAGATCACTGCTGCCCAGTATACCATGGCCAGAGACTTGGGTTTGGAAGTCTAGTCCTCAAATACCCTGATCATCTGTCGGCCAAAGGCTGACCTGGCGCATTAGGCTCAATGATTAATTTTGTTGCCTATTTCTGCCTTCCTAGAGAGGAGTCTCCGAAGAAATTGAAGAAGATCCACATTTTCAGGATCTTGCCAATGGGGGAGGTTTAGTGGTCTGGAGGCTGTTTGGAAGTGAGTCTTACCTTTCTTGGTGTTTAATGAAAAGCCATTTTTTTCATATCCTTCAAAGAAGGTGTCAGCAATGACCTGGAGCTTAGTTTTCAGTTAGTGCGCACACAAGAGTCATCTGCTTACTGAAGCTCAATGAATGATGCTGGGTGAGTTTGGTTTTGTATTCAAGTTGGTGTAGGTTCAACAGAATTCCCGTCTGTTCTGTAGCTTATCTCCACACCGGCGGGTAATCTGCTGGAGGGGAGGTGAATTATTACAGAGAGAAAACAATGAGGAGAGGGTTGGTGCGATGACACAAGCCTGTCAGACCCCAGTTTTCATTGAGGTAGGGTCTGTATTGGTTCCTTTGGTGAGGGTCAGGGCTTGCAATCCATCGTGGAACAGATCAAAGATGTGAAACATTTCTGATGGCACCAAATTTGAGGGGATACTCCACAAGTCTTAATCGTCGGCAGGGGAAAAGACATTTCTGATGCGGAGCAAGTCCGTGTGCTGCTCCTGGCATTTCTGGTGGATTTGCCACACAGTGAAAACCTTTCGATGGGCGAAAATGTCACTGCGCCTCTCCAAAGAGCTCTGTGGTCATGGTAAGGGTGTGACGAAGCTGGATGCTTGCAATAATCTTCCTTCTGGAAGACAGCAAAGGGGCTCCTTTCTGGTTACTACAATCGGGCTTGTCTCTCTTCTTGAGTAGGCTCATGATAAGAGAATCCTTGAGGTCCCTCGGCATGCAGTCCCTTTCCCACGTGAGGGGTATGAGGATGTAAACCTATGTCAGGTGATGTATCGGTAATGACTGCACCAGATTCTGCTCTGTTCATTTTAACCCAGGCCCAGTATCAGTAATCACAGAACTTAACCTTCCCTCACTTTATGTCAACCTAAGTCTTGCATCAACAATCACTGCACTTGCCCCTGCCCTAGTTTATATTCACAAAGGCTCTTAATCAGTAATTCCTTCGCGAGGCACTGTCTCGGTTTATATTAATCTCTGCACAGTAACAGTCATCGCTGCACTAGTCACTGTCCCAGTTTATATCAATGCAGGTCCTTTATCGGTATAATCACTACACATGACCATGCCTCAATTCATTTAAACTTAGACCCTGTTACAGTAATCACTGCAACTAGACCTCGTCTCAGTTTATATTGATCCAGGGGCTTAACCAGTAATTCCTTCACTCAGCCCTGTTTCAATTGATATTAATCCAGGCCCTTTATCGTCAATCACTGCACCAGGCCCTGCCTCAGTTGTTATTGATCAAACCCTATATCATCAGCCAGTGCACTTGACCGTGTCTCCGTTTATATTGATCAAACCCTGTATCATCAATCACTGCCCCTAGGTGCAGTATGAAATTATTTTCCTCCAGATACTTTGTATGTAATGGCTGCAGTGGATTCTGCCTCAGTTTTACTGCTCTAGACAATGTCACTGTTACTGTTACAGCCGAACATACTTCATCTAATATTAAAATAGTCCATATCTCTATTTTTATTAAATTATGTTAATCTCGGTTATCACCTTCAAGCCGGAGTGCTTTTAAATTACACAAGGTTGTTCCTCGGTTAGACTGATCCAAACACTGTTTATGTTAACACCACACTAGGCCTCAGCTCATTTAAGACTACACTAAACACCATCTCATAAACAGACAGACAGACAGACAGATATATAGATGGATAAATAGATAGATAGATCGATAGATAGATAGATAGATAGATAGATAGATAGATAGATAGATAGATAGATAGATAGATAGATAGATAGATAGATAGATAGATAGATAGATAGATAGATAGATAGATAGATAGATAGATAGATAGATAGATAGATAGATAGATAGATAGATAGATAGATAGATAGATAGATAGATAGATAGATAGATAGATAGATAGAAAGAAAGAAAGAAAGAAAGAAAGAAAGAAAGAAAGAAAGAAAGAAAGAAAGGCAGGCTTCGCGAAACACATTTAATCTCTCTCTCTGTCTGTCTGTCTCTCTCTCTCTCTCAACAGCTCAGCCACTTAACCTCTTTTCTTTTCAAAACAGCAACTCACTCACTTAAACTCTCTCAGACACAACCAAAATTGTTTAACCCCGCTCGCACACAGATGCCATTTAACTCTCTTAAACTCTCTAGTCCCTTTCTCAGACAACACATGATCCATTTAAAATATTCTTTATCCGAAGAGTCATCCGTGAGGGATTTTTTTAGTTTTTATTTTTTTCTCCCAGTGATAATCCTTAACCCACCTCCACCTTCAATAAACGTGCTACAACCAATATAAACTCATATGTTTTGTTATTTTATATGGGAATGGATGTGAATGCAATGTTAGAACTAGGAACAATTTATGCTGTGCTTCTTGATGCTGTCAGAGTGAGCTCACCCTCACAGGCAGGAAATCTGTTCATGGTGATAACATGAAACTGACGGCTGTTGTTTCATTCTCAGGTAACACCACTTCCTGTTTCTTTGCTGCTGGTTCCTAACCGCACATCTCACTTCTGAGCAGAAAATAAATCTAGGGGCCACAATCTGGTGGAAACATCTGTCAAGGCAGCCTATATCTGGCCAGAGAGTCAGTGCAGAGTCACACAGATCACATTGCGGTGAGATTTACAAATGGGGCTGCTGTGATCTATTTCTATTTAGAGTTGCCATTCCAGGACATAACTGGATGTGTCTGTGGATCATTCACTGAACATCCCCTGTTCTCTAAAGCCGGGAAATGACCACTTGCTCCCTTATATTTTGTGCCATTTCCTCTGTGTTACTTGTTGGCTTTATTTCTCAGCTTATCTCTCTCACCGCCTCTTCCTTCTTTCTGTTTTCCCTCGCTCAGTTTTATGCTCTGTGTCAGTTCCGGCATCTCTCTTCATCTCTGCATCTCTTTCATACACATGTTCAAAATCATTAAGGGTTTGATGGCTTAAATAAAGAGAGCCCGATCAGCTGGCACAACAATCAGTGATCAGAGTAGACAGATTCAGATTAATTCAACTGGATGGTGAGATGAGAACTGATTTTTTTAACACCGTGAGTTGTCATGAGCTGGAATAAACAACCTGAAATAATAGCAGAAGCGAATTCAACTTTGGAAAGAGAATACATACTTTAGAGCTTAAAAACTGCCGGATAATAGAAACATAGAACCATATAAAAGTTATGGTGCAGAAAGAGGCCATTCAGCCCATTGTGATTGCACTGGCCAAAGATAAAAGAAACTCGCCGCTCATTTTAATCCCACTTCCCAGCACCTGGTCCATAGCCTTGCAGGTTACAGCAGTTCAGGTGCAGATCCAGGTGTCTTTTAAGTGGGTTGACCGTTTCAACTTCAACCACCAACTTAGGCAGTGAATTCCAGATGTCCACCACCCTCTGGGTGAAAATGCTTTTCCTCATGTCCCCTCTAATCCTTCTACCAATCACCTTAACTCTTTTCCCCCTGATAATTGGCGACTCAGTTAAGAGAAACAACTCTTCTCTGTCTGCCCTACCTAGGCCCCTCATAATTTTGTACACCTGAATTAGGTCACCCCTTAGCCTTCTCTGTTCTAAGGAAAACAGCCCTAGCCTATATAATCTCTCCTCATAGCTGCTATTTTCAAGCCCTGGCAACATTCTTGTAAATCTCCTCTGAGCTCTCTGCGAGCGATTATGTTTTCCTGTAACGTGGTGACCAGGATTGTACGCAAATCTCCAGCTGTAGCTTAACCAGCGTTTTAAACAGTTCCATTATTACATCCTTTCTTTTCTGTTCAACACCTCGCCCAATACAGGAAAACATTCCATATGTTTTCTTGACCACCTTGTCCACCTGTCCCGCTAACTTCTGGGGAGCTGTGTGCATACACTCCAAGGTCTCGCACTTCCTCAACCTCTCAATATCTTCCTCTTTATTGAGCATTCCTTTGCTTTTTCCCTGCCCCCTCTCAAATGCATTAGCTCACACTTCTCCAGATTGAATTCCATTTGCCACTTCGCCTACTCAACCAAACCAGTAATGTCATTTTAGAGTCGACAGCTGTTCTCTCCACTATCAAGTACACGGCAATTTTTTGCGTCAGCTGCAAATTTCCCAATCATGCCTCCCACGTTTAAGTCTAAGTGATTAATATATATAATAAACAGCAAGGGCCCAGCACTGAGCGCTTTGGAAAAGCACTGGGAACCGTTTCCCTTTCGCAGAAACATCCATTGACCATCACCCTTTGTTTCCTGTCGTGAGACAAATTTGGATCCGACCTGTCACCTTCCCCCGTATATCCTGAGATCTCACTTTCCTGACCTTTGGGGAATGGAACTAATTGGACAGACCTTTAAAAGAGCCGACACAAGGCACGATAGGTTTAAGGCCTTTATCAATGATTTTCTGTCTTTCTTACAGTTTATTTTTCTGTATTTATGTATCTTCTTGTTGCAGTATCATTTCGGTACCTCCTCTGTCTTTTATTGGGCCCAAATAAAATGTGATAATTACATAGTTTACCTGGTGGGCTAATCCTGCCGTCTGAAAGTGCCTGCACGTGTAATGCTGATTATTGTCAGGTATCTTTCAAGAGTCTATTTATAAATTTCAAGTGAATGTCACTGGATCGAACTCTGATCAGAAAATCACCAACTCCTGAATCTCTGTGGCACTGAATTTTGCCCCGGGGAAATTTTGCTATTTGACCTTTTCAGTCACGATGCGAATCAAGAAGAAGATTGAAAATGTCGGTTTCTTTGAGCTGTCAGATTCGGCCCGTGTGCCGCTGTGCAACTCCAAAACTGCAGGAAAAGCTGTGAAGGAACAGATCCGTTTCTGTTCCTCTGACAGGTGCGTCAGTGTCAGCTCAGATATCAGAAACCTCTGCAGTCTCCATGTGCTCACTGTCTCCCCCTGGGTATAGCCATTCTTAGTCAGCAGGAGTCAGTCACAAGGGCCTTTGTCATGATATCTCTATGACTTTCTTAACACACAATTCCCTCCCCCACTCATCATTGCATAGGAGCCTGCACTATCCCCAAAACACCATTGTTTCCTTCCGGTTTGCTTTACAATTACATTCGGATGTTCTTTGCTCATCTATCTGGCTCAATGCAAGAGTACAAGCGGTAAAAACGGCCTCTGTCATTCATACATTGCAGGCGGCCTCTGTGATCATTATTATACCAGGCTCCAATCTGCCCGGGCCATGTAATCGCCACTTGTTTCATCAATCTAAATGGAAGAGTTTTGTTTTAGTGAACGCGCACGTCAAACGTGTGATTGTGTCGCAGGAACCCCTGCCTGGCTGGATAGGGACACTGTGCAGGATTGTTCTGTCTGCTATATTACCTCACCGATTCTGAGTATAAGAAAATATTGGGCAAAAGGACGTAAAGGCAATTAAACTTGAATTTACACTGACACCTGGAGAATCCACCCAGGTCATAGGGTCCAGTCTCTTTCTTTCATTCATTCACGGCATGCGGGCTTCGCTGGCTGGGCCAGCATTTATTGCCCATCCCATATTTCCCTTGAGAAGGTGGTGGTGAGCTGCCTTCTTGAACCACTGCAGCCCATATGGTGTCGGTACACCCGCAGTGTTGTTAGGGAGAGAGTTGTAGGATTTTAACTGGAGGGAGACTTGAACCCAAATATTTTGACCCAGGAGTGAGAGTGCAGCCAAATATTCAACACGGACATGATCTGTTCACAGTTCATATCGCAAACCTTATTCCATTCAGAGTTCAATGGTCCTTGATTCTGTTATTCGGCAAACCATTTGCAATGTTTTCGGAATGACGGGCACTAATGTATGACACCCTAACTTCGGTTTTGATGCACTAGAGACCGATGGTGCTCTCAGCACACTGGATTCAGTGATGTGTTCAATAATACACTGCAACCTGCGGCTGATAGTATTGGATCGAACACTGTCCTCGTTACACTAAAATTAAACAATGTCTTTGCTGTAATCACACTGGACTCTGAGTCCATTCTTAGTGCATTGCCTCCTATTTCGGTAATTATTACACTCCACTCCCGCCACTGTTCTAGCCAGAAAATAACCTGCTTCTCGATCCAATTGAATACACTGCTGTTATTATGGGAACATTGTTCCCATCTATTTTCAACAATGACATGTTTCTAACATTGATGAATTTGACAGTCCTCAATTAGTGAGACATTGGTACCTATTTCGGATATCATTGTGCAAAGTATTGTATCCATTATCATTAAACAAAGACATGCTTCTTCTATCTTTACACCGGGTCCTGTCTCTGTTATTACCGGACTAGATTATCTCTCTTTCCATTACAACAGGTTCTATCTTTGTTATTGCTGCACTAGCCCATATGTCTGTTGATAATACATCGACCCTGCATCTGTTTATGCTACAAAGGGTCTGACTCTTTACATGGAGCATACAGCATAGGAGCAGAATATGCAGTGCAAAAAGGATTAGTGCAGTTGTAGTGGAAAGAGTGGAGGTAACACTCAAAGGTTGCAGAAACAAAAGAGTGAAAATTCCATGGAGATCAAGCAATGTTTCAACTCTTTCCATCCCTAGGAGAAATAAATCATAGAATTACAGTTGCATTAACCTCACAACAAGTACAGTTTCAATTTGTCCACATTGCTTCCACAAATGATCACAGACTCATGGTATAGACAGGAGCTTCTGTAAGATGCTGATGTGATCATTTGCCAATAAACTGCCCTTATTCTCGAGGTGATGTAATCCACATTCCACCTGATCACCTGAGACAGATAACTCTAGCTGGGAAAGGACATAGGCAGTCTGAAATCACTTTATAAACAACAGCACACAGCAGAATGGTTATTAACAAGTAGTTACAATATTAAACGATCTTCAGTTGAAATACATGAATTGTTCTTTTTGGGGTGTTAACACATTCACTGAAGTTACAGAAAGACCGTGAGGTGTGTGTGTGTGTGTGAGGGAGAGAGAGATAGAGAGAGAGAGACGAACAGACAAACAGGCGGACAGTGAGTTATGCGCTGCATCAGATAGAGGGGCGAGAGAGAGATTGGTGATTGGCACCTTCATCTCAGTAACGAAATGGCCAGTATGCCATGATTTTCTACGCAATGGTACAGAGTAGAAAATGAGACCAATATTTTTTTTCTGCATTAAAAGATCGGCAGCCACAATTTGAATAAGAGAACATGAAATGCCAAAAAAATGGTGGCGGTAAATTATTTATCTTTGAGGAATTACAGTGCAAGTGTGAAGAATGATTCTCTTCATGAAAACATACAGAACAGGTGGCATATGATCAGTGATACTGTCGACTGTAATGAAACTGAATATCAGGCGCTGCATTGAATGGGCCGCCGATCTCATGCCGCCCATCTTTGGCCAAGGTCAGGGACCATTTTCTAGCTCATTACCTTTATTTATATTATCTCTCTATTTCACATAGACACAGCCTAGCGCAGTAATAACTCAGATTGGATCAAGCTTAATTTAAGCTAAGACATGGTCTACTGAAGTAGTAATAGAGATCGGGACTAGTGCAATATAAACAGAAAAGGGGTCTAGTTTAGCATTAAAAAGGCAGGGTCTAGTGCAGTAATAACTGCAACTGCATCTTCTGTAGCCTGTGAGACATGGTCTAGTAGAGTACAAACAGAGATAGGGCTAATGCAATATAAGCAGAGACATGTAGTAATGCTGCAACAACTAAAACAAAGTTTAGTGCTGTATATAGGGACCATTACTCCAGCGCAGTAAGAACTGGGACTATGCCGTATGTAATACAAAATGAGACATGGTTTACTTCCAGAACAACTGAGATGGGGCCAAACACTGATATAACTGAGGCAGGAACTGGTGTAATATTATGATAGGATCTATTTGGATATAAACCGAGACAGGGTCAGGTGCAGTAATACTGAGACAGGGAGGAGTGCACAAATTATTGCTACAACATCTTCAATAATATAAAAGGAAACTGGGTCAAGTTCAATAATTACTGAGACAAGGTCCAGCGTATTAGTAACAGACGTGGCCTTATGTAATATAATCACAGGCATGGTCTGCACTGCATACAAAAAGACAGGGTCTATTTCAATATAAACACATGCAAGGAAACGTCCAGTGGAATGTCAGCAGAGAGATGACCTAGATTGACATGAAAAAAGAGATGATCTAGTGTAACGTAAACAGAAATGTGATCTCGTGTATTATAAAGTGCAGCAGTGCTGGGTGCAGGAATAGATGAGGCAGTAGCGTGTGTAATTTAAACAGATACATGGACTGACGGAATAATAAAGGAGACAGAATCTAGTGTAAGGAAACTGACACAGGGTCTAGTGCAGTTTTACTTGATAAAGGACCTTGTGCAATATAAATTAATATAAGACCTAGTGCAATCACTCCTAACCACGTACCTAGATTAATATCAATAGAAACATGGACAAGTGCAACAATGAGAGAGACATGGTATAGTACAATAGTAACAGAGAAAGGACATTGTGTGATATAAACAGAGAAATTGATATGCGCAGCATTAACTGTGAATTTTTCAAGTTTAGTATAAACGTGGCAGAGCAAAAAGTGAGACACAGCCTCGTGTGATGCAAACATGAGCATTTTCTGGTTTAGTATTAAAAGAGACAGGGCCAAGTTCAGTAACAACTGAGACATGACCTAATGCCATGTTAGCCGAGAGATGATTCTGTGCAGTCATAACTGAGAGAAGGTTTGATATAATAGAAAGAGGGCCCGGACCCGGTATATCAACAGAGATTGGGCTGAGTAAGGAAACAAATAAACATGACTTGCGGTAAAATGATCAGAAATATGAACCTGTGATATGATCAGAGACGGAGCCTAGTTTAATTTGAACAGAGATAAAGCCCATTCCGGTAACAATTGACACAATGACTGTTTAATGTAAAGCAACCTCGGCTTCACTGCCATCTGCTGGACAAACGCTGCTATAGTCAATGCCGTGTAAATGCCAATTTCAGTTCATGCTTGTGATATAAATCATTGAATCATGGAATGCTTGCAGCACAGAAGGAGGCCTGTAAAGCTTAGGAGATTTTGAGATATAAAACCATTTTAGTTAATATATCTACGTTCCGAATTCTTGATTTATATTAATGGAGTATTTAATTGTGCCTGATCTAAAAAGTTCCCAATAAGTGGTATTTATGGATCAAGTAGAATTTATGAAGCAATATTTTCAGGAACAGAGTTCCAAAGACTCACGACCCAGAGCGAGAAAGAAAAATCGCCTCATCTACGTTTTAAAGGAGCAGCGCCTTATGTTTAAACAGTGATCCCTGGTTCCAGATTCTCCCATAAGACAAAACATCCTCTGCACACCCTCGCTGTCAAGGACCCCCAGAATCTTACATGTTTCAACCAAGTCGCCTGTTATTCTTCTAAACTCCAGCCTAGCCTGTCTAATCTTTCCTCATAAAACAATCCGCCCACTCCAGGTATGAGTCTGGTAAACTTTCTCTGAACTGACTCTAACGCATTTACATCC
Organism: Cetorhinus maximus; assembly: GCF_964194155.1. Lineage (NCBI taxonomy): Eukaryota > Metazoa > Chordata > Chondrichthyes > Lamniformes > Cetorhinidae > Cetorhinus > Cetorhinus maximus. The sequence goes on along the minus strand of NC_135901.1, from coordinate 61,362,423 downwards.
TTCCTTAAATAAGGTGACCAAAACTGCACACAGTACTCCAGATGTGGTCTCACTAGTGCTTTGTGTAACCGAAGCATAGCATTCCTACTTTTTAATTTAATTCCACTTTCAATAAATGATAACTTTCTATTTACTAATTACTTGCTGTACCTGCATACTAATTACTTGCTGTACCTGCATACTACACTACCCTTTTGTGATTCACACACTAAGACATCCTGGTCACTGAATCTCAGAGCACTGCAATCTCTCACCATTTAGATAATATGTTTCTCTTTTATTCTTCCTGCCAAAATGGACAATTTCAAATTTCTAATATTATTCTCCGTTAGCCAGACCTTTGCCCACTCACTTTACCTATCTATGTCTTTTTGTAGCCTCCTTATGTCCTCTTCACAACTTACTTTCCTACCTATCTTTGTGTCATCAGCAAATTTGGCAACCATCTCTTCCATCCCTTCATGCAACTCATTTATGTAAATTGTAAAGAGATGAGGTCCAAGCATTGAGTCCTTTGGCACATTACTCGTTACACCTTGCCAACCTGAAAATTCCATTTATTCCTGTTAGCCAGCCAATCTTCTATCCATACAATATGTTACCCTATATACCATGGGCTTTTGTCTTCCGTAATAATCTTTGATGTGGCACTTTATCAAATGCCTTCTGCCAGCCTTACTGCAGTATATCCATCGTTTCCCATTTATCCACAGGCCATGTTACTTGCTCAAAATCATGCTGGCTCTCCATGATTACCTTGAACTTATCAAAGTTATCTGCTACAGCTCTTTTTCACAGTAGCTTCTAACTTTTTCCCCATAACAGATGTCAAGCTAACTGGCCTGCAGTTTCCCGCTTTCTGTCTCCTTCCCTTTTCTATCCCAAACTAAAGGGACCTCCGCTGAATCTAGTGAGCTTGGAAAAACATTAAACCAATGCATCAACTATCTCACTAGCCACCTCTTTTCAGACCCCAGAATGAAGTCCATCAGGACCCGGACAGTTGTCAGCCCGCAGCTCCAACTATTTACTCAGTACCACTTCTCTGGTTATTGTAATTTTCCTGACTTCCTCCCTACCTTCCATTTCCTGATTTGCAGCTGCCTCTGGAATGTTAATTGTATCCTCTATAGTAACTACTGATGCAAAGTACCTGTTCGATTCATCTGCCATTTCCGTGGTTTCCATTATCAATTCTTCAGACTCACTTTCTCTGGTGCGAACGCTCACTTTGATAACTCGTTTCTTTCTAAAAAAAAAAAAATCATGGAAGCTCTTACCATCTGTTTTTATATTTGTGGCTAACTTTCTTTCGTATTCTATTTTATTCCCCTCCTTATTAAACTTTTAGTCATCTGAAGCTGTTCCATCTCTTCTGCTCAATCTACTGGCATTCCACCTATCATTGCACAATCATATATTTGTTTTCTTTAAGTTTAGTACTCTCGTTCACCTTTCTAGTTAACCACGGATGGTGTGTTGTCCCCTGGACCTTATTTTTTTACTCGCTGGAATATATCTATCCTGTGTATCTTGATATATCCCCTAAAATGTTTACCATTACTTCTCAATGAACCTTTCCCTTAACTTAATTTGCCAATTCACTTCAGTTAGTTCTGCTTTCATGCCCTCATAATTGCCCTCATTCAGTCTTAAAAACATCGTCTCGGACCCACTCCGTTCTCCCTCAAACAGAATGTAAAATTCAATCATACGATGGTCACTACTACCGAGGGCCGTCTTCACTATGAGGTCATTAATTAAACCTATCTCATTGCACAATACCAGGTCTGGTATAGCCTGCTCTCTAGTTTCCTCGAAAACTAAGAAACAATCCCGGAAGCATTCAATCAGCTCCTCATCTGGGCTACCTTTGCCCATCTGACATTTCCCATCCATACGTAGTTTAAAAGCTCCCATGATTATGGTTGTGCCTTTCTGACAAGTTCCCATTATTTCTTCCTTCGTGCTACCGTGTGGTTACTATTAGGAGGCCTGCACACGACTCCTACAAGCGATTTCTTTACTTTACCATTTTTCATCTCTATCCAAACCGTTTCCGTGTCCTGGTTTCATGAGCTTGGGTCATCCCTCTCTATTCTGCTAAGCCATCATTAACTAGCAGAGCCACCCCTCCACCAGTTCTTCTCTTCATGTCCTTCCAAAATGCCCTTTGATATTCAAGTCCCAATCCATGACCTCCTGCAGCCATGCCTGCAATTGCTATCAAATCGTACTTCTTTATTTGTGGATGTGCTGTTATTTGGAATGAATCAAAATTAACCTCTTTCATTGGCTTGGAGTGAGGCTCATTTGGTGTCACTTCATCTCTGTATCTAAAGCCATGAACACTGAAGACAAATCTGCATCTCTTATTCGCTTGGCCTCCGGATGTATATTCAATTGTGAGCAAATAACACACCATTGTAAATACAGAGCTATTGCAAACAATGTTATATCTTTTTATCAATAATACAACTTATCGTCTATAGCCACGTCAACACTTGGTTTAGCACCATACCAGAGATACGATACATTAATAGTAAATGTTAATAACACTTCCTACAGTTATGTCAAGACAAAGGCTGCCCGCAAATACAGATATTCTGTTCTACGGATATGGTTAATCAATTGAACCAAGTCATAGATCGTTTAGTTTTAAGATGAGGTGTCATGTTAAGCTAAAGCTGCTGAATTCACCTTTTTTGTTTATCCCTTTGAAACTGACAAATAATCCCTCAATTGCACAATTCAAACAAAACAAATATAATTCATCGAACCTAGGCTTCTCGGTACCTTAAAGTAATTAAGGCAATAACACCGGTTCCTGCTCCCAGCCTAAAATCTATATAGCCTCAGTAGCAGAAACTCAAACTGAGCTGTAATGATAACATTAATATTATTTCATTTCAACATAAAACCCTATAATATTCCATTCGTTCTTACTGTTCTTGTACTGTAAAGGATTAATTCATCTCCTGCCACCCTCTGTCTGCTCCCCGTAGGCAAGATGTTTCCCTCCTTTTCATATCATTATCCAATTCCATTTTGAATGACTCGATTATCAGGGCCTCCACCACATCCTCAGGTAGTACATTCAAGGTCCTATCCACTCGCTGCATGAGCAAAAGTGTTTCCTCGTGACGCTAATGCTTATTTTCCCAATTACCTTAAATCTGTGCCCCTTGGTTCTCGATCCTTCCACCAATTGGACCGTTTTCTACTTTCTACTTTGCCCAGACACATCAAGATTTTGAATACATCTATAAATTCTGCCTCAACCTTTTCTTCTCTATGGAAAACACTCCCAATTCCTCTAATCTACCAGTTTAACTGAAGGTCCCCATCCCTGGAACCATTCTCGTGAATCTTTCCTGCTCTCTCACTGATACGTTCACACTTTTCCTAAAGTGTGGTGCCCAGAACTGGACGCAAATGCTCATGTTGAGACTTTAACGGTGTTCGAAAAACTCTTTGCTTTTCAACACTGTGCCCCAATTTATAAAGCCTCAGATACCATATGCTTTATTAACCAGCCTGTCAGCACTAACAACAGAGACAGGGCATCGTGTTATATAAACAGAACATGGGCTTGTGCAGCATTAACTGTGACCTCCTCTAGCTTCATATAAACATGGCAGGGTCAACTCAAGTAATAACTGAGGGAAAGCCTCGTGTAATGCAAACAGGCACGTGTTCAAGTTTAGTACAAAGCATTAACAATTGGGAGATGAAGTTTTGTCATATAAGCTGTGACATGGTTCCGTGCAGTAATAACTGAGAGTGTCTCACAGAACAGAAAGAGGGCCTAGGTTGAGTATGCTATCAGCAGAGATTGGGCCGAAAACAGAAATAAGTGAGACATAGCCTCCTCTAATATAATCAATGACACGACCTAGTGTTATTTAAACTGGCACAGGGTCTAGTTTGATATGAGTGGAGACAGGGCCAATGCAGCAACCATTGAGAAATGCCTGCCTCGTGCAATTTGAGCAATCACGGTTTCGGTTCCATCCGCTGGACAAACCTTGCTATTGCAGATGATGTGGAAATGCTGATTTAATTTACTGTTTCTGAAGAATTGAAGAATTCTTACAGAAAAGAAGGAGGCAATTTTTCTGGCCCGTGCTAACCCTCTAAAGGAGCAATTGACATAGTTCCACTCTTTTCCCCCTAGTCTAGCATTTTTTCCTTTTCCGAAAATGATGCAATTTATTTTTGAAAGCATCATTTGAATCTGCCTCCACCACACACTCAGCCTGTCCACTCCAAATCCTAACCACTCACTGCGCGAAAAAAAGCTTATTTTTAAATGTCGCCGTTGCTTCTTTTCCTGATTATCTTAAATCTGTGCCCACTTGTTCTCGAACCTTCCACCATCGGGAACACTTTCTCCCTGCCTACTCTGTCCGGACCGTCATGATTCAGGATACCTTTCAAAAACCTCCTTTCAAATAAGGAATGGCAAGAGAAGAGAACGCTAATATATTTGTGTTGTGGATACAAAATAATAACATATATGGTGTGTGAAAATGAGATCCAGTGAGGGCATCACAACTGATGCTAGGCGGTCTGTAATTGCGGTAAATATGTACTTTTGTTTCATCTTCTATGAAAGAGGGAACAGTTAACATATACATTTGATCCGCAAATGAGACCATTGGACTTTCAGTGGTAAATTGCTACATTTATCACATTATTACCAGCATGTTTGATGAAGAGCTGTGTAAATTCAGCTGAATCAACCCACGGTCCAGATACGATGCATCCGAGGCTTTTTATGGAAATAAGCTGGAAACTAGCAGGTTCTCAGTCATAAAGCTATGAAAAATTATTGAATTCCACATAGACGCCTGGCGAGCAGATAAAATAAATGCATCGTTTATTGTACTCTGGTAAAATGTTCGCAAAAGTGAGTCAGGAAACTACAGACCATGAGTTACCCCTCGTAAACCCATATGAACGGAAAGCTTATGGGGCTTGTGGAGAGAAGGAGAACCTTTCATTGTAGCCAGTAAGTGTCCATGAAGGAAAGGACCTGCTTATCTAGCTGACTGGTCACACTGAACGTGAGCAAACCTAGCTTCATAGGGGCAAGATCGATAGTGGATGTAATGCATTTGGATTCCTGCAGGCTTTCTAAACAGTTCCTCTGGAAAGGATGGGATCGTGGAAGAGATATAGCCACAATAAGAGGGGGAAATGCAAGGGAATCGGAATTAGTTGATTGATAGATTCCAGATTGTAATGATACACGGATTGTATTCGGACAGGAAGAATATTAACTGTGAGATCCCACATTGTTCTGCTTCATTCCTCATTAGTTTAAGATGATAATAAATGAAGCCAGAAGATCAATGCTTACAGCTGCAGTGGGAGGGAAAGGCTAATAAAGATCATAGGTGCACATCTGATCAGGGGAAGCTATGGGCGGATTTAAATGCTTGAAAAATAAGCAGAAAGGCAATGGATAGCATTCCTCGGAGAGGAATTCAAAATTTGTCACATGGAGGTAAGGAATTAAGGAAGGAAATATCACATATGGAAAAAAATAACCTGTATGGAAAAAGAAAAAAAACTGTGGTTTCTGACTGACAAGAGTTGATTTTCTTTCAACAATGAGCAAAGCAAATGAGGCCCTGGGACGGACACTGATTCCCTCTCTCCACGTTTCCTGACGCCTTCCCCCGCATAGTGCCAGCCTTGCCGCCTTCCAACCTGCCTCTAATGGACCTGGAAAGTTCAGGTTAATATTCCACTGGGTGTTCGATCTATGGAGCAGACTCTCGAAAGCAGGGAAGCCGTTAACATTGATTCTTACAGGAACACAAGAATAGGAGCAGGAGTCGGCGGAATGGCCGTCGAGCTGCTCTGTCATTCAGAACTTGTGCTTCAACTCCATGTTTCCACCCTTTTCCCATATCCCTTAAATCCCCGAGACACTGTAACTCTGCCTATCCCGAACATAAGTGGATGGAGAATCCAGAGCTCTCTGTGGTAAAGAGTTCCAAAGATTCACAGCCCTTTGAGTGAAGTAATTTCTCCTCATCTCAGACCAAAATGTTCGGCCCCTTATCCTGAGACCGTTCCCAGTGTTTTAGATTCTCTGACCAGGCTGTAAATATGTGAAAATAAATTCTCTCCCATATATTGTTTCTGTTTGATATGTACAATTACCCCCCTAGGACCAAGAACGTGAGAAATGGAGAACATTATCTTGGAGACATAGGTGGTAAAAAAGCTTTAGCAAGATCCAATGTGTCGGGTTGAACATTCACAATGTATTGCAGAGGAATTACAGAGCACAGCTAAGTTTAACTACACCCATTCTGAATGAGATTAAAGTCTGATAACTGTTCCAAATGTACACATTGCAGCCTGAAATAACTCCCAACAACCAGCTCCAGCCAATACCTCCAATGGGGAATGATGAGAGAGTTCATGTACAGGGTCAGGTGGTAAAAGAGCGAACTCTGCTGCAAACTTCAATCCCACAAAGTATTGTTCCATATTCACAATTCATCAATATGTTTTCAAATGCAACCATGCAGTAACTGAACTTCTCTGAGGCTGGCAAACAGCACCGCCTGTAGTGGCGGTGAGGTGCCAGCAGAGGGTGGGGTTGTATCACTTTAATCACAAAACAATGAAACGGGTTTGAGACGAGGATTTGACCCTTTTAATTCATTCATGCGGTACTTTGCCACTGAATAAGACCATTTATCTAAAATTCATCAGCTGGAATACTTGCATCATGTGTTATAAATGCATCGTCAGCATCTGGGGGTTACCATTGACCAGAAATTAAACTGGGCTAGCCATACTGTGGCCACAAGAGCAGGATAGAGAGGCTGGGAATTGTGCAACGATTAACTCACCTCCTGACACCCCAAAGCCCGTCCACCATCTAAAGGCACAAGTCAGTACTGTGATGGAGTACTCTCCTCTTGCTTGGATGAGTGCAGCTCCTAAACACAAACACAAGAAGCTTGACACCAAAGCATCCGACTTGATTGTCACCTCATCCACAAACATTCACTCCCTCCACCACCGACGCACAGTAGCAGCAGTGTGTACCATCTATAAGATGCACTGCAGGAATTCACCAAGGCTCCTTCGGCAACACCTTCCAAACCCATGACCACTACCATCTAGAAGGACAAGGGGCGCAGACAAATGGGAACACCACCACCTGGAAGTTCCCCTCCAAGTAAGTCACCATGCTGAAGTGGAAATATATCGCCGTTGCTTCACTGTCGCTGGGTCAAAATCCTGAACTCCCTCCCTAACAGCACTGTGGGTGTACCTACGCCACATGGACTGCAGCGGCTCAAGAAGGAAGCTCACCACCACCTTCTCAGGACAACTAAGGATGGGCAATAAATGCTGGCGCAGCCAGTGATGCCCACATCCTGTGAAATGAATTAAACATGCCAAAGTACCAATAAATCGACAACTGTCCCAGGTTTAAGCCAGTTGTCAATATCACTGCAGTAGCATCCCTGTTAGCAAGTTAATGCTGTTCCATGTACGAGTCACTGATATGGGACTGCAGTGTGATTAACCAGCAACCTGAGAGCCTGGTCACTCCCTGCTCACTACATGAATATCAGGATCGCAGCTCCTGATGATTGACTATTACGGGGGGGGGTGGTGGGGGGCTCAGGTGTCTAGGACAGACTGAGGGGGATGGGAGGTTAGCCTGACAGATCTCAACCCCCTTGAGAATGAACTCTTTCTCACCCGTGTTCCCCTCTTTCAGTGAGACGGGCCGATTCCTGGTGAATAGGACAATCTGAAGACCAGTGAGCCTAGATTTATCCTGAACGAATGTGTCTGCCATCTTATTGTCTTCGAATTCGTCACCACTCACTTGTGCTTGAACTTGTCCTTGGACGACTGCTGGTGAAATGCAGAATGGAACGTCTCCTGCCCCATCGGCATCCGGCCGCCAATATAAACTGTCCTCGGTCAAATACTGCTAACAGCCGAGCATTTGCCAAGCACCATACACTCTCTCCTGAATGCATACAAGGCTCATACTTGTCACCAGGTCAGTTCATATTTTTTTTAAGTTTCTTAAATCGCTGCCCTCCATTTGTCCCTTTGTTCTATTTTTGGTCAAGTTGACCAATTGAAACGACCTGAATGGCGATGGTCTGTTCTGAATGACCGTGTCCATCCTTTCTGATATTGCTCACGTGCTCTCTCGCTCTCACTGCCTGAACCTGTTCCCACATTTCCCATTACTGTTGGGCTCATCCTGGGGCACTGTATCCATTTGCGAGACATGAGATTTTGGAATTTTTTAAATGTTTTAATCGTTTCTAAATATTAAAGATTTTCATTGAAATGTACCCACCATGTGTTTTGTCTTTAGATCCTGAAATGTTTTACTCAGCGCAATGTGAGTGTGAAATAATCTGTCAGGCCCTTAAATGATCACTTTAACATTAGGTATTCTACCGAGGATGATGTCCGGATTGAAGCTCCACCCTAGGCCCAATAGGGCTGTGCAGTACTGAGCACTGCACTCTAGCAGGTGTCCCATTTTATTTTGTTTTTATATTTATGGCATGTGGGCATCACTGGCAAGGCCAACATTTTCCGTCCACTCCTAATTTCCATTGAACTGAGTGGCCTGCTGGGGGCAAATTTCAGGGGCATTTAAGAGTCAGCCACATTTGCGGTGGGTCTGGCGTCACATGTAGGCCAGTCTGGGTAAGGACAACAGGTTTCCTTCCCGAAAGGACACTAGTGAACCAGATGGGTTTTTACAACAATCGTTGAGTTTCATCATCGCCACTATTGAGACGAGCTTCATTTTCTAGACTTGGTGAACTTAAATTCTACGAACTGCTGTAGTGGGATTTGAACCAATGGGCATTCGGTTGGCTCTCTGGATTTCTAGTCCCGTCAGGTTACCACTAATCCCCCATCTCCCCCAGGTGGAATTCAGAGGTGTTTGAATTCAGAACCATGAGACAGGGTAAATTTTTATTTGTTTGCAGGATGTGGGCTTCACTGGCTGGGCCAACATTTATTACCCATCCCTAATTGCCCTTGAAGGTGGTGATGACCTACTGCCTTGAACCAAGGTCAGGATTTGCTGTCCACCCCTAATTGTGAGCGTCATGTCAGGGGACAGTTAAGTGTCAACCACACTTGCTCTGGGTCTGGAGTCATATGTAGGCCAGGTGAGGATGGCAGGTTTTTTTCACTAAAGGACAAATGAAACCAATCCATGTTGTGTAGATACACCCACAATGCTGTTGGGTAGTTCCTGGGTTTTGACCCAGCGACAGTGAAGGAACGGTTATATATTTCTAACTCAGGATGATGAGTGACTTGGAGGGGAACTTCCAGGAGGTGGTGTTCCCTTGTGTCTGCTGCCCTTGTCCTACTAGATGGCAGTGGCCGTGGGTTTGAAAGGTGCTGCCGAAGGATCCTTGGTGAATTCCTGCAGTGCATCTTGTAAATGGTCCACACTGCTGCTACTGTGCGTCGGTGGTGTAGGGAGTGAGTGTTTGTGGATGTGGTGTCGATCAACCGGCTGCTTTGTCCTCGGTCGTGTCAAGATTATTGAGTGCAGTGGAAGCTGCACTCACGCAGGTAAGTGGGGAGTATTCCATCACACTCCTGACTTGTGCCTTGTAGATTGTGGGCAGACTTTAGGCAGTCAGGAGGTGGGTTACTCGCCACAGGATTCACAGCCTCTGACCTGCTCTTGTAGAAATGGTATTTATGTCGATAGTCCAGTTCAGTTTATGGTCAAGGGTAACCGCCAGGATGTTGATAGTCGGGCATTCAGTGACAGTAATCCCATTGAATGTCAAGGGATGGTTAGGTCCTCTCTTGTTGGACAGGGTCATTTCCTGACACTTGTGTGGTGTGATTGTGACTATCCACTTGTCAGCCCAAGCCTGGATATTATCCAGGTCTTGCTGCATTTGGACATGGACTGCTTCAGTGTCTGAGGAGTCACGAATGGTGCTGAACATTGTGCAATCATCATCGAACATTCCCACTTCTGACCTTATGATGGAAGGAAGGTCATTGATGAAGTAGCTGAAGATGGTTAGGCCAAGGACTCTGCCCTGAGGAACTCCTGCAGTGAAGTCCTGGAGCTGAGTTGACTGACCACCAACAACTAAAGCCATCTCCCTTTGTGCTAGGTATGACTCCATCCAGCGGAGAGTTTTCCCCCTGATTCCCATTGACTCCAGTTTTGCTAGGGCTCCTTGATATCAAGGGCAGTCACACGCACTTCATCTCGAGAGTTCAGCTCTTCTGTCCATGTTTGAACTAAGATTGTAATGAGGTCAGGAGCTGAGTGTCCCTGGCAGAACCCAAACTGGGCGACAGTGAGCAGATTATTACTAAAGTGCTGCTTGATAGCACTGATGACCCCTCACTGATGATCGAGAGCAGGCTGATGGGGTGGCAATTGGCTGGGTTCGATTTGTCCTGCTTTTTGCACACTGGGCAAAATTTCCACATAGCCGGGTAGATGCCAGCGTACTAGATCTACTGAAAGAGCTTGGCTAGGGGTGCGGCAAGCTCTGGAGCTCAAGCCTTCATTACTATAGCTGGAATATTGTCAGGGCCCATACCTTTTACAGTAACCATTGCCTCTTGGGTGAGGAATGGCAGCGGAATGGTGAGGTGGGGACATGAACGTTTTGACACAGCAAGTGGTAATGACCTGGAGCTCGCTGCTCACCAGGGTGATCCAAGTGGAAATGATTGATTTCTGAATGAAACTGGGCCCTTGAGGCAAGGCAGCTCTCTGGGCAATAGTAGCTGCATGGGAATGAATGGGGCTGCTCTGTGGGAGCTGGCATTGACAGTGGGCTGAATGGCCTGCAGGTGGGACATAAAGGACTGACTCCAGGTGGGAAGAGGAGGGTGTGTCGAAGGTTTAAAAATGAACTGATTCTCTGCTGTACTAACTTGGCCTAACACTCGTGCCTCTCTCTGAAGTCAGGAACGATCATTTTCCCTTGTGAGGGGCCATCGTGTTCGATGTTGGGGATCGGCGAGACCCTAATGTAAGATTTGGAGTGACTCTGACTTAGAGTCAAAGTCAACAGGGCTGAGCGACATTGAATGTCGGATATCACTGATTTATTGTACCTAACATTTAGCATGTTGAGGGTAGATAGTGTCCTCATGGTAATGTTGGAATTGATTCATACAGCCTGGAATTATAAAGCTAGTCTCCATAATGGTGACCAGGACAATTGTAACTAACCACAACTTTTAAAAAAACCATCAGGTTCACTAATGTCCCTTTAGGGAAGGAAATCTGCCGTCCTTACCCGGTCTGGCCTACACGTGACTCCACACCCACAGCAATGTGGTTGACTTTTAAATGCCCCCTGAAATGGCCGAGAAAGACATTCAGTTCCAGGGTAGTTAAGGATAAGCAGCAAATGCTGGCTCTGCCAGCGACGCCCAGGTCCCGAGAAAGAATGAAGATAAGGGAAGTGCTCCCTGGCAATTGACCTTAAACAGCCTCGCTCCAATTTAAATTCAATTAAAAAGCCTGAAGCTCGCCTCAGTCATGGTGACCATGAAGCTATCGCACATTGTTGTAAAAACCCATCTGGTTCACTAATGTCCCTTTAGGGAAGGAAATCTGCCGTCCTTAACCGGTCTGCCCAACATGTGACTCCAGACCCACCGCTAATGTGGTTTACTCTTTTAATTGCCCCCTGAAATGACCCAGCAAGACACTCAGTCCTCAAGCGCGATTAGGGAGGGGCGTTATATGTCGGCCCAGCCGGCTCCGCTCCAATCCCGTGATCGAGTAACGCGAACAATAATAATAGATAATGAAAAATCTATAATCGCTGGCTTTGCAGAATTGACCAGAAACAGTTCGGTATGAGTGAGGCAGAGCGGTTGGAAAGCTCCCCAGCTTCTCAATCCACATGGACAGCGGCGGTTCAAGGAGACGGTCCACCATCACCTTCCTAAGGGATGGCCAATACATGGGTGGCCTCGTCAGCGATGCCAAACTCCTGTGAAAGAGGAACATAAGATGAAAAGCGGAGAAAACTGAGACCCGTTTTACCTGGGACTGCGACAGCGGCGAGGGCGGTGTAGTATATGGCATAGAACGGGCCCCTTGGTGGAAAGTGCATCTTCTGAGAGGAGTAGCGGCGAGAAGCACCCAAACTCTGTTCGGCTATTGAAGTGGGCATTATTATACCTCAGATTTAAACCCCCCCCCCCGCCCACCCCACCCCCAGAGACACAATTAAGGATCCTAGAATGTGCTTGTCTAACTTTGAACAAAGAAGTGAGGTTGAGTCACCCATTTATATTAATTACGGCCATTGAACAAACACATACAAGCGCAGCCCCTTGGACTGGAGTTTCCGATGCAGGAGAATGATCTCGGCTGATTCCCACAGAATGCTAGAAGGAAATGTCGAACACTTATCCTGAGGTCTGTCCGATCACATTGGAAGCCGCCCGTGATTCCTAGAATATTTTCAGGGCATAAATTCAAAACACTGATAATCTCCCAAAAGGTCATTAATCTATGGAATTCTCCCCCCATTACTGAAAATAAACCTACTATTCTAAAACATATGAAGTATGGCATTAGGCACCTAGAACACAAAGTTACTGTTAGATCTAAGTGTCAGGTGCATGTTCAATATTAGATCGGTATATCAGGTAGACATTTATTCATGGCCTCAAGTTAAAGTTAAAGGTGGCTGCTGGACCGGACTGTCAGGTACAGGTTCAACTGTAGATCTTGATATAAGTTACAAGGTCATTGTTGGACTGGAGTGTCGGGTACAAGAGCAGTAATACACCACATTTCAATCACATGGTCACCGTTTGACGGTGACATCACTTGGACCGGTTCATCAAATGGCAAAGTCATTGTTAGCACAGGGCACCATTTCCATGGACACCAATATTCCATGGTTATCAATTGCAAGGTTATTGTTAAACCGGAGTGTCACTTACAAGGGCAGATTTAATGTTAAACTAGATTATCAGCTCAATAATCACTGACAGTCCATGGGTCTTAGTTACAAGGTAGCTGTTAGAGCTGACAACAGTTTAAAATTATCAATCTATTACCAATTTTGAAGTTTCCTTTTTGATCATTAGATAATCAACACCCTTTCATCCTTTCAGACTATGACTGCTCCTGTCCATCCTGTGACACTTGTGCTATCTTCATCCCCTGAGAAATGATTTGAAAGGCTAAATTTGCTGGTATCATTTTATCTCAGTAATAATCAGAACTCCGGAATCGAAACTGTTCATTCCTGATCAGTGCTGTTATCCTGCAGGATTCCATAAGTCTGTTCTTTGTCACAGTGTAAGGTGCTGTATTCAGTTAATATTCAACAACAAACACGAATTACTGATTTCTGGCGGCTCGGAGGTTAAATGCGTTTGGTAGTGTTTCTGCCCCATTTTGTGCGCCTGTTGGGCGATTATGACAACCAGGACACTACAGGAACCCCGCGCAGCGGGTTAGCCAGAGGGGCTTGTATAGAATTTCAAACTGTGTCGTCATGCTGCAGTTCTGGATTATGCTGTGCAGAAATAGGATTGGGCTGGGATATTTAGGAATCCTGTAGAGAAATTGATCGAGCAATGGAATCGTAAAAGTTCACAGCTCATTAGGACCCATCGTGCCCTCGCCAGCTTTTTACAAAGAGCTGCCCAGTTAGTCCCAATATCTTTCTCTTTCTTCATAACCCAGCAGCTTTTCCATTTCAAATATTTGTCCAATTCCCTTTTGAATGTTAAGAAAAACAATATTGAAAAAGGTGCAGGAGCTCCGGCAGTGTCCATGCTCAGTGTGTGAAAACTAACAAAGTTTCCCTGACCTATTGTCGGCATTTTATTTTATTCAAAATATATTGCAGTTCATATAATATCATTAACATTTATTGAGATCACATTGACAAATCGACCATCAAGGAATCATGTCTGACCCCAGTGATCTGTGAAAAATGTAACCAGATCAAATGCAGCCACTAGCGGGCGCTCCAGTGGCGCAATCGGTTAGCGCGCGGTACTTATAGAGCAGTGCGATCAGTGGGCTATGCCGAGGTTGTGAGTTCGAGCCTCACCTGGAGCAGAGATTTTACTGGAGCTACTACATGTGGGACCACATTTGGATCCGAGATTCTTGAATTAATGACACGGTTTTCAGCCGGCAGCATTGCAATGACAGAGCACAAGCGCACCCCTGACCCCCGTACTGGTTTATTAAATTCTGTTACACAGAGGTGTTGTACAGAAAGATCAACAGCGACTCATTTACCATCTCTTGCATGCTTGTAACTTGTTCTATTTGACTAAAAACGTCAAGAAAATCATGATTAAAGTGTTGCACTTCCACCACTGATCACACAAGATAACACCCGGCTGGAAGTGGTTAGTTAATCCTGCTCCCCAGGTTCCACGGTGACAGACAGTCTGCTCCTTGATGCAGTTCCTGATACACGCACGGGGAAAGCAGATATCACCTGGCTCATGAACCGTACATGGATTAATGTCAAGCTGACCATTGGGGCCAAGCTGATGGTGTATTAGGTCTGTGTCCTCAGTACCTTGTCTGGCTGTGAAACAAGGAGGACTTACACCTATCAAGGAAAGAAACTCCGCGACTTCCATCTGTGCTGTGTGCGGTGGTTATTGGGTATCTTCTGGCGGGACACAGTCAGGAAGCGGCAGTCCTCACAAAGACAGAGCTCCCAAGTCTGTTAGGCTCAGCAAACAGTTGGATTGCTCGGGCCCGTTTACAGGATGGAAGGTGGTCACATAGCTAAGGGCCAGGCGGCCAGTAAGAGGCCCAAAGCTCCGCTTGTATGACACTCACACGCATGATATGGAGGCCCTAATTCGCGATTATCATACATGAATTTCACTGGATGACGACAGAGGAAGATGACGATACTTCCTGTGGACTGTTGTGCATCACCATGATGTCCATTGGCTACAGCGGCTTGGCAACAGACGCCAAGACTGGAAACAACAACCCAGAACATCACTTGTAGCTTCACGTGAGACACTTGTGACAGAAACTGCCCCTCAAGGATTGAGCCCAGCCATCAGAAACTGTGCAGCACCTGGAGACAACCCATCTGAATAGATTCGTTTGTTGCATGTCCATCATCTTTCATGAATGGAAGGATGACGAAGATCATTGTGAAATTCACTTGCAAACAATATGACGTGTCTCACACACAAACACACACTCACATACACATACACACACACACACACAGGCAAACACACACAGACGTACATGCGCACACATAAACAGACACACACCAATACATACATACAGACAAACACACACACAGGCACACACACACATACAAAGACACAGACGTACATAGGTGCACACAGACATACATGCATACATGCACAAAGACACACACACACACACAAACACACGCACATACGCATAAACGCACACAGAAATGCACGCTCATTCACAGACAGAGAAGCACACAAAGACACACACACACACAGGAGCACAACCTCAAGGACAAATACAAAAACACACACACAGACACATAAACACATACAAAAACACACACAACACAGACACACACATATACACACAAAGACACAAACCACACACACTGACACATGCCGACACACACAGGCACACTCTCACATATGCAAAAATACACACACACAAACGCACAGACGCAAACAATGACCACATGTCCGTCCTTGGCCTGCTGCAATGTTGCAGTGAAGCTCAATGCAAACTGGAGAAACAGCACCTCATCTTCCGACTTTACAGCCTTCCGAACTTAACATTGAGTTCAGCAATTTCAGATCACGAACTATCTCCTCCATCCTGACCCCCTTTCCGATCCCCCTTTTTCCAATAATTTATAATTTAAAAAAAATATTTTTCTTTTCCCACCTATTTTTAAATTTATTTCGATCTATTGTTTTATCGCCACCTTTTAGCCCATTTAGATCCCTTCCCCCCACCCCACCCCTACTAGGGCCATCTGTCACTTGCTTGTCCTGCTTGCTACCCTTAATGTCGCCATTAACACATTCCTTAGATAATATCACCACCGTCAACA
The DNA here is from genome assembly GCF_964194155.1 of Cetorhinus maximus. Lineage (NCBI taxonomy): Eukaryota > Metazoa > Chordata > Chondrichthyes > Lamniformes > Cetorhinidae > Cetorhinus > Cetorhinus maximus. The sequence continues at coordinate 61,346,323 of NC_135901.1, read as the reverse complement.
CCCCTTTGTCTTTTTATCTATGACATCTTTGGCAGTCTCTTTTTTGCCTCCACCTATAACAAGCCCCCTATCCAGCTCAACCTGTCCCACCTCCTCTACCAGCTTATATTTCACCTAATTTCTCAATTTCCTTAGTTCTGATGAAGAGTCATACAGACTCGAAACGTTAACTGTATTCCTCTACACAGATGCTGTCAGACCTGCTGAGTTTTTCTAGGTATTTTTGTTTTTGTTTCAGATTTCCAGCATCCGCAGTATTTTGCTTTTATCTGAGAGAGAGAACAATACGTTTCAGTGAGTTAGACACTGTCTCAGGTAGAGAGATGACAGACATTAAGTGAATGTGGTGACAAACGTGCCCATCTTAGCAAAGAAATGGTTGGTACGACATGAATGTCTAAACGAGAACACACAACAGAATATACTGTCAATGAATATTTACATTATTAGACGATCTGTAGTTATAGTTTGATTAAGAGAAAATAAAATAAAATGAAACATTCTGGTGAAGATACATCTTTTATCTTTGTGGAATGACGCAGCATGATTTCTTTTCACACCGACACACAGAACAGGTGATGTCTCATATGTAATTCTGTTGGCTGTAATGAAACTGAATATTAGGAGCTGCGCGGAACAAACAGTCAATGGGAAACCTGTAGTTTTAGGCCAAAGTCAGAGGCCCATTTCTAACTCAACGTTCACCTTATAGAGACATAGAATAGTGTAGTAACAACAGAGATATAGCCTGGTGTGGTAATTACTGAGACAGGGCCTAGTGCAATTTAAGCAGAGACACTACTAGAGAGGCCATCTAATGTTACTTAAGGAAATACATGACCTATTGCACGAATAACAGAGGCGGTGACGAGTGCTATATTAACATAGACTGCTGTAATAGCGGAGACGGGGCTAGTGCAATTGTTAATGATACAGGGCCTGGGTCAACATCAATTGAAATAGGGCAGTTATTACAGGCAGAGGGCAAAGATTAATTGCTTCCTAGAGAGAGTCTAAGTCGTAATAACGGAGACTGCCTCCAGTGTAAGAGAGACAGATCTGATCTCGTGAAGTAAAAACAGGGAAAGGGAGAGTGGAATAGAAGCAGAGACAAAGGTACAAAGACAAAGTCTTTGCAAAGACAGGATCCATTTTAAGTAAAAAGACGGACAATCTCGAGTGTGATACAGGCTGATACAGAGTCCAATGTAAATTGTCCTGAAATACGGTCTAGATGAATATAAGTGCAGACATGATTGAGTGTGTTATAAACAGCGCCGTGACCGAGTGAAACATAAGGCAGTGCCGAGTGCAGTAATAATTGAGACCGGACCTTGTGTAATACGAACCTGCCTAGTGTAGTAATAACACAGACCGGATCCAGTTTAAGAAAACTGATACACGGTCTAGTGCAGCTTCACATAATTCAGGGCTCTTTGTAATATAATCTGACGCAGTGCCTGGTGAATTAAATACCGGCAAATGTACGAGGTCAATAAAAACAGAGACATGAACAAGCCCAGCAATAACAAAGTCATGATAAAGGACAATAACAACAGAAATAGGGAATTGTGTGATATGAATGGAGGCATGTATTGGTGCAGCATTACCTGAGACAGGGTCCAGTTTGATAGACATGTGGCAGGTTCTACTGGAGTAATAGCTGAGACAGAGTTTGTGAAATGCAAATGAAAACATGTTCTAGTTTTCTATAACCAGAGACAAGCTCTTGTGCAGTGCCAACTGGGGCATGGCTTATTGTAACTTTAGCCGAGACCTGCTTCAGTGCAGTCATGACTGAGATAGTGCCAACTGTATTGTGGCCCTAGTCCAGTACATAAACAACTGTGGCTGAGCCAATTACAGAAACAACTGAGAGATGACCTTCTCTAATATGATCAGAGACATGTCCTAGTCTAATAGAAATAGAAACGGCGTCTAATTTAATATGAAACTCTTTCGGGTTATCAACAGTCACAGATTGCAACTCTTTCAAGTACAATCACAGTTCTTGGTTTCCGGGAGTGGGACATGAACCCACAACCCTCTGATTCAAAGGCGAGGGTGCTATGAACTGAGCCACAGCTGACACCTCTCTAAGTTATCATGAACAGAGACAGTGCCAAATGCAGTAATAATTGAGACCGCGTCTGCTTCATGTGATGTGAGCAATCACGGTTTCACTGCCACCCACTGGTCAAACGTTGCTACTGCAGGTGTTGTGAAAATGTCGATTGCATTTCCTATTTCTGACATCAATGGTTAAAATCAGAAATAATGGAAAACGTAGTCGGCAGGATCTGAACCTGCGCGGGGTAACCCCAATGGATTTCAATCCATCGCCTTAACCATTCGGCCACGACTACAGACCTTGGCAGCATGCCTGTATTATTTATATGAATTCATAGAATGGTTACTGCAGAGAAAGAGGGCCTTCTGCCCGCCCTGTCTCTGTCACAACCTAGCCAGGCATGCACGCGCGTTATTTCCTATGTGAAAATTCAGGGAGATCAATGTTGTTTCCTCTTGGAGCCTCAGCTTGTTCTAAATTTCAAACTGTGGAAAGTAATCGACCTACAAGAGCCACAAGGTTGCAATGCATTCCTCTCAATCATCAATAACGTCATTCACATCTTCCACTTCTTTGCTGCACCTCCTTCCAAACATTGCAAACTCCACTTGCATCGTTCATCCTGATATTTTTCTCTGACATTTTAATATGAAGCTGCACAACGAATGTTAATCAAGTTTGTGATGGTGAATATTTGTCCATCCCCTCGGGGAACTGAAGCACATTGACACACATAGAGATATACACCAAGAGTGACAGAGGCCGATGGAGAGAAAAACACTCAGAAAGCAAGGATCTCACCAACTTGGCCAATTATTGTTCCATTTCAGACTCCAAATGTAGTGAATGTTTGCAGATGAACAGGACTAAGAAACGCGGGGGTGTTTGGGTGGTTTAGTTATTCATTTGACTGATAATTTATTCTGCAGACAGTTTGTGTCCATCAGGAGTGGGAAGAAGGGGAGTTGGGAGGATTTGAACCAGGTGGAAAAACGCCTTAACCACCCGGCCAGGACACCTGGGTAAAGGCTGCATGTTGTTTGTTTAAAATAATAGAATGAATACAGGGAGTTCCAGTGAAAGAAGGTCTTCCAGTCCGTGCCATTGTCCCACCTTTTCCCAGTCACCCTGGGATTTACACAGCCTCTCCTCATTCTTCCAAATGAAATACAACACGGCACAATTCAGCTGCCCCTTCACAGCATGGAGAATTTTTGGGAATCGCCTCAAATAACAAAGCACCAGAAAGTTTGGCAGTGAAGCCCAAATCATCAGAGAGATCGAAACCTGAACCAGCAGCTGAGCCCACTCGGCCTCACTACCACATTCAGATTAGACACAAACATTGTCTTCACCAACATTGACACTGAATTAGAATATTAAAAATAATGTTCAGGAATAGGCCATTCGGCCCCTCGAGCATTCTCAGCTACTTAATAAGATCAGGTGAAAACTTCAATCATCCTCCGCTTTGTGACATCCAGAAGTTTAGTTGCTGAACAGTCTCCACTCAAAATAAAGAGAGAAATGTCCTGTTAACTGCTTTTTTATTTTCGCTGATATGAAGTCAGAGAACTAACATGGATAATATTTGGGTAGTGAAAATAGGAAACTGAACCACATTGACACACACAAAATCACAAATATGCGCGTTGTTAAGATTTGAAATAGTGAATATTTTCACACTGTCTTTCAATGTGCAGAAAGTGGAGCTGTGATCAGCTTATAGCTCAGAAGCTGTACAACAAGAATGTATATAACAGGCTGATGCTCACGGTGCCTGTTTGGAGTCGGTGAGCTGCTTCTTACGATTGAGACCATTTAAATATCGTTCAACGAGTCCAGTTCCAAATTCTGTGCTCAAAATGATAAGAAAACTCGCTGAATTTGTCTATTGTCTTGAATTCAAAGCATCCCATGGAAGATAAGAAAGTTCATCTTAACCGTGGTGTTAGGAAACATAAAATGACAGAAAGTTACAGCAAAGAAAGAGGCCATTCGGCCCTGTATGCTGCTTTCAAAGAACAGTGTGATTGGTTGATCTGAATATTCAAAGATATTCGTCATTTAGGAAGAATGGGGAAAAAGGAAAACGAGGCGGGGTCGCGCTGTTAATAAGGAACGAGATCGGTACATTAGTGAGAGAGGATCTTAGATTGAAGGATCAAGATGTAGAATCAGTTTGGGTGGAGCTAAGAAACAGAAAGAGGCAGCAAACATTGATGGGAGTTCTTTATAGGCCGCCAAACTGTAGTGGAGTTTACTTTTATAAACTTCACCAAGGACAAGTTTCTTTGACCAAATGGTCTGTGTCGGATGAACACAAGTGTCCTCTTCAGCCAATGAGAAGAACCATTGCTGTTGGCTGGAACATGAAATCGATACTTTCCTCCTTTAAGGCAGTTCTTAAAGCTGCCCCCTTTGACCGAGCTTTTAGTCATCTGACCGAATATGTGGCTCGGTGTCACACTTTGTTATATAATGCACCTGGGGAACGCCTTGTGACGTTTCATGAGGTACAAGGAGCTTAATAAATATAATTTGTTGTTGTAGTCCATATATAGAAAGAGACAAACTCCTCTTGCCTCTTTCATCCTGATATTTTTCACTATAACTTTTTAATGTGAAGTTGCATAGCTAATGTGAATACAGTTTGTGTTCGTTAAAATGTGTTCACCTCCTCGGGGAACTGAACCACATTGACCCACACAGGGGAACACAAGCAGAGATATACACCGAGACTGACAGGGGCCTAAGGAGAGAAGCATGCCAGAAAGAAATCATGTCACCAAATTGGCTAATTTTTTTTTTCCAGTTCCGACTGGAGATTTGCAGAAGGCAGAGAAATGAATGGAAATAAGAGACCACGGATGTGTTTGGATCTCTTTTCCTCGATTCAAACGTTCATTAATTCCGTCTGCGCACGGTTAAAATCGGAAGTAATGGAAAACGTAGTCGGCAGGATTTGAACCTGCGTGGGGTAACCCCAATGGATTTCTAATCCATCACCTTAACCACTCGGCCACGACTACAAAAGCTATTACGCTTATCACATTATTTATATGAATTCATACAATGGTTACAGCAGTGAAAGCGGTCTTTCTGCCCGTCTTGTCAACATTTTCCCCAAAACCCTGCAATTTATCATGTCTTTCCTCGTTCTTCCGACCAAACTGGGAATGAAAGAATGAGAATGATCCACCCTGGCCTGTAACCGCCCCATCAGTCTACTCTCCATCACCAGTAAAGATATGGAAGTGGTCATCAACAGTGCTATCAAGCGGCACTGACTTAGCAATGACCGGCTCAATGATGCCCCTTTTGGGTTCCATAAGGACCACTCAGCTCCTGATCTCATTACAGCTTTGGTTCAAACATAGATAAGAGAGCAGAACTCCAGAGATGGGGTGAGAGTGACAGCCCTTGACATCAAGGTAGAATTTGACCAACTGTGGCATCAAAGAGCCCTAGCAAAACTGGAGTCAATGGGAATCAGGGGAAACTCTCCGCTTGTTGGAGTCATACCTAGCACAAAGGAAGATGATTGTTGTTGTTAAAGGTCAGTCAGTGGGGAAGTTTGCCGATGATTGCACAATGTTCAGCCATGCCCCACTCCACAGATACTGCAGCAGTCCATGTCCAAATGCAGCAAGGCGTGGGAAATATCCAGGCTTGGGCTGACAAGCGACAGGAAACATACAAGTGTCAGGCAATGGCCATCTCCAACATGAGATAATCCAACCATCGCTCTTGATGTTTAATGGCGTTACCATATCTGAATCACTCACTATCAACATCCTGGGGGTTACCATTGACCAGAAACTGAACTGGATGGGCCATATAAACACTGACTACAAGATCAGGTCAGACACTAGGAATCGTGCAACGAGTAACTCACCTCCTGACTCCCCAAAGCCTGTCCACCATCTGCAAGGCACAAGTCAGGAGTGTGATGGAATTCTCCCCACTTGCCTGGATGAGGGCAGCCCCTGCAACACTGAAGAGGCTGGACACTGTCCAGGGCAAAGCAGTCCACTTGACTGGCACCACATCCACATTCACTCCCTTCACCACTGACGCACAGTAGCGGCAGTGTGTGCCATCTACAAGATGCACTGCAGGAATTCACCAAGGCTCCTGAGACACCAGTGTCCAAACCCACGATCATGACTAGCCAGATGGACAAGGGCAGAAAACACATGGGAACACCACCACCTGGAAGTTCCCTTTCAAGTAACTCACCATCCTGACTTGGAAATATATTGTCGTTCCTTCACTGTCGCTAGGTCAAAATCCTGGAACTCCCTTCCTAACAGCACTATGGGTGTCGCTACACCTCATGGACCGCAGCGGTTCAAGAAGGCCGACCACCTTCCCAAGGGCAATTAAGGATGGGCAACAAATGCTGGCCTAGACAGCGAATCTCACATCCCGTGAATGAATAAAAAAAGATCCAGGTTAGCCTGCAAATTATATCGCTTTGTTCTCCTTCACTGCAAACGTCAGTGCCTGGAGCAAGTCTGACGTATTGGCTCAGGTGAGGAACGAGCTGAAGCTTTCAATATTGGTTTTCTTAACACGGAGTTTCCAAATGGGAATTGTGCAGGGCGAAGGAGAAAGAGAAGGAAATTGTCATAAATTATAAAGCTCTTTGTACAAAACTGACATAGACAGGATGGGTGGAAGGTCCTCTTACTGAGCTGTGCCATTTGATGAGGACATTGTTGATCAGTCTGTCTCCAGCATTCCTAATGAGAACAGCCGAATTCCATTTCTTCAAAACAAAGACCCAAAGTGCTGCTGCATGACGTCACCATTTAACATTCCAGACAGCTTCATTGGGATCTTTACAGCGCAGGGTTTGTGCAGGGCATTGGGGATCACGGTCACCTCATACACGAATGGTTCTCTGTTTGAAACCAGGAAGTAGCATTATCAAAATACAGAGCGGGGAAAAGTTGCATCGTTGCTGTTTTTTTGTGAAATAGTCAATGACTGTATATCTCACAGCCATGTGACATTTATACTTCCCAGGTTTTGAATGATATTCTGAAAAATGCACTGTCCTTAAGAAATGGAGAAGGATGGGGGCCGAATTGCACTAAGATAGTTCGCACATGTTTGAGCTGTTGAATGAGCTGCTGATGTGCTGTGTTATCTGATGATTCTAACATTAGATCAATTTCTCTGCCGCATGGCTGAGGTTTTCAGCCGAATTATACTTCCACAAAGCAAGGTTCAGAAGTGCACTAAGACTGCACGGCTTGACGTTCTCGGTCGTTTGCAAAGAGCTGCGCTTGTTTTTGTTGTGTTGTGGTTATCACATTTGCTTTAGACACCGAAGATTCCCTGATTCGAAATTCACTGCAGAACAGCATTTGTGGAAATTTTTCTTGCTGTCATTGACAACCTGGGTCTGTGTGACAATGAATTTTGATGAGATGGGAGGAGGGGGAGGGGGGAGGGAAAACATTGAATGCTTCTTCTTTGAGTGCTTTTGAACCACCAAGCTTTCAGTTAACAGCCGAATGCACTGACAAATGGTACCAGACAGACTGATGCAACTTCTGCGTTCCTTGTACAAAAAGTCTCTTTGAACACCAGAACATAACTTTCTCAGCTTTTGAAAAATGCGCTGCCTTGTTGGTTTTTTTAAAAAATTATTTTTAAGACCAAGTGAATAACTTCAGACTTGCTACATTTCCTGCTGTCTTGCTAAGCAATCACCTAACCCATCTAACTTTGCAGCCTCTCATTGTCCAACCCATCGCCTACTTTTCCACAGAACTTGGTTTCATCAATTAAACTTTAACCACAGGCTCCAGCGAGAGTTGAACTCGCGACCCCTGGTTTACGAGACCAGTGCCCTAACCACTGACCTATGGGGCCAACTGCCAACTACAATGCACGGAAAGTTGACCATAATCAGTGGACGAGGACCAGGGTAAAGTTCCAAACGAATGACATTTGACCGGCCTGGAAATGTCTGAGAGGGAGAACAGGAAGTTAAAAGATGCGGCATGAAAGCGGCAGAATTTGACGTGTGTCAGTTTCTTTCAGTGATGAATTTCTGCCGTGTGTCGCCTTGTCAGTTTCACAGGTGCCGCAGGGATGAGGTTGGCGGCACCTGGTTAAAATGAGGAATAATGGGAACTGTAGTCAGCAGGATTCAATCCTACAGGGGGAAAACCCAATGGATTTCAAATCCATCACCTTAAACATTGAGGTATGAGTAACAGCTGCTCCAGAGCTCAAATGTGTTCTTATCAAATCAGAGATGGCGACAAAATAAGTCATTCGGCCCATCGTGTCTGTGCTGGCTCTCTGGAAGAGCAACTCAATCAATTCCACACGCCCGCCTTTCCCCCACAACAACTTATATTGGGATCTTTACAGCGCAGGGTTTATAGAGGCGAGTGGGGTCATATTCGCTTCACATATGATGGAGCTGCGGTTTGAAACCTGGTAAGAACATTATCCAAGCTTGTTTATTTGAATGAGGAAAAGTTCGATAATTTACGTTTGTTGTAAATATGAACACGAGGGTTGGAATCCTGCTGAGTAAAGTTTTCACCATTTTTGATTTTAACCAAATTAATTATCAATTAATTATAAGGAAACCCATCCAAATACACGGTTATTTTCTGATTCCCATTCATTTGTCAACATTCAGGGAATTTGCTTTCGGAAATGGAACAAACACTGAGCCAAGTTGGTGACAGCCTTGCTTTTTGTGTGTGTGTGTCTCTCCTTAGGCCTCTGTCACTCTCGGTGTATATTTCTCTGTGTCTGTTCCTCTGCGATTGTCAATGTGGTTCAGTTCCCTGAGGGGGTGAAAACGTTTTTAACGTCACAAACTTGATTCACATTAGTTCAGGTTAAAATGTCGATGAGAAAAGTATCAGCGTGAAAGATAAAACAGGAGACTGGTCCTTTCTATATTTATCCTACAACAACAACTTGTATATATAAAGCGTCTTTAACCTGTTGAAACGTCACAAGGCGTTACCCAGAAGCATTATATAACAAAGTGTGACACCAAGCCTCATATTCGGTCAGATGACTAAAAGCTCGGTCAAAGGGGGAGGCTTTAAGAACTGTCTTAAAGGAGGAAAGTATCGATTTCATGTTCCAGCTCTTCTCATTGGTGAATAAGTCAAATGTGTTCAACCTAAACAGACCATTTGGTCGGAGAAAGTTGTCTCTGGTGAAGGAGATCGGGAATTTTTTTAAGAAAGTCAAAAGTTGCCTCCATAATCCAAATGTCAAGCCTTATTGGTAGTTTCCCTGATGTCCAGTGACTCGGGATTGGCGCTTCCATTGGACCAACAGCGAATAGGGTGGAGGGTTTTGGAAATTGAAAGTTACACATGAGTAGCTTGTGGGACTATTTCACCTCACTGTCGATTTCATGTTCCAGCTCACAGCAACTGTTGTGTGCATTGGCTGAAGAAGTCATTTATCTTGAACCTAAACAAGCAGTTTTGTGGTGAAAGAGATCTGAACTCAAAAACAATAGGCAAAAGCAGCGTAGACAAGCCGAATCGAAAAGAATCTGGTGCAACTTCCCTGGTGGTCTAGTGGTTAGGATTCAGCGCTCTCACCGCCGCGGCCCGGTTTCGATTCCCGGTCAGGGAATGTCAATTTATTGAATTTGTCGAAACGAGTGTCGATCACTCATTGATTGGAAACGTTTAAAAACTCCACCAGAATCAGAGGAGTGAGAGTTTAAGTTTTGCCTCAGAGCCGGAAAACATCATACTCGTGAGTGGAAGTGAAGGAAGAGGAGAAGAGAAGGGCTGTTTGCAAAGAACTGACTATAGAAATGTTGGTGTGAGGCAAAATATGGGTGGGAGAATTATGAATTTTGCTGCTTCCTGTTTACACTGGCACAAATATCACTCCTGATGGATCATCCAATCACTACTGCTCTTTGAAAGCAGCACGCCCGGCCGAATGGCCACTTTCTGTGCTGTAACTTTCTATAATTTTATGTTTCCCAACAGCACGGGTCATTCTGCCATTTTATAACCCACTCGAGCGAGATGTACTTTCTTACCTTGTATTCGGCTCTTTTGAAACCAAAACACGGAGCAAATTCAGCGAGTTTTCTTGTCATTTCCAGCACGAGATTTGTCACGAGACTAATTGAGCGACACATTAATGGTGCCAATCCTTCACTGGAGCTCACCGAGTCCAAAGAGCAATGTTATCATCAGCCTGTTTTGTATCTTCTTGCAGTACATCTGCTGAACAATATAAGCTGATCACAGCTCTGCTTTCTTCACATTGAAACCCAGTGTGAAAATCAATTTCAAAGCTGAACAACTGGGAGGAGAGTGACTGTGGATAATCGACACTGAGCACATTCCTGTAATCAGTATCTGGGAGAACCAGGAAGATGAGATCCAGGTGTCTCTTTACCCACGAGCTTTACCCATTCCCACGAACTGGCTGTGTCTGCATCGAGCAGCTAATTGACCTGGGGGCTGGACGGGCGGAGGGAGCTGGAGGCGAGGCAGGGACAGGAGCAGAATGAGATGCGACAATAAAAGTGCTTTGAATTTGACGTCTATCAGTTGCTTTCAGTGATGAATTTCTGCCTTATAAGTTTCACAGGAGCCGCAGTGATTAGTTGGTGTTTTTTAAAGCAACAAGATTTAAAAGTAAAAAGATAAAAGCAAATTACTGCGAATGATGGAAATCGGCAACAAACACAGAAACTGCTGGAAAAACTCAGCAGCTGGAGGGAGAAACAGGGTCAATGTTTCCAGACCGTACGACTCTTAATCAGATTTTTAAAACATTACAGCGCCCAACGTGGGGCTCGAACCCACGACCCTGAGATTAAGAGTCTCATGCTCTACCGACTGAGCTAGCCGGGCATGTGAAAAACTGTCTCGTATCCCAACTTACATGGATAAACCTGTTGCTTTGCACCTGATACCTCAGCTTGGTCGGAATTTTAAAGCGCGGAACGTAATCGGCCTACAAGTGCCCCAAGGTTGCAATGCATTCCTCTCAATCATCAATAACATCATTCACATCTTCCACTTCTCAGCTGCACCTCCTTCCAAATACTGTCATCCATTTTCCTCAGGATTTTCTCCTGGATTTAATATTTACCTCCTTTCTGCCCTCATTTTGAAATCAGGCTCACTTCATTATCCAACACAAATTGAATTGCAAACCTGACGGACAAACAATGGAAAACAAGTCACTCGGTAACACAAATCCCATGGTGCTCATTTTCAGATTCACAACAGTCAGTTTTTCAATAAAATGGGGGAATTTTACAGTGAAAAGAATTAGAAAGTTGGTGTGACTTTTATTTGTGCCTCACTCACTCGGGTATTCTGTAAATGCTGCTCCGAGGTGTAGTGAGCGGGATATACTGTACCTGCATTTTCCTGAGCCTGTGCTTGGTGTATTGGGAGGTTTGGCCTGGGTTGGAGTATCTTGCGTCCCAGGGATGGGCAGTAACCCGCTGATTGAAGCTGCAGTCGCCGCTTTCTGCTGGCAGCGGGTGATTGGAGAGTGCAGGGCCAGAATATTGCTGCTTTTCTGCTTTTCCCTGTCTCACTCACTGTGGAGCTGAGGAAGAGAGAATAATTGATAGGTTCGTTTGATTCCAACAATTTCATGGATTTCTAATGGGTTAGATGAAGGTACAGAGTGGGTCCAAATCTTTTCTCATTGTATTTGACAGAAAACGTAATTTTAAAAAGAAGCTGTTTTTGTGGGAGCTCACTGGACAACAAAAGACCTGCCACCGTTTGGGGATATCTTGCAGCCCAAGTACCCAATGACAACCCGGCACTGTGTGGCAATGATTGGTGATGAGGGGGAGAAACAGTAAAAACCTTCACCCTCTGGCTGGTTTTGAATCACCAACCTTTCAGTTAATAGGCAAACACGCTGACCAATTGTGCCACAGACACTTACACAAAACTAATTGATAAGGTAGCCCAACCAGGGTGTCAGTGAGTCTAATCTTCAGATTGCCACTACCCAGATGGCTGTCGCACTCTATCAGTTTTACTCTTCCAAAATAAAGGGTGGGACATTCATTGTGGACACATGGAAGCAGTCTGATCCCACCCACTGCAGACACATCCATGTCACTGGGAACCAGCTCTCCTACAACCGATGCCATCTCCCTTCCAGCCTTTCATTGTCTTGTCTGTTACCAAGTATTCTGATCGTCCAGAAGCCGATATTAGGTTTGAATTCCTGATGTGCAGTAACGAGAATCCTTTCACTGTCTCAGATCAGTTAATTTCACTGATAACATCAGAGTCAATGTTCCAGCGTCTGAAAGAAGGGAAAGGTGCCTTGACTTTCTCTGGTTCACCCTTCATTCGCATTGGATTCCATTCCTCAAAGGGGATTTTCATTTCCTTCTTGAGCTCCCTGACCACATCTGGCAGCATCTTTGGATTGAGAGGCTTAATTAACATTTAAGATGCAGTGCAGTTCTAATGAAAGGCCACAGACCTGAAATGAAAACGATGTCTCTCTCTCCACAGACGCTACAAGGTCTGCTGAGAATTCCAGCATTTTCTGTTTTTATTTCAGATAACCAGCATGTGCAGTGCTTTGCTTTTTTTTCCCTGATTAGTGAAACATATAAGACCCTGAGCAGTACTTGACAGGGCGGGTTTGGAGGGGATGTTACCCCTTGTGGGAGAATCTAGAACTCGGGATCGCTGTTTAAAAATAAGGGGTCACCCATTTAAAACGGAGATGAGGCGATATTTTTTTTTGCTCTCAGAGGGTCGTGAAACTTATGAACTCTCTTCCTGAAAAGGCTCTGGAAGCAGAGTCGTTAAATATTTTTAAGGCAGAGGTGGATATATTCTTGGCAAGCAAGGGTGTGACAGGTTATCGGAGATAGGTGGGGCTACAGATTTCAGGTGACTATCAGATCAGCCATGATCTTATTAAATGGTGGAGCAGGATTGAGGGGCCGAATGGCCTACTCCTGCTCCTTTTTCTTATGTAGTGCTAAGAATGTGGAACCCATTACCAGTAGATTTCGAGATCATGTCTGAGCTGAAAATGTGTAGGTAAATTCACACAGTAAACAGATTGTTCACCAGTTAAAATTGGAAAGGGATTCACTCTCATCCCATTTACTGATACAGCAACACAGTCTTGCTGTTGGGAGACAATTCAGATACTTCACGTGTACAAAGGGCTTTATTCAGTTTTCCCACAAGTTAACACTCCAACTTTAAAAGTTCAAAGGATTTGATCCACAATCAGAGAATTGATACTGGCAAGACACAGTTTAACTGTTCCACGTATAGGGGGAAAAGTCAGGAGCTCACCCCATCTGCTGAGACTGCACTGAGTTCAGATGTAACTGTAGGATCATTATATCCAGGAGAGAATTGTGGTGGAGCCCTGAGCAATTTAGCCGCTGCATCATTTAATTCAACAATTTTATGTCTTGCCCCTATGTCACCCATCGTATTCTGATTACAGGACATAGGTTTCTGTTCTACAATATGGTCTTTCAATGGCGGAGCGGAGACCCAGGTTTCACTGCGAGACAGAATATACCCGATCCTCACTTCAGCAGCTTTCTGCGCGTGCGCATTGCGGTGTATGCTGGGGCATGCGCATTTCGGTCTGTTTCCTGAGCATGCGCAGAACTGCTCTGTGACTGAAGCTGCTCAGTGAGGGGAGAGAATGTCGAGTGGAGCAAACTAACAGATTTAGTGGGTATGTGAGGAGGAATGGAGCCAGCGGAGTGGGCAAGGAGGCTTCATAAAGACACAATTCAGGCCGTAGACCCCAAATAACAAGGTACCGGTCTTGTGTTTGGAGAGAACGGGCCGAAAAAGTCTGGATTTCTCCCTTCGCCAGGCCCGGGGTAACGGCCGCCATCTTTATAGGGGTCAATGTGCAGCAGGGCGCATGCGCGGTCATCCTGGTCCAGATAACAGGAGGAGAGAATGTTGTGAATTCCTATCCTGGATTGACAGGGATGGATTTTGGAAACTCCTTTTCCAGGGGTTTAGAAGGGGAGGATTTACACACAGCAAACTCATACCAAGAGAAATGCTTGGCTTTTCTGAATTTCTGTTCGGGACTGACTGATGGATTTTGTGAACTCTACAGGATGTTAGAAGAGGAGGGCAAACTCGAGGGAGATGAGAAACCAAAACCAAAACCAAACATCACGTCAAAATCTGAAAGTCACTTGTTTCGCCAGGACCTGAATATCACCAGCCTTTGAAAGTAAGCATTGAGTTCCAGGTCATTACCAGTCACTGGGTTAAAAAAATCTCTCCCTGGCATCCCCCTTGTGGATCTTGCCCAAAATTTTAAAACTCTGTTCCTTAATCCTTTCATAATCAGCTAACGGGAACAGCTTTTATTTAACTACCTTTCATAATCCTGTACACCTCTATCAAATCTCCCCTCAATCTCCTTTACTCCAAGGAGAACAACCCCAGTTACTCGAACCTCATCTTACAGATAAAACCCCTCATCTCTCGAACCATTCTGGTTAATCTCCTCTATACCTTCACATCCTTCACAATGTGTGGTGATCACTGGTTTGCACAGACCCAGATGTTCTGTGTCCGTGTCTGTGACATCATCACACATTGACAATTATACTGTGACATCATCACACATCAACAATTACACGGTGAAATCACCCCGCTCCCTGGATATTTCCTCAACTGGGAGATTTTTCTCTGATTCCAGTGTTTCTGATATCTTTCCAGCTGCAGAATCCAGCAGGAGAGTTTAAAGTTGAAAACTGAAACTGTTTCAGAGTTGACTGTTTTTCACCATCCACCTACAATTTAGAGCTTTTAGTTCTATGCTCTGCATCTGTGAGACGCTCAATGGCTCTGGGGCTGGTGTGGCTCCTTTCCTGTGGATCTGAATCCATGTTCATCCATTGCTCTGTTTCACCTCTGCCCTCCCTGATCACTTCTCTGCCATTTTTTAACTTCCCCTGTCTCTAATAATGGATGTATTTGAGTTATGTTTAGTATTTTACTGTTACTACTGTCGATTGTGTCTAAATGAAGTTTCCACCACTGTCCACCCCCCGACCATGTGCTGCTGGCTTCCCAGCTTTATCTTCACACAGTATCTTTCATAGTCAGGAATTGCTTTTCCTGACCTATAGTCCATTTCTATTCCACTTCTAAGCTTATATTGACCATCAAATTCTGCACCATTTTTACTCCCTGAGAGGAGGCGATGGTTTTAGTGGTATTGTCACTGGACGAGTAATCCAGAGACCCAGGGCAATATCCTGGGGACCCAGTTTCAAACCCCGTCATGGCAGATGGTGGAATTCCAATTCCATAACAAAAATCTAGAATTAAAAGTCTAATGATGACCGATGATGATTGTCCTAAAAACCCACCTGGTTCACTAATGCCCTTTAGGGAAGGAAATCTGCCGTCCTTAGTCTTGCCTACACGTGACTCCAGACCAAGCAGTGGTTGACTCTTCACTGCCCTCTGAATGCTGGCCTAGCCAGTGATGCCCACATGAATTTAGAAAAATCATTCTGCACACCTTGAAACGTTAACTCTGTCTCTCTCCACAGATACCAGCATCTATTGTGATCCCCAGTTACCTGTGGAGAAGATGATGTTTGACCTTCTTAAACAGCTGCAGTGCATGTGGTGAAGATGATCCCACAATGCTGTTAGGTAAGGAGTTACAGGTTATTCATCCAGCGATGATGAAGGAACAGTGATATATGTCCAAATCAACAGAAACAATTTGTATTTATATGGCACTTTTAATGTAAGACAATGTTCCAAGGCATTTCACAGAAATGTTAACAGCAAGGTTTGACACTGAGACAAATAAGGAGATATTAGGCCAGGTGACCAAATGTTTGGTCAAAGAGGTAGGTTTTAAGCAGTGTCTTAAAGGAGAAAAATGAAGTAGAGAGGAAGAGAGGTTTGGGGAGAAAATTCCAGAGCTTGGGGCCATGGAAACTGACAGAATGCTCAGCAGGTCAGAACGAAAGGAGCACAAACATCTCAGAGGGTTGAGAGGCTGGATTACGGTGATAGGGAGGGGCCAACATGGAATTTCAAAAAGTGGATGAGAGTTTTAAAATGAAGGTGCTTCTTATCCTAGATCCTTTGTAGGTCAGTGAGCACATGGGTGATAGGTGAACAAGACTTGGTGTGAGTAAGCACACGGGCAGCAGAGTTTTGGATGAGCTCAAGGTTACAGGGAGGTTGAAAGTGGGAGGCCGGCCGGTAGTGTGTCAGACAAGTCAGGATGGTGTGTGACTTGGAGGGGAACTTGGAGGCGATGATGCTCACATACACTTGCTACCCTGGTCCTTCTGGGGGTGGGGGTTGAGGGATTGGAAGATTCTGTCAAAGTTCTGCTTATGTTATAGATATAAACAATCCATCTCCTTCGCCTCCTTTGCTACCTACCTCTTTTTCTCTCTCTCTCTCTCTTTCCATTGAGGCCAGTGTAGATCCAGACTGGGTGACAGGTTCCACTTCCTGAAGGACATTAGTGAACCAGTTATGTTTTTATGACAATCCAGCAGTTTTCATGGTCATTTTTTCCTAGTGCCGGCCCCACAAATTCCCAGATTCATTTAGCTCAATTTCACAACCTGCCTTTGTGTTTTTGTGGGTTCTCTCTCACTCCTTTTTACTGTTTTAAATTAATTTCACAGGGTATTAGAATGGGAGAATTTGCAGTCGGGAAACTGAAACCCAAACATCACATCAGGATCTGACAGAGTCACCCAATTTATCAGAAACAGAATATCATCGGATTTTGAACATGGAAGGAAAAAGCACCGTTCACAGTGGGGAGAAACCGTACACGTGTTCTGTGTGTGGACGAGGCTTCAGCCAATCACCTGGCCAGGCAGGACATAAATGCAGGCATAGCGATGAGAAACCGTGGAAATGTTAGGACTGTGGAAAGGGATTCACTTACCCATCTGACCTGGAAACTCATCGACGCAGTCACACTGGGGAGAGACCGTTCACCTGCTCCGAGTGTGGGAAGTGCTTCACTCAGTTACACCACCTCCTGACACATCAGTGAATTCACACTGGGGAGAGGCTGTTCGACTGCTCTGATTGTGGGAAGGGATTCATTAGTGTATCTAACCTGCTGAGACACCAACAAACTCACACTGGGGAAAGACCCTTCACCTGCTCAGAGTGTGGGAAGAGATTCACTCAGTTATCCAGCCTGCTGAGACACCAGCAAATTCACCCTTGGGAGAGGCCATTCACCTGCTCCAAGTGTGGAAAGGGATTCATTGATACATCCATCCTGCTGAAACACCAGCGAGTCCACACTGGGGAGAAAACTTTTAAAAGCCCAGACTGCGGGAAGTGTTTTAAAAGTTCCGGGAACCTGATGTCCCATCAGCATGTTCACACTGACGAGAGACCATTCAGGTGCTCTCACTGTGAGACTGGGTTCAGATGGTCATCTGACCTTACAGTACACCAGAGAATTCACACTGGGGAGAGACTGTTCACCTGTACGGAGTGTGGGAAGGGATTCACTCGATCATCCAACCTGCTGAGGCACCGACACGTTCACAAGTAACGACAGTGATTGGGATTTGCTGATAATTACATCCAGGACTAAACTATGTTCATTGGGGTCAGTTTCTGTTGATCTTCATAAACCCCAGCCCAGTTATAGGGGGCCATTTGTATTTTTGAAGTGCTGTGTGTTAAATACAATGTATTGAGTCTTTTTAGTACCTTTAACACAAATTAGTTCCTTTTGAAGGACTCTGCCTCTCCCCTGTCACCTCCATCCTCACCTCCAACAACAAGTGTGAGGAGCTCATGGAGCTTCTTTGTCACTAAGATTGAGACAATCCGATCAGCTGCCTCTGCTGCTTCCCTCCCTCCCACTAGCCCACTGGGCCAAAGATCTGTCCTCTCAGGACAGGGGTGAATTGCATAGAATTTGCATCAAGAAGTGAATAAAATAGGTGCATTTCAGGGGGAAATGGATAGCTCTATGAGAAAGAAGGGAATAGATGATTACATTGGTAGATTTAGCTGAGAAAAAATGGGAGGAGGCTCGAGTGGAGCGTAAACACCAGCATGGACTGATTGGGCTGAATGGCCTGGTTCTCTGCTGTATATCCCGTGAACTCCTGTGCAATCTAGTCTAAATCCATGGTATTATCTGTCTGGAAGCAGCATGGCATAAAACTGAAAACTAAAATCGAACTTTACCAGGCCATTGTCCTGACCACCCTGCTGTATGGAGCAGAATCCTGGGCCTGCTCTTGGAGCCACATCAAAGCTCTGGAACACTTCCAGCAAAGACACCCGAGGTCCATCCTGAGAATTAGATGGCAGGACAAAAATCACAAACAACGAGGTTCTCCGTCACGCTGGGTTCAACAGCTTGGAGACCACCCTCCAGAAAATTCAGCTCCGATGGCCAGGCCATGTTTCCCACATGGACAATCACAGAATTCCCAAGCTGATCTTCCATGGGGAACTGTCGCAGGGCAAACAACATCAAGGTGGTCAGTACAACCGATACAAGGACACCCTAGAAAAGAGCCTCACAAACATCTGCATTGCAGACCGCCTCTCCTCAGAAAACACTGCAGTCGACCGGCCGAGTTCTGGTCACTACATTATAGGAAGGATGTGATTGCACTGGAGAGGGTGCAGAGGAGATTTACCAGGATACTGGCCGGGCTGGAGGGTCTGAGCTATGAGGAAATATTTGATAGGCTGGGGTTGTTTTCCCTAGAGCAGCGAAGGGGACCTCATAGTGGCGGATAAGATTATGAGGGGCATAGTTGGGTGGATAGGAAGGCACTTTTTCCATTAGTAGAGGGGTCAATAAACGGGGGCATACATTTAAGGTAAGAAGTAGAAGGCTAAGAGGGGAGTTCAGGAAAATTGTTTTTTCACCCAGAGGGTGGTGGTGTCTAGAACTCACTGCCTGAAAGGGTGTAAATGATTTGGGTGGTTGAGTCAGAAACTCTTGTAATATTTAAGAAGTATTTAAATATTCACTTGCATTGCCTTAGCCTCCAGGGCTATGGGCCAAGCGCTGGATAATGGGATTAGTGTAGTCAGAACTTTGTGAGCAGCGTGGACACAATGGGCCGAACGGCCTTCTCCTGTGCTCTATGAGTGTATATGTGGAGGCAAGCACTGAAATTTGGTTCAGCGTGTTTCGAGGACCATCTACACCAAACTCAACATCCAACGTGCCCAGAGGAAGGTCAGAGGTGGCGCAGCTGCAGAAGTTAACCCAAGCACCACCAACAACAATATGAACGGTCAGTTCTGTAGATGTCCATGTCGAACCCACACCAAACTCTTCAGTCAGGAGAGGACCCACAGGAAATTATTAAATCATTTACAGTTTGGGGACTTGAACAATGAGAAGTCTACCCCAACATTATCCCTGCTCTCTGGATCGGGGAACTATACCCAGTCTGTATTACTGTGGTGCTGTTAATAAAGTCAGCATGAGACAGTCTGTTGTGAGCTTGATTATCTGGTGTCTGAATCCACAAGATTCACCATTTAGAGTCAACAAGATGAACAAGGAAACATATCACTGCCCAAAACTCCAGCTCGATATTCCCATGAGAAAGTCTGTTATCGAACACCTCGAATGGACAGAACAGAGAAAGATCCCAACTGTAAGAAACCCTTGAATCATTTGTAAATATATTTCAAATGCTGACAGATTCCAGCTGTCAGTTTCCATCACATTGAAGTTAATGGAAGGTGAGAACGTGGTTATTCTAGAACTATAAAAAACACTAGTTAGAGCACAGCTAGAGTACTGAGTCCAGTTGTAGTCAGCACATTACAGGAAGGATGTGATCACACTAGAGTGGGCGCAGAAGAGATTTACCTAGATGTTGGCAGGACTGGAGAATTTTAACTCCGAGGAAAGATTGGAGAGGCTGGGGTTGTTTTCTTTGGGACAGGGGAGGAAGAGGGGAGATTTAATTGAGGTGTAAAAATTATGAGGGTCCCAGATAGGAAGGACCCATTTCATTTACAGAGGTCAGAACCAAGAGGATAGAGATTTAAAGTAATTAGTGGAACGATTAGAGGGGAGTTCAATAACCCAGAGGGTGGTGGGTCTTGGAACTCACTGACTGAAAGGGTGGTAGAGGCAGAAATACACAGATTTAAAAAGTGCTGGGATATACACTGGATGTGCTGTAACCTACAGGATTACGGACCAAGAGCTGGGAAACGGGATTAGACTGGATTGCTCATTTTCAGCCAGTACAGACATGATGGGCTGAATTGCCTCCTCTGTGCTACAATTTCTATGATTCTGTGGTGACAAGTGGTCCTCGTGTTTTTATCTGAGACAGGCCTCAGCCCAGTCATTTGCCCCGAGTGTCGATGTGATGGTTCAAGCCAAGAGATGCCGGGTACCGGGAGCAGCAGGAACGATAAATAAAACCGAGGTGTCAGTAAATACTGATATAGTTTATTTGTATCTAGTTCCATTTTTATAAATTCTGCTGAATGTTGCCCTCAACCAGTGTCAGGATATTGGATCAGAGCCACCATGGAAAATGAATTTGACACCGGTGAGATAGTCAATGTCAACTGGATCCTCAGTATCTCTGTAACCTCCTCCTGCCCCACAACCCTTCCTGTAAATACAAGGTGTTGTTCTTGGATTACACCCTGAGATAGACAATGTAATTATATTTTAACCTTTATTCTTCAAGTAAAGTATCTTTCTTCAGGCTGTTCTCAAGGTTGTGCAAGATGAAACCAAACAGTGATTTATTTGTACTTCTTGCAGTTTAGTTACTGTATTCACTGCTCACGATGTGATCTGCTCTACATTGGGAAGACCAAACACAGATTGGGTGATCACTTTGTGGAACAACCTCCGTTCAGTCTGTCAGCTTGACCCTGAGCATCCGGTCACTTGTCATTTTAATTCTCCGCCCCACTCCCACTCTGACCTCTCTGTCCTTGGCCTCCTGCAATGTTTCAATGAAGCTCATTGGGGGCTCGAGGAACAGCAGCTCATCTTTCAGTTCGGCACTTTACAACCTTCTGCACTCAACATCGAGTTCAGCAGTTTCTGCACCAACAGAGAGTTGTCAGGATCTGGAACATTCTACCTGGGAAGGTGCTGGAACCTGATCCTATCAGGAATTTTAAAAGGGAGTTGACAGGGATTTGGGATTGAGGAACTTACAGGGTTACAAACAGAAAGTGGGCATGTGGGACTAAACACAACTGCTCTTTCAAAGAGACAGCACAAGCACAAAGGGTTGAATGGCCTCCTTCTGTGCTCTAAGTTTCAATGATTCTAGGAGTTGGCCATTTAGACCCTCGAGTCTGTCCCACCATGCAATCAGATCACGGCTGATCTGTGACCCTTTGTCTCCTGTCCCTTGATTTATACCTTGTGTTAGGAAGGATCTATCAATGCCAGATTGAAACTGAACATTGATCAAGCATGAACTGCTAATTCAGGAAGAGAATTCCAAACTTCTCCCAACTTTATCTGAAGAAGATTTTCCTAATCTCACTCCTGAAAGTTCGGGCTCTATGTTTTAGACTATGTTCCTCAGTCCTGGATTCCCCAACCAATGGAAATTGTTCCCCTCTATCTACCACACCATTTCCAATTTATATCATGAAAACTTCGAGAAAATCCTCCTCAATCTTCTAAATTCCAGGGAATACAAACCTCACAGTGAGATGATGAATATTGGCAGAATGAATAGGGTACTCAATGGTACAGTCCTAAAGGGTGTGTAGGGACTGGGGGAGCTGGGGGTTGATGTTCATACACATTTGAAGGCGAAAGGACATATTGAGAGAGCAGTTCGCAAAATATATGAGATCATGGGCTTCATAAGCAGATTTAATGTGTATAAACGCAGGGAAAATAAGCTGACCCGTTATAAAGCTCCGGTTAGGTCACAACAGGAGTATTGCATCCAGTTCTGGTCTCCACACTTTAGGAAAGGGGGAGAGTCCTTGAGAGGATGCGGAGGAGATTTACCAGAATGGTTCCAGGAAAAAGGGAATTCGGTTACAAAGGGAGATTGGAGAAGCTGAAGTTGTTCTTCTTGGAGTTACAGAGTTGAGGGGAGATTGGACAGAGGTGAACAAGATTGTGACAGGTTCAGATAAGGTGGACAAAGAAAATGTTGTTTCCATTAGTTGATGGTACAATGATTAGGGGGACACATATTGAAGGTTATGGGCAATAGATACAGGGCAAATGCAGGGAGGAACATTTTACACAAGTGGTAATTACCCAGAACTCACTGCCTACGAGCAGGCTGGAAACAGACATGATAAATGCTTTAAAATTAAATTGGACCAGCATTTAAGAGAAATAAACATGCAGGGAGTTAAAGACACAGTGGGGCAATGAGACAGACTGGATTGCTCTACAGAGAGCTGGCATGGACTCAATGGGCTGAATGGCCTCTTTCTGTGCTGTAATTACTCTGATGCATTTGTTTGACCACTCCTCATAATTTAACCCTTGGAGTCCGGTTGTCATTCAAGTACATCTGCACTGCTCTCCCACTAAGGCCAATATGGTCTATCCTTCCCATGGTGTGATGCCCAGAACAGAACACAGTATTCCTGAGCAAAAACAGAAATAGCTGGAAAAATTCAGCAGGTCTGGCAGCATCGGCAGAGAAGAGCAAAGTTGACGTTTCGAGTCCTCATGACCCTTCAACAGCATTCCTGTCCTGATGAAAGCTCATGTTGACTCGAAACATTAACTCTGTTTCGCTCCACAGATGCTGCCAGGCCTGCTGAGTACTTCCAGCATTTTTCATTTTTATTACAGTGGTTTAGGTGCAGTCTAACCAGGATTTTGAAAATGTCGGTGCTTTTCCCACAAACAGAACAGACAAACCTTTTTCCTTCCACAATCAAAGTCCGATGATATTCAGGACCTGAGGAATCGAGTGACTCTGTCAGATCTTGATGTGAAGTTTGGTTTGAGTTTCCCCGTCTCCAAATCCGTCCCATTGAAAATCCTGTACAAATGAGACTATAAAAAATCCATCCCTGTCAGTCCAGGATAGAAATTAAGAGAGAAACATTTCTCTGGGTTGGAGTTTGCTGTGTGTAAATCCTTCCCTTCTAACCCCCTGTAAAAGGAGTTTCCAAACACTGGGTGTAAACTGGGCTCCGGGAGTTTGTAATCCGGGTTTGGTGTCCTACACCGGGTGTTTGTGAATCCTCCCAGTCCACCCTCCGGCTCCATTCCTCTCCTGCACTCGGCCTTTTCTCTTCCGCTGGACTTTCAACCCGACCCCTTCATCCCGATCCCCACCCGCGCTGCGCATGCTCCAATTCAAGCCCGGCCACGCCCCTCGTTCACTCCGATTGGCCGGAGGAACAGCCGCTCCCGCTGGTGCCCCAACCCGCCCCCTGTCCCTATTGGTCCGGAGCTGCCGTCAATCATTGTGAGTTGGGGCATGTGTAGCGCGTGAAATCAGGCGTGAGGAGAGCTGGAGCGAGCGGGTTTAAAATGCGGGATTTACAAAGACCGAGTGCGGACTGAGAGCTGGAAAAAAACCCGTGAGCACAGAAAGGGCTGGCGGGTGAGTTGGGAGGCTTTATGAATTCACGGTCTCTGTCCTAAACCCTCAATAATGAACCATCCTTCCAAACACAGAGTAGGCCATTTCTCCGGAAGTAGGTCCGAGTTAACGGCTGCCAACTTTATAGGGGGCAAGGAGCAGCAGAGCGCATGTGCGGTCACTATCTTTATAGGGGGCAAGGAGCAGCAGAGCGCATGTGCGGTCACCATCTTTATAGGGGGCAAGGAGCAGCAGAGCGCATGTGCGGTCACTATCTTTATAGGGGCAAGGAGCAGCAGAGCGCATGTGCGGTCACTATCTTTATAGGGGGCAAGGAGCAGCAGAGCGCATGTGCGGTCACTATCTTTATAGGGAGCAAGGAGCAGCAGAGCGCATGTGCGGTCACCATCTTTATAGGGGGCAAGGAGCAGCAGAGCGCATGTGCGGTCACCATCTTTATAGGGGGCAAGGAGCAGCAGAGCGCATGTGCGGTCACTATCTTTATAGGGGCAAGGAGCAGTAGAGCGCATGTGCGGTCACCATCTTTATAGGGGCAAGGAGCTGCAGAGCACATGAGCGGTCACCATCTTTATAGGGGGCAACGAGCAGCACAGCGCATGTGCGGTCACCATCTTTATCGGGGGCAATGTCCAACAGGGAGCATGCGTGGGCGCCATCTTTACAGAGGCTGCAGGCCCGGATGAATGTCCCGCAGGAAGGACAATAAATCAAAGATAGAGTTTGGTGTGAAATCAATCAGTTGTTGTAAAACAGGAGATCAGGGTAACAGTCAGAAACAACAACAACTTCTATTAACATCATAAATCATCCCAGTGAGCTTCACAGGAAATCATAAAATAAAGTATAACATTCAGACACAGAAGGAGGTGACCAAAATACTTAAAATAGTCACTTGTTTGTACAGAATTTGATTATTAATGAAAAAAGAGACAAGCTGTCAAAGCTTTTCCTGTTGCACTCACCAGGACAGACGCAAGAATCCCAAATTTCAAAGGGAACCACAATTTATACTGCACAAGAAAAGGGTGCTGATTGGTTGGCCTGTCGGCTCTGATTGGTTGTTGCCATGGGCAATACAGCCATGAGCTGTCATTCTCTCTGCTTTTGTTTAATTCCACAAAAGACCCCGTGCCTGGACTTGTTCCTTCTGCCTGCAGAGGACAGGTCCCTGTGGATGAACATACGTAGCTTCTAGCAAATGCAAGTGAGACACATTACAAGCCTGACTGATAATTTTTGAAATTTGGTATTCTTCCCTCTATCCTGATGAGTTCAAGATAAAATGTTTTGACAGAATGTCTTTTATTATTAATACTCAATTGTCTTAAAGTGGGAAAGTGTGGTAGACAGAGGGAGAGAATCTCAGAGCTTGGGGTCAAGGGAACTGAAGGCACGGACACTCATGGTGGAGCAATTAAAACAGGGAATGCTAGAATTAGAGCAGTGCAGATATCATAGAGGATTGTGGGTCTGCAGGAGCCACAGAGAGGAGGCCATTGGGGGATTTGAAAACAAGGATGAGAATTTTAATATCAAGTTGCTGCTTGAACGGGAGCCAAGGAAGGTCGGGGAACCAGCCTAGCTGTGAGTGAAGACACAGACAGCAAAAATATGGATGTCTTCAAGGTTACGGAGGGTAGAATGTGGGAGACCAGCCAGGAGTGTGTTGGAATGGTCGAGTCTGGAGATAAAAATGGCCGTGATAAGGGTTTGAACAGCAGATGGGACACTCCTGAGACAGGGGTGAGGTCAGGTGATATTACAGAGGTGAATCTTACAGGCGATCTTAGTGATGGCACAGACATGAGGTCAGCAGCTCATTTCGAGATCAAATGTAACACCGAGGTTGTGAACAGACTGGTTTAATCTCAGACTGTTACCCGGGAGAGGGATGGAGTTGGTATCTGGGAAATGGAGATTGGAGCAGGGACTGAAAACAGTGCCTTCAGACTTCTCAGTGTTTAATTGGAGTTAATTAGTCATCAGGAAGAGAAGCAGGAGCCAGAATGGGCCATGAGAGTGATCCCAGGTTTCACTTAGTTAGAGAGGGAGAGAAGGAAGGAAGGAAACCCTGGGAGGTTTGGAGAAACCACCTTCATGATCGCTTATTAAATCTCCACAAAGTAAGTTTTGGACACAAGGTTAACACCTGCTATTCTGTATGGTCGGTCAGGGGGTTTCAGATTAATGTTTTGTCACGAGTAATCACTGAAGTGAATGATCAGACATATTGTCACCTCCAGTTGTAGAAATTTGTTAGAAAAATACAGAAAGAATTGTCCAAAACTCTGTCTGGATTTCAGCACAGGGAGGAGGGAGAGTGTGTGGGACGGGGATTTGCAGCTTTGGGGGAACAAGAGAGGAAAAAAATGTTCCATAGAAACTAGAATTGTCTGTTCTGAATTTATATCCTGTACTGACAGTGATGGCTCTTGTAAACTCCTTTTACAGAGAATTAGAAGGGGAGGATTTTCAGGCAGGAAACTGAAACCAAACATCACATCAAGATCTGACAGAGTCACTCGATTCATCAGGACCTGAATATCATCACCTTTGAATGTGGACAGAGAAACGTTTGTCTGTTCTGTCTGTAGGGAAAAGATTTCAAACATCAGTGTGACTGGAAAAGTACCGAGACACACACACACACCCGAATGAGAGTGTTCCAGTGAACTGACTGTGGAAAGAGCTTTAACCAGTTATAAAGCCTGAAATAACATCACACCATTCACAGTGGGGAGAAACTGTACATGTGTTCTCTGTGTGGACGAGGCTTCAACTGATTACCAAACTTGGAGAGACACAGGGATACCCGCACCATGGAGAAACCGTGGAAATGAAGGACTGTGGGAAAGAATTCAATTGTCCATCCAAACTGGAAATCCATCGACGCAGTCACACTGGGGAGCGGCCGTTCACCTGCTCTGAGTGTGGGAAGGGATTTACTCAGTTATCCCACCTGCTGACACACCAGCGAGTTCACACTGGAGAGAGACCATTCACCTGCTCTGAGTGTGGGAAAGAATTCAAGCGGTTATCCCACCTGCTGACACACCAGCGAGTTCACACTGGAGAGAGACCGTTCTCCTGCTCCGAGTGTGGGAAGGGATTCACTCAGTCATCCCACCTGCTGATACACCAGCGAGTTCACACTGGAGAGAGACCATTCACCTGCACGGTATGCGGGAAAGGATTCACTGGGTCCTCTGAGCTGCTAAAGCATCAGCGAACTCACACTGAGGAGAGGCCATTCAGCTGTACTTCCTGTGGAAAGAGATTCAGGACTTCATCGAACCTCAAAGTACACCAGCGAATTCACACTGGAGAGAGGCCTTTCAACTGCTCCGAGTGTGGGAAGGGATTCACTCAGTTATCCCACCTGCTGACACACCAGCGAATTCACACTGGAGAGAGAACATTCACCTGCTCTGAGTGTGGGAAGAAATTCACTCGGTTATCCAACCAGCTGAGACACCAGCGAGTTCACACTGGAGAGAGGCCATTCACCTGCTCCGAGTGTGGGAAGGGATTCACTCAGTTATCCCACCTGCTGACACACCAGCGAATTCACACTGGAGAGAGAACATTCACCTGCTCTGAGTGTGGGAAGAAATTCACTCGGTTATCCAACCTGCTGACACACCAGCGAGTTCACACTGGAGAGAGACCATTCACCTGCACGGTATGCGGGAAAGGATTCACTGGGTCCTCTGAGCTGCTAAAGCATCAGCGAACTCACACTGAGGAGAGGCCATTCAGCGGTACTTCCTGTGGAAAGAGATTCAGGACTTCATCGAACCTCAAAGTACACCAGCGAATTCACACAAGGAGAGGCCGTTCTGCTGTACTTCCTGTGTAAAGAGATTCAACCTTCATTCCACCTCAGTGTACACCAGTGAATTCACATTGGAGACAGGCCGTTCACCTGCTCCGAGTGTGGAAACGGATTCACTCATTTATCCAACCTGTTGAGACACTAGCGAGTTCACACTGGGGAGAGGCTGTTCACCTTCTCCGAATGTGGGTAGGGATTCACTTGGTCATCCCACCTGCTCAGACAGCAGTGAGTTCACAAGTGACTGCAGAGGTTGGATTCTGCTGTTATTGCTGCTGTTAATCACACCCAGGACTGAACCATGTTCATTCTGACAGTATTGGTTTGTTTCTATTGATGTTAATAATCCCTGTAACTGGGCTGGAGTTTAATATCTTGATGTCTGTTAAATAAATCATTTTTGTTTCAAACTCTCAGAATGTCGAGTCCTTGATTTCTCCAGGATAAGAGGAGACTAATTGATGTCCTGTTCCCAACTGCTCCATTTTTGGATCTTGTCTCCTTTCCAACCCCAGATTCTTTCAGTTCTCAGAGCTTTGGTTACTCTCATGGATAAGTTCCAGCTCCTCACACCTCCCAGAGAGCCTTGGGATCCAGGGAAGTATCAGTATTAAAAACAGAAAATGCTGGAAATAACCAATACTTTTCCAAGTGCCAATTGATTTTGTCCTGGATTATTGTCTCCAGCTTTTCCCCTCCACTGATATGAAGCTGATTGTCCTGGAATTGCTGTGTTTTTGAACAGGGGTGTAACATTTACAATTTGTCAGTGCTTTGACACCACTAGGATATAAGGATGATTGGAAGATTGTGACCAGAGCCTCCACAAGTTCCATGTGAAGGATGCTGTCTCTGACAGTGCAGCAGTCCCTCAGTGTCACCCTGGAGTGTCAGCCTAGATAATGTGCTCAGGTTTATTAATATTTCCTCTTGTTATTGATGAGGGTCATTAAGAAACAATGGACTCTTATGATGTCATCCAGTCCCAGTGCGATGATGTCATGGAGACTATTAAATACCAGCGGAGCCTTAGTGGTGAAAACAGTTTTGTTCAAGATGGCAGCAAGTCCATTACTGATAGATCAGCAAATGGAATTAATGGGAAAGAAAGTGAGGCAGCTCATGAACATCAGTAATAGTGTTGTGAATTATGAAGATGAACATGTATAGTATACAGGTCCCATCTCCCAAAAAGCTGACCCCATCTCCTGACACACTGTCCCACCTCCCGACACTCTGCCCCATCTCCCGACACGCTGTCCCCATCTCCCGACACACTGTACCCATCTCCCGACACGCTGTCCCCATCTCGCGACACACTGCCTTCATCTCCTGACACACTGCCCCCATCTCCTGACACTCTGCCTTCATCTGCTGACACACTGCCCCATCTCCCGACACTCTGCCTTCATCTCCTGACACACTGCCTCCATCTCCCGACACACTGCCCCCATCTCCTGACACTCTGCCCCCATCTCCCGACACTCTGCCCCCATCTCCCGACACTCTGTCCCCATCTCCCGACACTCTGCCCCCATCTCCCGAGCAGCCTGTCTCTACCTCTGCTGAATCCACACAGGATGCACCATGTTGAAGCCAGAGGGAAGGACTGGGCGAGAAATTGTAATTCACCAAGTGTGTGCACGATGGGGTTTGACAAAATATTAAGTTTCCTGTTTTTAACAATGACACATAAAATGTATTGATCGAAACTATTTCCAGCTCTTGACCATTCTGACATCCCGTGGGCCAGCTCACCCTCTCACTGGGTTCATGCTGAATGTCAATCTAGGTTCGGTACCATTGGGTGGATGAGCAATGGGTGGATGAGTGGGTGAAGGAATGTTCAGTTCACAGGGAGGGAGGCGGGGGAGGGGGTTTGGTACTGGTGGTGGGAAGTATTCATTCTGAAGGTCAAAGGATTGGATCCACAATTGCTACATTCTAAATGACAAGACGGAGTTTCAGTAGTCAGTATGGGAAAAAAATCCCTTGTCCACACTGCTGCAGAGACTCCAGTGAGTTCAGATCTAACTGTCGGGGTTTGTTCTGATGTTAATTACACCCAGGACAGAACTATGGTGCACTTTGGTTGCCATATCAATTGACTAAATAACTTTACGTGTTGGCCCTGTGGCGCCAATCATCATCGGATCATAAAACATAATTATCTTAACAGAAAAGGCCTTTCAATGGCGGTATGTTTACCCAGCATTCAGTGGGGGGCAGAATGTGCTCTATCCTAACGACAGGCGGTCCTCGCGCAGGCGCAGTAGATGGCAGTGACTGGTACATGCGCATTGCGATCTCTGACTGGAGCATGCGCAGTACCATCTGTACCTGGAGCTGGTGGAAGACGCTGAGAAATGGCGAACACAGGCGAGTAAAAGGAGTCGGTGAGTGGGGGAGGGATGGAGGCGGCGGAGTGGGCGGAGTGGGCGGGGAGGCTTCATGAAGACCCTGTGAAGGTCTGAAATCTTGAATAAGAAGCTACCGGTCCTGCGGTTACACCGAATGGAGAAGAGACAACTCTGACCCGCGTCTCCTCTCGGAGACAGGCCCGAGTTAACAACCGCCATCTTCACAGGGGCAATGTGCAGCAGGGCGCATGCGCGGCCATCCTGGTCCAGGTAGCAGGAGGAGAGGATATTGTGCATTTCTATCCTGGACTGACAGGGATGGATTTTGGAAACTCCTTTTACAGGGGGTTAGAAGGGGAGGATTTACACACAGCAAACTCAAACCAAGAGAAATGTTTGTCTCTTCTCAATTTCTATCTTGGACTGACGGTTAGTGTTTTTGTAAATTTCTGATACTGGATCTTAGAAGTGGAGGGTTGACAGATGGGAAACTCAAATCGAATATCAATTCAGATCTGGCAGAGTCACTCGATTCGTGAGGACCTGAATATCATTGGCCTTTAAATCTGGAAGGTAAACAGTTGGCCTGTCTGTCTGTGGGCAAAGGTTACTTGTAGGAGAAAGAATAATTAACTGGGGAAAGCCAACTTCAGTAAGGTGAGAATGGATCTGACCCAGTAAAGTGGAATCAAAGGTTGGCAGGAGAAACTGTAATTGAGGAATGGGCTGCCTTAAAGAGGAAATAGATCAGACATAGTAATGACATATTCTTACAAATGAGGAAGGTGTGGCTAACATATCCACAGCTCACTAAATAAGAGAAGAGATTAAGATGAAGATGAATAAGTCTGCTAACAGAGATATCAGGTGGCTAATACAACTGAGAGACAGGATAAAGAAAGAATATTCAGAGAGAAATTGGAAAAAGAAAGTAAGAGAAGCAAAGAGAGAGTATGAGAAGAAACTGGCAGCTAACATGGAAGGAAATCAAAACGCTTTCTCCGTCTTATACCTAGTAACAGGCCGGTAAAAGGAGAAAGGGACTGATTAGGGATTTATGCAAAGGTGATTTACCCATTGGGACAGGGGGCATGGATGAGGTATAAATGAATATTTGGCATCTGTCTTTACCAAAGAAGATGATGCTGCACAGGTCATGGTTAAAGAGGAGGGAGTTCAAACACTTGTGGTGTTTAATATTGATAAGAAGAAGGTATTATATAGGCTGTTGATAAAGTTGACAAGGCACCAGGATTGGATGAGATGTATCCAAGGATACTGAGGGAATTCAGAGTGGAAATTGTGGAGGCACTGACCATATTATTCCAATCTTCTTCAGACCCATGAGTGGTGACAGAGGACAGGAGAATTGCAAATCATACACCTTTGTTCAAAAAGGGTGTAATGATCAGCCCAGCAACTACCAGACCAGTCAGTTTAGCCTTGGGAGTGATATTTCTGGACAAAATTAATAGTCACTTAAGCAAATGTGGACTAATTCAGGAAAGCCAGCACAAGTTTATTAAGGGAAAATCATGTTAAACTAACTTGCTTAAGGTTTTTCAAGAGTTAACAGTGTGGTTGATGAGGGTAATGCTGTTAATGTGGTGTACATGGTCTTCCAAATGGCATTCGATAAAGTGCTACATAACAGACTTGTGAGCAAAGTTATAGCTTATAGAACAAAATGGGCAGCAGCAACATGGATACAAAATTAACTGAGTGACAGGAAACAGAGAGTAATGATTTTTCAGAATGGAGGAAGGTTGAAAGTGGATTTCCCCAGGAGTCAGTGTTAGGACTCCTGCTCCTATGACCTAGACCTTAGTGTTCAGGCACAAGTTTGAAATTTATGGGCACAGACTGTGTAGAAGGTCCTTTCTCTGGTGGACCTTAGTGAACCAGTTGAGTTTTTGTGACAATCCAGCATCTTTCATGGTCACTTTTTCCTAGTGCCGGCCCCACAAATTCCCAGATCCATTCAGCTCAGTTTCACAACCTGCCTTTGTGTTTTTGTGGGTTCTCTCTCACTCCCTCTTTCTGTTTTAAATCAATTCCACAGGATATTAGGAGGAGAGGATTTGCAGTCAAGAAACTGAAACCAAACATCACATCAGGATCTGATGGATTGCACAGTTTATCGTAGCCTGAATATCATCGGATTTTGAACATGGAAGGAAAAAGCACTGTTCAAAGTGGGGAGAAACTGTACACGTGTTGTGTTTGTGGACAAGGCTTCAGCTAATCATCTAATGTGGCAGGACATAAATGCAGTCCCAACAGGGAGAAACCGTGGAAATGTGGGGACTGTGGGAAGGGATTCAATTACATGGAAAGACATCGGTGCAGTCAAACAGCAGAGAGATCGTTCATCTGCTCCGAGTGTGGGAAGGGATTCACTCGTTCATCCTACCTACTGAAACACCAGCGAGTTCACACTGACGAAAGACCTTTTAAATGCTTGGACTGTTGGAAGTGCTACAAAAGTTCCTGGGAACTGATGACCCATCAACGTGTTCACACTGACGCGAGACCGTTCAGCTGCTCTTACTGTGGGACTGGGTTCAGGTGATCATCTCATCTGACTATGCACCAACGAATTCACACTGGGGAGAAGCCATTTATCTGTTCCAAGTGTGGGAAGGGATTCACTCAGTCATCCAACCTGCTGAGACACCAGCATGGTCACACTGGAGAGAGGCATTTCACCTGTTCAGAATGTGGGAAGGGATTCACTGATTCATCCCAACTGTTGACTCACCAACGAGTTCACAGTGAGGAGAGACCTTTTCGATGTCCAGACTGCGGGAAGTGCTATAAAAGTTCCGGGGACCTGGTGTCCCATCAACGTGTTCACACTGACGAGAGACCGTTCAGGTGCTCTCACTGTGGGACTGGATTCAGGCGATCAGCTAATCTTATTTCACACCAGCGAGTTCACACTGGGGAGAGGCCTTTCACCTGCTCCGTGTTTGGGAAGGGATTTACTCAGTCATCCAACCTCCTGAAACACCAGCGAGTTCACACTGTGGAGAGACCGTTCACCTGCTCCGAGTGTGGGAAAGGATTCACTCAGTCATCCAACCTGCTGAGACACCAGGAGGTTCACGAGTAACTACAGTGATTGAGTTTTGCAACTGAACCATGTTTCACTGGGGTCTATTTCTGCTGTTGTTAGTAAACTCCAGCCCAGTTATAGGTGTTAATATTCTGGATAAAAATAAAATCATTAAGCTTTCAATTAAATAGATGATGTTGAATCTTTTTACTATCCCTAAGACATTAGTTCCTTTCGAAGGGCTCTCCCTCTCCCCTGTCTCCTCCATCCTCACCTTCAGCAACAAGTATGAGGAGCTCATGGAGCTTCTTTGCCACTAAGATTGAGACAATCCGATCAGCTGCCTCTGCTGCTTTCTTCCCTTCCACTAGCCCATCGGGACAAACTTTCTCTAAAGATCCCCCATGTCCGAGTTCTGAACCCACATCTTTCTCCAGTTTCTCTCCCATCTCCCCTTCCTGCCCTCTCAGAGCTCACTTTGTCCATGAGACCCACCTCCTGCTCCATCGACCCTGTTCCCGCTAAACTGCTGATCACCCATTTTCCCCATGTTCACTGGTATTAACGGTTCTCTCTCTCCTGGTACTGCCCATCTCTCCTTCAAATCTGCCATCATCACCTGTCCTCAGTAAAACCAACACTTGACCCCACGATCCTATTAAACTCCCGCTCCAGCTCCCACCTCCTTTTGCTCTCCAAAGTCCTGATCACCTCCCAAATCCATGTCTACATTTCCCAGAACTCCATGTTTAAATCCCTCCAATAAGATCACTGTCCCTGTCACGGTATCGAAATAGCTCTTCCCAAAGTCACCAATGACACCCCATGTGAATGTGACAAAGGAAAACTCCCTCGTTGTCCTTCTCAGCCTGTCCACAGCCTCTAACAACGTGGACCAAACCGTCCTCCTCCAATGCCTCTGCACTGGTGGCCAGCTGGGTGGGACATGATGAAACAATGTACAAACAATTCAAGGGCTGACTGACTTCAAGAAATAACCGGGCAGACAGGGAATGTCACCGTTACAACAAGGAGAGTCCGTGGTTTCAGTGAATGAACCGACAGAAGGGTGTTGTGGAGAATCTAAAACACTCAACATGAGTCAGCTGTGAGATGGAAAAGCAACATTAACGACAAATATGGGGATACAGGAGAGCTCCAAAGACATCTCATCGATACAAGTTTCTCCCGTACGCTTGGAGTATTTTGTGGACATTACAGCATTGATCATGATTACAGAATGAACCGTGTGCCCTTGTTTATAATTTCGATCCTGTACGTTCATGCCTATGTAGAAATGGTCTGCACCCATACCTGGTTCCTCTGTTATTCCCCTCCCACCCCACACCACAAGTGCACTTCCTCTGACCTTCTCGACTTTCTAGCTCCTTCTCACTGTCTCCCTTTCCATCAAAAATCAGCAAATTGTTAAAAAAATCAATGTAAAAATAATGTCTAACTTTGTTATCCCGACATTAGCAAGAAGTCCCCTTATGTCCCCATTGGACATATGTCCATTCGACCATACCCTAATCCTTCTGTAAATTAACCATGTCAGTCAGACAAAGCAGAATTATTAACTTGAAGCATATATTTGTTAATGGCGCATTCCCACCTTTCAAGGGTTAGGACAGGTTAGGAAGAAGGTTCATATTGTTATCATTCAGAACAACCCAGATTACAAAGGAACAACTGATCTCAAAGACAACCTCTTGTAGTGTGTGTGGAGGGGGTGTGCTGAATCAGGTTTAAATGGGTTAAATGATATATGTTTTCTACATTAAACGATCACATTAAAATCTGGAACTCAAATGGGTCTATGGATTTGTGTTAGGTGGGAAGATCGGGATCAGTGTATTACTCCAGGGAGCCTAATGATCAGAGGGACAGTATTTCAGAACTGATTCCTGTGATAGCAGCAATCCCATTGCTCTCTGTGAAAAAGACTGATGGAAATATTTAAAGTGGAAACCATAGGCGTGTTGGAGGATGATGGACACAAGGATTTTGTGAACTATTTGAGGATAATGGTGAGGGGAAAGGAATGGATCTGGAAAGCAGCAGACACTTCATGTTGCTCCAGGAGAAGTTGGGCCTGGTTGTGCAGGTGTCAGGTTTTACACAGCACACAGTCAGCCTGTGGTTTCACCCTGGATGTAGGATCTCCGAATCGTACCATTCACATCACTGGATGGGATTCTCAGGAGCCATGTTGTCTGCTTGGAGAGGAAGGTTTGTGTTATAGCTAATGAGAAGCAGCACAGACAACCACACACAGAGACCCACACACACATTCTCTCTCTGTCTCACACACTCAGACATCTTCTCCACACCCACACACATTTACACACACTTCCACACTCAGGGACACACCCGCATTCATACAAACAGACACATGAGGACACATCCTGTCCTATCAGGTGGACAACACCGACCAAAGTGACCAATACTGGGGATAAAGTATTGGTGCCTATGAAGAACACTGTTTTTGGCACATTCAAGTCAACATCACCCTCCATAGCCTGTGAGCAGTTTTGACCATCCAATCTCACCCCTTTCTCTGAACATTAAATCTATATTGAACAACATCTGGGACAGAGGCTACAACACAATTAGAACAATGAGCTGTCTATTGCCAGCTTTGGTGACAGTGGGAGGTAGTGTAAATTTCAGAACAACTTCCTGGATAATTACAGCCTCTAATTTCCTCTTGGAATGACTTAAA
Source organism: Cetorhinus maximus (assembly GCF_964194155.1). NCBI lineage: Eukaryota > Metazoa > Chordata > Chondrichthyes > Lamniformes > Cetorhinidae > Cetorhinus > Cetorhinus maximus. The sequence goes on along the minus strand of NC_135901.1, from coordinate 61,310,673 downwards.
ATGTCAATTCCTCTCATGTTGATGGTCTGTTTGATGAGAGAATTCTGAGACAGGTCACATGGAGAAAGAATATCACGTTGTTTTGACTCTGTATCCAATATTACCCTGAGTTTGTTCATTGCTGTCCCAATGTCCTGAGACATGTTCCTATGTTCAAAAGGAACTATTTTGTGTTAGCAATATTAAAAAAGATTCAATACACCATGTGTTTAACACAAATCTGATTGTTATCCAGAATATAAACCCCTATAACTGGGCTGGAGTTTATTACCATCAGCAGAAACAGACCCCAATGAACATGGTTCAGACCTGGATGTGATTCACAGCAAAATCCAATCACTTGTTAATTGTGAACTCGCTGGTGTCTCAGCAGGTTAGCGACTGAGTGAATCCCTTCCCACACTTGGAGCAGCTGAATGGCCTCCCCTCAGTGTGAGTTTGTTCGTGTCTCAGCAGGTTGGATAACTGAGTGAATCCCTTCCCACACTCCGTACAGGTGAATGGCCTCTCCCCAGTGTGAATGTGCTGGTGTATTGTGAGTTCTGATAAATATATGTTTTCTTTACCACCTGATCCACCTGTCCTGCCACCTTCAGGGACCTGTGAACATGGACTCCAAGGTCTCTCACTTCCTCTACCCCTCCCAATATTCTCCTGTTTATTGTGTATTCTCCAGCTTTGTTTGCCCTCCCCAAATGCATTAGCATGAATTGTCTTTCTCTTTTACAGTTGATTTAAAGTTGCAGATTTTGCTCCAAAGGTTAAATTGGGATTGATATTCAAAGTTAGCTATTTAACTGCAGAAACAACTTCAGCTGGGAGTCAGTGAATTAAGAGGAAAGATCCCAGACAGCGGTTCTTCAAGGTACACTGCAGGCCCGACAGCTCAATCAGCTCCACTCTCAGCTCAGGAGAGCTCAACAACTCCACATCCTTTCCACAGGGGAGTTCTCCTGGTGCAGTGGGACCAACATTCGTGCTTTAACTAACACCCCACCAAAAAAAAACTGGATTAATCAGTTAGTCTGATTGCTGTTTGTGGAATCTTACTGTGCACAAACTGGCTGTAGTGAAACAGAAACAACTTGTATTTATAAAACACGTTTAAAGTAACAAAACGTGCCAAGGTCCTTCACAGGACTTTCATAAAGAAACATTTGACATCGAGTTACATGGGTCGATATTCGGGTCAATGGACAGAACCTTGATTGGAGAGGCAGATATTAACAAGCCTCTTTAATCAGGAGAGAGAGCTGGAGGGGTTTCGGGAGGAAATTCCGGAACTTTGCACCTAGGCACGGCCACCAATGGTGGAGTAATTAAAATCGGGGATGCTAAAGAGTATGGAATGAGATAGCACAGGTATCTCAGAGGGTTGTGCGACTGGAAGTTACAGAGATAGGGAGGGACGATGCCATGCAGGTATTTGTTAACAGGGTTATGAATTTTAAAATTGAGGCATTGCTTGAACAGGGACCAATTTAGGTCAATGACTACAGGGGTGAAGGGTGAACGGGACTTGGGCCTGATAAAGCTCACGGACAGCAGAGTTTTGGATGACCTCATGTTTCTGTGTGGGGACGGGTAGAATGTGAGGGGCCGGCTAGGAATGTATTGGGATGGTCAAGTCTAAAGGTAACACGGACATGGATGAGGGTTTGAGCAGCAGATGAGCTCAGGTCAGGTGGACACAGGCAGCGTTATGGAGACTGAAATATTAGGTGTTAGTGATGGTGCGGATATGTGGTCAGAAACTCATCTTGGGGTCAAATAAAAGACCAAAATTGTGAACAGTGTGGTTCAGTCTCAGACAGTTCCCAGGGAGAGGGATGGACTCAGTAGTTAGGGAACGGAATTTGTAGTGGTGTCCGAAGACACTGGCTTTGGTCTTCCTGATTTTTAATTGGAGGAAATTTCTGCTCATCCAGTACTGGGTGTGGGATAAGCAGTTTGATAATTTAGTAACAGTGGAGGAATAGAGAGGGATGGTGGTGAGGTAGAGCTGGGTGTCAGTGTGCATGTGAAAACTAACACGGTGCTTTTAGATGATGTCACCGAGTGGCAGCATGTAGATGAGAAATAGGAGGGGCCAAGGATAGATCCTTGGGGAACACCAAGTACAAGGACTTTGGAGAGGAAAGGGAGATTGGAGATGGGGCGGTAGTTTGAAAAGATGGTCAGGTCAAGAGTTTATTTTTAGGATGGGTGAGGATGATAGATTTGAAGATGAGAGGGACATTACCAGAAGAGAGAGAGACATTAACAATATCAGCTAACATGGGGAAGTTGGATAATCAGTAGTTTAGTGAGAATAAGGTCAAGGGAGCAGAGGGAGGGCCTCATGGACAAGATGAGCACTGAGAGGACATGAGGGGAGATGGGAGAGAAACTGGAGAAAGATGCGAGTTCAGGGCTCAGGCAAGAAGGAACCTTAGAGACAGTTTGGCCTAGTGGGAGAGTAGAAGGGAGGGAAGCAGCAGAGGCAGCTGATCGGATTGTCTCAATCTTAGTAACGAAGAAGCTCCATGAGCTCCTCACACTTCTTGTTGGAGGTGACAGGGGAGAAGCAGAGTATTGGAGATATTAAAAAGATTCAACACACATTGTATTTCACACCAAGTTGATTTAATTGATTTGTATCAACAATATTAGCCTCTACAACAGGGCTGGAGTTTATTAACATCAGCAGAAACAGACCCCAATGAACATGGTTCTGTCCAGGATGTGATTAACTACAGTAATTGGATTTTGCTGTTACTTGTCAACTCGCTGGTGTCTCAGCAGCACAAATGACTGAGTGAATCACTTTCCACACACAGACCAGCTGACTGGTCTCTCCCCAGTGTGAACTCGGTGGTGTTTCAGTGGGTAGGTTCAATTAATGAATCCCTTCCTACAGTCAGGGCAAGTGAGCAGCCCCTTCCCCAGTGTGAATTCGCTGGTGTCTCAGCAGGTTGGATGACTGAGTGAATCCCTTCCCACACATGGAACAGGTGAACGGCCTCTCCCCGGTGTGACTGCGCTGATGTACAATGAGGTCAGATGATCGCCTGAACCCAGTCCTGCAGTGAGAGCACCTGAACGGTCTCTCGTCAGTGTGAACACGTTGATGCAAGATCAGGTCCTGGTAACTTTTATAGCACTTCCAGCAGACTGAGCATGTAAATTATCTCTGGTCTGAGTGAACCAGCTGATGTCTCAGTAGGTGGGATGACCTAGTGAATCCCTTCCTACACTCAGAGCAGGTGTACGGCCTCTCCCCAGTGTGAACTCGCTGGTGTGTCAGCAGGTCGAATGATCGAGTGAATCCCTTGCCACATTTTGAGCAGGTGAATGGTCTCTCCCCATTGTGAATTTGCTGGTGTGTCTGCAGGATCGTTGAAGTAATGAATCCCATCCCACACACGGAGCAGGTGTACGGTCTCTCCCTAGTGTGAACTCTCTGGTGTGTCTGCAGGTTGGTTGAACTAATAAATCCCTTCCCACACTCGGAGCAGGTGTATGGTCTCTCCCCAGTGTGAACTCGCTGGTGTGCCAGCAGAGTGGATGACTGAGTAAATCCCTTCCCACACTTAGGGCAGGTGAATGGCTTCTCCCCAGTGTGAGTGCGTCGATGAGTTTCCAGGTCAGACGGGTAATTGAATCCCTTCCCACAGTCCCCGCACTTACACGGTTTCTCCCCAGCGTGAGCAGCGCTTTCTGCTTCCATGTTCAAAGGCCGATAATATTCAGGTCCTGATGAATCAAGTGACTCTCTCAGGTCTTGGTGTGAGTTTCCCGACAGCAAATCCTCTCCTTCGAATACCCTGTGAAATTGATTTAAAACAGAAAAAAGGGAGTGAGAGAGAACCCACAAAAACACAAAGGTAGGTTGTGAAATTGAGCTGAATGAATCTGGGAATTTGTGGGGCCGGCACGAGGAAAAAGTGACCATGAAAACTGCTGGATTGTCTTAAAAACCCAACTGGTTCACTAATATCCTTCAGGGAAGGGAACCTGCCACCCAGTCTGGGCCTACACAAGATTCGGGCTTCTAGGGGAGGAGGGAGAAAAAGCGAGAGAGAAGTGAGAGATGCAGGAGAACTCTGAAAGAATCTCCCAAACCCTCAACCTCCACCCACTAGAAGGGCCAGGGTAGCCGGTGTATGTGAACACCATCACCTCCAAGTTCCCCTTCAAGTCACACACCGTCCTGACTTGTCTGACATCCAGTACTGGATGAGCAGAAAATTACGCCATTTAAATATTGAGAAGAATGAAGCCAATGTCTTCAGCCCCCGTTACAAACTCCACTCCCGAGCCACCGACTCCATCCCTCTCCCTGACAACTGTCTGAGACTGAACCAGACTGTTCACAACCATGGTGAAATATTTCACCCCAAGATGAGCTTCCAACCACATATCCACATCATCACCAAGACCGCCTATTTCCACCTCAGTAACATCGCCCGACTCCACCCCAGTCTCAGCTCATCTGCTGCTGAAACTCTCATCCATTCCTCTGTTACCTCTAGACTGAACTATCCTAACACACTTCCAGCCAACCTCCCATATTCAACCTCCCTGTAATCTTGAGGTCATCCAAAACTCTGCTGCCCATGTGCTTACTCGCACCAAGTCTTGTTAACCCATCACCCTGAGCTCACTGACCTACAAACGCTCCGGGTTAAGGAGAACCTAAATTATAAAATTCTCATCCTTATTTTAAAGGCTGTGTTTGCTGCCGTTGTGCAAGCGCAGCTGTGCTGTTTTATTCTGTCTTCATAGGGTTAATCTCTCCTCCTCCTCAGGCTCAGGTCACCACTGCAGACTCACCGTGAGGAAACGCAGACTGACCTGGTTACAGTGTCCATCAATCAGCCAATTCAGAACTCAGTCAACAGCAGAGAGCTTTGATTGTACAGTCCTAATCTCTAATGCTTTTTTTTAAACGCATGCTGTTCTTTGAAATGCCTTGGAAAGTTTTATTAAGTTAAAGGCACCATTTAAACACAAATTGTTGTTGTTGATTTGGACATATAGCACTGTTCCTTCATCACCACTGGGTGAATAACCTGTAACTCCTTACCTAACTGCATTGTGGGAGCACCTTCAACACACGGACTGCAGCGGTTCAAGAAGGTCATACATCTTCTTCTCCACAGGCAACTGGGGATAGGCAATATTTGCTGGTCTGGTTAGTGAAAGGGCAGGGGAGTGGGACTGGCTAATGTGCTCTTGCAGAGAGCCAGCATGGGCACAATGAGCTGAATGGCCTCCGTCTGTATTGTAATCATTCAGTGATTCAGTGACTGGTTGAGAAAGGACCTACACTGGAGGCCAGGGACCAACTTCTGTAACCAACACCCACCCTGATACAAACCGGCTCTTAATTGGTCTGTCTGTGTTTCTAGACTCGGTTCTGCGAGCAACGCCTGCAATAAAATAATAGCAAAATACTGCAGCTGCTGGAAATCTGAAATAAAAAGAGAAAATGCTGGAAATACTCAGCAGGTCAGGCAATATCTGTGGAGCTAACATTTCAGGGTGTGCAGAATGATTTAGGGGGAATAAAAATGGTGCAGAATTTGATGGTCAATATAAGCTCAGAAGTGGAAGAGAAATGGACTATAGCACAGGAAAAACAATTCCTGACTGTGAAAGATACTGTGGGAAGACAAAGCTGGTAAGACAGTTGGTCAGGGGATGGGTAGATGTGGAAACCTTGTTTGGACACAATCAGCAGAAGTAACAGTTAAGTGCCAAACACAGCTAAAGTGCATCCAGTATTAGAGACAGAGGAAGTTAGACAAAGGCAGAGAGGTGATCAGGGAGGGCAGAGGTGAAACAGAGCAAAAGATGGACATGGATTCAGATCCACAGTAAAGGAGCCACACTAGCCCCAGAGCGATGGAACCTCTAAAAGCTAACAGAGCAGAGAACTAAAAGCTCCAAAATGTAAATGAATGGTCAAAAACACTCAACTCTGAAACAATTTCAGTTTTCAACTTTAAACTCTCCTGCAGGAGCCTGCAGCTAGAAAGATATCAGAAGCACTGGAGTCAGAGAAAAATCTCCCAGTTGAGGAAATACCCGGGGAGCGGGGTGATGTCACCGTGTAATTGTCGATGTGTGATGATGTCACTGTGTAATTGTCGATGTGTGATGATGTCACACACACGAACACAGAACATCTGGGTCTGTGCAAACCAGTGATCACCACACATTATGAAGGATGGGAGGGTCCTTGAGAGGGGGCAGAGGAGATTTACCAGAATGGGTCGAGGGATGAGGGATTTTAGTTGCAAGGTTAGATTGGAGAAACTGGGATTGTTCTCCTTGGAGCAAAGTAGATGGAGGGAAGATTTAACAAAAGGTGCACAAAATTATGAAAGGTTTACGTAAAGTAGGTAAAGAAAAGCTGTTCACAGTAGCAGATCGTGAAAGGATTATGGGTCGCAGATTTAAGATTTTGGGTAAAATGTACAGGAGGTATGTGAGAAAGAAATGTTTGCACAATGAGTGGTAATGACCTGGAACTCAATGCATACAGTCAGAGGCCGATAGAATCCAGGCCCTGAATTTCTATCCTGGACTGAGTATGGCAGGTTTGGGAAACGGTTTGTACAGAGCATTAAAAAAGGAGGATCCAGGTCCTGATGAATTGAGTGACTCTGTCAGATCTCAACCGTCTGTAAATGTTCCCCTTCTAACCCCCTGTAAAAGGAGTTTCCAAAATCCATCCCTGTCAGTCCAGGATAGAAATGCACATTCTTTCCTCTTGCTAGCTGGACCAGGATGACCGCGCATGCGCCCTGCTGCACATTGCCCCCTATAAAGATGGCGGCCGTTACCCCGGGCCTCGCGAAGGGAGAAATCCAGAATTTTTCGGCCCGTTCTCTGCAAACACAAGACCGGTACCTTGTTCTTTGGGATGTACGGCCTGCACTGTGTCTTTATGAAGCCTCCCTGTCCACTCCGCTGGCTCCATTTCTCTTCACACACCCACTAACTCTGTTAGTTTGCTCCACTCGACATTCTCTCACCCGCACTGAGCAGCTTCCGTCACAGACCAGTACTGCGCAAGCTCATGAAATGGGCCGCACTGCGCATGCTCCAAGCACACACCCTAATACGCATGTGTAGGGAGCTGCTGTTGTGAGGATAGGGCACATTCTGGCCCCTGTTGAAGGCTGGGTAATCAGGCTGCCATTGAGAGGTCGTTTTTTTGAATAGAAAATTATGTTTTGTGATCCGATGACGAACGAAGCCCAAGACCAATATATAAAATTATTCAGTCAATTGGTATGACAAAGTGCGTGGGTCCTCTGCCATAAAACTGTCCTGGGTGTAAATAACTGCAGTAAAATCCCCTACATTTAGATGTGAACTCACTGGAGTCTCAGTAGGCGGTGTGAACAATTATTGTTTCTTCTCATACACAGAACATTTAAGCGCCGTCTTGTCAGTAAGAACGTCACAAATCAGCCGGTGAACAATCCTTTCACAATGTCATTTTACCCCTAAGTTCCAGGACCATTGTACATGGATTTGGGAGTTAAGCATGATTTTGGAGACGGAAGAGTGGTCGGAGATTGGATGAGAATTGCAAGGATGTCGGGGTCAAGGATGTACTCGTGGGAGGGAGAGAAGCAGCAGAGGCAGCTGATCGGATTGTCTCAATCTGAGTGACAAAGAAGCTCCATGAGCTCCTCACACTTGTTGGAGGTGTTGATGCAGTAGACAGGGGAGAGGGAGAGTCCAAAACAAGGACTAACTTGTGTTAGAGATGTTTTTAAAAATTCAACATCCTCTGTGTTTGACAGAATGTTGATTTATTTGATCTTTGTCCAGAATATTAACCTTATAACTGGGCTGGAGTTTATTAACATCAGCTGAAACAGACCCCAATGGGTATAGTTCATTCTTGTATATTATTAACAGCAAAATCCAATCACTGTAGTTCGCTGTGAACTCGTTGGTGTCTCGGCAGGTGGGATGAATGAATGCGTATCTTCCCACACTCAGTGCAGGTGTACAGCCTCTCCCCAGCGTGAGAGCGCTTGTGTAGAGAGAGGTGGGATGATTGCCTGAACCCAGTCCCATAAAGAAGGCATCTGAACGGTCTCTCATCAGTATGAATACATTGCTGGTGGATCAGTTCCTGAGAACTTGTAAAGCACTTCCCACAGTCTTGAAATTTAAAAGCTCTCTTTGATGTGCAATCAGGTTGGATAAATTAATGAATCTCTTTCCACACAGCGCAGATGAATGGCCTCTCCCCAGTGTGAACTCGCTGGTGTGTCTGCAGGTGGGATAACGGAGTGAATCCCTTCTGACACTTTAAGCAGGTCAATGGCCTCTCCCCAGTGTGAATGCTCCGATGAGTTTCCAATTTCGATGGGTAAATGAATCCCTTCCCAGTGTCAACATTTGCACAACTGCTTTCAGTTGTGACTGCATTTATGTTTTGACCAGGTCAGATGATCGGCTGAAACCTCATCCACATGCAGAACACTGTGAATGGTGCGTTCTTTTCCCATTTTCAAAATCCCACAATTCTCTGCGGCCAAGAAACCGCTCTGTCCAATAGAGACGCCCTCTGAAGAAGGGTCATACAGACTGGAAACTGCTGTCAGGCGTCGCAAGGGCCAAGGGGAATAAAAATTCATTCACAAATGTTCCAAAAAGAGATACATTATAATCGCCAGGAAAGGCTAAACACCCTGAAGCTCTTTTCTCTGGAAAAGAGAAGGCTAAGAGATGACCTGATAGAAATAGGATAAAGAATGGAGTTGGAAGCTCAGGAATGAAAACAATGGCTTCTATCTTCCCAAAATTTAATTGGAGAAAATTTCTGCACATCCACAAACAGTCTGATAATTTAACAGAAGTGGAGAGAGGTGGTGGTGAGGTAGAGCTGGGCACTGGCAGTGTACACGTGATAACTGACACTGTGTTTTCAGATGATGTCGCTGTGGGGAGAATGTTGATGAGAAATAAAAGGAAGCCAAGGCTGGGTCCTCTGGGGACACCAGAGGTAACTGTGGGAGTGGGAAGGGAAGACATTCCAAGCGATTCTTTGACTATGATTAGATAGAGAAGAATGGAACCAGGAGAGAGCAGCCCCACCCAGCTGGACGACAGTGGAGAAGTGTTGGAGCATAATGGTGTGGTCAACCTTGTCAAAGGCTGCAGGCAGGTCGAGAAGAGATAGTTTACCTTTATCACAGTCACATAGGATGTCATTGGTGGCTTTGATCTGAGCTGTTTCAGTGCAGTTGCGGGGCAGAAAGCTGATTGGAGGGATTCAGACAGGGAGTTCTGGGAAAGATGGAGACGGATTTGGGAGGTGTGAACACTTTTCAAGAGTTGAGAGAGGAACTGGGGATTGAAGATGGGTCAATACTTTGCAAGGACAGTAGAGTTAAGTAATTGTTTTTTGAGGAAAGTGTGATGATTTGAAGGAGAGAGGGATAGTACCAGAAGAATGAGTACTGTGAACAATATCAGTGAACATGGGAAAGTTGGGGGATCAGCAGTTTAGTGGGAATAGGGTCGATGGAGCAGGAGGTGTGTCTCATGGACAAGATGACCACTGAGAGGGCAGGAAGGGAGATGGGGGAGAAGCTAATGAAAGATGTGGGTTCACGGCTTGGACAAGGTGGAATATTATAGAGGCAGTTTGTCCCAGTGGGCTAGTGGAAGGGAGGGAAGCAGCAGCGGCAGCTAATCGGATTGTCTCAATCTTAGTGACAAAGAAGCTCCATGAGCTCCTTACACTTGTTGTTAGAGGTGAGGATGGAGGAGAGAGGGGAGAGGGAGAGCCCTTCCAGAGAAACTAACTTGTGTTAGAGATAATAACAAGACTCAATATGCTATATTTAACACAAATATATTTTATTTGTCCTTATCCAGAATATTAGCCCCAATAACTGGGCTAGAGTTTATTAACATCAGCAGAAACAGACTACAATGAACAAGGTTCAGTCCTGGATGTGATTAACATCCTGTTTGTTATTTGTGAACTCGCTGGTGTCTCATCAGTTGGGATGACCAGGTGAATCCCTTCCCACACTTGGAGCAGCTGAACGGCCTCTCCTCAGTGTGAATTTGCTGGTGCTTCAGGACGTCAGAGGACACAGTGAATCCCTTCCCACATACAGGACAGATGAACGGCCTCTCTCCAGTATGAATTCGCTGATGTCTCAGCAAGTGGGATGACTGTGTGAAGCCCTTCCCACAGTGGGAGCAGGTGAACTGTCTCTCCACAGTGTGAATTCGCTGGTGTCTCAACAGATCGGATAAATTAACGAATCCCTTCTCACACTCGGAGCAGATAAATGGTCTCTCCCCAGTGTGAACTCGCAGGTGTGTCAGCAGGTTGGATAACTGAGTGAATCGCTTCCCGCACTCGGAGCAGGTGAACGGCCTCTCTCCAGAGTGAACTCTCTGGTGTATCAGCAGGTTTGATGACTGAGTGAATCTCTTCCCACACTCAGAGCAGGTGAACGGTCTCTCCCCAGAGTGAACTCTCTGGTGTTTCAGCAGGGTGGATGACTGACTGAATCCCTTCCCACACTCGGAGCAGGTAAATGGTCTCTCACCAGTGTGAACTCGCTGGTGTGTCTGCAGGTTGGATAACTGAGTGAATGCCTTCCCACACTCGGAGCAGGTAAATGGCCTCTCCCCAGTGTGAACTCTCTGGTGTGTCAGCAGGTTGGATAACTGAATGAATCCCTTCCCACACTCGGAGCAGGTAAATGGCATCCCCCCAGAGTGAATTCGCTGGTGCCTCAGCAGGCTGGATGCCCAAGTGAATCCCTTTCCACACTCGGAGCAGGTGAACGGCCTCTCTTCAGTGTGAATGAGCTGGTGTCTCAGGAGGGTGGATGAATCAATAAATCCCTTCATACATACAGAACAAGTGAAAGGCCTCTCCCCAGTGTGTGTGCGCTGGTGAGTATCCAGCCTGGATGGATAATTGAATCCTTTTCCACAGTCTCCACATTTCCATGGTTTCTCCCCACTGTAACTGCATTTATGTTTTGACAAGCCAGATAATCGGCTGAAGCCTCGTCCACACAGAGAACACATGTACGGTTTCTCCCCACGGTGAACGGTGCTTTTTCCTTCCATGTTCAAAATCCGATGAAATTCAGGTTATGACTGATTGTGCGACACCGTTAGATTCTGATGAAACATTGGGTTTCCCAATTGAAAATCCTGGGGAAATAGTTTAAATAGACAAAAGTGAATGAGAGAGAAACCACAATATCACAAAAACAGGTTGTGAAATTGAGCTGAATGAATCTGGTAATTTGTGGGGCCAGTACCAGGAAAAAGTGACCATGAAAACTGCTGGATTGTTATAAAAACCCAACTGGTTCACTAATGTCTCTCAGGGAAGGGAACCTGCCAACTGGTCAGGGACTATACAAAACACCAGCATCTACTGGGGGAAATAGAGACGGAGATGGGAGAGACAGGGGGTGAAGGAAAGGGATTTTATGCATCTACAATTCTACCAACATCTCCCAAACCCTAACCCTCCATCCCCTAGAAGGACCAGGGTAGATGTATGTGAACACCATCACCTCCAAGTTCCCCTCCAAGTCACACACCATCCTGACTTGTTTAACATCCAGTGTTGGATGAACAGAAATTTCCTCCATTTACATATTGGGAAGATTGAAGCCATTGTCTTCAATCCCTGCTACAAACTCCACTCCCTAACCATCAATGCCATCCATCTCTCTGACAACTTTGAGGCTGAGCCAGACTTTTCACAATCTTAGTGTCATATTTCACCCTCAGCTGAGCTTCTGACTACATATCACTAAGACCGCCTATTTCCACCTCAGTAACTTTGCCTGCCAATAAAATAATAGCAAAATACTGCAGCTGCTGGAAATCTGAAATAAAAAGAGAAAATGCTGGAAATACTCAGCAGGTCAGGAAGTATCTGTGGAGAGAGAAACAGAGTTAACATTTCAGGGGTGCAGAATGAACGACGGAATAAAAATGATGCAGAATCTGATGATCAATATAAGCTCAGGGGTAGAAGAGAGATGGACTATATCGCAGGAAAAACAACTCCTGACTATGAAAGACATGGTGGGAAGCTATAGCTGGTAAGCCAGCAGCACATGGTCAGGGCAGCAGTTGGCAGAAGTAACCGTAAAATGCTAAACAGAGCTAAAATACACCCACTATTAGAGACAGAGGAAGTTAGACAACAGCAGAGAGGTGATCAGGGAGGGCAGAGGTGAAACAGAGCAATGGATGGACACAGAATCAGATCCACAGTAAAGGAGTCACACCAGCCGCAGAGCTGTCGGACCTCACACAGATAACAGAGGACTAAAAGCTCCAAATTGTAGATCAATTGTCAAAACTACTCACCTGTGAAACAATTTAACTCTTTTCAGCTTTGGAAACTCCTGCCGGAGACTGTAGCTGGAAAGATATCAGAAGCACTGAAGTCAGAGAAAAATCTCCCAGTTGAGGAAATACCCTGGCAGCGGGGTGATATCACCACGCAATTGTTGGTGTGTGCTGATGTCACAGTGTAATTATCGATGTGTGCTGATGTCACAGTGCAATTATCGATGTGTGCTGATGTCACAGTGTAATTGTCGATGTGTGATGACATCACAGACATGGACACAAAACATCTGGGTTTGTGTAAACCACTGATCACCACACATTATGAAGGATGTGAGGGTCCTTAAGAGGGTGCGCAGGAGACTTACCAGAGTAGTTCAACGGGTGAAGGATTTTAGATTAGTTTGGAAAAACTGGTGTTGTTCTCCTTGGAGCAAAGTAGATTGAGGGGAAATTTGATAGAGGTATACAAGTTTATGATTGGTTTACATGAGGTAGTTAAAGAAAAGCTGTTCACATTATCTGATCATAAAAGGGTTATGGGACACAGATTTAAGTTATGAAGCAAGATTTACAGGAGGGGTGTGAGCAAAAATTTTACACAATGAGTGATAATGACCTGAAACTCATTACTTACTCTCAAAGGCTGATGAATCGAGTGAGCCTTTCAGATCTTGATCTGATGTTTGGTTTGAGTTTCCCGTCTGCAAATCATTCCCGTGTGATATCCTACGAAAAGATTATAAAACAATCAATCACTGTCAGTCCAGGACAGAAATTGAGAAATATTTCTCTTGGTTTGAGTTTGTTGTGTGTAAATCCTCCCCTTCTAACCCCCTGTAAAAGGAGTTTCCAAAATCCATCCCTGTCAGTCCAGTTTAGAAATTCACAACATGCTCTCCACCTGCTACTGGACCGGGATAACCGCGCATGCGTCCTGCTGCACAGCCGCGCCCCCGGGCCGAGCAGAGGGAGAGGCCCAGCCATTATCGGTCTGTTCGCTGCAAACGCGGGACCGGTAGTTTCTTATTAAGGCTCTGCGGCCTGTACCAAGTGTTTATGAAACCTCCCTGCCCACTCCGCTGGCTCCATTCCTCCCCCAAACGCACTAACTCTGTTATTCTGCTCCAGTCGCCATTTTCTTACCCACTCTGCGGCTCCAGTCACAGGACAGCACTGCGCATGCTCAGCTAAGAGCCCCCAATGCGCAGGTGCGAATCAGACTCCGCACTGCTTTGGATAGGGCACATTCTGTCCCGCATTGAATGCTGGGTGGGAGGACGTAATTGCATATCAAATAAATTTTTCTGATCCGATGGTAATTCCAGCTTTCAGGTCAAGATATAAAATTATACAATAATATACAATAAAATTATACAATAAATTACATCGGCCTCTACCATACTTCTATCCTGGGTGTAATTAACAACAGAACAAACCCCTACAGTTAGATGTGGATTCACTCGATTCTTCGCAGGTGAGTTGAAGAAGTGATTTCTCCTTCCATACACCAAACATTTAAACTCCGTCTTGTCAGTAAGAATGCCCCTATTGCGGAGCAAATCCTTTGAACTTTTATAGCTGGATTGTTCACTGGTGGTCAAACTGAGTAAATGCCTTCACACGCATGAAATCTCTGAATTTTCACCATCAGATGTGACTGCTGCTGTGTCAACTAATCAGATGATCGAGTAAACCTTTTTCCATTATTAGCTGCTGAATTATGTTTTCACAATGTTACTTTACCTAGGCGTGTCCAGCACAGACTTGGATCTCTAATCCTCTGGCAATGGGCTCTACATTCTCTTCTGAAGAAAAAAAGGAAAGCGATGCTGTAAATCTGAAATAAAAACAGAACATTTTCGAATTCTAAACAGGGCTGGTAGCGTCTGTGGAGAGACATAGTTTTCATTTCAGGTCTGTGACTTGTCAGCGGAACGGTACAGAATCAGTGCACAGATCTGAAAGTATAATTCTGGTTCTCAATCCACAGAAATTCCCAGAATTTCTGAGTATTTCCATCATTTTCTGCTTTTATCTCTGATTAAAGACGTTGCTTCTGAATTGGACATTGGATTTCCTGGTGACCAACTTTTATTTATTCTTGTCTATCCGCAAGTAGAAGCATCTTCCAAACCCTTTCGGAATATTAAAGGCTTCGATCAGGTCATCCCTCACTCTGTTTTCTAGAGAAAACCTGTTTAATCAATTCAATCGTTGTTGAATGTTAAAAGTTTTCAGTTCTAACATCACTCCAGTAAATCTTTATTGTACCTTCTCCAGTGCTTCTAGATTCATCTTATAATATGGAGACGGAGCTAATCTGAGTACCAAACTCATCATTGCCCCCAAATACCTGTAAATTGGAAGGATCAGCATTGCAGTGGGAGAGAGGAACATGGTTCCAACTGTTATTCACCAACCTCTATTTCGGCCATTTTCCCATCTGCAGAACTTAAAATGAAATGAACACATCCAATAAAAAGATTTAGAAAGTTGGTGTTACTTTTGTTTGTGACTCATTCCCTCGGGTATTCAGTAAATGCTGCTCGGAGGTTAGCGACCGGGATATAATTTACCTGCATTTCCTTGAGCCTGTGTTCAGTGAATTGGGAGATTTGGCCCGGGTTGGAGTGTCTTGAGTCCCAGGGATGGGCAGTAACCCGCTGATTGAAGCTGCAGTCGTTGCTTTCTGCTGGCAGCGGGTGATTGGAGAGTGCGGGGCCGGAATATTGCCGCTTTTCTGCTTTTCCCTGTCTCACTCACCGTAGAGCTGAGGAAGAGAGAATAATTGATGGGTTTGTTTGAATCCAATAATTCTATAGATTTCGAATGGGCTCGATGTAGGCCTAAATGTTTTATTCATTATATTGCAGGTTAATATTCGTGAACATTGACCAGGACACATGGCTGTGAGATCAAGCACCTCCTCATTTTTCTCAGTCGAAATATACAATCTAATTTCTCTTGCTGTACAACCTGTTACAGAGATTGTTATAGAAAAAAGGGAAAGGTTTGCTACAGCTATGCAAAGCCCTGGTTAGATCACACCTGTAGGACTGTGCATAGATCTGGGAGCGGCCCCTTTTAAGGATCAATATTTACCTTGAAAGTTTCAGAGGAGCTGCATTGATGAGGTTGGTGGGTTTTGGAAATTGGAAGTTGTACACCCGCAGCTTGTGGCAGTATTTCACCTCACTGTTCACTTCATGTTCATGTCTAACACACTCGATGCTGTTATTGGCTGAACGAGTCTTCTGTGTTTTAACTAGACATGCTATTATTTTGTAGGAAGAACGACGAGAGACAATGTAAATTGCAGGGTTCTGGAGAAAAGGTCGGGTAATGGCAATGATAGGACGGGCAGAAGGCCCACTTTCTCTGCTGTAACCATTCTATGATTTTAAACAAATAATATTAGCATGTTAGCAAGTTCTGTACTTGTGGCCCAGTGTTTAAGGTGAATGGGTTTAAAATCCATTGGGGCCTCTCGACGTAGGTTTGAATCTTGCTGACTGTTCTTCTCGCTATTTCTGCTTGCCTGTAGAATTAATTCTCATTCAAATAGAAGAAAAAACATCCAAACAAATCCATTTCTGTGTCAGTCTTCTGCAAGTCTCCAGTCGGATATGAAACAAAAACTGAGCCAAGTTGGTGACATCTTGTTTTCTGGGCGTTTGTTTCTCCTTAGGCCTCTGTCACACTCCGTGTATCCGTCTGTGTGTGTTCCTCTGTATGTGCCAATGTGTTTCAGTTCCCCAAGGGGTTGAACACATTTTACCAGCACAAACTTTATTTACTTTCGTTGTGCAACTTCATTTTAAAATGTTACAAGGAAAAACTCTCAGAGTAAAAGATGCAAGAGGGGTTTGTCTATTTCTCTGTATGTTAAACTGCAACAATTTATATTTATAAAGCGCCGTTAACCTAATGAAACATCACAAGGTGTTCCCCAATATCATTATATAACAAAGTGTGACACCGAGTCACATATTCGGTCAGATGACTAACAGCTCTGTCAAAGGCGAAGAACTGTATTAAAGGAGGAAGCTATCGATTTCATGTTCCAGATAACAGTAATGGTTCTTCTCGTTGGCTCATTGTGTTCAACCTGAACAGACCATTTGGTCGGAGAAATTTATCTCTGGTGAAAGGGATAGGGAATGAACAAATGCCAAAATCAGCCTTCATGAGCCACATTTCCAGCCCTGTTAGCAGCTTCCCTGATGGCGGACTGGTTAGGGTTCAGCACTTTCACTGCTGCACCTTAGGTTTGATTCCCTGTCAGGAAATTGAGATTTACTGCCCTTGGGCGAACTGTTAAAACCAATGTTATTGTCTTCCTGGCTGAAAGCAACACAGAACATCTCTGTCAGAGTTAGGGGAGTGAGAGTTAAAGTTTCACATCAGAGCTGGAAATGTCACACGTGCAACAAGTCAAGAACAGATCCAGAGGGCGTGAAAATGAAAGAGAAGGGCTGTGATGGGTTACAAAGCACTGACTATAGAGCTGGTGGTGCACAGCAGAATATTGTTCCTGTATTACCCATGTTACTTGCAGTTCTAATTTCCTGATTTATTACAGTGCCCAACATTACCACTGCAGTTTGGTGACCAATAAACAACTCGCACCAATGTTTGTTGCCTCTTGCCCGTTTCTTAGCTCCACCAAAATTGATTCGACATCTTGATCCTTCAGTCTAAGACCCTCTCTCATGATTGTACCGATCTTGTCGTTATTGACCCCGCCTCCTTTCCCTTTTTGCCCATCCTTACTAAATTACGAACACCCTTGAATATTCAGATCAATCACACTGCTCTTTGAAAGCAGGACACAGGGCCAAATGGCCTCTTTATTCGCTGTAACTTTCTGTCATTTTGTGTTTCCTAACACCCCGGTTGCATCTCTTTAAGTTATTCTGGCATTTCATAACTCAATCTAACGAGATGTACATCTTGCCCTTCTATCCAACACTTTGAATTCCAGACACTAAACAGATTAGGAATTGAATTTGAAACTAGACGAGTACAACTGCAGAAATGATCTGAACCATTCACTTGAGTTTCAAACACTCGGTGCTTCCACATGAGCATTTACCCTCTTGTATATCTACTGAACAAAATAAGCTTATTCCGATTCTTCACATTAAAAATCAATTCAAAATAATTTCAAAGTTTAACAACATACACAAGAATGTGGATAATTGATACTGTGCACATTCCTATAATCAGTGTCTGGGACAATCAGGTCCTGTGAACCCTTCTCGTGTCTTACATTCCCATTCCCTGCTTTCCAGGGAAAGATTGGGTTCATAACCTGGATGGGTGGGTAGTCCCTGGCTAGGTCAGCCCTCTTCCAGAGAGTATATAAGAGTT
This sequence comes from Cetorhinus maximus, assembly GCF_964194155.1. NCBI lineage: Eukaryota > Metazoa > Chordata > Chondrichthyes > Lamniformes > Cetorhinidae > Cetorhinus > Cetorhinus maximus. The sequence goes on along the minus strand of NC_135901.1, from coordinate 61,292,931 downwards.
ATTGCTGGGACAGCAGATTTTCGTCCCTACTGCCATTAGTGATGATCACAAGATTTTTTATTGAAAACAAATTTCACCATTTGCCATGGTGAGATTTGATCCCTAGAATCCCAAACCAGTGAAAGTACCACTGTGCCACAGCCTCCTACCAAGGTAAACGCGTTTAGAATTTCATGTGTGTCAGTTACTTTCAGTGATGAATTTCTGCCGTGTGTTCCCTTGTCAGTTTCACAGGAGCCGCAGTGATGTGGTTGGTGGGTTTTGGAAATTGAAAGTTTTACATGAGCAGCTTGACCAGCGAGTCGAACAATTATCAGCTCAAATCGAATTGTACGGATTGTGTGCTGTGTTTCATTTTAACAGGAAGGACGAGGAGAGACAGATTCAAGATAAATTGCAGTGAGGAAAAAGACGGGGGTTATGGAATGAGTTAAATTGCTCTTCCAGAGACCCGGCACGGACAAGAATGTTCTCCTTCTCTGCTGTAGCCACCCATGATTTCATAGTAACAACATCACCCTGTGCATTGAGTCAGTCGTGGTGACTGAGTGGTGAAGGCGATAGAGTCCAGATCCATTGGGGTTCCCCGCTTCTCATTATTCCTGGTTTTAACTCTGTGTTTACAGAGTTAATTATCGGTTACATTGAATCAAGTCCATCCAAACACTCGGGCGTTTTCCTATTTCTGTTCATTCACAAAAATATTCGCGAAACTTCCAGTCAGAAATGGAACAAAAACGGAGCCAGGTTGGTGTCATGTTTGCTTTCTGGGTGTTTGTCTCTCCTTAGAAACAATCGCTTGTCCTCTGTCACTGTCGGTGTAAATGTCTGTGTGTGTTCCTCTGTGTGTGTCAATGTGGTTCAGTTCCTCATTTTTACCATCCAAACATTATTTACGATAGTTTTGTGGCTTCAGATTAAGATGGTCCAGAGAAAACAAAAGCGCTGTTTTAAAAGATGCAAGAGGGCATTTCTTTCTGTTTCTTTTTGGGTGGAGACTGTTCAGCTACTAAATGTCCGGATGTTACAAAGCGGATGATGATTGAAGTTTTCACATGATCTTATTAAGTAGCTGAGAATGCCCGAGGGGCCGAATGGCCTATTCCTGATCATATTTTTCCCACACTCTAATTCAGAGCCGATGCCGGTCAAGGCAATGGTTGTTTCTGCTCTAAATGTGGTACTGAGTCGCCGATTGGGCTAAGATGCTGGCCGAGGCTTTCCTGCTTTGGGCTCCAGTCCTGCGGCTGTTAAACTTTCCGGCGGTTTGTTGTTTGAGACGCTTCCAAAAAATCCTCTGTGTGGCCAGGGGACGGCTGACCTGTGCAGTGTTGCATTTTGGTTGGGGGAATTGGGAGAGGTGGTTGGGGCAATGGCACGGACTGAAAATCTCTTTTATCTGTTACTCCCTGTCTCCATTCTATTATTTTATACAAACAATAGCGAACTTTCACTAAGTATTGTGGCGAATTGGTTAAACTGATGGACTGGAAATTGGCTGGAGTTTTCTCACGCAAGTTGGAGCCCTGTAGTTTATGCTTCTTATCATTCCTGATTTTAACTGACGGTCTGTAGAATTAGTTATCGGTTAAATTGAATATAAAACATCCAAATACCCCGTGATTCTTATTTCTGTTCATCTGCAAATATTCATCAAATTCACAGTCGGAAATGGAAGAGTAATTGACCACTCCTGATCAACCAATCACAACTGCTCTTTGACAGCAGCAGCCCAGGCCGAATGGCCTCTTTCTTAGCTGGAACTTCTCATAATTTTATGTTTCCCAACAGCACGGATGATCTTTCCCAGTCATTCTGCCATTTTATAACACATTTTATCGAAATGTACTTTGTTACTTTGTGTCCTGTCCTTCTGAAGTCAAGACCCGGAGTGAATTCAATGAGAAGTTTTCTTGCCATTTCCAGCAGGAGATTTGGAACCAGACCAGTTCATTGAGTTTAAATGGTGCCGACCCTTCACTGCAGCTCGTTGTGTTTTTGAGTGGAGATGATTTCTGTTTGTTACGAAGTGCAGGATGATCTGATTAACTAACGGAGCAGTTTTGAGGTTCCGAATGATCTATTCCTACTCTGAAACAAAACCAAAACATGCTGGAAAAACTCAGCAGGTCTGACAGCATCTGTGGAGAGAAAGACAGAGATAACGTTTCGAGTCCTCATGACTCTTTTTCAGAACTAAAGGGAAGTAGGACTTCATATTTCTACTTCCCTTTAGCTCTGAAGAAGAGTCATACGGACTCGAAACGTTAATCCTGCCTTTCTCTCCACAGATGCTGTCAGACCTGCTGAGTTTTTCCAGCATTTTTTGCTTTTGTTTAAGATTTCCAGCATCCGCAGTATTTTGCCTATTCCTAATCTATAGTTTTTGTTCTATTTCAGTGCCAAAACTTGTGAAGGAAGTGGTTCACAAATTTCGCCCAGCGAGGCTGAGCGAGCTAAGGTGCTGGCTTAAAGTATGTACGAAGTCATGAGCTCGCGTCCCACCGCTGCTCAACATTTAGCAGCACCATTAGGACAAGCAGATATCACCTCATATTGACAAGGAGGACGAGGAGAGTTGCTGTGGGGAAAAGGTGGGGTCTGGAATTACAGTAGTTGAGTTGCTCTTGCATAGAGATGCTGAATGACCGTCTGATGTAGCCGTCTATGATTTTATACAAACAGCAGTGACGTCATTATCGGCCCTGTGTTCACGGTGGAGTGGATAAGGGGATGGAGTTGGAATCCTGTGGGATCTCCTCACAGAGGTACAAATCCTACCGGCTCCAGTTCTCATCATTCTTGATTTTAATAAGGTGCCCATGGAATTAATTATTGGATAAACGGAATCAAAACCACACAAACACTCCCGTGGTTTCTTCTTTCCGTTGGTCTGTGTGTGTCAATGTGGTTCAGTTCCCCAAGGGAATGGACACATTTTTAACAGAACAAACTTTATTCACATTAGTTGTGCAACTTCAGATCAAAAAAATATCAGGGTGAAAGTTGGAAGAGGAGCTTGTCTCCTTCTCTATATGCCCCATTACAACAACAGCTTACATTTAGATAGCGTCTTTAACGTAATTAAACCTCCAAAGATGGTTGACAGGATCATTATGTAACAGAGTCTGACACTGACACACATATTGAGATGTTGGGCCAGGTGAACAAAAGCTTGGTCAAAGAGATAGGTTTTACAGAGCGTCTTAAAGGAGGAAAGAGAGGTCGAGGGAATTCCAGAGCTTGGGGCCTCGGTAACTGAAACCTCGGTCACCAATGGTGGACCGGTTCTGATTGGGAATGTACAACAGGCCAGGATTAGAGGGGCACAGATATCTCAGAGACGTGTGGGGTTCGAGGAGATCTCAGAGATATCACCCAACTGTGTGGAGAAGTTGTATCGCTCCCATTCCTGTTTGTTGTTGAATGTGAGCTGAATGCTGGATCTTGCAGCCACATTAGATTCGCTCTTCACCATTTCTGAAGATAACATTTAGCAAAATAAGAAGATGTTTCAGCTGGCAGCAGGTGATTGGAGAGTGCAGGGCTGGAATATTGTTACTTGTTCCTGTCTCACTCACTGTGGAGCTGAGCAAGAGCGACGAATTGATGGGCTTGTTTCAATCCAATAGCCTCATAGATCTCTATTGATTTAGATGGGGGTTCATGATCGTTCATATTCTTTGTTATATCTGAAATGAATATCCATAAACAGAGCTTGGTGTGGGAACTCAGTGGGTGACAGCCGAGTTTTCAACGTGGGGGGTGGGATGGATTTTCTTGTAGTTTCAGGGCCCCAAAACAAATCAGAGCGTTAATGAGTAATGATGGGGAGGAAAAAATGCCAGCTTCGTCCCTGGGTGGTCTCGAACCACCAACCTTTCGGTTAACAGCCGAACGCGCTGACCGATTGCGCCACAGAGACTTGATGGAGACGCTGGCACTCTGTAAGATATCCTAAACCAATGGCTCAGTGAGAGAAAGCTTCAGATTGCCGTGACTGCAATGACAATTATTCCCTATCAGTTTTACTCTTCCCAAATAAAGGTTGGGACATTCATTGTGGACACATGGAAAAAGTCTGATCCCACCCACTGCAGACACATCCATGTCACCGGGAACCAGCTCTCCTACAACCGGTGCCGTCTCCCTTCGAGCCTCCCTGTGTTTTGTCTATTACTGAGTATTCTGCTTGTCCCGAAGCCGGTAGTTCTAAAGGGGTTTCTCTGTTACACAGCGAGTGGTTAGGATCTGGAATGCACCACCTGAGAGTGTGGGGGGGAGGCAGATTCAATCGCGGATTTCAAAAGAGAATTGGACAGAAAATGCAGGTCTCCAGGGACAAACGCGGGGGAGTGGGACCAGGTGAGTTAGTTTCCAGAAGAGAAAGAGATCTCCCTTTTCAGACGGAGTTAAGGAGATTTATTTCCTCTCATAGGGTCATTCGCCTGTGGAATTATTTTCATCAGAGGTTTGGTCATTGAATTTACACAAGGCAGAATTGGACAGATTTTTGATAGACAAGGGGGTCAAAGGTTATGGGGGGCGGGCAGGAAGGCGGAGTTGAGACCACAACCAGATTTGCCATGACCTCAATGAATGGTGAAGCAGGGTCAAGGGGCTGAATGGCCCACTCCTGCCCCTGAGACCTTTGTTCCTCCGACCCAGGCTGAATTGCCTCCATCTGTGTGTAGCCTTAGCTGTGATTCTCTGACACTATGAGGCGCTGGAGAGGCAAATGGCCAATTCCTGCTTCTATTTGTTATGTTCTATTTTGGAGCTGTTACCACCCAAGGCAATGGTTAGTTTACCTTTGATAGTGGGAGCGTGGCCGGCTGGGTTAAGGTATTTTGTTTGGGCTCTGTTCTCTTCGTGGGTTCGATTCGAAATTTCAGTTGATTTGTTCTTTCAGCCACTTCACCTGAGCATGGGATCACGGCCGTCGATGTCTTAAGATCTTCATCTTGGCAGGAAGAACGAGGAGACGCAGTATGAATTGCAGGGTGACTGGGGATATTTGGGGCCGAATTCCCTCTTTCTCTGTTATAACCTTTCTGTGATTTCATATGAACAAGATTGAAATTGATGTGAGATCTGTAATTGCGGATGAGTGGTTAAGACAATGGGTTTGAAATCTACTGGGCTCTCCCCATGTAGGTTTGAATCCTCAATGTCTGCTGCTCCACACTTTAGGTGAATCCAGAATTAAATTAATTGTTGGTGAAATGGAATAAAAACTTTCCAAACACTCCCGTGTGTTTCTCCTGCATCTCCTCCGCATTTCTTCATTTCCGTTCATCTGCAAGCATTCACCAAATCTGCAGTCTGAAATGGAACAATAATTGGAGAAGCTGGTGACATCCTAACTTTCTGGGTGTTTGTGGATCCTGAGGCCTCTGTCACTCTCGATGCATGTGTCTGTGTGTGTTCCTCTGTGTGTGTCAATGTGGTTCAGTTCCCTGTGGGGATGAACACTTTTTTACCATCACAAACTTCATTCACATTATTCGTGCAACTTCATGTTAGAATGTTATGGTCCCCCGTCTTTTCCCCGGAGACCTGAATTTTCTGTCCAATTCTCTTTTGAAATCCGCGATTGAATCTGTCTCCCTCACACTCTCAGGCCATGCATTCCAGATCCTAACCACTCGCTCTGTAACACAGAAGCCCCTTCAGAATGGTACACTTTATGTGATGTTGCCTCTCTTCATTCTTCCGACCAACATGAATCACTTCACACTTCCCTACATTAAATTTCAGGTTCGCTTTAACAGTTTACACGAGGAATTCCTGTGCATTGTGACAGTTCACACAGCGGTAAGAAAAAAGTTAGCTCCTGATCAGGAGTTGAACCTGGGCTGTGGTGGTGAAAGTATTAAATCCGAAGCACGAGGCTCTTTGACTTCCAGTGAAGCCGAGGCTGTTTTCATTCAGAAGCCAACGGCTGTGATATTAACAAAGCGGGATGGAGAAAGACTCAGTTTGAGCGGTGACACTGCTGGAGGGATGGGGAGTTGGGGATCACCCATCAAAGTTTTAAAAAAACGGCAGCGCCCAGAGTGGGGCTCGAAGCCACGACGCTGAGATTAAGTCTCACGCTTTACCGGGTAAGCTAGCTGGGAATGCACAGTCATTGCTCCCTATGCAAAAATTCAGGGAGATCAATGTTCCTTCCTCCCTGGAGCCTCAGCTTGTTCTGAATTTCAAAGTGTGGAAGGTAATCGGCCTACAAAAGCCCCAAGGTTACAATACATTCCTCTCAATCATCAATAACATTCACATCTTCCACTTCTTAGCTGCACCTCCTTCCAAACATTGCAAACTCTCTCTTGCATCTTTCATCCTGATATTTTTCTCTTTGACATTTTAATATGAAGCTGCACAATTAATGTGAGTCAAGTTTATGAAGTGAATATGTGTCCACCACCTCGGGGAACTGAACCGCATTGACACACACAGAGGAACACAAACCGACACATACACTGAGAGTGACAGAGGCCTCAGGAGAGACAAACACCCAGAAAGCAAGGATGTCACCAACTTGGTCAATTATTGTTCCATTTCAGGGGCCAAATGTAGTGAATGTTTGTAGATGAACAAAAGTAAGAAACACGGGGGTATTTGGGTGGTTTTCTTTTTCATTTGATGGATAATTTACTCTGCAGACAGTTTATGTCAATCAAGAATGAGAAGAAGGGGAATTGGCAGGATTCGAACCATGTGGAAAAACGCCTTAAGCACTCGGCCAGGACAACTGGGTAAAGGCTGCATGTTGCTTAAAATTAGGGAATGAATACAGGGAGTTCCAGTGAAAGGAGGTCTTCATGTCCGTGTCATTGTCCCATCTTTTCCCAGTCACCCTGGGATTTACACTGTCTCTCCTCATTCTTCCAAATGAAATACAACACGGCACAGATCAGCTGCCCCTTCACCGCACGGAGAATTTTTGGGAAGCGCCTCAAATAACAAACCACCAGAAAGTTTGGCAGCGGTGGGAGTGAAGCCCAAATCACCAGAGAGATCGAAACCTGAACCAGCGGCTGAGCCCACTCAGCCTCACTACCACATTCAGATTAGACACAAACATTGTCTTCACCAACATTGACACAATATAATATAATATAACACAATATAAAAAATTATGATCAGGAATTGGCCATTCGGCCCCTCGAGCGTTCTCAGCTACTTAATAAGGTCATGTGAAAACTTCAATCATCACCCAGTAACATCCGGACGTTTAGTTGCTGAACAGTTTCCACTCAAAGAAAAGAGAGAAATGTTTTAAAACTGCTCTTTTTTTCCCTGTACCATCTTAACATGAAGCCACAGAACTAACATGGCCAATGTTTGGGTGGTAAAAATGGGAAACTGAACCACATTGACACACACAGAAAATCACAAATATGCGTGTTGTTAAGATTTGAAATGGTGCTTATTTTCATACTGTCTTTCAATGTGCAGAAAGTGGAGCTGTGATTAGCTTATAGCTCAGACGATGCACAGCAAGAATGTACATAACAGGCTGATGCTGACAGTGCCTGTTTGGACTCAGTGAGCTGCATCTGACGATTGAGAACATTTAATTGCCGCTCAACGAGTCCGGTTCCAAATTCCCTGCCATAAATGAAAAGAAAACTCGCTGAATTTGCTGAATGTCTTGAATTCAAAGCATCATATGGAAGGTCAGAAAATTCATCTTAACCGTGGTATTAGGAAAAATAAAATGACAGAAAGTTACAGCAAAGAAAAAAGGCCATTCGGCCCTGTGTGCTGCTTTCAAAGAACAGTGTGATTGGTTGACCTGAATACTTTTAGGAAGAATGGACAAAAAGGAAATCGAGGCAGGGTCGCGCTGTTAATAAGGAACGAGATCGGTACATTAGTGACAGAGGATCTTAGATTGAAGGATCAAGATATGGAATTAGTTTGGGTGGAGCTAAGAAACAACAAGAGGCAGAAAACATTGGTGGGAGTTGTTTATAGGCCACTAAACTGTAGTGGTAATGTTGGGCATGGGATAAATCAGGAAATTAGAGCTGCATGTGACATGGGTAATACAGGAATAATATTCTGCCTCGCACCACCAGCTCTATAGTCAGTGCTTTGTAACCTACCACAGTCCTTCTCTTTTATTTTCACTCCCTTACTCCGACTCTGGGTTTATTCCCGAGTTTTGCCCTTGTGACATTTCCAGCTCTGATGTGAAATTTACACTCTTACTCCATCATTTCTAGCAGAGCTTTACAGTGTTATTTACAACCAACAAATTAATCACATTGATTTTATCAGCTCGCCCAGGAGGAATAAGTTTCAAATCCCTAACCAGGAATCGAACGCAGGCTGTACTGATAAAATTACCGCATTCTAACCACTAACCCAGCAGTTTGACACATGCAGGCTGCTTGTGGCATTTTCCCTTTCCAGATCCCTTTTTCCAGGGACAAGTTTCTTTGACCAAATGGTCTATGTCATTTGAACACAAGTGACGTCTTCAGCCAATGGGAAAAATCATTGCTGAGAGCTGGAACATGAAATCGATACTTTCCTCCTTTAAGACAGTTCTTAAAGCCTCCCCCTTTGACAGAGCTTTTAGTCATCTGACAGAATATGAGGCTCAGCGTCATACTTTGTTATACAATGCTCCTGGGGAACGCCTTGTGACGTTTCATGAGGTAAAAGGAGCTTTATAAATATAAGTTGTTGTTGTACTCCATACAGAGAAAAAGACAGACTCCTGTTGTCTCTTTCATCCTGATATTTTTCACTGTAACATTGTAATGTGAAGTTGCACCACGAATGTGAATACAGTTTGTGCTCGTAAAAATGTGTTCACCTCCTCGGGGAACTAAACCACATTGACCCACACATAAGAACAAACAGAGATATACACCGAGAGTGACAGAGGCCTAAGGAGAGGCAAATGCCAGGATGAAAACATGTCACCAAATTGGCTCTTTTTTTTTTCATTTCCGACTGGAGATTTGCAGAAGGCTGACAATGAATGGACATAAGAAATCACGGATGTGTTTGGATCTCTTTTCCTCGATTCAAACGATAATTAGTTCTGTCTGCGTGGAGTTAAAGTCAGAAATAACAGGAAACGTAGTCAGCAGGATTCGAACCTGCGCAGGGTAACTCCAATGGATTTCCTAATCCATCGCCTTAACCACTCGACCACGACTACAGAAGCTGCTCCTATACCACTATTAGTTGTATGAAATCATAAAGGTTACAGCAGAGAAAGCGGTCTTTCTGCCCGTCTTGTCATGGCCATTACCTGGCCTTTTCCCCGGAACCCTGAAATTTATCCTGTCTCTCCTCATTCTTCCCACCAAATTGGGAATGAAAGAGTGAGAATGATCACATAAGCTTAGAAAGCTCACAGCAACCGTTGTTTTCATTGGCTGACAAAGTCGTTTATCTTGAACCTAAACAGGCAGTTTTGTGGTGAAAGAGATCTGAACTGAAAAACAATCGGCAAAAGCAGCGTAGATAAGCCAAATCGAAAATTATTGGTGCAGCTTCCCTGGTGGTCTCATGGTTAGGATGCGGTGCTCTTAGCGCTGCGGCCCGCATTTGATTCCCGGTCAGGGAATGTCAATTTGTTGGAACGAGTGTTGGTTATTCATTGATTGGAAACGTTTAAAACTCCACCAGAATCAGGGGAGTGTGATCTTAAGTTTTGCCTCAGAGCTGGAAAACAGCACACTTAGTTCAAGTGGGGTAAGGGAATGAAGGAAGAGGAGAGGAGAAGGGCTGGATGCAAAGCACTGACTGTAGGAATGTTGGTGTGAGGCAAAATATGGGTGGGAGAAGTACGAATTTTGCTGCCTACTGTTTGCACAAATATCATTCCTGAAGGATCAACCAATCACTACTTTGAAACCAGCACGCCTGGCCGAATGGCCTCTTTCTGAGCTGTAACTTTCTATAATTTTATTTTTCCCAACAGCACGGGTCGTTCTGCCATTTTATAACCCACTCGAGCGAGATGCGCTTTCCTACCTAGTATTCGGCTCTTTTGAAACCTAAACACGGAGCAAATTCAGCGAGTTTTCTTGTCAGTTCCAGCACGAGATTTGAGACTAATTGAGCGACACATTAATGGTGCCAATCCTTCACTGGAGTTTACCGCGTCCAAAGAGCACTGCTCCCATCAGCCTGTTATGTAACTTCTTGCAGTACATCTGCTGAACAATATAAGCTTATCACAGCTCAGCTTTCTTCACATTGAAACCCAGTGTGTAAATCAGTTTCAAAGCTGAACAACTGGGAGGAGAGAGTGACTGTGGATAATCGGCACTGTGCACATTCCTGTAATCAGTATCTGGGAGAACCAGGAAGATGAGATCCAGGTTTCTCTTTACCCACGAGTTTTACCCATTCCCATGAACTGACTGTCTCTGCTTCAAGCAGTTAATTAACCTGGGGTTTGGACGGGTAGAGGGATCTGGAGGCGAGACAGGGACAGAAGCAGAATGAGATGCAACATGAAAGTGTTTTGAATTTGATGTGTGTCAGTTGCTTTCAGTAATGAATGACAGTCTTGTAAGTTTCACAGGAGCCGCAGTGATTAGTTGGTGTTTTTTTTATTTCAAGCAGCAAGATTTTAAATGTAAAAAGATAAAAGACTGAACCTTTCTATATATATCCTACAACAACAGCTCATATTTATAAAGCGCCTTTAACCTAATGAAACGTCATAAGACGTTCCCCAGGAGCATTATATATCAAAGTGTGACACCGAGACACATATTCGGTCAGATGTCTAAAAGCTCGGTCACCTCATTGTTCATTTCATGTTCCAGATCACAGAAACCGTTGTTTTCAATGGCTGAAGAAATCGTTTATCTTGAACCTAAACAGGCAGTTTTGTGGTGAAGGAGATCTGAACTGAAAAACAATAGGCAAAAGCAGCGTAGATAAGCCAAATCAAAAACTGTTGGTGCAGATTCCCTGGTGGTCTAGTGGTCAGGATTCGGCGCTTTCACCGCCGCGGCGCGGGTTCGATTCCCGGTCAGGGAATGTCGAGATATTGAATTTGTTGGAATGAACGTTGATTTATCATTGATTGGAAACTTTTAAAAGTTCCACCAGAATCAGAGAAGTGAGAGTTTAAGTTTCGCCTCAGAGCTGGAAAACATCACACTTGGTTCAAGTGAAGTGAGGAAATGAAGGAAGAGGAAAAGTTGCAAAGCACTGACTGTAGAAATGTTGGTGTGAGACAAAGTATGAGTGGAAGATGTAGGAATTTTGCTCTCTACTGTTTGCAGCGGCACAAATATCACTCCTGATGGATCAAACAATCACTACTGCTCTTTGAAAGCAGCACCCCCGGCCGAATGGCCTCTTTCTGTGCTGTAACTTTCTATAATTTTATAGCAACAGCACGGGTCATTCTGCCATTTTGTAACCCACTCGAGCGAGATGCGCTTTCTTACCTTGTATTCGGCTCTTTTGAAACCTAAACACGGAACAAATTCAGCGAGTTTTCTTGTCATTTCCAGCACGAGATTTGTCACGAGACTAATTGAGCGACACATTAATGGTGCCAATCCTTCCCTGGAGCTCACCGCGTCCAAAGAGCACTGTTATCATCAGCCTATCATGTATCTTCTTGCAGGACATCTGCTGAACAATATAAGCTTATCACAGCTTTGCTTTCTTCACATTGAAACCCAGTGTGAAAATCAATTTCAAAGCTGAACAACTGGGAGGAGAGAGACTGTGGATAATCGGCACTGGGCACATTCCTGTAATCAGTATCTGGGAGAACCAGGAAGATGAGATCCAGGTGTCTCTTTTCCCACGAGTTTTACCCATTCCCACGAATTGACTGTGTCTGCATGAAGCAGCTAATTGACCTGGGAGCTGGACGGGCAGAGGGATCTGGGGGCGAGACAGAAGCAGAAGGAGATGCGACATGAAAGTACTTTGAATTTGATGTGTGTCAGTTGCTTTCAGTGATGAATGTCTGCCATGTAAGTTTCACAGGAGCCGCAGTGATCAGTTGGTGTTTTATTTAAGCAGCAAGATTTCAAATTAAAAAGATAAAATCAAATTACTGTGAATGATGGAAATCTGAAACAAAAGCAGGATATGCTGGAAAAACTCAGCAGCTGGAGTGAGGGTCAATGTTTCCAGACAGTACGACTTTTATTCAGATTTTCAAAGTATTACAGCACCAGCATGGGGCTCGAACCCATGACCCAGAGATTAACATTCTCATGCTCTGCCGACTAAGCGAGCTAGGAACATGAAAATTGTTTTGTATCCCAATATACATGGTTAAACCTGCTGCTTTCTACCTGATACCTAAGCTTGACCGGAATTTTGAAGTCTGGAACGTAATCGGCCTAGAAATGCACCAAAGTTGCAATAAATTCCCCTCAATCATCAATAACATCATTCACATCTTCCACTTCTTACCTGCACCTCCTTCCAAATACTGTGATCCATTTTCCTCAGGATTTTCTTCTGGATTTAATATTTACCTGCTTCGTGTCCTCATTTTGAAATCAGAATCGCTTCAATATCCAACACAATTTGAATTGCAAACCTGACGGGCAAACAATGGAAAACAAGTCACTCGGTAACACAAATCCCATGGTGCTCATTTTCAGATTCACAACAGTCAGCTTTTCAATAAAATGAAGGAATTTTATAGTGAAAAGTTTAGAAAGTTGGTGTGACTTTTATTTGTGACTCAGTCACTCGGGTATTCTGTAAATGCTGTTCGGAGGTTTAGTGACCGGGATTTAATCTACCTGCGTTTTCCTGAGCCTGTGCTCGGTGTATTGGGAGGTTTGGCCCTGGTTGGAGTATCTTGCATTCCAGGGATGGGCAGTAACCCGCTGATTGAAGCTGCAGTCGCCGCTTTCTGCTGGCAGCGGGTGATTGGAGAGTGTGGAGCCGGAACACTGCTGCTTTTCTGCTTTTCTCTGTCTCACTCACTGTGGAGTTGAGGAAGAGAGAATAATTGAGGGGTTCGTTTGATTCCAATAATTTCATGAATTTCTGATGGGTTAGATGAAGGTACAGAGTGGGTCCAAATCTTTTCTCATTGTATTTGACAGAAAACGTAATTTTAAAAAGAAGCTGTTTTTGTGGGAGCTCACTGGACAACAAAAGACCTGCCACCGTTTTGGGGATATCTTGCAGCCCAAGTACCCAATGACAACCCGGGAATGTGTGACAATGATTGGTGATGAGGGGGAAAAACAGTAAAAATCTTAAACCACTGGGTGGTCTTGAATGACCAACCTTTCAGTTAGCAGACAAACACGCTGACCAATTGCGCCACAGACACTTACACAAACCTAACTGACAAGGTATCCAAACCAGGGTGTCAGTGAGTCTAATGTTCAGATTTCCACTACCCAGATAGCTATCACGCTCTGTCAGTTTTACTCTTCTAAAATAAAGGGTGGGACATTCATTCCAGATATATGGAAACAGTCTGATCCCACCCACTGCAGACACATCCATGTCACCGGGAACCAGCTCTCCTACAACCGGTGCCATCTCCCTTTGAGCCTTTCATTGTCTTATCTGTTACCAAGTATTCTGATAGTCCCGAAGCCGATATTAGGTTTGAATTCCTGATGTGCAGTAACGAGAATCCTTTCAATGTCTCAAATCAGTTAATTTCACTGATAACATTAGTGTCACTGTTCCAGCGTCTTAAAGAAAGGAAAGGTGCCTTGACTGTCTCTGGTCAGTCGGGCAGGTCACCCTTCATTCGCATTGGATTCCATTCCTCAAAGGGGATTTTCATTTCCTTCTTGAGTTCCCTTACTACATCTGGCAGCATTTTTGGATTGAGAGGCATTATTAACATTTCAGATGCAGTGCAGTTCTGATGAAAGGTTACGGACCTGAAATGAAAACCATGCCTCTCTCTCCACAGTCACTACCAGAGCTGTTGAGAATTCCAGCATTTTCTATTTTTATTTCAGATAACCAGCATCTGCAGTAATTTGCTTTACTTTACCTGATCAGTGAAACATATAAGATCCTCAGGGTACTTGACAGGGCGGTTTTGGAGAGGATGTTACCTCTTGTGAGAGAATCTAGAACTCGGAATCGCTGTTTAAAAACAAGGGGTCACCCATTTAAAATGGAGATGAGGCGATTTTTTTTCTCTCACAGGGTCGTGAAACTTTGGAACTCTGTTCCTGAAAAGGCTGTGGAAGCAAAGTCTTTGTATATTTTTAAGGCAGAGGTCGATATATCCTTGGGAAGCAAGAGGGTGATAGGTTATCAGTGATAGGTGGGATACAGATTTCAGGTGACTATCAGGTCAGCCATGATCTTATTAAATGGCGGAGTAGGCTTGAGGGGCCGAATGGCCTACTCCTGTTCCTTTTTCTTATGTAGTGCTAAGAATGTGGAACCCATTACCAGTCAATTTCGAGATCCAGGTCTGAGCTGAAAATGTGTAGGTAAACCCACAATGTAAACAGATTGTTCACCAGTTAAAATTGGAAAGGGATTCACTCTCATCCCTTTTACTGACACAGCAACACAGACTTGCTGGTGGGAGACCATTCAGATACTTCACGTGTGCAAAGTGCTTTATTCAGTTTGCCCACACGTTAACACTCCAACTTTAAAAGTTCAAAAGATTTGATCCACAATCAGAGCAGAGATCTGTTCTCTTAAATGTTCCATGTATCGGGGGAAATGTTACCAGCTCACCCCATCTGCTGAGACTACACTGAGTTCAGATCTAACTGTCGGGGTTTGTTCTGCATCCAGGTGAGAATTGCGGTGGACCCCTTAGCAATTTGGCCGCTGTTTCATTGATTCAACAATTTTATGTCTTGCCCCTATGGCACCCATCGTATTCTGATTACAGGACAGCGGTTTCTGTTCTACAACGTGATATTTCAATGGCGGAGCGGCCACCCAGCATTCGCTGCGGGGCAGAATGTGCCCTCTCTTCACAACAGCAGCGCCTACGCATGCGCAGTGCTGAGTGTGGTGGGGCATGCGCATTGCGGTCGGATCCATTAGCATGCGCAGTGCTGGTCTGTGACTGAAGCTGCTCAGAGCGGGTGAGAGAATGTCGAGTGGAGCAAACTAACAGTGTTAGTGGGTGTGTGAGGAGGAATGGAGCCAGCGGAGTGGCAGGGAGGCTTCATAAAGACACAGCGCAGGCCTCAGACCTCAAATAACAAGGTACCGGTCTTGTGTTTGCAGAGAACGGGCCGAAAAAGTCTGGATTTCTCCCTTCGCCAGGCCCGGGGTAACGGCCGCCATCTTTATAGGGGGCAATGTGCAGCAGGGCGCATGCGCGGTCATCCTGGTCCAGGTAGCAGGAGGAGAGAGTGTTATGCATTTCTATCCCGGACCGACAGGGATGGATTTTGGAAACTCCTTTCACAGGGGGTAAGAAGGGGAGGATTTACACACAGCAAACTCAAACCAAGAGAAACGTTTGTTCTTTCTGAATTTCAATCCTGGATTGACCGTGATGGATTTTTTGAATTCCATTTACAGGATGTTAGAAGAGGAGGAACTCAAGGGCTACTTGAGGGAGATGAGAAACTGAAACCAAACATCACGACCAAATCTGAAAGTCTCTTGATTCACCAGGACCTGAATAGCACCAGCCTTTGAATGTAAGCATTGAGGTCATTTTCAGTTACTGGGTAAAAAATCTCTTCCTCACATTGTGGATCTTACCTAAAATCTTAAATCTCTGTCCCTTAATCCTTTCATAATCAGCCAATGGGAACAGCTTTAATTTAACTACCTTTCATAATCCTGTACACCTCTATCAAATCTCCCCTCAAGCTCCTTTACTACAAGGAGAACAACCTCAGTTTCTTGAATTTAATCTTACAATTAAAATCCCTCATCCCTCGACCCATTCTGATAAATCTCCTCTGCCCCCTCTCAAGGACCCTCACATCATAATTTGTGGTGATCACTGGTTTGCACAGACCCAGATGTTCTGTGTCTGTGACATCATCACACATCGACAATTACACTGTGACATCATCACACATCAACAATTACACGGTGACATCATCCCGCTCCCCAGGTATTTCCTCAACTGGGAGATTTTTCACTGACTCCAGTGCTTCTGATATCTTTCTAGCTACAGGCTGCAACAGGAGTGTTTAAGTTTGAAAATGGTGATATTCTTTCAGAGGTGAGTATTTTTCACCATCCATCTACAATTTAGAGCTTTTAGTGCTGTGATGTTTTCTGTGAGAGGTTCCAAGTCTCTGGGACTGGTGTGGCTCCTTTACTGAGGATTTGAATCCATGTCCATCCATTGCTCTGTTTCACCTCTGCCCTCCCTGATCACCTCTCTACCATTGTCCACCTTCCTCTGTCTCTAATAATGGATCTATTTGAGTTATGTTTAGTATTTTATTGTTACTTCTGCTGACTGTGTCTCAATGAGGTTTCCTCCGCTGCCCATCCCCTGACCATGTGCTGCTGGTTTCCCAGCTTTATCTTCCCACAGTATCTTTCATAGTCAGGAACTGTTTTTCCTGCGCTATAGTCCATTTCTATTCCACTTCTGAGCTTATGTTGATCACCAAATTCTGCAGCAATTTTACTCCCTGTAAATCATTCTGCGAACCCTGAAATGTTTACTCTGTTTCCCTCTCCACAGATACCAGCAAATATTGCCAATTCCCAGTTGCCTGTGGAGAAGATGATGTTTGACCTTCTTGAACCGCTGCAGTCCGTGTGGTGAAGGTGCTCCCACGATGCTGTTAGGTAAGGAGTTACAGGTTATTCACCCAGTGATGATGAAGGAACAGTGATATATGTCCAAATCAACAAGAACAATTTGTATTTATAAAGCACTTTTAATGTAAGACAATGTTCCAAGGCATTTCACAGAAATGTTACAAAGCAAGGTTTGACACTGAGCCACATGAGGAGATATTAGGGCAGGTGATCAAGCGTTTGGTCAAAGAAGTGGGTTTTACAGAGTAAATTAAAGGAGGAAAATGAGGTAGAGAATGGGAGAGGTTTAGGGAGTGAATTCCAGAGCTTGGAGCCTTGGAAAGTGACAGAATGGGCACGAATGTGGAACAATAGAAATCAGGAACACTCAGTATGCCAAATTAGAGGAGCGCAGATATTTCCGAGGGTTGTTATGTTGGAGGAGCTTCCAGCAACAGGGAGCAGCCATACAGGAATTTGAAAATAAGGGGTGGAGTCGGGCGATGTTACTGAGGTGGAAATAGGTGGTCTTGGTGATGATGTGGATATGTGGTTGGAAGCTCATCTTGGGGTGAAATATTTCACCATGGTTGTGAACAGTCTGGTTCAGTCCCAGACAGTTGTCAGGGAGAGGGATAGAGTCGGTGTCTAGGGAGTGACATTTGTAGTGGGGACTGAAGACAATGGCTTCAATCTTCCCAATATTTAAATGGAGGAAATTTCTGTACATCCAGTACAGGATGTCAGACAAGTCAGGACAGTGTGTGACTTGGAGGGGAACTTGGAGGTGATGGTGTTCACATCCACCTGCTACCCTGGTCCTTCTCCGGGGTAGAGGTTGAAGGTTTGGGAGATTCTGTCAAAGTTCTGGTTTATTTGTAGGTCTATGAAAAGCCCTCTCCTCACCCCCTGCTTCTCCCACTCCTCTCTCTGACTTTCTCTCTCTCTCCTTTTCTCCTTCTGTCACATAGAATTCTCCAGCCCAGCGGGTTGTGGATGCTCCATCATTGAATATATTTCAGGCTGAGATGGAGAGATTTTTGGTCTCTCAGGGAGTCGAGGGACATGGGGAGTGGGTGGGAAATTGCAGATGAAGCCCAAGATCAGCCACGATCGTATTGAATGGTGGAGCAGGCTCGACGGGGTGTTAGGTCTTCTCTTGTTCCTATTACTTCAGTTCTTATGGAGACCAGAGTCTTATGTAGGCCCAGACCGGGTGGCAGGTTCCCTTCCCTGAAGGACATTAGTGAACCAGTTGGGTTTTTATGACGATCCAGCAGTTTTCATGGTCACTTCTTTCTAGTGCCGGCCCCACAAATTCCCAGATTCATTCAGCTCAATTTCACAACCTGCCTTTGTGTTTTTGTGGGTTCTCTCTCACTCCCTTTTTTCTGTTTTAAATCAATTCCACAGGGTATTAGAAGGGGAGGATTTGCAGTCGGGAAACTGAAACTAAACATCAGCTCAGGATCTGACGGAGCCGTCCAATTTATCGTAACCTGAATATCATCAGATTTTGAACATGGAAGGAAAAAGCACCGTTCACAGTGGGGAGAAACTGTACACGTGTTCTGTGTGTGGACGAGGCTTCAATCAATCATCTGACCTAATGGGACATAAATGCAGTCACAATGGAGAGAAACCGTGGAAATGTGGGAACTGTGGGAAGGGATTCAAATACCCATCTGACCTGGAAAAGCATCAGCGCAGTCACACTGGGGAGAGGCCATTCACCTGCTCCACATGTGGTAAAGGATTCACTCAGTCATCCAACCTGCGGAAACACCAGCGAGTTCACACCGATGAGAGGCCTTTTAAATGCCCAGACTGTGGGAAGTGCTATAAAAGTTCCGGGGAACTCATGTTCCATCAACGTGTTCACACTGATGAGAGGATGTTCAGGTGCTCTCACTGTGAGACTGGGTTCAAGACATCATCTGATCTCACTGTACACCTGAGAATTCACACTGGAGAGAGGCCGTTCACCTGCTCCCAGTGTGGGAATGGATTCACTCAGTTACCCCATCTGCTGACACACAAGCATGTTCTCACTGAGGAGAGACTTTTCAAATGCCCAGTTTGTGGGAAGTGCTATAAAAGTTCCAGGGAACTAATGTGCCATCAACGTGTTCACACTGACGAGAGACCATTCAGGTGCTCACTGTGGGACTGGGTTCAAAACATCATCTCAGCTCACTGTACACCAGTGAATTCACACTGGGGAGAAGCCATTCACCTGCTCTGAGTGTGGGATGGGATTCACTCAGTCATCCCACCTGCAGACACACCAGCGACTTCACACTGGGGAGAGACCTTTTAAATGCCCAGACTGTGGGAAATGCTATAAAAGTTCTTGGAATCTGATGTACCATCAACGTGTTCACACTGACGAGAAACCGTTCGCCTGCTCCAAGTGTGGGAAGGGATTCACACAATCATCTCAACTGCTGACACACCAGCGACTTCACACTGATGAGGGACCTTTTAAATGCCCAGACTGTGGGAAGTGCTATAAAAGTTCTGGGAACCAGATATACCATCAACATGTTCACACTGACGAGAGACCATTCAGGTGCTCTCACTGCGGGACTGGATTCAAGACATCATTTGAGCTCACCGTTCACCAATGGATTCACACTGGGGAGAGGCTGTTCATCTGCTCTAATTGTGGGAATCGATTCACTACCTCATCCCACTTGCTGAGACACCAGCGAGTTCACAAGTAACTGTAGCCATTGGATTTTGTTGTTAATCACATCCAGACTGAACCATGTTCTTCGGGGCCCATTTCTGCTGATGTTCATCGACTCCTAATATTCTGGATGAAGTTAAATAAATCAGCTTTTTGTTAAATACAGTGTGTGTTGAATCTGTTAAACATCTCTGTCAGTTCCATTTGAAGGGCTCTCCCTCTCCCTTCTCTCCTCCATTTTCACCTCCAACAACAAGTGTGAGGAGCTCATGGAGTTTCTTTGTCACTAATATTGAGACAATCCAATCAGCTGCCTCTGCTGCTTCCCTCCCTTCCACTAGCCCACCGGGACAAACTGTCTCTAAAGTTCCCCAATGTCCGAACCCACATCTTTCTCCAGTTTCTCTCCCATCTCCCCTCATGTCCTCCCAGTGCTCATCTTGTCCATGAGACCCACCTCCTGCTCCATCGACCCTATTCCTATGACAATGTTGATGGCCCAACTTCCCCATGTTTGAAGACATGGTTACTGGTTCTCTCTCCAGGTGCTGTTCTTTGCCTCAAATCTGCCATCACCACCCCCTCCTCAAAAATAAACCTTTTATCCACCATTCTTGCAAACTACTGCCCCATCTCCAAGCTCCCGCTCCTCCCTATACTGTTCCAATGTGCTGTCACCTCCCAAATACTAGGATTGTCAGTGTGAACAGGGTGGGATGTGTTTGGAGACAGGATGTCCCAGTTCTCCACCCTGGGATTCTCAGTGTGAACAGTGGGGGATGTGTTTAGAGACAGGATGTCCCAGTTCTCCACCCTGGGATTCTCAGTGTGAACAGGGTGAGATGTGTTTGGAGACAGGATGTCCCAGTTCTCCACCCTGGGATTCTCAGTGTGAACAGGGTGGGATGTGTTTGGAGACAGGATGTCCCAGTTCTCCACCCTGGGATTCTCAGTGTGAACAAGGTGGGATGTGTTTGGAGACGGGATGTCCCAGTTCCCCAACCTGGGATTCTCAGTGTGAACAGGGTGGGATGTGTTTGGAGACGGGATGTCCCAGTTCTCCACCCTGGGATTCTCAGTGTGAACAGGGTGGGATGTGTTTGGAGACAGGATGCCCCAGTTCCCCACCCTGGGATTCTCAGTGTGAACAGGGTGGGATGTGTTTGGAGACAGGAGGTCCCAGTTCTCCACCCTGGGATTCTCAGTGTGAACAGGGTGGGATGTGTTTGGAGACAGGATGTCCCAGTTCTCCACCCTGGGATTTTCAGTATGAACATGGTGGGATGTGTTTGGAGACAGGATGTCCCAGTTCTCCACCCTGGGATTCTCAGTGTGAACAGGGTGGGATGTGTTTGGAGACATGATGTCCCAGTTCTCCACCCTGGGATTCTCAGTGTGAACAGGGTGGGATTTGTTTGGAGACAGGATGTCCCAGTTCTCCACCCTGGGATTCTCAGTGTGAACAGGGTGGGATGTGTTTGGAGACAGGATGTCCCAGTTCTCCACCCTGGGATTGTCAGTGTGAACAGGGTGGGATGTGTTTGGAGACAGGATGTCCCAGTTTTCCACCTTTAAAGGGACAGGGAGAGGACCAGCTGGGTTGAATGATGCTGCTTTATGACATCACTGCAGTGCCTAGTAACCATTCTCCCTGAGCCCTGCTCATTATGGGCTGGCTTTAGCTCAGTGCTGTTACAGGGAGGGAAACAGGAGGAGGATTCGAGCCGTGTGGAGCTCAGGATTAATGGGGAGAGATACAGGATCAATTTCTACCTTACTGAGTGAGAAATGTCATTGTCCCAGACACTCCCTGTCCCTCGGTATCTGTATCCGGGGGACAGGCTGATGGGTTTACTCTGTATCTAATCCGTGCTGTGTTTGACTGGAGAGTGTTTGATTCTGACAGAAGCCATTCACCTCGATGATGATGAGATAAACCCATCAGCTTCTCCCCTGGACACTGATCCTGAAGGACAAGGAGTATCTGGAATATTTTGTACCATGTACTTGACCCAGTTTTGAACTCCTTGCTCACATCTCCTTTCATCCTGCTTTGTTCTAATGAAAAGACCCCCAGTTTCTCCAGTCTCTCCTCATGGGAAAGAGAAATTGGAATGAAGTTCGAAACTCAAACAGGAGCTTCACAGCAGACAGGTCACCATGAGAAAACATTTCATTCCACAGTCAGTTGTTATCATCTGGAATACACTGTCTGAAAGTTTGGTGGGAGCAGATTCAACAGTAACTTTCAAAAGGGAATTGGAGAAATGCTTGAAGGAAAACATTGACCGGGGCCATGGGGAAACAGCAGGGGAGTGGATTATTCAGATAGCTCTTCCAAAGAGCTGACAAAGGCACAATGTGCCAAATGGCCTCCTTTTGTGCTGTCGCCCCTCATCCATTGTATCGTCTCTGTGAATCTCCTGCACTCTCTCCATGGCCTTGACATCTTTCCTGTTGTAAGATACCCAGAATTTGACTCAATATTCGAAATGCAGCCTAACCAATGATTTACAAATTAATTTTATAAATAAAAATGGAGTAACAGGTTCAAACAGCATTTTAAACTTGTCCTTCAAATTTAAAGATTTATGTTACTGAACCCCTTGTAACATGGCTAAAATACTTTGAGGTAAAATGTCTGGTATAACGTGTATTATGAGATAGAGAAGTTTAGTCTGAGTTCGAAACTCAAACAAGCTCTTTACTGCAGACAGGTCACCACGGCAACACTGATAAGACATTCCATTGCACAGAATCAGCTCATTGGAAACTCGAATCAGTTCAGGGAAAAGGACAGAGTTTGTCTGTTATTGACCATATTATAAACTGAAACCAGAGTGAGGAATAGATCAGATTATAATGTGTGATGTTTATACCTATAATTGTGAAACTATCAGAAATAACAGAATTAACAATGGGCAGGGGGGTTTAGGGAGAATGAGAACATTCCTGAAGAAAAGTAATTGCTGGGAAACAGGGAATGTGTCCTTGTGAATCACAGATTCGAGAAATTCCAGCTGTCTTTTCCTCACTTCCTGCCAAAACCCAGCAGAGAAGACAATGAATCAGGGGCCAGAGCTGGATCACTACAGGGTATAAAAGTGAGGGGATACTGATGTAAGGAGGCAGCCGGGACTGGAGACACCAGAAATCAAACTCAGGGCACCCGAGGTTCCATCCCGTGGGCTGACCTCGTGTAAGTGACTCTGGACACATGGGAGTTACATGTTTATTCTGATTTATGGATCAATATACGATACAGTAGAGAACAGAGAATCTGCTCAGCATATGCTTCTTAATGAGGTGTTGAAGTTGCTGACTCTGGACTCTCAAACCCACAGATTCTGAGAGAGAGAGAATACAGAAAGAAAGCAATGAATGATATGTAAAATTGAGGGGGAAACAGGAAGTGATCAATGAGTGAAGTTATAATGACAAAGGATAGACAATGAGAGAAAGTAGAGAAATAAAAGATATCTACAAATCTCAGAGGATGTGAGAATAGTTACAGAAGGTTAATTAATTTGGGGATAGTATGGGGAAATGGTGTTGAAGTAGAAGATTATTAAATGGTGCAGCATCACGCTCCTATTTCTTATGTTCTTCTAAAAAGTGTATTGTTTTAGAAACAAATATTTCTGTACAGGCTTTTAATTCGGGGTGTGTGGGCGTTGGTAGCAAGTCTATTATATAAACTGCCCATCTCTTGTTACCCATTGAGAAGGTAATGGTGGTCTTGGTGATGATGTGGAGATGTGGTTGGAAGCTCATCTTGGGGTGAAATATTTCACCATGATTGTGAACAGTCTGATTCAGTCTCAGACAGTTGTCAGGGAGAGGGATGGAGTAGGTATTTGGGGAGTGGAGTTTGTAGTGGGGACTGAAGACAATGCTTTCAGTCTTCCCAATATTTAAATGAAGGAAATTTCTGCTCATCCAGTATTGGACGGTGTGTAACTTTGAAGAGAACTTTGAGGTGATGGTGTTCACTCACACCTGCTACCCTGGTCCTTCTAGGTAGTGGAGGTTGATGGTTTGCAAGAACCTGATGTATTTCTGTTCTATTTGTATAGGGTCAAGATATTCTCTCTCCTTCGCTTCTCTCTTGCCCTTCCTCTCACACTCGCACTCCTCCCACAGAGGCCAGCGTCTTGTGTAGGCCCAGACCGGGTGGCAGGTTCCCTTCCGTGAAGGACATTAGTGAACCAGTTGGGTTTTTATGACAATCCAGCAGTTTTCATGGTCACTTTTTCCTCGTGCCAGCCCCACAAATTCCCAGACTCATTCAGCTCAATTTCACAACCTGCCTTTGTGTTTTTGTGGGTTCTCTCTCACTCCCTTTTTTCTGTTTTAAATCAATTTCACAGGGTATTAGAAGGGGAGGATTTACAGTCGGGAAACTCAAACCAAACATCGCATCAGGATCTGACAGAGTCACTCGATCCATCAAGCTCGATAATGGAAGGAAAAAGCAGTGTTTACACTGAGGAGTAACTGTGGAAATGTGAGGACTGTGGGAAGAGATTCAATTCCCCATCTTAGCTCGAAACTCATCAGCGAGTTCATACTGGGGAGAGACCGTTCACCTGTTCCTCTGTATGTGGGCAGGGATTCACTCAGTTATCCAACCTGCTGAGACACCAGCGAGTTCACACTGGGGTGAGGCCGTTCACCTGCTCTGTATGTGGGCAGCGATTCACTCAGTTATCCAACCTTCTGAGACACCAGCGATTCAATACTGATGAGAGGCATTTTAAATGTTCGGACTGCGGGAAGTGCTTTAAAAGTTCTGGGGAACTGTTGTGCCATCAACGTGTTCACACTGACGAGAGACCGTTCAGGTGCTCTCACTGTGGGACCGGATTCAGGCACTCATCTCACCTCACTGTACACCAGCGAATTCACAATGGGGTAAGGACGTTTACCTGCTCCGAGTGTAGAAAGGGATTCACTCAGTTATGTCACCTGCTGACACACCAGGGAGAGACCGTATACCTGCTCAGAGTGTGGGAAGGGGTTCATTGATTCATCCACCCTTTTTAGACACCATCGAATTCACACTGGGGAGAGACCATTCACCTGCTCTGAGTGTGGGAAGGGATTCACTCAGTCATCCCACCTGCCAACACACCAGCGAGTTCACAATTAACTACAGTGATTAGATTTTGTTGTTCATTACATCCAGGACTGAACAAATTTCATCGGAGTCTGTTTTTGCTGATGTTGAAAAGCTCCAACCATGTTGGAGGTGCTAAATATTCTGGATGAAGTCAAATAAATCAACTTTGTATTAAACACACAGTATGTTGAACATTTTTCATATCTTTAACACAAGTCAGTTCCTTTTGACGGGCTCTCTCTCTCTCCCCTGTCTTCTCCATCCTCACCTCCAACAACAAGTGTGAGGAGCTCATGGAGCTTCTTTGTCACTAAGGTTGAGACAATCCAATCAGCTGCCTCTGCTGCTTCCCTCCCTTCCTCTAGCCTACCGGGACAAACTGTCTCTAAAGTTCCCCTTGTCAGAGCCCCAAACTCACATTTTTCCCCAGTTTCTCTCCCCTCATGCCCTCTCACTACTCATCTTGTCCTCTGCTGTATTGACCCCATTCTCATTAAACTACTGATCACCCAGCTTCCCTATCTCAGCTGATATTGTTAATGGCTCTCTCTATCTTTCTTCTGGTACTGTCTCTCTCAATTTCAAATCCACTGTTATCACCTGAAAAAACACTTGACCCCACCACCCTAAAATTCCACCCCATCTCCAAACTCACTTTCCTCTGCACAGTCCTTCGACTTAGTGTCCCCCAGGGACTTCAATCTCCATGCAATTGCATGTCCCCACCTGACCCCAGCTTATCTGCTGCTCAAACCCTCATCCCTGCCCTTGTTACCTTGAGACTTGATGATTCCAATACATTCCTGACCAGCTTCTCACATTCACCCCACCCCCACGCAGAAACATAAATCATCGAAAACTCTGCTGCCCGTGTGCTTTTTCACACCATGTCCTGTTCACCCATCACCCCTTGGCTCGCTGACATACATTGGCTCCTAGTCAAGCAATGCCTCAAGTTTAAAACTCACATCCTTGTTTTCAAATCCCCCTGTCGCCTCGTGTCTCCCTACCCCTGCAACCTCCATCACTCAACCCTCAGGGATATATGTGCCCTTCTCATTCTGGCCTCTTGAACATCCCAGCTTTTAATTACTCCACCACTGTTGGCTATGCCTGGCATGAAGTTCTGAAATTCCCTCCCTGAATTTCTCCAGCTCTCTCTCCTGATTAAAGGTCCTTGTTAAAATCTGCCTCTCCAATGAAGGTTTTGTCCATTTACTCTAATATGGTATGTGACTTGATGTTAAATTTCTCTTCAGGATGCTTCTCTGAAGCACCTTGGGATGTTTTATTACATTAAACGTGTTCTATAAATACAAATTGTTACTGTTTACCTGTTTGTGCACAGTAAGATTCCACAAATAGCCATCAGACCATCAATCTTCTTTTCATATTAATTCATTCTTGGGATGTAGGCGTTGCCAGCTGGGCCAGTGTTTATTGTCGTTCCTAATTGCCTTTGAGAAGGTGGCGATGAGCTGCCTTCTTGAACCGCTGAAGTCCATGTGGCGTAGGTACACCTACAGTGCTGTTAGGGAGGGAGTTTCAGGATTTTGACCCAACAACAGTGAAGGAATTTCCAAGTCAGGATGGTGGGCGGCTTGGAGGGGAACTTCCAGATGGTGATGTTCACATGTATCTATTGCCCTTGTTCTTCTAGATGGTCGTGGTCATGGGTTTGGAAGATACCGTCTAAGGAGGCTTGGTGAGTTCCTGCAGTGCATCTTGTAGATGGTATGCACTGCTGCTACTATGCATCATTGGTGGAGCGAGTGAATGTTTGTGGATGGGGTGCCAATCAAGCGGGGCTGATTTGTCCTAGATGATGTCAAGCTTCTTGAGAGTTGTTGGAGCTGCACTCATCCAGGCAAGTGGGGAGTTTTCCATCACACTCCTGACTTGTGGCTTCTCAATGGTGGACAGGCTTTGGGGAGTCAGGAGGTGAACCAGGAGAGAGCTGCCCCATCCAGCTGGATGACAGTGGAGTGGTGTTGGAGCAGAATGGTGTGGTCAAGCTTGTCAAAGGCTGCAGACAAGTTGAGAAGGGATAGTGTACCTTTGTCACAGTCACATAGGATGTAGTTGGTGGCTTTGATCAGAGCTGTTTCCGTCCAGTGACAGGGGCAGAAACCTGATTGGAGGGATTCAGACAGGGAGTTCTGGGAAAGCTGGGCACAGATTTGGGAGGTGACACATGTTCAGGAAGTTTGGATAGGAGAGGGAGGTTGGAGATTGGGCAATAGTTTGCAAGGATGATGTGGTCAAGGGTTTGATTTTTGAGGAGGGGGTGATGATTGCAGATTTGAAGGAGAGATCAACAGTACGTGAAGAGAGAGAACTGTGAACAATATCAGTGAACATGGGGAAGTTGGGTGATCAGCAGTTTAGTGGGAATAGGGTCAATGGAGCAAGAGGTGGGTCTCATGGACAAGATGAGCACTGGGAGGGCATAAGAATGGGAGAGAAACTAAAGAAAGATGTGGGTTCAAGGCTCAGACAAGGGGGAATTTTAGAGACAGTTTGTCCCGGTGGGTTAGTGGAAGTGAGGGAAGCAGCAGAGGCAGCTGATCAGATTGTCTCAATCTTAGTAACAAAGAAGCTCCATGAGCTCCTCACACTTGTTGTTGGAGGTGAAGATGGAGGAGACAGGGAAGAGGGAGAGACCTTCAAAAGGAACTAACTTGCATTAGAAATAGTAAAAAGATTCAACACACTTTATTTAACACAAAGCTGATTTATTTTACTTCTATCCAAAATATGAACCACTATATCTGTCCTGGAGCTTACCAACTTCAGCAGAAACATACCCCAATGAACATGGTTCAGTCTTGGAAGTAACTGACAGCAAAATCCCATCACTGTAGTGACCTGTGAACTCGCTGATGTCTGTGTAGGTTGGATGACTGAGTGAATCCTTTCCCACAATCAGAGCAGGTGAACGGCTTCTCCCCAGTGTGAACTCGCTGGTGTACAGTGAGTTCAGATGATCGCCTGAACCCAGCCCCACACTGAGAGCACATGAACGGTCTCTCATCAGTGTGAACACGTTGATGTGTAATTAGGTTCCTGGAACTTTTACAGCACTTCCCACAGTCTGGGCATTTGAAAGATCTCTTTCCTGTGTGAACTCGCTGGTGTGCCAGAAGACTGGATGACTGAGTGAATCCCTTCCCACACTCGGAGCAGGTGAAAGGTCTCTCCCCAGTGTGACTGCGCTGATGTTTAGTGAGGTCAGATGATCGCCTGAACCCAGTTCCGCAGTGAGAGCACCTGAATGGTCTCTCGTCAGTGTGAACACGTTGATGGGATATCAGTTCTCCGGAACTTTTAAAGCACTTTACGCAGTCTGCACATTTAAAAGGTCTCTCGTCTGTGTGACTTAGCTGGTGTTTGAGCAGGTGGGATGACTGAGCGAATCCTTTGCCACACTCAGAGCAGGTGAACGGCCTTTCCCCAGTGTGACTGCGCCGATGAATTTCCAGCTCAGATGGACACGTGAATCGCTTCCCACAGTCCCCACATTTCCACGGTTTCTCCCCAGTGTGACTGCGCTTGTGTTTTGACAGAGCGAATGATCGGCTGAAGCCTCGTCCACACACAGAACACGTGTACGGTTTCTCCCCACTGTGAACGGTGCTTTTTCCTTCCATGTTCAAAATTCGATCATATTCAGGTTATGATAAATTGGGCGACTTCGTCCGATCCTGATGTGATGTTTGGTTTCAGTTTCCCGACTGCAAATCCTCCCCTTCTATTCGCCTCTGAAATTGATTTAAAACGAGAGTGAGAGAGAACCCACAAAAACACAAAGGCAGGTTGTGAAACTGAGCTGAATGAATCTGGGAATTTGTGGAGCCGGTACGAGGAAAAAGTGACCATGAAAACTGCTGGATTGTCATAAAAACACAACTGGTTCACTCATGTCCTTCAGGGAAGGGAAGCCGCTATTCACTCTGTGCCCACTCAAGACTCTGTCCACAAATTTGAAAATTGAGCCTGAACACCAAGGTCTGTGTCATTTATATATGTTCAGGAGAGCAGGAGTCCTCACAGTGACTCCTGGGGAACTCCACTATAAACCTTATTCCAGTCTGAAGAAATCCATTAACCATGACTCGCTGTTTCCTATACTCAGCCAGTTTTGTATCCATGTTGCTACTGTCCCTTTTAATCCATGAGCTAACTCTGCTCATGTCTGTTGTGCGGCACATTCTCTAATCCCATTCTGAAGTCCATGTACACCACATTAACAGCAGCATCCTCATCACCCACTCTGTTACCTCTCCAAATACCTTAAGCAAGTTTATTAAACACAATTTTCCCTTAACAATTCCATGCTGGTGTTCCTGAATTAACCCACATTTGCTCACATGACTTAATTTTGTCCCGAATTGAGAAGGGGTAACACATGCACATGGATAGAGGATTAGTTAGCTAACAGGAAGCAGAAGAGGGAAACTGGGTCTTTTTCAGGCTGGCAAGATGTGACGAGTGGAGTTCCACAGGGATCAATACTGGGGCCTCAACTACTTACAATCTATAGCAATGGCTTGGATGAAGGGACCGAATGTATGGTTGCTAAATTTGCTGATGACACAAAGATTGGCAGGAAAGTGAGTTGTGAAGAGGACCTAAGGAGCCTGCAAGGGGATATAGATGGTTAAGTGAGTGGGCAAAAATTTGGCAGATGGAGTATCATGTGGGGAAATGTGAACTTGTCCACTTTGGCAGGAAGCATAGAAAAACAGCAAATTATATAAATGGAGAGAGATTGCAGAAGTCTGAGATACAGAGGTATCTGGGTGTCCTGCTACATGAATCAGGAAATGTTAGTATTCAGGTACAGCAAGTGATTAGGAAGTCAAATGGTGTTGTTTTATTGCAAGGGGAATGGCCTATAAAAGTAGGGGTGCTTTGCTACAGTTGTTCAGGGTGTTAGTGAGCATCTGAAGTACTGTGTACAGTTTTGGTCTCCTTATTTCAGAAAAGATATGTGTGTTCGTAGTTCGGAGAAGGTTCACTCGACTGATACCTGAGATGAGGGGCTTATCTTATGAGGAAGGGTTGGACAGGCTGGACCTGTACCCATTGTAGCTTAAAAGAATGAGAGGTGATCTTATTGAAATATATAAGATTCTGAGGGGGCTCAACAGGGTGGATGCTGAAAGGATGTTTCCCCTTGTGGGAAAGACTAGAACTAGGGGACACAGTTTAAAAATAAGGGGTCTCCCATTTAAGACAGATGAGGAGATTTTTTTTCTCGAAGGGTTGTTGGTCTTTGGAGCTTTCTTTTCCAGAGAGGGGTGGAGGCAGGGTCATCGGTTATCATTCAGGCAAAGGTAGATAGATTCTTAACTAACAAGAGAGTTAAAGGTTATCGGGGTAGGTGGAATCCAGAGTTGAGGCCACAATCAGATCAGCCATGATCTTATTAAATGGCAGAGCAGGCTTGAGGGGCTGAATGGCCTCCTCCTGATCCTATCTTGTATGTTCAACACAGGTTTTTAATTTAAAGCTGATTTGTTGACTTTATCCAGATATTAACCAAAATAGCTGGGCTGGGGTTTATTAACATCAGCAGAAACAGATCCCAATGAACATGGTTCAGTCCTGGATGTGATTAACAGAAAAATCCAATCACTGCAGTTACTTGTGAACACGCTGGTGTCTCAGTAGGTTGGATAACTGGGTGAATCCCTTCCCACACTTGGAACAGGTGAATGGTCTCTCCCCTGTGTGAACTCGCTGGTGTCTCAGCAGATCAGGTGATTGAGTGAATCCCTTCCCACACTTGGAGCAGGTGAATGGTCTCTCCCCAGTGTGAACTCGCTGGTGTCTCAGCAGGTCAGATGACTGAGTGAATCCCTTCCCACACTTGGAACAGGTGAATGGTCTCTCCCCAGTGTGAACTCGCTGGTGTCTCAGCAGATCAGGTGATTGAGTGAATCCCTTCCCACACTTGGAACAGGTGAACGGTCTCTCCCCAGTGTGAACTCGCTGGTATCTCAACAAGTCAGATGACTGAGTGAATCCCTTCCCACACTTGGAGCAGGTGCACTCCAGTGTGAGCACATTGGTCTTTAGTGAGTTGGTTTCATTGTCTGAACCCAGTTCCACAGTGAGAGCACCTGAAAGGTCTCACGTCAGTGTGAACACGTTGATGGAACATCAGCTTCCCAGAACTTTTAAAGCACTTCCTGCAGTCTGGGCATTTAAAATGTCTCTTGTTAATGTGAACTCATTGATGGGACTTCAGGTCTTTGGAACTTATATAGCACTTCCTGTAGTCTGGACAACTAAACGGTCTCTGCCCTGTGAACTCACTGATGCTTCAGCAGATTGGATGAGAGACTGAGTCTCTTCCCACACTGGGAGTAGATGAACGGTCTCTCCGCAGTGTGAGTACGTCGATCTGCTTCCAGTTCAAACAGGTAATTGAATCCCTTTCCACAATCCCCACATTTCAATAGTTTCTCTTGGCTGTAACAGGATTTATGTTCTGACAGGCCAGATGATCAGACGAAGCTTCGTCCACACACAGAAAACATGTACAGTTTCTCCACACTGTGAACGGTGCTTTTTCCTTCCATGTTCAAAATCTGATGATATTTAGGTTACGATAAATTGGGCGGCTCCGTCAGATCCTGATGTGATGTTTGGTTTCAGTTTCCCAAATGCAAATCCTCCCCTTCTAATACCCTGTGAAATTGATTTAAAACAGAGAAAAGGGAAAGAGAGAGAGAACCCACAAAAACACAAAGGCAGGTTGTGAAATTGAGCTGAATGAATCTGGGAATTTGTGGGGCTGGCACTAGGAAAAAGTGACCATGAAAATTGCTGGATTGTCCTAAAAAACCCAACTAGTTCACTAATGTCCTTCAGGGAAGGGAACCTGCCACCCGGTCTGGGTGTACACAAGACTCTGGACCCTCTGGGAAAAGGGGTAGAGAGCAAGAATGAGAGAGGTGGTAGAGTCACCCGGTAAAGCAGGGGGATTTTATATCTCTACAACTCAACCAGAACTTTGACAGAATCTCCCGAACCCTCAACCTCCACGCGCTAGAAGATCTAGGGTAGCAGGTGTACGTGAACCCCGTCACCTCCAAGTTCCCCTTCAACTAACACACTGTCCTGACTTGTCTGACATCCAGTCCTGAATGAACAGAAATTTCCTCCATTTAAATATTGGGAAGACTGAACATTGTCTTCAGTCCCCATTACAAACTCCACTCCCCAGTCACCGACTCCATCCCTCTCCCTGACAACTGTCTGAGACTGAACCAGACTGTTCACAACCATGGTGAAATATTTCACCCCAAGATGAGCTTCCAACCACAGATCCACATCATCACCAAGACCGCCTATTTCCACCTCAGTAACATCGCCCGACTCCAGCCCAGTCTCAGCTCATCTGCTGCTGAAACTCTCATCCATTCCTTTGTAATCTCCTCCAGTCTCTCAGTCCCCCCCAGATATCTTCACTTTCTCTAATTCTGGATTGCTGACAATTCCTCGTTTTAATTGCTCCAACTGTGGTCACAGCTGCTGCCCATTGCCCCCTATAAATATGGCGGACCGACATGCGCACTGCTGCCCATTGCCCCCGATAAAGATGAAGGCCACGCATGCGCAGAACTGTACGCGTCCCAAAAAGATGACGAGCATCAATCGCACCTGATATCGTGACAAACGCCAAATCGGCGCAAACGCGGGGTCGGATGCTTCTTATTCGTAGTTTGAGGCCTGCAGTGTATATTTATGAAGGCGTCCCACCCGCTCGCCAGTTCCATTCGCCTTCACCTGCCCGCTGGCTCCACTCTTCTTCTGCTCTCCTCCCTGAACCCACCCGACCGCGACTCTCCGCCCTGCACCGCAACTGCGCATGTTCCTGCCACAACCTGACAATGCGCATGCTCCTGCCACAACCTGACAATGCTCATGCTCCGCCCACAACCTGACAATGCGCATGCTCCTGCCACAACTTGACAATGCGCATGCTCCGCCCATAGACTGGAACCGCGCCTGCGCGATGATCTCCCGAAGTGAAGATAGAGCATATTCTGCCTCTCGGTGAATGCTGGGTAACTGCAGCGCCATTGAACCGTGACGTTGTTAAACACAAAATCATATTCCGAGCTCCGATTATGATTGGCGCCAACCATATTATCATTATTAATTCAATTGATACAGCCAGCAAGATCACGGGAGTGGAACCTGCCATCTGGTCTTTGTCCCTACCTGAGGAGAGAGAGAGTGAGACGGGACAAGGTGATGACCAAAGATTTTATACATCAGCAACACAACCGAATTTTTATGGAACCTTCAAACCCTAAGGTTTACGCCACGTAGAAGGAGAAAGGTAGCAGATGCTGGGGAACACCCTTATCCCCATCTTTCCAACTCAGTCACACACCTTGTCTTGTGCATATTCTCACTGCTCCTTTATCGCTGAGTGAAAATAGTGGATCTCAGGATTTTACGTCATGACCTTGTGGGGGCACCTTCACTAGACAGTGGGTCAAGGAGAAGGTGGCCCATCAGTACCTGCACAAAGACTAACTGGGGATGCGCAATATAATTAATAGACTTGCTACCAATGCCCACACACCAAGAATGAAAAGCCTGTAGAGATATATTTGTTTCTAAAACAAAACTCCTTTTATATTGGTTGGGGGGGGTCGGTGTTTGTTTACTAATTTTATATTTGATGCGTGAGGGCAGGTGGTTGGGGTTGTTTCTTCAACAAACTCATTTCCCAAGAATTTAACAGAAAATGTTTGAAATACTCAGCTGCTCAGGCAACATCTGTGGAGAGAGAGAGTCAACCTTTCAGGCTTTTGTTAGGGTTAACAACTGGGGGGTACGGGGAAAGAGGGGGAGTGGGATGAACTGGGTTGGTCTTTGAGCTGGTACAGACTTGATAGGCTGAATAACCTCTGTCGGTCCTGTATTCTTGGGTCCTGACACTGCTGGACCTTCCACAATCTCCTGTTTTCATGTGGTTCTTGCTGCTGCCACTCACCCGCATGGGAGGCTGGTCTGTGTATCACTCCATTTACTGAGATTGTGTTAAACTAACTGAAGCCCCTGCACCAGCTTCCTCTTTCCTGATCAGACATCAGCTGTTTTTTTCTTTTCTAGGACCACTAACTGTCAAAGCAGTATATACTTAAAAAAAATTCTGTTTATCTGCCACATGGAATCTGACTCCTTTTCTCCTCTTTAATTAGTTTTTGGTCTCTCTCTCCCTCTCTCTTTTATTCTTTCTCTCTCGCTCTATCCATCTATCCCTTTAGCCTATCACTATGTTCCTCCCTCTCAACTCCATCCAACTCCAAAATTTCCCATAAGTAACCAAGGGGTCTCTGTGACCATTTCTACTTCCTGTACAGACACACTCTGACCACGCCATTTCTTGCTCATTTACATTGCTGTTCATTTACAGACCCTCTCTGACAAGTCACATTGCTGTTCAGTTACAGACTCTCCTTCGACCGTCACAATTTCTCCTCCATTTACAGACGTTCTCTGACTGGTTCCAATTTCTTCTCCATTTACAGGTGCTCCATAATCAGTCAAAAATTCCCCTTGATATTTGTGAATGGGAACAGTTTAAAGGGAGTAGAAGGTCAGAACAGTAAAGAGGTGGGTGATTCCAGCGAACAATTTGTCTTCATAAATCAGTAGATTTGAGAGTCCAGTGTTAACAATTTTAGTACCTTTTTAAGAAAGCTGAGCAGATTCTTTGTCCTCTACCGTATATTATATTGATCCATCAATCAGAGTAAATATGCAAGTCCCGTGTGTCCACAGTCACTTACACGAGGTCAGCCCGCTGGATGGAACCTTGGGCACCCTGAGCTTGATCTCCGGTATCTCCAGTCCCGACTGCCCCCTTACATCAGTGTCCCCTCACTTTTATAACCTGTGGTGATGCAGCTCTGGCCCCTGAATCTTCTTTGGATTCCCTGCTGGGTTTTGACAGGAAGTGAGGAAAAGACAGCTGGAATTTCTCTAACCTGTGATTTACAAGGAGACATTCCCTGGTTCCCAACAATTACTTTTCTTCAGGAATGTTCTCATTCTCCAAAAACTCCCCTGCCAACTGTTAATTCTGTTATTTATGATAGTTACACAATTATAGGGATAAACATCACACATTATAATCTGATATATTCTGTTCCTCACTCTGGTTTCAGTTTATATTGTGGTTAATAACAGACAAACTCTGAACTTTTCCCTGATCTGATTCGAGTTTCCAATGAGCTGATTCTGTGCAATGGAATGTCTTATCAGTGTTGCCATGGTGACCTGACTGCAGTGAAGAGCCTGTTTGAGTTTCTAATTCAGACTAAACTTCTCTATCCCATAACACACGTTATATCAGAGAATTTACCTCAAATAATTTTAGCCATGTTACAAGGGGTTCAGATACACAGATCTTTAAGTTTGAAGGGCAAGTTTAAAATGCTGTTTGAACCTGTTACTTCACTTTTCTTTATGAAATTAACTTGTAAATCATTGGTTAAGCTGCATTTAGAATATTGAGTCAAATCCTGGGCATCTTATAACAGGAATGATGTCAAGGCCATGGAGAGGGTGCAGGGGAGATTCACAGATGACACCACGGATGAGAGCCTCCAGCTAAAAAGGGGTCCATTCGGCCCATTGTGCCTTTGCCAGCTCTTTGGAAGAGCGATCTGAATAGTCACTCCCCTACTGATTCCCCATGGCCCTGTCAATGTTTTCCTTCAAGCATTTCTCCAATTCCCTTTTGAAAGTTACTGTTGAACCTGCACTCAGCAAACTTTCAGACAGTGTATTCCAGATGATAACAACTGACTGTGGAATGAAATGTTTTCTCATGGTGACCTGTCTGCTGTGAAGCTCCTGTTTGAGTTTCTAACTTAATTCCAATTTCTCTTTCCCATGAGGAGAGACTGGAGAAACTGGGGGTCTTTTCATTAGAACTAAGCCAGATGAGAGAAGATGTGAGAAAGTTCAAAACTGGATCAAGGACATGATCCAAACTATTCCAGATACTCCTTGTCCTTCAGGATCTGTGTCCAGGGGGGAAGCTGATGGTTTTATCTCATCATGATCGAGGTGAACAACTACTGTCAGACTCAAACAACCTCCAATCAAATACAGCACGGATTAGATACAGAGTAAACCCATCAGCCTGTCCCGCGGATACAGATACCAAGGGACAGGGAGTGTCCGGGACAATGACATTTCTCACTCAGTAAGGTAGAAATTGATCCTGTATCTCTCCCCATTAATCCTGAGCTCCACACAGCTCGAATCCTCCTCCTGTTTCCCTCCCTGGAACAGCACTGAGCTAAAGCCAGCCCATAATGAGCAGGGCTCAGGGAGAATGGTTACTAGGCACTGCAGTGATGTCATAAAGCAGCATCATTCAGCCCAGCTGGTCCTCTCCCTGTCCCTTTAAAGGTGGAAAACTGGGACATCCTGTCTCCAAACACAGCCCACCCTGTTCACACTGAGAATCCCAGGGTGGAGAACTGGGACATCCTGTCTCCAAACACATCCCACCCTGTTCACACTGAGAATCCCAGTATTTGAAAGGTGACAGCATGTTGAAACCATGTGGAGAGGAGCATGAATTTGGAGGTGGAGCAGGAGATTGCAAGAACGGTTGGGTCAAAGGTTTGTTTTTGAGGAGGGAGTGATGATGGCAGATTAGGAGAGAGGGACATTACC
This sequence comes from Cetorhinus maximus, assembly GCF_964194155.1. NCBI lineage: Eukaryota > Metazoa > Chordata > Chondrichthyes > Lamniformes > Cetorhinidae > Cetorhinus > Cetorhinus maximus. Next base: position 61,256,698 of record NC_135901.1, on the reverse strand, counting down.
TTAAGAGAGAGAACCATTAACAATGTCAATGAACATGGGGAAGTTGGGTGATCAGCAGTTTAGCGGGAATAGGGTCGATGGAGCAGGAGGTGGGCCTCATGGACAAGATGACCACTGAGAAGACACGAGCGGAGATGGGAGAGAAACTGGAGAAAGATGTGGGTTCAGGGCTCAGACACGGGGGATCTTTAGAGACAGTTTTTCCCGGTGGGTTAGTGGAAGGGAGGGAAGCAGCAGAGGTAGCTGATCGGATTGTCTCAATCTTAGTGACAAAGAAGCTCCATGAGCTCCACACACTTGTTGTTGGAGGTGAGGATGGAGGAGACAGGGGGGAGGGTGATCCCTCAGAAGGAACTAACTTGTGTTAGAGCTAATAAAAAGACTCAACACAGTGTGTGTTTAACAGGAGGCTGATTTATTTGACTTTATCCAGAATGTTAACATCTATAACCGGGCTGGAGTTTATTAACATCAGCAGAAACAGACCCCAATGATCATGATTAAGTCCTGGATGTGATTAACAGCAAAGCCCAATCACTGTAGTTACTTGTGAACTCGCTGGTGTCTCAGCAGGTTAGATGAGTCAATGAATCCCTTCCCACACTGGGAGCAGGAGAACGGCCTCTCCCCAGTGTGAATTCGCTGGTGTACAGCGAGGTCAGACAATGCCTTGAACCCGGTCCCACAGTGAGAGCACCTGAACGGTCTCTTGTCAGTGCGAACACGTTGATGGCGAATCAGATTCCCGGAACTTTTAAAGCACTTCCCACAGGCTGGACATTTAAAAGGTCTCTTGTCGGTGTGAACTCGCTGGTGTTTGAGAAGGCTGGTTGAACCAGTGAATCTCTTCCCACACTCAGAACAGGTGAACAGCCTTTCCACGGAATGAACTCGCTGGTGTTTCAGCAGGCTGGGTGAATCATTGAATCCCTTTTCACACTCAGAGCAGATGAACTGTCTCACCCCAGTGTGAACTCGCTGGTGTGTCAACAGGTGCGATAACTGAGTGAATCCCTTTTCACACTCGGAGCAGGTGAATGGTTTCCCCCCCATTGTGAGTGCGCTGGTGTTTAATGAGGTCAGCAGATCGCTTGTACCCAGTCCCACACTGAGAGCAGCTGAACGGTCTCTCGTCAGTGTGAACACGTTGATGGCACTTAACTTCCCCAAAACTTTTATAGCATTTCCCACAGTCTGGGCATTTAAAGGGTCTCTTGTCAGTGTGAACACCTTGATGGGACAACAGTTCCCAGGAACTTTTAAAGCATTTCCCACAGTCTGGGCATTTAAAGGGTCTCTTGTCAGTGTGAACACGTTCATGGGACAACAGTTCCCAGGAACTTTTAAAGCATTTCCCACAGTTTGAGCATTTAAAAGGTCTCTTGTCAGTGTGAACTTGCTGGTGTCTCTGCAGGTGGGATGAGGTAGTGAATCCCTTTCCACACATGGAGCAGGTGAACGGCCTCTCCCCAGTGTGAATTCGCTGGTGTAGAATGAGTTGAGATGATCGCCTGAACCCAGTCCCACAGTGAGAGCACCTGACCGGTCTCTCGTCAGTGTGAACACGTTGATGGGACAAAAGCTCTCCAGTACTTTTATAGCACTTCCCACAGTCTTGACATTTAAAAGATCTCTCCCCAGTGTGAACTCGCTGATGTGACAGCAGCTCGGACAACTGAGTGAATCCCTTCCCACACTCGGAGCAGGTGAACGGCTTCTCCCCAGTGTGAACAGTGTCGGTGAGTTTCCAGTTCAAATGGATATTTGAATCCCTTCGCACAATCCCCACATTTACAGGGTTTTTCCCCAGTGTGACTGTGCTTGTGTCTTGAAAGTCCAGATGATTGGCTGAAGCCTCGTCCACACACAGAACCCGTGTACGGTTTCTCCCCACTGTGAACGGTGCTTTTTCCTTCCATGTTCAAAATCTAACGATATTCAGGTTATGATAAATTGGGCGACTCCCTCGGATCCTGATGTGATGTTTGGTTTGAGTTTCCCGACTGCAAATCCTCTCCTTCTAACACCCTGTGAAATTGATTTAAAACAGAAAAAGGGGAGTGAGAGAGAACCCACAAAAACACAAAGGCAGGTTGTGAAATTGAGCTGAATGAATCTGGGAATTTGTGGGGCCGGCACTAGGAAAAAGTGACCATGAAAACTGCTGGATTGTCATAAAAACCCAACTGGTTCACTAATGTCCATCAGGGAAGGGAACCTGTCACCCGGTCTGGGCCTACACAAGACTCTGGCCTCCATAAGAACTGAAGAAATAGGAACAAGAGAAGGCCTAACACCCTGTCGAGCCTGCTCCACCATTCAATACGATCGTGGCTGATCTTGGGCTTCAACTCCACTTTCCCACCCACTCCCCATATCCCTCGACTCCCTGAGAGACCAAAAATCTCCCCATCTCAGCCTGAAATATATTCAATGATGGAGCATCCACAACTCGCTGGGCTGGAGAATTCTATGTGACAGAGAGAGAAGAAAGAAGGGCAGTGGGAGAGACAGAGAGAGATGGGAAGTGGGAGAGACGTGGGGGGGGGAGGGGCGGGATTTTATAAACCTACAACTAAACCAGAACTTGGACAGAATCTCCTGAACCACTAACCTTCACTCCCTGGAAGGACCAGGGTTGCAGGTGTATGTGAACACCATCACCTCCAAGTTCCCCTCCAAGTCAAACACCGTCCTGACTTGTCTGACATCCAGTACTAAATGAGCAGAAATTTCCTCCATTTAAACATTGGGAAGATTGAAGCTATTGTCACTACAAACTCCACTCCCTAGACACCGACTCCATCTCACTCCCTGATAACTGTCTGAGACTGAACCAGACTGTTCACAACCATGGTGAAATATTTCACACCAAGATGAGCTTCCAACCACATATCCACATCATCACCAAGATGGCCTATTTCTGCCTCAGGAACATCACCCGACTCCAGCCCAGTCTCAGCTCATCTGCTGCTGAAACTTTCATCCATTCCTTTGTTACCTCTAGACCTAACTATCCTAACGCACTCCCAGCAGGCCTCCCACATTCAGCCTCCCTGTAGTCCTGAGGTCATCCAAAGCTCTGCTGCCCATGTGCTTACTCGCACCAAGTCTTGTTCACCCATCACCCCTGTGTTCACTGACCTTACTACTGGTTCAGAAGCACCAAAATTTTAAAATTCCCATCCCTATTTTCCAATTCCTGTATGGCTGCTCCCTGTTGCTGGAACCTTCTCCAGCGTCACAACCCTCCGAGATATCTGTGCTCCTCTAATTTGGCCTCCTGAGCATTCTTGATTTTCAGTGTTCCACATTCATGCCCATTCTGTCAGTTTCCAAGGCCCCAAGCTCTAGAATTTCTTCCTTAAACTTCTCCACCTCGCTTTCCTCCTTTAAGATACTCCGTAAAACCTACCTCTTTGACCAAGCTTTTGGTCACCTGCCTTAATATCTCCTTATGTGGCTCAGTGTCAAACCTTGCTTTGCAACATTTCTGTGAAATGCCTTAGAATATTGTCTTACATTAAAATTCGAAGATAAATACAAATTGTTGTTATTGAGTTGGAAATATATCACTGTTCCTTTATCACCGCTGGGTGAATAATCTGTTACTCCTTACCTAACAGCATTGTGGAAGCACCTTCACCACAGAAACTGCAGCAGCTCAAGAAGGTCAAACATCATCTCCACAGGCAACTGGAGGTCACAATAGGCGCTGGTATCTGTGGAGAGGGAAACAGAGTTAATATTTCAGGGTTTGCAGAATGAATTACAGGGAGTAAAAATGCAGCAGAATTTGATGGTCAATATAGGCTCAGAAGCGGAAGAGAAATTGACTGTAGTGCAGGAAAAACAATTCCTGACTATGAAAGATACTGTGGGAAGATAAAGCTGGTAAGACAGCAGCACATGGTCAGGGGATGGACCCCGGTGGAAACCTCATTTAGACACAGTCAGCAGAAGTAACAATAAAATACTAAATATAACTAAAATACATCCATTAGAAGTGATAGGGGAAATTAGATAATGGCAGAGAGGTGATCAGGGAAGGAAGAGGTGAAACAGAGCAATAGATGGACATGGATTCAGATCCACAGTAAAGGAGTCACACTAGCCCCAGAGCCATGAAACCTCTCACAGATAACAAAGCACAACACTAATAGCTCTAAATTATAGGTGGATTGTGAATAGCACTCAACTCAGTTTTCAATGTTAAACTCTCCTGCTGGATCCTGCAGCTGAAAAGATATCAGGAGCACCTGGAGTCAGAGAAAAATCTCCCAGTTGAGGAAATACCCAGGGAGCGGGGTGATGTCACCGTGTAACTGTCGATGTGTGATGATGTCACAGACACGAACACAGAACATCTGGTCTGTGCAAACCAGTGATCACCACACATTATGAAGGATGTGAGGGTCCTTGAGAGGGTCTCGAGGAGATTGACCAGAACGGTTCAAGGGATGAGGGATTTTAATTGTAAGATTAGGTTCGAGTAACTGGGGTTGTTCTCCTTGGAGTAAAGGAGCTTGAGGGAAGATTTGATAGAGGTGTACAGGATTATGAAAGGTAGTTAAATAAAAGTTGTTCCCATCAGCTGATTATATAAGGACTAAGGAACAGAGATTTAAGGTTTTAGGCAAGATCCACAAAGGGGATGTGAGAAGGAGAATTTTTACCCAGTGGCTGGTAATAACCTGGAACTCAATGCTTACATTCGAAGGCTGGTGATATTCAGGTCCTGGTGAAACAAGTGACTTTCCGATTTTGGTGTGATGTTTGGTTTTAGTTTCTCGTCTCCCTCGTGTTTCCCCTCCTCTTCTAACATCCTGTAAATAGAGTTCAGAAAATCCGTCATTGTCAGTCCAGGACAGAAATTCAGAGGGGACAAACATTTCTCCTGGTTTGAGTTTGCTGTGTGTAAATCCTCCCCTTCTAACCCCCTGTAAAAGGAGTTTCCAAAATCCATCCCTGTCAGTCCAGGGTAGAAATTCACAACATTCTGTCCGACTGCTACCTGGACCAGGATGACCGCGCATGCGCCCTGCTGCACATTGCCCCCTATAAAGATGGCGGCCGTTACCCCGGGCCTGGCGAAGGGAGAAATCCAGAAATTTTCGGCCCGTTCTCTGCAAACACAAGACCGGTACCTTGTTATTTGGGGTCTGCGGCCTGCACTGTGTCTTTATGAAGCCTCCCTGCCCACTCCGCTGGCTCCATTCCTCCTCACACACTCACTAACTCTGTTAGTTTGCTCCACTCGACATTCTCTCTCCAGCTCTGAGCAGCTTCAGTCACAGACCAGCACTGCGCATGCTCATGGAAAGGACCGCAATGTGCATGGGGATGGTGCACATTCTGCCTTGCAAAGAATGCTGGGTGACCGCTCCACCATTGAAAGGTAGAATAGAAGCCTCTGCCCCGCAATCAGAAAACCATGGGTGCCATTGGGCCAGGATATAAAATTGTTGAAACAATTGATGCAGCGACGAAGTTGCTCTGGCATCCACCACAATTGTCTCGTGAATGTAATGAACAGCAGAACAAACCCCTGCAGTCAGATCTGATCTCAGTGGAGTCTCAGCAGATGGGGTGAGCCAGTGATTCTTTTTTCCCCAGACATGGTACTTTTAAACCATGTATTGCCAGTAACAATGCTCTGACTGTGGATCAAATCGTTTGAACTTTTAAAGTTGAAGTGTTAACAGGTGGGCAAACTGATTAAACCTCTTCACACACGTGATGTATCTGAATGGGCTCCCAGCAGTGAGACTGTGTTGCTGTGTGTGCAAATGGGATGATCGAGTGTATCCCTTTCCATTTCCAGCTGTTTACAGTGTGAATTTACCTATACGTTTTCAGCTCAGACATGGATCTCAAACCCTTCTAGTAATGGGTTTCACATTCTTAGCACTAATCAGTTAAAGAAAAGCAAAATTCTGCAGATGCTGGATATTTGAAATAAAAATAGAAAATGCTGGAATTATCAGCAGATCTGGTGGCATCTGTGGGGACAGAAACATAGTTTTCATTTCAGGACTGTAAACTTTCATCAGAACTGCACTGCATCTGAACTGTTAATTATGCCTCTCAATACAAAGATGCTGCCAGATGTGGTCAGGGAACTCAAGAAGAAAATTTGAGGAATGGAATCCGAGGAGAATGAAGGGTGAACTGTCTGACTGACCAGAGACAGTCAAGGCACCTTTTCCTTCTTTAAGACACTGGAACATTGACTCTGATGTTATCAGTGAAATTAACTGATCCGAGACATTGAAAGGGTTCCCGTTACTGCACATCAGGAATTCAAAACCTAATATCGGCTTTGGGACAATCAGAATACTTGGTAACAGACAAAACACAGAGAGGCTCGAAGGGAGATGGCACCGGTTGTAGGAGAGCTGGTTCCCGGTGACATGGATGTGTCTGCAGTGGGTGGGATCAAACTGTTTCCATGTATCCACAATGAATGCCCCAAATATTATTTTGGAAGAGTAAAACTGATCGAGAACAATCGTCATTTGGGTATTGGCAATTTCAAGATTTGACTCAATGACACCCTGGTTGAGATACCTTGCAGGCTGAGTTTGTATTAGTCTCTGTGACACGGTTGTTTATTGTGTTTGATTGTTAACTGAATGTATGGTGGTTCGAGAGCATCCTGAGCTGAAGCTTTTACCGTTTTCTCCCCATCAGTATTCATTGTCACACAGTCCTGGATTGTCAATGGGTACTTGAACTGCAAGATAATATCACCAAAACGTTGCCAGCTCTACTGCTTTCCAGTGAGTTCCCATGTGAACAGTTTTTTAATAATCAACTTTTCTGTCAAATATAATGAGAAAAGATTTGGACCAACGAAATACCTTCATCTATTAGAACGTATTAGAAATGTATGAAATTATTGGATTCAAACAGACCCATCAATTATTATCTCTTCCTCAGCTCCACAGTGAGTGAGACAGGGAAAAGCAGAAAAGCAGTAATATTCTGGCCCCGCAGTCTCCAATCACCTGCTGCCAGCAGAAAGCGGCGACTGCAGCTTCAATCAGCGGGTTACTGCCCATCCCTGGGACGCAAGATACTCCAACCCAGGCAAAACCTCCCAATACACCGAGCACAGGCTCAGGAAAACGCAGGTAGATTATATCCGGGTCAGTAAACCCCTGAGCAGCATTTACAGAATACCCGAGTGAGTGAGTCACAACTAAAAGTCGCACCAACTTTCTAAATCTTTTCACTGCGAAATCCCTTCATTTTATTGAAAAGCTGACTGTTGTGTATCTGAAAATGAGCACCATGGGATTTGTGTTACCGAGTGACTTGTTTTCCATTGTTGTCCGTCAGGTTTGCAATTCAATTTGTGTTGGATATTGAAGCGAACCCCATTTCAAAATGAGGGCACAAAGGAGGTAAATATTAAATCCAGGAACAAATCCTGAGGAAAATGGACCACAATGTTTGGAAGGAGGTGCAGCTCAGGAGCGGAAGCTGTGAATTATGTTATTGATGATTGAGTAGAAAGCATTGGGCCTGAGACAATGATCATGGACCGAGTTGTTAAACGGATGGTCCCAAAATCCATTTGGATTTCCCCAGGGAGATTCAATTCTTACCAACTTTGATTGTAATTATTGTTCATCTCAACCTGGTGTCCAGAGAACTAACTATTGGATCAGTGGAAGAAAAAAATCCGAAAATCATCTTTAGCTCTGAAGAAGAGTAATATGGACTCGAAACATTAACTTCGTTTCTCTCTCCACAGATGCTGTCAGACCTGTTGAGTTTTTCAAGCAATTTTTGTTTTCATTTCATATTTCCACCATCCACAGCATGTTGCTTTCATCCAAAATATTCTCGTGACTTTTGGACTCGAATAGAATGAAGGGCTACCGGGATCGGGTGGGAAATTGGTGTTGAGGCTGGGGAACCGCTCTGAACTTATTAAGTGATGGGGGAGGCTTGTGGGGTCTTATGACGTTTTGCTGCTGCGTTGTTTCTGTTCTATTTCAGTAGCAACACCAGCCAAGGCGATGGGAAGCAGTAGCTGAGCTTGGTAGCGTGGCCGAGTGGTTTAAGTGCTGGATTCTGGGTCTAGTTTTCGAACTCCGCAGCTTATATAGATATAAATTGCTGTGGAGAAAAGGAGGGTTTATCGACTTAGATGAATTGTTCTTCCAGAGAGGCTGAAAGGACACGATGGGCCGAATGTCTTCCTCTTCTGCTGTAGCCATCCATGATTTTATACCAATAACATTAACTGTCTATAGGTCCAGTCGCCGTGGATGAGTGCTTAAGGTGATGGAGTCTAAATCTATTGGGGTTTCCTACTTCTCATTATTCCTGGTTTTAATTATCGGTTAAGTTGAATAAAACCCATCCAAATGGGTGTTTTCTTATTTCTGATCATTCACGAAACTTGCAGCTGGAACTGGAACAAAACTTGTGACATGCTGGCTTTCTGGGTGCTTGGCTCTCCTTAGAGGCTAACCCCTTATTCTCTGTCATTCTCTTTGTGTGTCAATGTGCTTCAGTTCCCGAGGGGGTGAACACACTTTCACCATCACAAACTTTATTCAAATTAGTTGTGCACCTTCACATTAAAGTGTTACAGAGCAAAATATCAGAATGAAAGAAGCAAGTGGAGTTTGCAATGTTTGGAAGGAGGTGCAGCTAAGAAGTGGAAGTTGTGAATGATGTTATTGGTGATTGAGCGTAATGCATTGCAGCCTTGGGGCTTTTGGAGTCCGATTGCCTTCCACACTTTGAAATTCAGAACAAGCTGAGGTAGCAGACGGAAAGCAACAGTTGTCTCCATGAATGTTGGGATATGGAGCTATATTTTCTCACGTGCCCGGCTAGCTCAGTCGGCAGAGCATGAGACTCTTAATTTCAGAGTCATGAGCTTGACCCCCACACAGGGCACTGTAATACTTTTAAAATCTGAATACGTTAAATCTAAAAACCTTAATGCTTAAAAAAAAAACCTAATGACTGCGGCTCCTGTGAAATTTACAAGACAGACATTGACCAATGAAAACAACTGACAGACATCAAATTGAAAGCACATACATCTCGCAACTCTTTCTGTCTCTGTCATGCCTCCAGCTCCCTCTGCCCGTCCAGCTCCCACGTCAATTAACCGCTTGATAAGGACACAGTAAGTTCATGGGAATGTAAGACACAAGGAGATAGATTTGCAGACAACAGGGTAAAGAGACACCAGTTTCTCATCTTCCTGATTCTCCCAGTTACTGATTACAGGAATGTGCACAGTGCCGATTATCCACGGTCACACTCTCCTCCCAGCTTTGAAATTGTTCATATTTTCACACTGTATTTCAATGTGGAGAAAGCAGAGCTGTGATAAGCTAATATTGTTCAGCAGATGTACTGCAAGAAGGTACATAACAGGCTGATGATAACAGTGCTCTTTGGACGTGGTGAGCTCCAGTGAAGGATTGGCACCGTTAATGTGTCGCTCAATTAGTCCCGTGACAAATCTCGTGCTGGAAATGACAAGAAAACTCACTGAATTTGCTCCGTGTTTTGCTTTCAAACGAGCCGAATACAAGGTAAGAAAGTCCATCTCGCTCGAGTGGGTTATAAAATGGCAGAATGACCCGTGCTGTTGGGAAACATAAAATTATAGAAAGTTACAGCACAGAAAGAGGCCATTCGGCCCTGTGTGCTGCTTTCAAAGAGCAGTTCTGATTGATTGTTCGATCAGGAGTGATACTTGCTCCAGTGTAAACAGCAGGCAGCAAAATTTGCCCTTCTCCAATCTATATTTCGCCTCAGACCACCAACTCTGTGGTCAGTGCTTTGCAACAAGCCCTTCTCTTCTCCTTCTTTCAGTCACTCATTCCGCCTTTATGTTTGTTCTCAAGTGTGAGGTTTGCATCTCTGAGGCAAAACTTCAACTCTCACTCCACTGATTCTGGTGGAACTGCCGAAACAGGGAAGAAACATTATCAAAACGTGTTCATTTAAGTGAGAGGAAGGTTGTATTGTTCTTGTTTGTTGTTGAATATTAACTGAACGCAGTATCTTACAAGTGTCTTATATTCGCTCCTCGCCATTTCACAGAATAAACACTCAGCAAAGTGAGCGCATCTTTCAACTGGCAGTGGGGCCGGATTATTGCTGCTTTTCTGCTTTTCCCTGTTTTACTCACTGTGGAGCTGAGGAGGGGAAAATAATTGAAGGATTTATTTCAATCCAATAACTTCATAGATCTCGTATGTGTAACATGCAGATACATTCTTGGTCAGTTGTTAAATTGTATTTGAAATGAATATTCAGAAAAACATAATTGTTGTTGGAATTCGCTGGGCAACAGGAGAGTTGGCACTTTTTCTTTTCTTTGTCGCTTAATGACCAACGACAACCCAGAACTGTGTGACAATGAATGTTATTTGTGTTTTATATAAACGTGTCATTTTGTGGGAGAAACGTGTCTTTGGTGAAAGAGATCGGAAAACAAAATATAAGACACGGTTGCATGGATAAGCCAGGTTTCATGGTTTGTTAGCAGTTTCCCTGGTGGTCTAGTGGTTAGGATTGTTGCTTTTATCACTACAGCCTGAATTCGATTCCTGATCAAGAAATGATGGTTTGTTGATCTCCTGTGAATGGCTAAAATGAGCCTGAATTATTTTCTGATTAAAAACAGAAAACGCATTTCGACTCTGCCAGAATCAGAGTGAGAGCTGGAGTTTTGATTAGAGCTGGAAACGTCACCCGTGCGAGAGCAAATACGAAAGTTAAGATTGGGAATGAGAGAAGGGATGTGATAGGTTGCAAAGCATTGACGAAAGAGATGCTGGTGCAAGGCAAAATATAGCGGTAATAGAGAAGATTTTACTGTTTACACCGACACAAATATCTCCCAGATCTGGTTCCAAATGTCATGTTAAATGAGACTAAAACTTCTCGCTGAATCTTCCACTTCTTAGCTGCACCTCATTTCAAAAATTGCAAACCCCTCTTGCATCTTTCATTCTGATATTTGTCTCTGTGATATTTTAATATGAAGCTACACAATTAATGTGAATAAAGTTTGCGATGGTAAAAATGTGTTCAGCCCCTCGGGGAACTGAACCACATTGACACACACAGAGGAACACACACAGACATATACACTGAGAGTTACAGAGGCCTAAGGAGAGACAAACACCCAGAAAACAAGGATGTCACCAACTTTTCCAATTATTGTTCCATTTCAGACTGCAAATTTAGTGAATGTTTGTAACTGAAATAACTTCTATTAACACCAATGAGAAGAAGAATTATGATCTTAAATGGAAATTAACAGAAATACAGGGGTGTTTGGATGTTTTTTTAAATTTTATTTAGCCGATAATTAACTCTGCATACTGTTTGTTAAAGTCAAAAATGATGAAAAGCAGGTTAGAGCCAGTGTAGGAACCCTCGTTGGATTACGCATCCGTCACATTTACCGCTCGGCCACGACTACTTAGTAAGGGCTTCATGTTGTTTGTAGAAAATAATAGAATAGATACAGGGATTTTGAGATAAAAATGGTCTTTCAGTCTGGGCCATTGTCCCATCCTTTCCCAATCACCCTGTAGTTTACACGGCCTCTCCTCATTCTTCCAGTAAGAATGCAACATTGCATAGCTCAGCTGCCCCTTGACGAAATAGAATTCTTTTTGGAAGCACCTCAAATGAAAAGAAAACACCCGAAAGTTTGGCAGTGGTGGGGGTCAATACAACAGCATCATGGAGGCCAGAAGCTGAACCAGCGGCTGAGCCGCACAACCACAATCAAGGCAGAAACAACCATTTTCCTGGCTGCTATTGGCACTGAATTAGAAGTAACAGCATATGGTCAGGAATAGGCCACTCGGCCCCTCAAGCATTCTCAGCTGCTTAATAAGATGATGTGAAAACTTCAATAGGGGATACGATGGCTGGAAATCTGAAACAAAAACAAAAATTGCCAGAAAAGTTCAGCATGTCTGACAGCATCAGTGGAGAGAAAGACATAATGTTTCGAGTCTGTATGACTCTTCAGAGTCAAAAGAAGGAAAAGAGTCATCTGGACTCGAAACGTTAATTCTGTCTTTCTCTCCACAGATGCTGTCAGACCTGCTGAGTTTTTCCAGCAATTTTGTTTCTGTCTGAAAGTTTGTTGGGAGCAGGTTCAACGGTAACTTTTAAAAGGGAATTGGAGAAATGCTTGAAGGTAAACATAGACAGGGCCATGGAGAAACAGCAGGGGAGTGGACTATTCAGATAACTCTTCAAAAGAGCTGACAAAGTCACGATGGGCCAAATGGCCTCCTTTTGTTCTGCAGCCTCTCATCCATGGTATCATCTCTGTGAATCTCATCTGCACCCTCTCCATGGCCCTGACATCATTCCTGTTTTAAGATGCCCAGAATTTGACTCAATATTCTAAATACAGCCTAACCAATGATTTAGAAATTAATTTTATAAAGATAAGTGGAGTAACAGGTTCAAACAGCATTTCAAACTTGTCCTTCACATTTAAAGATTTGTGTATCTGAACCCCTTGTAACATGGCTAAAATATATTGCGGTAAAATGTCTGATATAATGTGTATTATGGGATAGAGAAGTTTAGTCTTAGTTAGAAACTCAAACAGGCTCTTCACTCCAGACAGGTCACCATGGCAACACTGATAAGACATTCCACTGCGCAGAATCAGCTCATTGGAAACTCGAATCAGATCAGGGAAAAGGACAGAGTTTGTCTGTTATTTACAACAATATAACCTGAAACCAAAGCGAAGAATGGAATAGATCAGATTATAATGTGTGATGTTTATACCTATAATTATGAAACTATCAGAAATAACAGTATTAACAGTGGGCAGGGGAGTTTATGGAGAATGAGAAAATTCCTGAAGAAAAGTAACTGCTGGGAACCAGGGAATGTGTCCTTGTAAATCACAGATTAGAGAAATTCCAGTTGTCTTTTCCTCACTTCCTATCAAAACCCAGCAGAGAAGACAAAGAAGAGTCAGGGGCCAGAGCTGGATCACTACAGGGTATAAATGTGAGGGGATACTGATGTAAGGGGGCAGTCGAGACTGGAGACACGGGAGATCAAGCTCAGGGTGCCCGAGGTTCCATCCAGTGGGCTGACCTCATGTAAGTGACTGTGGACACACGGGACTTGCATGTTTACTCTGATTTATGGATCAATATAAGATACGGTAGAGGACAGACAATCTGCTCAGCTTATATTTCTAAATAAAGTATTAAATTTGCTGACACTGGACTCTCAAACACACTGATCATGAAGAGAACGTTTAAGCTGGAATTTTCCACCTTTTTACTGTTCTGATCGTCTACTCCTTTAAACTGTTACTGTACCAAGGGAGAGAGAGAGAGAATTAATTTACAGACAAAAAGGAAGCCGGCTCGAGGGGCTGAATGGCCTACTCCTGCCCATATTTCTTCTGCACTTGCGTTTGACGTTCCATCGACTCCTCATTAAGGAAGGTTCTTGAATTATTAATGTCAGGGCTTCACAGGTTTATTCAGTGTATATATTAGTAAAACAGCGCACTGGGTGATGGTGACTGTGGACTCTAATAGGATCTAGTCCCCAGCTCAGTGTTCAGATCGATCAGACCCTTCAAATCCAAACTCTCAGCACAGTTCATGTACCTCCCTCTTGCCTCAATATATGATCATCAACTAATGTGATCTTCAACTTGTTCTCACACTACATCGTGATCCAAAAGTTAACAACTAATCCAAATAAGCGAAACTGCAGAGACTCTCTAACTTTAGAATAACTCAATGAATTAAACTGAATTCTTCACAAATGCAATGTTTTATCTTTGGGCTAATGGATTCAATGGAACTTCCTATTTCATTATCTTATTGAACATTCCTCTCTTGTCATTTAATCATTGTTCTATAAGTGAAACATTTAATTCTGAGTCTGTTACAGAATCAAAGACATTCAGGCCCCACTACCCTTGTTGTAAACTCTAATGAGAAAGATATTGTTTCTCAAAGTTATCCTTTCCTTATCATTATTTCACAAGCTCTCAAACTCTCTCACTGAAAAGTTTCAATTTCAAATGGTGATGTCCTGCTCGAAGCTGCTGGTGCTGTGAGAGTCAATCTAAGTTTAAATCTTCAGGGTCACCAACTTATTGTGACTGTGGAGGTCTATAATGAGAATTACTTGAAGATATTACAACATTAAAGTTTTAGAGTCATGCTTCCCTCTTTAACAAAGGTTAAAAGTTAAACAAATGATAATTTAAAGTCGAATCATCAGTGTTATTAGATCAACACCATCAGGTCATTTCAACTGAATTTTAAAACTCTGTTGATGATATGATTAACCCTTTTCTTAAAGGAATAAAAAAAAACTACACTAACCCTCTCTGTATCTCCGGATTATGACCCCAGCACTGAACACGTCACTCAATTCTCAGACCGTAACTGACCTCATTCCTTCTGGAGGAGAATCCTGTCATCATAGAACTGAATTTGGATTTGTCCAGCCTGAGCATGGGCCTCACTCACATCCTTGTATATTGTCTTCAAATCAGGAACACCCCTGGTTCCTGATGGTGCTCTGCTCCTTATTCAGGCTGCTGTCAGAATCTCTCTCTGCTTCTACAAGCTGCTGAGGACACAGACTGACCCCCAGAATGACATTTACTGCAGAAATATGGTGAACTTTCCCCTCTCAACCCATTTCCATTATCACATGATACACATGGCCTGTCTTTAGAAATAAATGGAAATTATTTATCTTTAACTTTAAACCACTTCTTTGATCTGAAAAGTATATGGATACTTTGAAACCATCTCTTGGTTACCAGTGGCCTTCAACTTTCTCTGATCTGGGGGAAATTATTAATAATATAAATCCTCACAGACAGTCCGTCTCAAGAGACAGTTACCGAGACCTCCATTGTTTAACTTTTAACACCTCCTATTATGGCTTCACGGACATAACATGGGACCTCACTTTGATCTGAAATTACCCCAGACCTGTCTAACTTCCCTTCAGGCCAGGTGCTCTTTCATTTATCCTACATTTAAAAATTACAATTTCCAAACCAAAAATAAGCTTATGCACATTTGTAACCTAAGTCAGTCATTTTTATCAAAAAAACAGCAGAGATCCTGGTGCTGAACCCTGGGAACTGCACTGTAAATCTCACTTCATTCCAAAGGAAATGCCATTCACCCTCGCTCTCTAATTGCTATCACTTACATATCTTTGTATCCATGCTACTGCTGATGTATTGATCAGACGGGCGTCAAGTTTACTAACAGACTTAATAAATGGTACTTGATCCAATGTCTGCAAACACAGCACAAACTGCAAACTAAACTTGTCAAAAAACTCCATCAGGTTATTTAACAAGTACTGAGACTCCATTCCCTAGCATTTTATCAGAAGCTTATTAAAAAACAAATGAGATTTGGAACACAAATCAGTGTCCCTTGGTTAGTTGCAACGGCCCATTTCACATTCCATCTATACACTTGCCTACCTTCACCTGTTTGGATCAGGGTCACATTGAGAGGGACAAACAACACTTTGGTCATTCTTGTCTCTCTTCACTGGCAGGAAAACCTCTGTGTGGGTTAATCCCTGAGATGTGTATAAAATCTGTCCTGGCCGCTCTGTTCCAGGGTTCAGATCTCCTAGACATGATACAGAAGATTCCTTTACAGCTGTGTTTTGAGTCAGGAAGAACAACAGTGAATGCTGGAAAAGTGTTGTCAAATCAGAAACAAAAATACCCGGAAAAGCTCAGCAGGTCTGACAGCATCTGCGGAGAGGATTACAGTTAACGTTTCGAGTCCGAATGACTCTTCATCAGAACTAAGGAAAAATAGAAAAGAGGTGAAATATAATCTGGTTTAAGGCGGGGTGGGGGGGGGGGGGGGGTGGGGGGGTGGACAGGTACGGCTGGATAGAGGGCCAGTGATAGGTGGAGATAACCAAAAGATGTCATAGACAAAAGGACAAAAAGGTGTTGACGATGGTGATATTAGCTAAGAAGTGTGCTAATGGTGACATTAAGGGTAGAAATCAGGACGAGCAAGGTACAGATAGCCCTAGTGGGGGTGGGGTGGGAGGAAGGGATCGAAATAGGCTAAAAGGTAGAGATAAAACAATGGGTAGAAATATATTTAAAAATAATGAAAATAGGTGGGAAAAGAAAAACCTATATAAATTATTGGAAAAGTGGGTATCGGAAAGGGGGTGGGGATGGAGGATAGAGTTCATGATCTAAAGTTGTTGAACTCAATATTCAGTCCGGAAGGCTGTACAGTGCCTAGTCGGAAGATGAGGTGCTGTTCCTCCAATTTGCATTGAGCTTCACTGGAACATTGCAGCAGGCCAAGGACGGACATGTGGGCATGAGAGCAGGGTGGTGTGTTGAAATGGCAAGCGACAGGGAGGTCTGGGTCATGCTTGCGGACAGACAGTAGGTGTTCCTCAAAGCGGACACCCAGTCTGCGTTTGGTCTCTCCAGTGTATAGGAAACCGCATTGGGAGCAGCAAATGCAGTAAACTAAATTGAGGGAAGTGCAAGTGAAATGCTGCTTCACTTGAAAGGAATGTTGAGGCCCTTTGACGGGGAGGAGGGGGGAAGTAAAGGGGCAGGTGTTGCACCTTTTGCAGTTGCGTGGGAAGGTGCTGTGTGAGGGGGTTGAGTTGTAGGGGGTGATGGAGGAGTGAACCAGGGTGTCCATAAGGGAACAATCCCTGCGGAATGCCGCCCTGGGGGTGAAGGGAAGTTGTGTTTGATGGTGGCATCTTGCTGGAGTTGGCGGAAATGGTGGAGGATGATCCTTTGAATGCAGAGGCTGGTGGGGTGATAAGTGAGGACAAGGGGAACACCATCATGGTTCTGGGAGGGAGAGGAAGGTGTGAGGGCAGATGCGTGGGAGATGGGCCGGACACGGTTGAGTGCCCTGTCAACCACCGTTGGTTGAAAACCTCAGTTAAGGAAGAAGGAAGAAATGTCAGAGGAACTGTTTGTGAAAGTGGCATCATATAACAGATGCGACGGAGGTGAAGGAACTGAGAGAATGGGATGGAGTCCTTACAGGAAGCAGGGTGTGAGGAGCTGTAGTCGAGGTAGCTGTGGGAGTCGGTAGGCTTGTAATGGATATTGGTGGACAGTCTATCATCAGAAATTGAGAGAGAGGGGTCAAGGAAGGGAAGGGAAGTGTCAGAAGTGAACCATGTGAAAATTATGGAGGGGTGGAAATTGGCAGCAAAATTAATAAATTTTTCCAGGTCCAGACAAGAGCATGAAGCAGCACTGAAGCAGTCATCGATGAACTGGAGAAAGAGTTGTGGGAGGGGGCCTGAGTAGGACTGGAACAAAGAATGCTCCACATACCCCATAAAGATACAAGCATAACTGGGGCCCATGCTGGTACCCATAGCCACACCCTTTATTTGGAGGAAGGGAGAGGAGTTTAAGGAGAAATTGTTCAGTGAGAGAACAAGTTCAGCCAGACAGAGGAGAGTAGTGATGGATGGGGATTTTTCAGGCCTCTGTTCGAGAAAGAAGCGGAGAGCCCTCAGACCATCCTGGTGGGGGATGGAGGTGTAGAGGGGTTGGACGCCCATGATGAAGAGGAGGCGGTTGGGGCCAGGGAACTGGAAATTGTTGATATGATGTAGGGTGTCAGTGGGATCACGGATATAGGTGGGAAGAGTCTGGACAAGGGGAGAGAGAATGGAGTCAAGATAGCAAAAAGGAACAGGCTGACATGATCGCTCTGCCAGGACAGTCCTGTTTGTGGATTTTGGGTAGGATGTAGAAGTGGGCTGTCCAAGGCTGGGAGACTATGAGGTTGGAAGCTGTGGAAGGAAGATCTCCAGAGGTGATGAGGTCAGTGACAGTCCTAGAAACAATGGCTTGATGTTCAGTGGTGGGGTCATGGTCCAGGGGCAGTTAAGAGGAAGTGTCTGCGAGTTGACGCTCAGCCTCTGCGAGGTGGAGGTCAGTGCGCCAGACAACAACAGCACCACCCTTGTCAGCAGGTTTGGTGACAATGTCAGTGTTGGACCTGAGAGAACGGAGTCCCACCTGTACCCGCCCCCCCCACCCCAATCCTTAAACCAGCTTATATTTCACCTCTTTTCTATCTTTTCTTAGTTCTGATGAAGAGTCATTCGGACTCAAAACGTTAACTGTATTCCTCTCCGCAGATGCTGTCAGACCTGCTGAGTTTTTCCAGGTATTTTTGTTTTGGATTTCCAGCATCCGCAGTTTTTTTGCTTTTGTCAAATCAGACATTGGTGTAAAACTGTGATCTGTTCCTGACTGAAGGTGAAACGACAGGTTTAAGTTTCCAGTCTGAAAATAACTGTATTAAGTATTCTATGAATTAATATTTCTGAATGAAAGAATGATTTAATGTGTGTGTGTGTGTGTGACAGTCCTCTGTCTTTCATTTTAAGGCAGTTGTTAACTCTGACAAAGCCTAATGATTGAAATGTTAACTTTCTCTCTCCAGAAATGCTCCCTGACCAGCTGAGAGTTTCCAACATTTCCTGTTTGATCCCTGGGAAAATGGTTTGCTAAATAAACAGCCTCACTCCCCCGCCCCCAAATCCAGTATAAAAAGAGTATTGTTTTAGAAACAAATATTTTTCAAGAGGCTTTTCACTCTTGGCGTGTGGGTGTTGGTAGCAAGTGTATTGCCTATCCCCAGTTATCCTTTGAGAAGGTAATGGTGGACCACCTTCTTCTCAACCCACTGTCTAGTGAAGGTGCTCCCACAAGGCCATGAGGTAAATTTCTGAGTTCCACCATTTTCACTCAGCAATGAAGAAGCAGTGAGAATATACCCAAGGCAGGATGGTGTGTGATTGAGATGGAAACTTGGGGATGAGGGTGTTCCTCTGCCGCCTCTCTTCTATGTGGTGTAAACCTTTGGTTTGGGAGGTTCTGTCAAAGTTCCGGTTATGTTGCTAATATATAAAATCCTTCGTCTTCACCCTGTCGCATCTCCCTCACGTGGGCACACAGACCAGGTGGCAGGTTCCCCTCCCGTGCACTTGCTGGCTGCGTCAATTGACATTAAAATCATATTTTAGGCTCTAATCATGTCCGAACAGCACAGAAAATGATTTTGTATTCAACAACATCACAGTGGAATGCAGCGGTTCAAGAAAGCAGCTCACCACCAATTGTTAAGGGCAACTAGGGATGGGCCAGCCAGCGAATCCCACATCCCATGGGTGAATATAAAAGCTACAATGGCGCTTCGGTTACCCAGCATTCACCGAGGGGCAGAATATGCTCCATCCTCGCTGAGGTAGATCACCGCGCAGGCGCAGCACAAAGCTGTGAACGGAGCATGCGCACTGCGTTCCCTGACTGGAGCATGCGCAATAGCGGTGCTGGGAGGAGAGTCGCTGATGTGTTGCATCATCCCGGAGAGCAGAAGAAGTCGGGCCTGCGGCTGGGTGAGGGCGAATGGGAACCGACAAGTGGACGGGGAGGCGTCATAACAATCTACTGCAGGCCTCAAACTGCGAAAATTAAGTTTCCGATCCCGCGTTTGGACCGAATTGGCGACCGCGGCGTTAATCCCGACAGCAGAACCTGATTCACGGCCACCATCTTGTGCGTGTACAATGTGCTGTAGTGCGCATGTGCGGCCGCCATCATTATAGGGGCAATGTTCCGTAGTGCGCATGTGCAGCTTCCATCTTTATAGGGGCAATGTGCTGCAGTGTGCATGTGCGACCGCCATTTTTATAGGGGGCAATGGGCAGTGGTTGTGACCAAAGATGGAGCAATGAAAATTGGGAATTGTGAGGAAAACGGAATTAGAGGAAGTGAAGATATCTTCGAGGATTGTGAGACTGGAGGAGATTGCAGAGATAGGGAGGAGCAAGACCATGGAGTAATTTAAAAGGATGAGAAATTTGAAATTTAGTTCCGTCTTTATCCGAAGCCTTTGTAGGTCACTGAGCACAAGGGTAATGGGTGAACAAGACTTGGTGCGAATAAGCACACGGGCAGCAGAGAATTGGATGACTTCAAGATTACAGGAAGATGGAAAGTGGGAGGTCGGCCAGGAGTGTGTTAGGATAGTTAAGTCTAGAGATAACAAAGGAATGGATGAGAGTTTCAGCAGCAGATGAGCTGAGACTGGGGTGGAGTCGGGCGATGTTACTGAGGTGGAAATAGGCGGTCTTGGTGATGATGTGGATATGTGGTTGGAAGCTCATCTTGGGGTGAAATATTTCACCATGGTTGTGAACAGTCTGGTTCAGTCTCAGACAGTTGCCAGGGAGAGGAATGGAGTCAGTGGATAGGGAGTGGAGTTTGTAGCAGGGACTGAAGGCAATGGCTTCAATCTTCCCAATATTTAAATGAAGGAAATTTCTGTACATCAGAACTGGATGTCAGACAAGTCAGGATGGTTTGTGACTTGGAGGTGAACTTGGAGGTGATGGTGTTCACAGACACCTGCTACCCCGGTCCTTCTAGAGGGTGGACGTTTGTAATTTTTGTGGCTCTGCCAAATTTCTAGTTGAGTTGTAAAAATATGAAATATCTCTCCACTTCTTACCACTCACACCTCACTATCTTTCTCTCTCTCCCTCTCTCATCCAGTAGATGCCAGAGCCTTGTCTGGGCCCACATGCCTTCCTTCATGGACAGTAGTGAACCAGTTGAGTCTTTATGACAATCCAACAGGTTTCATGGTCACTTTTTCCTCATGCCGGTCCCATAAATTACCAGATTCATTCAGCTCAATTTAACAACCTGCCTTTGTGTTTTTGTGGGTTCTTTCTCACTCCCTTTTTTCTGTTTTAAATCAATTTCGCAGGAGATAAGAAGGGGAGGATTTACAGTCGGGAATCTCAGACCAAACATCACATCAGAATCTGATGGAGTCACCCAGCTTAAAGTATCCTGAATATCATTGGATTTTCAACATGGAAGGACAAAGCAACGTTCACACTGTGGAGAAACCATGGAAATGTGGGGATTGTGGGAAAGGATTCAATTACCTGTCTGCGCTGGAAACTCATCGAAGCAGCCACACTGGGGAGAGACCATTCACCTGCTCCGAGTGTGGGAAGGGATTCACTGATTCAAACACCCTGCTGACACACCAGCGAGTTCACACTGGGGAGAGGCCATTCACCTGCTCCGAGTGTGGGAAGGGATTCACTGATTCAACCACCCTGCTGAAACACCAGCGGGTTCACACTGGGGAGCGACCTTTTAAATGTCCAGACTGTGGGAAGTGTTATAAATGTTCGGGGAACCTGATGTCCCATCAACGTGTTCACAGTGACGAGAGACCATTCAGGTGCTCTCAGTGCGGGACTGGGTTCAGGTGGTTATCTCACCTCACTGACCACCAACGACTTCACAGCGGGGAGAGGCCGTTCACCTGCTCTGAGTGTGGGAAGGGATTCACTCAGTTATCCCACCTGCTGAGACACCAGCAGGCTCACACTGGGGAGAGGCCGTTCACCTGCTCCGAATGTGGGAAGGGATTCACTGATTCATCCAGCCTCCTGAGACACCAGCAAGTTCACACTGACGAGAGGCCTTTCAAATGCCCAGACTGCGGGAAGTGTTTTAAAAGTTCCAGGAACCTGATGTACCATCAACGTGTTCACACTGACGAGAGACCGTTCAGATGCTCTCATTGTGGGACTGGGTTCAGGCAATCATCTCATCTCACTGGACACCGGCAACTTCACACTGAGGAGAGGCCATTCATCTGTTCTGAGTGTGGGAAAGGCTTCACTACCTCATCCACCCTGCTGATACACCAGCGAGTTCACACAGACAAGAGTCCTTTTAAATGTCCAGACTGTGGGAAGTGCTATATAAGTTCGGGGAATCTGATGCTCCATCAACGTGTTCACACTGACGAGAGACCGTTCAGGTGCTCTCAGTGTGGGACCGGGTTCAGGTGGTCATCTCACCTCACTGACCACCAGCGAATTCACTCTGGGGAGAGGCCGTTCACCTGCTCTGAGTGTGGGAAGCGATTCATTCAGTCATCCACCCTGATGAGACACCAGCGAGTTCACACTGGGGAGAGACCGTTCACCTGCTCCGAGTGTGGGAAGGGATTCACTCGGTCATCCCACCTGCTGAGACATCAGCGAGTTCACAAGTAACTACAGTGATTGGGTTTTGCTGTTAATCACGTTCATTGAGGCCTCTTTCTGCTGATGTCAATAAACTCCAGGTCAGTTACAGGGGTTTATTTTCTGGATAAAAGTCAAATAAATCAGCTTTGTGTGAAAGACTGTGTGTCAAGTCTTTTTCATATCTCTAATACAAGTTAGTTCCTTTTGAAGGACTCCCCCTCTCCCCTGTCTCTTCCATCCTCACCTCCAACAACAAGTGTGAGGAGCTCATGGAGCCTCTTTATCACTAAGATTGAGATAATTTGATCAGCTGCTTCCCTCCCTTCCACGAGCCCACCTGGACAATCTGTCCCTATAGTTACCTCTTGTCTGAGCCCTGAACTCACATTTTTCTCTAGTTTCTCTCCCATTTTCCCTCACATCCTCTCAGTGCTCAGCTTGTCCAAAGAAAAAAAATACTGATCACCCAACTTCGCCATGTCAGCCAATATTGTTAACGGTTCTCTCTCTGTTCTGATACTGTCCCTCTTCACATTGAGGATACCCTCCATCATGTTGTGTGGCACTACCACCGTGCTAAATGGGATAGATTTCCAACAGATGTAGCAACTCAAGACTGGGCAATGATGAGATGCTGTGGGCCATCAGCTGCAGCAGAATTGTACCCATCCGCGATCTGTAACCTCATCACTCAGCATATCCTCCACTCTGCCATTGCCACCGAGTCAGGGGATCAACCCTGGTTCAATGAAGAGTGCAGGAGGGCATGGCCGGAGTAGCACCAGTCATGTCTAAAAATGAGGTGTCAACCTGGTGAAACTGCAACACACAATTACGGTCCCTGCAAATGTCAAACAAGTTACTAGTTTCTTGCAAACTGTGTGCACGAGAGCAGGGAGGATAAGCAAACTGACCATGGCACCGTGATACAGGGAGCCATTCAATTGGGGAATGTGAAATAGGAAGTTAGTAGTGGTAGGGGACAGTATAATTAGGGGGGTAGATCCTGTTCACTGCAGCCGTGAGCAGGAGTGCCGAAGGGTGCCAGGGTTAAGGACATCTCCACAGGGTTGGAGAGGAACTTGGAGTGGGAGCGGAGGGATCCAGTTGTTGTAATCTACATTGGTACCAACGACATTGATAGGACTAGAAAGGAGGTTCTGCTGAAAGAATTTGAACAATTAGGAGCTAAATTAAAAAGCAGAACCTCCAAGGTAATAATTTTGGTAATACTACCTGAGCCACAGGCAAACTGGCATAGGGTAAATAAAGGCAAGGGGTTAAATGCATGGCTCAGAGATTAGTGTGGGAGGAATGGGTTTCAGTTCATGGGGCACTGGCACCAGAACTGGGGTAGAAGGGAGCTCTTCCGGTAGGGCAGGCTCACTTGAACCATGCTGGGACCAGTGTCCTGGTGAATTTAATAACTAGGTCTGTAGAGAGGGCTTTAAACTAGATGGTGAGCGGGGTGGGGGGGGGGGGGTGGGGTGCAGAGGGTTCTGGAGAGGGCGTACATAGGCTAACATAGCAAAAGGATATGGCAGCATTGCAGGGAAGCTTTTTAGGTATTGATACCAGAGTCTGACAGGAAGGGACAGAGTGTACAAACAGAAAAAAACAGCAGCAAGTACAGTCATGGGGGAAAAATGGTAAAAATGCAAAATTAATGGCTCTTAAATGCACATAGTATTCGGAACAAAATAAATGAATTAACGGCACAAATAGAGGTTAATGGTATGATTTTATAACTATTATGGAGATGTGGTTACAAAGAGATAAAAGCTGGGAACTAAATATTCATGGGCATGTGACTTTTCGAAAGGACAGGCAGGAAGGAAAGGATGGTGTGTTAGCTTTGTTGGTATGAGGTGGAATAAGTACAATAGCAAGGAATGATCTTGGATTGGAAGATGCAGAATCCATATGGGTGGAGGTGAGAAATAACAAGTGGAAGAAGACACTGGTGGGTGTAGTTTATAGGCCCCCTAACAGTAGCTACACTGTAGGACAGAGAATAAATCAGGAGATAATGAGGGCATGAAAAAAAAGCAGTATATTAATCATGGGTGACTTTAATCTTCATGTAGATTGGGACAATCAAATTGGCAGAGGTAGTTACGAGCAAGAATTTATAGCATGAAATCGGGGCAGTTTTCTAGAATGATACATTGGATCCAACCAGCAGTCTGGCTATTTTGGATCTGGTAATGTGTAATGAGGCAGGCTTAATAAATGATCTCAGAGTAAAAGATCCCCTAGGAAACAGTGACCATAACATGGTAGAATTTGGCATTCAGTTTGAGAGTGAGAAACTTGGGCTGGAAACAACTATGCTAAATTTAAATAAAGGTAGTTACAAAGGAATGAGGGCAGATTTGGCTGGAGTGAACTGGGAAAGGAGCTTAGCAGAAAAGACGGTTCATGAACAATGGCAAGCGTTTAAGAAAATAGTTCATGACTCTCAGCTAAGATATATCCCAGTGTGAAAGAAGGATTGTAGGAAGGGGCTAAACCAACCGTGGTTAACCAAGGAAGTTAAGGATAGTACCAAATTGAAAACAAATTACAATGTGGCAAAGATTAGTGGTAATCCAGAGCAATGGGAAATTTTTAATCTGTGGAATTCTTTACCACAGAGGGCTGTAGAAGCTGGTTCAGAAAAAAAGGTTTGGCTCTATGCACTAACTCATAATCATCAGCTATCTCTGCTGCTTGCCTTACAGTTTGAACCCTTTGTTCCTCCACATGGGTTCCCGCCACCAAAGGAATTGAATCATTAAATTCTTCCAAAAGAATCACATCTCGAAGATCTGCATATGTTGTCTCTATTTTTAATGCCTGTATCCACTGGTCAAAATTACTTTGTTTTACTCTCTCAAACTCAATATCAGTTTGCCTAGGCTATTTTCTCATATTACTAAATTTCTGCCTATATGCTTCAGGAACCAACTCAAATGCATTCAAAATAGCCTTTTGACCATATCACAATTCACTGATACTCCTTCAGACACCAAAGCATATACCTCATGCACTCTACCCACCAACTGAGGCTGTAGTGATAATGTCCAGTACTCGTGTGGCCATTTCACTTGTCTAGCTATCTTCTCAAATGAAATAAGGAATGCTTCAATATCTTTTTCCTCAAACTTTGGGAGAGCTTGTACAAATATAAACATGTCCCCATTGGGTTCTACTCTGGAGATAAGTCCTTCCTCACCTCCTGGTATCTTTTTTTCCAACAATATTATATACATTAATAGCTTTATGACAACTGTGTCAATTATCCAGTCACACTCTCCTTCCAGTCTTGTGTCCATTGTTCAGCCTTGAAATTGTTCATATTTTCACATTGGATTTCAATTTGAAGAAAGCAGAGCTGTCATAAGCTTATATTCTTCAGCAGATGTAATGCAACCCTTTATTTTGGAAGAATAAAACTGATAGAGAATGATTGACATCTGAAGATTCGATTCACTGACACGCTAGCAAGGATACCTTGTAAATTTAAGTCCGTATCACTCTCTGTAGGCAATTGGTTGGTGTGTTTGCTTGTTCATTGAATGGTTGGTGGTTCGTGACCATCTTGGAGTGAAGTGTTTACTGTATTCTCACCAGCAGCATTCATTGTCACACAGTTCTGGGCTGTCATTGGGGACTTGAGCTGCAAGATAGTATCCCCAAAACGGTGCCAGATCTACTGTTACCCTGTGACTTCCCACACAAACAGTTTTTTGAAATTATTTTCTTCTTTCAAATATAATAAGAAACGATTTGGTCCTACTATGTACCGATATCTAACCCATTGGAAATCTATGAAATTATTAGATCCAAACAAACACATAAATTATTCTCCCTTCCTCAGCTTCACAGTGAGTGAGACAGGGAAAAGCAGCAATATTCCGGCCCCGCACTCTCCAATCACCTGCTGCCAGCAGAAAGCAGCGATTGCAGCTTCAATCAGCGGGTTACTGTCCATCCCTGGGATGCAAGGTACTCCAACCCGGACCAAACCTCCCTATACACCGAGCACAGGCTCAGGAAAACACAGGTAGATTACATCCCGGTCACCAAACCTCCGAGCAGCCTTTACAGAATACCCGAGTGAGTCACAAATATAAGTCACACCAACTTTCTCAATATTTTCACTGTAAAATTCCTTCATTTTATTGAAAAGCTGACTGTTGTGAATCTGAAAATGAGCACCATGGGATTTGTGTTACTGAGTGACTTGTTTTCCATTGTTTGTCCGTCAGGTTTGCAATTCAGTTTGTGTTGGATATTGAAGTGAATCTGATTTCAAAATGAGGACATTAAATCCAGGAATTAATCCTGAGGAACATGGATCATACTGTTTGGAAGAATGTGGAGCTGAGAAGCGGAAGCTGTGAATGAAGTTATTGCTGATTGAATGGACAGCATTGGGTACTTCTTTAACATCATGGCCGTGTGGTTAAGTAGATGGTTTTAAAATTCATTGGGGTTTCATCAGGTAAGTTCTGTGATTTACATTATTGCTGATTTCAACCATGTGTCCGCAGAACTAACTGTTGGGTCAATGGAAGAAAAGACAAACAAAAATCCTTATTTGCTCTGAAGAAAAGTCATATGCACTCGAGATATTAGCTCCCTTTCTTTCTCCACAGGTGCTACAAGACTTGTTGAGTGTTTCCAGCATTTTCTGTTTTGGTTTCATATTTCCAGAATTCGCAGTATTTAGCTTTTATCCAAAAATTCTCCTGATTTTTGGACTCTCAGGGAATGAAGGGCCTTGGGATCGGGTGGGAAATTGGTGTTGAGGCTGGAGATCCACCATGATCTTACTAAGTGACGGAGGAGGCTTGTGGGGCCTTTTATCTACCTTCTTGCAGTGCACCTGCTGAACAATATAGGCTTATGACAGCTCTGCTTTCTTCACATTGTGAAAATATGAACAATTTCAAAGCTGGACAACGTATACAAGACTGGAAGGAGAGTGTGAGTGTGGATAATCGGCACTGTGCACATTCCTGTAATCAGTACCTGGGAGAATCAGGAAGATGAGATCCTGGTGTCTCTTTACCCTGTTGCCTGCAAACCCATCGCCTTGTTTCTTACATTCCCACGAACTGACAGTGTCTGCATCAAGCAGCCAATTGACCTGAGAGCTGGAGGCGAGGCGGGGACAGAAGCAGAAAGAGATGCAACATGAAAGTGCTTTGAATTTGATGTGTGTCAGTGGTGAATGTCGGCCTTGTAAGTTCCACGGAATGAAGGTTTTTTTTGTTTGAAAGCAGCAAGATTTTAAATGACTACAGCACTGAGCATGGGGCGCGAATCCACGACCCTGAAATTCAGCATTTCATGGTCTATCGACTGAGCTAACCGGGAATGCGAGAACAAAACTCCCATATCCCAACACATATGGAGACAAAAGTTGTTTTCCACCTGGAGCCTCAGCTTGTTCTGAATTTCAAAGTGTGGAAGGTAGTCGACCTACAAAAGCCCCAAGGTTGCAATGCATTCCTCTCAATCATTAATAACATCATTCTCATCTTCCACTTCTTAGCTGCACCTCCTTCCAAACATTCCAAACTCTCTCTTGCATCATTCATCCTGATATTTTTTCTCTGCAACATTTTAACGTGAAGCTGCACAATTAATGTGAATAAAGTTTGTGATGGTAAAAATGTGTTCACTCCTCGGAGAACTGAACCACATTTACACACACAGAGGAACACACACCGAGAGTGACAGAGGGCACGGGCTTGTCTTTAACGAGAGACAAACACCCAGAAAGCAAACATAACACTAAGTTTTATTCCAGTTCCAACCGCAGGTTTCGTGAATATTTTCGGGAATGAACAGAAATAGGAAAACTCCCGAGTGTTTGGATGGGTTTTATTCAATTTAACCAATATTTAACACTGTAGACACAGAGTTAAAACCAGGAATAATGAGAAGCGGGAAGCCCCAATGGATTTGGGCTCCATCATCTAAGCCAATTGGCCACAGCAACTGGTCCTGTCCATAGGTTAATGTTGATGGTAAAAAAATCATAAATGTCTGCAGCAGAGGAGGATGATTTGTATCCCTGCCGGCTGATGGCAAAGGAATTCAGCTAATTTGATAACCCCGCATTTTCTCCACTGCAATTTATATTTCTATTGTCTCTCCTCATTCTTCCTGTTAAAATTAAGCATGGCAGGCATCTTTTTTGACAGTGAGCTGGCACTTTTTGCATCATTTGCGTTTGTAGTTGTATGTTCAATGAATGTAATATCTCACAGTCATATAACATTTCGTCTTCACCATTTCACAAAATAAACACTCAGCAAAGTGAGAAAATCTTTCTGCTGGCAGCGGGTGATTGGAGATTGCTGGGCCGGAATATTGCTGCTTTTCTGCTTTTCCCTGTCTCACTCACTGTGGAGCTGAGGAAGAGAGAATAATTGATGGGTTTGTTTGAATCCAATAACTTCACAGGTTTCTAATGAGTTAGATGTAATTACATAGTCGTTCATTGTTTTTATTGTGTTTGAAATGAACATTCATAACAATGTTATTGTTATTGCTGTGGGAACTCACTGGGTAAGGGTAAAGTTTGCAACGTTTGTGGGATTTTTTTTGCAGCTCAAGTAGCCAATGACAGCCCGGAACTGAGTAACAATGATGGCAGATGGGGAGAAAACAGTGAAAGGTTCACCCCTGGATGGTCTCGAACCACCAACCTTTCGATTAACAGCCAAACACGCTGACCAATTGCTCCACAGAGACTCACACAAGCTTCACCTGCAAGGTATCCTAAACCAGGGTATCAGTGAGTTAAAGCTTCAGATTGCTTCTGCCGGAATGACCATTGGTCTCTTTCAGTTTTACTCTTCCAAAGTAAAGTGTGGGGCATTCACTGTGGATACATAGAAACAGTCTGATCCCACCCACTGCAGACACAACCATGTCACCGGGAACCAGCTCTCCTACAACCGGTGCCATCTCCCTTCGAGCCTCTCGCTGTCTTGTCTGTTACCAAGTATTCTGATTGTCCCGAAGCTGATGTTAGTTTGAATTCCTGATGTGCAGTAACGAGAATCCTTTCAATGTCTCTGATCAGTTAATTTCACTGATAACATCAGAGTCAATGTTCCAGCGTCTTAAAGAAGGGAAAGGTGCCTTGACTGTCTCTGGTCAGTCGGACAGTTCACCCTTCATTCTCCTCTGATTCCGGTTCCCAAAGTCTTTCTGAAGATTCACAAAGCTGGAGACTGGGTTTTCTGTTTTGGTTCCCAGTCCATTTTCCCACCTGCCAACTGACAATATTTTCCAAATATTGAGGAGAGGACAGAAAAGTGGCCTCGAGACCACAATCAGATCAGCCATGATCTTACTGAATGGTGGAACAGGTTCAAAGGGCTGAATGGCCTCCTCCTGATCGTCATTCCTCTCTTCCTGTGACACAGCCCGAATCAACTCCTGACTTCAGCAAACTGCCTTCGCAATTAATTATCAGTTAAATTAAATAAAAACCATTCAACCATTTCCATGTTTATTATTTCCGTTCATCTGCAAACATTCACTAAATTTGTAGTCTGAAATGGAACAATAATTGGCCAAATTGGTGACATCCTTGTTTCCTGTGTGTTTGTCTCTCCTTCGGCCTCTGTCACTCTCGGTGTAGATCTCTGTGTGTGTCAATGTGCTTCAGTTCCCCGAGAGGCTGAACACATTTTCACCATCACAAACTTTATTCACATTAGTTGTGCAGTTTCATATTAAAATGCGACCGAGAAAAATATCAAGATGAAAGATGGAAGAGGAGTTTGCAATGTTTGGAAGGAGGTGCAGCTAAGAAGTGAAGATATGAATGATGTTATTGGTGACTGAGAGGAATGCATTGCAATCTTGGGGCTTTTGGAGGTCGATTACCTTCCACAATTTGAAATTCAGAGCAAGCTGAGGCTTGAGGTCGTAAACAGCAGTGATCTCCATGGATGCTGTGGTGTGGAATACTTCACTCTTCTTACATGCCTGGCTAGTTCAGTCGACGGCGTCTGAGACTCTTAATGTCCAGGTCTGTTGGGTTCGCGACCGATGCTCGGTGAAATTCTCTTTTTAAACTTAACTACTTTCAAGGGTGAACCCCAGCTCTCCATTCCTCCGGCAGTAACACCACTCAAACTGATTATTTCTCCATCCCGCTTTGCTAATATAACAGCCGCTGGTTTCTGAGTGAAAACTGCTCTCTGCTTCACTGGAAGCTAGAGTATTTAATTCTGAGCATTTGGTGCTTTCACCACTGCAGCCTAGGTTTAATTCCCATACAGGGAAAACCTTTCCCTTCCCGCTGTGTGAACTGTCACAGTGAATAGGAATTCCTTATTCAATGAAACCAGGTCTGGCAGCGTCTGTGGAGTGAGAAAGAGAGTTAATCTTCCAGCTGGATGATCTTTCATCAGAGCCGGAAAAGTCAGAGATGTAACAGGTGGAAAACAAATCCAGAGGCGGAGGGAGGGGAGTGAAAGGACAAAAGGGAAGGACTGTGATAGGTTACAAGGCATAAGAGAGAAACTGACTAAAGGGATGATGGTGCAAAATGTGGGTGTATATACAGTACCATAAAATCAGAGCCAAAAACAACATATAGAGACCATTCAGCCGGGTCAGAGGAACTTAGGCCATTCAGCCATTTGACCCTGCTCAACCATTCAATCAGATCAAGGCTGATCTAGTTGTGGTCTCAACTCCACTTTCCTGTCTGTCTGTCCCCCCAATGCCCTCATAGCCCCCTCACCTCCATAACCCTTGAATCCCTTGTCTATCAAAAATCTGTCCAAATCAGCCATGAATAAATTCAATGACCCAGCCTCCACTTGTTTCTGGGGAAAATTCCTCAGACTAACGACCCTCTGAAAAAACAAAACAAAAATCTCCTCATCTCCGTCTGAAAAGGGAGACCTCTTACTCTCCTGGAACTAACTCACCTGGTCCCACTCCCCCACCTTTTCCCTGGACATGCTGCAGCTTTTGGTCTAATTCCCCTTTGAATTCCACTACTGAATCTGCCATCCCCACACTCTCTATCTAACCCAGCCGTCGGATCCATCCCTCCCAGGTCGCCATGTGGAAATGCATGGTGACCCTGCACTGAAGAACAGGTCCCAGGCATACTCAGCTACTTAACAACAGAACAACATGAAGTGATTATTGTGGAAAATTGAATGAGACATTTTAAATCATCAAGACATTGACACACACTCCATAGTGTGTCGAACTATCAGGATAGAATTAAACACACTGGTACCGATCAGAAGGAGTAAAATTAAAGTGAAGGGGGCAATAGAATCTGGATTTAGAAAATATCCACAAGGTGAATGCAGGTGAACAGAGAGCTGGAGAATCTTTAAAGTTCGTGCATGAACTTTTGTTTGAACCAGGTGTGTTTATGACATGTCAATAATTTAGATTGTGAGATATGATCAGCAGTTGGGGAGGATGAATCTCAGTCGATAGTTATCACATTTATTCTTGATGGCAGCTCAAGGAATTGTGTTGCTGATTCTGATCATTCTAGTGGCTTTAGTATGTTACCCACGGTTTGCCATCAAAAAATTAGGAAAACAAGCTCACAGCTTAGAAACAGTGAGGTTAGCCAAAAATCAGTTGCGAGAAGTCAATAAGAATATTCCCTTCTCAAGGTGGGGAGATCTGTAAGAAATCACTGACACCTTATAAAATCTTCAGAAATGTATTGAATATTATAGGAATGGCTCTCCCCCCCACCCCACCTCCCTCCCCCCTCCCTCTCTCTCTCAGGAACAAAGATCACTGGCTTGACAAACATAGGACAACACATCCCAATGTTACCTCAGGGATAGGCTCTGGAGTTAGGGAACGGAATTTGTACTGGTGAGTGAAGACAATGGTTTTGATTTTCTCAATTCTTAAAAGGAGCAAATTTCTGCTCATCCAGTACTGGATGCAGGATAAGCAGTTTGATAATTTAGTAACAGTGGAGGAATGGAGAGGGATGGTGCTGAGGTAGAGCTGGGCATTGTCAGTGTCCATGTGAAAACTAACACGGTGCTTTTGGATGATGTCACCTAGTGGTAGCATGTAGATGAGAAATAGGAGGGATCAAGGATAGATCCTTTTTTTAGGATGGATGATGACGGTGGATTTAAAGGTGTGAGGAACAGTACCAGAAGAGAGAGAAAAAAACATGAATAATATCAGCCAACATGGAGAAGTTGAATGGTCAGCAATTCAGTGGGAATAGGGTCACTGGAGCAGAAGGCGAGTCTCATGGGCAAGATGAGCACTGAGGGGCTATGAAGGGAAATGGGAAACTGGAGAAAGATCTGAGTTCAGAGCTCAGACATGGGGAGAGCTTTCGAGACAGTTGACCCGGTGGGCTAGGAGAAGGGAGGGAAGCAGCTGATCGGATTGACTCAATCTTAGTGACAAAGAAGCTCCATGAGCTCCTCACACTTGCTGTTGGAGGTGAGAATGGAACAGACAGGGGGGAGAGGGAGAGCATGTCAAAAGGAAATGACTTCTGTAGAGATATGAAAAAGACTCGAAAAACAAGTGCGTTTTACACAAAGCTGATTTATTTGACTTTTATCCAGAATTTTAACCCCATAACTGGGATGGAGTTTATTATCAGCAGAAACAGACCATTGAACACGGTTCAGTCCCAAATGTGATTAACAGCTCAATCCAATCACTGTAGTTACTTGTCAACTTGAGTTAATGTTTTGAGTCCATGTGACTTTAAAAGGCCTCATCAGTGTGAACTCGCTGGTGTCTGCAGATGGGGCAACTGAGTGAATCTCTTTCCACACTTGGAGCAGGTGAATGGTTTCTCCCCAGTGTGACTGCACCTGTCGAATAAGGTCCCTTGACTGCCTGAACCCAGTCCCACAGTAAGAACATCTGAATGGTCTCTGGTCAGTGTGGGAATGTTGATGGGGTATCAGTTTCCCACACCTTTTAAAGCACTTCTCACACTCTGGGCATTAAAAAAGTCTCTCATCAGTGTGAATGCGCTGGTATCTCAGCAAGTGGGGTGACATCCTGAACATCTTACCACACTGTGAGCAGATGAACAGCCTCTCCCCAGTGTGAATTCACTGTGTTTCAGCAGGTCAGTCCAGGATAGAAATTAAGAGACAGACATAACTCTTGGTTTGAGTTTGCTGTGTGTAAATCCTCCCTTTCTTAAAAGGAGTTTCCAAACACCCGGTGTAAATTCAGCTCTGGGAGTTTCTAAGATAAGGGCAAAATACTGCGGATGCTGGAAATCTGAAACAAAAACAAAAATGCTGGAGAAACTCAGCAGGTCTGACATCATCTGTGGAAACAAAGACAGAGTTTGTAATCCGGGTTTGGAGTCCTACACCGGGTGTTTGTGAACCCTCCCAGTCCACTCCCCGGTTCCATTCCTCTCCTGCACTCGCGTCTTTCTCACCAGCTGCATTTTCAATCCTTCATCCCGGCTCCTACACACACACTGCGCATGCTTCACACTCATTCCGCTCCGCCCCCTCGTTCACTCTGATTGGTTGGAGGACCAGCCTCTCCCGCACCGCCCGTCACTCCTTCCCCTTCCAATTGGTCCGATGAAGCCGTCAATCACTGAGTTGGAGCATGCGCAGCCGGTGGAGCCAGACGGGTAGACAGCCCGAGGTAGCGGATTTAAAATGCGGATTTTAGAAAAGCGAATGCGGACCCAGTGCCGAAAACAAACCCGTGAACATAGAGAGGGCTGGCAGGTGAGTTGGGAAACTTCATAAACTCACTGTGTCGGCCCCAAACTCTCAATGAGGTGCCTTCGGTCTCGCGTTTGCTCGGCGCTGCGGGGATAAGGCCTGAATTAACGGCCGCCATCTATATAGGGTCAATATAGCGATGGGCGCATGCGCGACCGCCATCTTTCTAGCGGCGAGTGCAACAATGCGCATGCGCGCACCATTCCAAGGCGGGGTGTGCAATGTGCTACAGGGCGCATGCGTATTTTGTATAAGGTGACAACCCGGCCGGAGGTAGACATTCATCAAATGTGCGGTCACCGGGACTTTTAGATCAGCAACAATAGAATTGTAAACCCATAGTCACTCATTCGTACAGAATTTAAGCATTGCTTAAAAAAGAGACATGCTGTTGAAGGTTTTCATATTGCACTCATCTGGACAGATGCAAGAAAACCAAATTTCAAAGTGAACAACAATTTATACTGCACGAGGAAAGGGTGATGATTGGTTTGGCCAGTCAGCTCTGATTGGTTAAGGCGTTGCCATGGAGAATACACCAGGTAGCGATCATCCCCCCCGCCCCTCCGTGCTTTTGTTTAATTCAACCAAAGGCCCCAAGCCTGGACTTGTTCCTTCTGTCTGCAGAGGACAGGTCCTTGTGCATGAATATATGTAGCTTCTAGCAAGAGGAAGTGAGACGCATTACAAGGCTGACTGACTGAAATTTGGTATTCTTGATTTCCTGTTGTGTACAAGATTAAAAAGTTTTGACAGAATGTCTATTTTTTAATCAATACTCGAGTGTTTTAAAGGAGGAAAGTGTGGTAGACAGGTGGAGAGATGGAGGAAGAGATTTTCAGAGCTTGCGGTCGAGGGAACTGAAGGCACGGACACTAATGGTGGAACATTTAAAATAGAGAATGTACAAGACCAGAGTTAGAGCAGTGCAGATATCTCAGAGGGTAATGGGGCTGGAGGAGATTTCAGAGATAGGGAGGGGCATGGCCATGGAGGGATTTGAAAACAAGGATGAGAATTTTAAAATCAAGTTGTTGCTTCACCGGGAGCCAAGGCAGGTCAGCAAGCAGAGGGTGTTAGGGCAATGGGCCTCGCTGCCAGTGAAGACACCGACAGCAATGGTGCCAAGTTTGCGGAGCATTGAATGTGGGAGACCAGCCAGGAGTGTGTTGGAATAATCAAGTCTGGAGGTAACAACAGCAGTGATGAGGGTTTCAGCAGCAAACGCACTGAGACAGGGTGAGGTTGTGTGATGTTACGGAGGTGGAAACAGATGATGATGGCACAGATATGAGGTCAGAAACTCATCTCGAGATCAAATGTAACACTGAGGTTGTGAACAGACTGGTTTAATCACAGACTGTTCCCAAGGCGAGGGATGGAGTTGGCATCTGAGAAATGGAGATTGTTGCAGGGACTGAAAACAGTGTCTTCAGTCTTCTCAGTGTTTAATTGGAGTTAATTAGTCATCAGGAAGAGAAGCAGGAACCGGAATGGGCCATGAGACTGATCCCAGGTTTAACTTAGTTAGAGAGGGAGAGAAGGAAGGAAGGAAACCCTGGGAGGTTTGGAGAAACCATCTTCATGATCACTCATTAAATCTCCACACTGTGAGTTTTGAACACAAGATTAACGTCTGCTATTCTGTATGGTCGATCAGTGGGTTTCAGATTAATGACTTGTCACGAGTAATGACTGAAGTGAATGATCAGACATATTGTTATCTCCAGTTGTACTAATTTGTTAAAAAGATACTGAAAGAGTTGTCCAAAACTCTCACTGGATTTCAGCACAGGGAGGAGGGAGAGTGTGTGGGACATGGATTAGAGGCTTTGGGGGAACAAGAGAGGAAAAATGTTCCATAGTATCTAGAATTGTTTGTTCTGAGTTTCTATCCTGTCCTGACAGTGATGGCTTTTGTAACTCCTTTTACAGAGAATTAGAAGACCATAAGACAGAGGAGCAGAAATTAGGCAATTCGGCCCATCGAGTCTGCTCCGCCATTCAATCATGGCTGATAAGTTTCTCAACCCCATTCTCCCACCTTCTCCCCGTTACCTTTTATCCCCTTACCAATCAAGAACCTATCTATATCAGTCTTAAAAGCACTCAATGACCTGGCCTCCACAGCCTTCTGTGGCAATGAATTCCATAGATTCACCACTCTCTGGCTAAAGAAGTTTCTCCTCATCCCTGGGCAATTTTTCACATAGCCAGGTAGGGTAGATGCCAACGTTGTAGCTGTGCTGGAACAGCTTGGCTCGGTGTGCGGAAGGTTCCAGTGCACAAGTCTTCAGTACTATTGCCGGAATATTGTCAGGGCCCATAACCTTTGCAGTACCCAGTGCCTTCAAGCCATTTCTTGATATCACGTGGAGTGAATCTAATTGGCTGAAGACTGGCATTTGTGAATCGATCATTCACTCGACACTTCTGGCTGAAGATTGTAGCAAATGCTTCAGTCTTATCTTTTGCACTGATGTGCTGAGCTCCTCCATCATTGAGGATAGGTATATTTGTGGAGCCTGCTCCTCGAGTGAGTTGTTTAATTATCCACCACCATTCACGACTGGATCCGATCCATTGGTGTGGGATCACTTAGCTCTGCCTATCACTTGCTACTTATGCTGTTTGGCTTGCGAGTCGTCCTGTGTTGTAGCTTCACCAGGTTGACACCTCAGTTTTAGGTATGCCTGGTGCTGCTCCTGGCATGCCCTCCTGCACTCTTCATTGAACCAGGGTTGACCCACTGGCTTGATGATAATGGTCGAGTGGGGGATATGCCGGGTCATGTGGTCACAGATTATGTTCGAGTACAATTCTGCTGCTACTGATGGCCCACAGCACCTATTGGATGCCCAGTTTTAAGTTGCTAGATCTGTTCGAAACCTATCTCATTTAGCACAGTGGTTGTGCCACACAGCAAATGGAGGGTATCCTCAATGTGAAGGAGGGACTTCGTCTGCACAATGACTGATCACTCCTACTGATGCTGTCATGGACAGATGTATCTGTGACAGGCAGGTTGGTGAGGATGAGGTCAAGTATGTTTTTCCCTCTTGTTGGTTCCCTCACCGCCTATGTTATTTAGGACTCAGCCAGCTCGGTCAGTAGTGGTGCTACCGAGCCACTCTTGGTGATGGACATTGATGTCCCTGACCCAGAGTACTTTCTGTGTCCTTTCCACCTTCAGTGCTTCCTCCAAGTAGTGTTCAACATGGAGGAGCACTGATACATCAGCTGAGGGAGGGCAGTATGTGGCAATCGGCAGGAGGTTTCCTTGCCCATGTTTGACCTGATGCCGTGAGACTTCATCAGGTCCGGAGTCGATGCTGAGGACCCCCAGGGCAACTCCCTCCCAACTGTATACCACAGTGCTGCCAACTCTGCTGGGTCTGTCCTGCCGGTGGGACAGGACATACCCAGGGATGGCGATGGTGGAGTCTGGGACATTATCTGTAAGATATGATCCCGTGAGGATGACTACGTTGGCCTGTTGCTTGACTAGTCTGTGAGACAGCTCTTTCGGCACTCGCCCCCAGATGTTAGTGAGGAGGACTTTGCAGGGTCGACAGGGCCTAGGTCGATGCTGGGTGGTCCGTCCAGTTTCGTTCCTTTTTTGTGACTCAGTGGTGGTTTGATACAATTGAGTGTCTTGCTTGGCCATTTCAGAGTCAACCACATTGCTGTGGCTCTGGAGTCACATCGAGGCTGGACCAGGTAAGGACAACAGATTTCCTTCCCTGAAGGGCATTAGCGAACCAGATGGGTTTTTACAACAATAGTTTCATGGTCATCATTAGACTTTGAATTAGGTTTTTATAAAATTCAAATTCCAACATCTGCTGTGGGATTCGAACCTGGGCCTCTGGATTACTCGTGTAGTGACAATGCCATTAATCCATCACCTCCTCCCTACTGGGGGTGATGTGCAGCATTGCGCACGTGTGTCCGCCATCTTTTTAGGGGAAATGTGCAGCTGTTGTGATCAAATCTGGAGCAATTAAAATTTCAAGTCAGGAATATGGAATTAGAGGAAGTGACGATATCTCAGAGGGTTGTGAGGCTGGAGGAGATAACAGAGATAGGGAAGGGTGAGACCATGGAGGGTTTTGAAAGGATCAGAAGCTTAAAATTTAGGTTCTCCTTAACCCCAACCCTTTGTAGGTCAGTGATGATGTGGATGTATGGTTGGAAGCTCATCTTGGGGTGAAATATTTCACCATGGCTGTGAACAGTCTGGTTCAGTCTCAGACAGTTGTCAGGGAGAGGGATGGAGTCAGTGTCTGGGGAGTGGAGTTTGTCGCGGGGACTGAGGACAATGGCTTCAATCTGCCCAATATTTAAATGCAGGAAATTTCTGCTCATTTCGTACTGGATGTCAGACAAGTCAGGACAGTGTGTGACTTGGAGGGGAATTTGGAGGTGATGGTGTTCACATACACCTGCTACCCTAGTCCTGCTAGGTGATGGAGGTTGAGGGTTTGGGAAATTCTGTCAAAGTTCTGGTCAAGTTCCAGATATATAAAATCCCTCTGCTTTACCTGGTACCTCTCCCGCCTCTATCTCTCTTTCACTCTTCCCATAGAAGCCAGAGTTTTGCTTATACCCAGACTGAGTGGCAGGTTCCCTTCCCTGAAGAACATTAGTGAACCAGTTGGGTTTTTATGACAATCCATCAGCTTTAACAGTCCCTTTTCCCTGTGCCGGCCCCACAAATTACCTGATTCATTCAGCTCAATTTCACAACCTGCCTTTGTGTTTTTGTGAGTTCTCTCTCACTCCCTTTTTTCTGTTTTAAATCAATTTCACAGGGTGTTAGAAGGCGAGGATTTGCAGTCGGGAAACTCAATCCAAACATCACATCAGGATCTGATGCAGTCGCCCAATTTATCGTAACCTGAATGTCGTTGGATTTTGAACATGGAAGGAAAAAACACCGTTCACAGTGGGGAGAAACCGTACACGTGTTCTGTGTGTGGACGAGGCTTCAGCCGATCATCTTGCCTGTCAGAACATAAATGCAGTTACAATGGGGAGAAACCATGGAAATGTGGAGACTGTGGAAAAGGATTCAATTACCCATCTGACCTGGAAACACATTGGCGCAGTCACACTGAGGAGAGAACGTTCACCTGCCCTGAGTGTGGGAAGGGATTCACTACCTCCTCCCACCTGCTGACACACCAGCGAGTTCACACTGGGGAGAGACCATTCACCTGCCCTGACTGTGGGAAGGGATTCATTGATTCATCCAACCTGCGGAATCACCTGGAAATTCACACTAGCCAGAGGCTGTTCACCTGCTCCGAGTGTGGAAAGAGATTCATTCAGTCATCCCACTTGCTGAAACATCAGCGAACTCACAGTGGGGAGAGACCTTTTAAATGTCCAGACTGCGGGAAGTGCTATAAAAGCTCCAGAGACCTGATGTCCCATCAGCGAGTTCACACTGACGAGAGACCTTTGAAATTCCCAGACTGCGGGAAGTGTTTTAAAAGTTCTGGGGAAGTGATGTTCCACCAACGTGTTCACACTGATGAGAGACCATTCAGGTGCTCTCACTGTGGGGCTGGGTTCAGGCGATCATCTAACCTCACTGTACACCAGCGAGTTCACACTGGGGAGAGGCCGTTCACCTGCTCCGAGTGTGGGAAGAGATTCACTCAGTCATCTTACCTGCTGACACATCAGCGAGTTCACACTGGGGAGAGACCATTCACCTGCTTTGAGTGTGGGAAGGGATTCGCTATGTCATCCACCCTGCTGAGGCACCAGCGAATTCACACTGGAGAGAGACCATTCACCTGCTCCAAATGTGGGAAGAGATTCACTCAGTCATCCCACCTGCTGACACACCAGCGAGTTCACATGGAACTACAGTGGTTGGATTTTGCTGTTAATCACATCCAGGACTGAATCATGTTCACTGGGGTCTGTTTCTGCTGATAATAAACTCAAGCCCAGTTATAGGGGTTAATATTGTGAATATAAGTCAAATAACTCAGCTCTGTATCAAACGTACTGTATTAAACATATTAATTAAGAGCAGGAGTAGGCCATTCGACCCCTTGAGCCTGCTAAGCCAGTCAATAAGATCGTGGCTGATCTGATTGTGGCTTCAACTCCACAAGGAGCCGATCCCCGATAACCTTTACTCCCTTAGCAGTAACAGGAAAGTGCTGTGTAAGCAGGCTAAGTTCTTGTTTTCTTGCAGTTTAGACAGGGTAAATTCACTCTCTGTTGTGAGAGCTGAGTAGTTAATTTGCTAATTGGTTGAATCTGGTTATTCTAGCCCCTGTTCAGTTGGCTATAAATACAGGCCTCTTCAGAGCAGCTAAGGCAAACGAGTGCATACTTGGAGTTTGGTGAGAGAGGGAGTTTGGTGAAGTGGAGGGAGGAGATGTTCATTTCCTTTTTTTATCTTTCTCACACTGTTGGAATTGGTTCTTGCTCTACTACAGGGAAAGGAGCTAGCTGTTTGGTGAGTAACTGGTGTGTGGTTAAGGCCTATTCTATTCTTAAGGTTTAAAATAGTATTCAAATTGGAGGTAAAGTTAATAAATATATTAGAAAGCATTATAAATAGGTGATTAATATAATTGAGTAATTATTTAAAACACATTAAGGATGGCAGGACAGGTGATGTGTCAATCACAGAATCACAATTATTATGGCACAGAAGCCGCAGATGCTACAAACCTTCCTCAAGCCCTAAAAATATCCATTGGCCATTACCCTCTGTTTCCTATTACTCATCCAATTTTGTATCCACGTTGCCACTGTCCCTTTTATTCCATGAGCAATAAGTGTGGCGCTGTATCAAATGCCTTTTGAAAGTCCATGTGCACCACATCAACAGCATTAACCTCATCAACCCTCCCTGTTACCTCTTCAAAAAACTCCAGCAAGTTAGTTAAACATGATTTCCCCTTTTGAAATCCATGCTGGCTCTGCCTCAGCAACCCACATTTTTCCATGTGACTGTTAATTCTATCCCATATAATTATCTCTAGAAGCTTCCCAACCACTGAAGTTAAACTGATTGGTCTGTAATTGCTGGGCTTATCCTTTTTTGAACAAAGGCATAATGTTTGCAATTCTCCAGTCCGCTGGAACCTCCTCTGAGCCTAGGGAAGACTGAAAGATTATGGCCAATACCCTTGTAATTTCCACTCTTACTTCCTTCAATATCCCGGTGCCTTGACAACCGTAAGTACTGACAGTTTATCCAACACTTCCT
This sequence comes from Cetorhinus maximus, assembly GCF_964194155.1. NCBI lineage: Eukaryota > Metazoa > Chordata > Chondrichthyes > Lamniformes > Cetorhinidae > Cetorhinus > Cetorhinus maximus. The sequence continues at coordinate 61,215,577 of NC_135901.1, read as the reverse complement.
CCTTATCAATTTTGAATCCTTTTAGTGACAAATTTTCCTCCTCTGTCACCGTGGGCTTGGTAGCATCTGCTTCCTTGGTAAAGACAGGTGCAAAGTATTCATTTAACACCTCAGCCATGCCTATTGCCTCCCTGTGCAAATCCCCTTTTTAGTCCCTGATCAGTCCTATTTTCCTTTGACCATCCTCTTACTATTTTTGTCTCAATAGGAGACTTTGGGATTCCCCTTTGTCTTGGCTACCAGTCTTCTCTCATAATCCCTCTTTGTTTCTCTTATTTGCTTTCTCAGCTCCCCTCTGAACCTTCTGTATTCAGCTTTGTTCTCTTTTGTATTTTTTACATGACACCTGTCATAAGCACACTTTTTCTACTTAATCTTGATTTCTATCTCCTTTTTCATCCAGTCAGCTCTAGATTTGTTTTCCCTACCTTTCCCTTTGGAGGAATTATACCTTGACTGTGCATGAACCATTTCTTCTTTGAAGGTAGCTCATTGTTCAGCTGCAGTTTTTCCCACCAACCTTTGGTTCTAGTCTATCCAACCCAGCTCCGTTCTTGCCCCATTGAAGTCTGCTCTCCCCCAGTTAATAATTCTTACCCTGGATTGCACATTGTCCTTTTCTAACATCATCCTGAATCTTACTATACAATGATCACTGTCTCCTAAATGTTCCCCCACTGACACTTGATCTACTTGGCCCACCTCATTTCCAAGAATCAGGCCCACCCCATTTCCAAGAATCAGGCCCAACAGTGCATCCTTTCTTGTTGGACTGGACACACACTCCTGTAGAAAATTCTTCTGAATACACTCTAGGAAATCTTGGTCCTCTCCACCCTTGACACGACCATTGTCCCAGTCTACATTCAGGTAATTAAAGTCCCCCATTATAATTACTCTATGATGTCTGCATCTCTAATTTCCCTGAAGATTTGTTGCTCTGCATGCTTCCCAGTAGTCTATCGACACCAAAGAACGTAATTGCACCTTATTTGTTCCTTAGCTCTAGCCAAATTGATTCTGTCCTTGAACCCTCTGGGACATCCTCTTTCTCCAGCATTGCAACGCTCTCCTTAACCAATACAGCCAGCCTTCCACCTTTTCTTCCTTTTCTATCTTTTCTGAACATCTTTTACCCGGGAATATTTAACACCCTGTCCTGCCCTTCCTTGAGGCAGGATTCTGTTATCGCCACAACATCATATTTCCACATGGCAATCTGCGCTTGTAACTCCCCAATCTTATTTACTATATTCCATGCATTCACAAACATGCACACTAACCCTGATTTAGTCTTTATGACTTTCTCCCTTACTCCGACTTCAACTATTAACTACTTTCTGATGCTATCGGTCTCTCCCTGCATTTTGTGCACCCTGATATTCCTCTCTAATGCTCTCTCCTGGTTTCCACACCCCTGTCCAGTTAGTTTAAAGCCCCCGCCCCCGCCCCCGCCCCAATGGCACTAGCAAAACACCCTGCAATGAACTCAGTCCCAGCTCTGTTCAGGTGCAGCCCGTCCGGCTTGTACAGGTGCCATATTCACCAGAGCCAGTCCCAGTGTCCCAGGAATCTAAAGCCCTCCCTCCTGCATCATCTTCCAGCCACACATTCATCTGTCTTATCCTCCTATTTCTGTACTTACTTGCACGTGGCACTGGGAATAATCCAGAGATTACTACATTTGAAGTCCTGCTTGTTAGTTTTTGACCTAGTTTTCTACCCTCCATAAATCATCCAAAACTGCTGCCCATGTCTTAACTCATGGCAAGTCCCAATCCTCTATCTCTCACGTACTTGCTGACCCATATTGGCTCCGAGTCAAGAAATGTCTTTATTTTAAAATTCTCATCCTTGTGTTCAAATCCCTACATGCCCTCGCCCTCCTTATCTCTGTGTCCTTCTCAAACCCCACGATATCTCTGCTCCTCTAATTCTGGCCCCTTGTAGATTCCCAATCAGAATGGCTCCACCATTGGTGACCGTGGTATCAGTTACAAAGGTCCCAAGCTCTCGAATTCCCTCCCTAAACCTCTCCGCCTCTCTATCTCACTTTCCTCCTTCAAGACCCTTCTTAAAACCTACCTCTTTGACCAAGTTTTTGGCCATCTGACCGAATGTCTCCTTATGTGGGTCAGTGTCATATTTTGTTACATAATTCTCCTGTGCGATGTTCATGTTGAACTGCTATATAAATATAAGTTGTTGTTGTAGTAGTCCATACATAGAAAGAGACAAACTCCTCTTGTATATTTCACCCGGATATTTTTTTCTCTGTAACATTTTTTTATGAAGCTACACAACTGATGTGAATAAAGTTTGTGATGGTAAAAATATGTTCACCCCTCAGGCAACTGAATGGCATTGACACACACAGAGGAACACACACAGACATATGCACCGAGAGTGACAGAGGCCTAAGGAGGGACAAACACCCAGAAAACAAGGATGTCACCAACCTGGCCAATTATTGTTCCATTTCAGACTGCAAATTTCATGAATGTTTGGGATGAATGGAAATAAGAAACACGGAATTTGGATGGTTTTTATTCCATTTAACCGATAACTAATTCTGCAATTGGTTATAATCAGGAATGATGAGAAGAGGAGTTGACAGGTTTCCAACCTGTGTGAAGAGAACCCACTGGATTTCAAACCCATCGCCTTAACCACTCGGCCACAACTACTTGGGAAGGATGATAGAATGGACATGGAGTGTTACAGAGAAAAACGGTATTCGGTCTGTCCAGTCTGTGCCCTTCCCCCACCCTTTCCTGGTCACCTGTAATTTACTGTCTCTCCTCATTCTCCCTACCAGAATGAAACACTGCACAGCTCAGCTGCCCCTTGCCCACATGAAGAACTTTCTGGAACAACCTAGCAGAGCAAACCACCCAAAACTTTAGTAGTGGTGGGATTCAAACCCACACCTCCAAAGAGACAAGATCCTCACTCCAGTACCATATACTGCTCGGCCACACGACCACATTCACATCTGGAACATTCAAAATGACTAATAAAATCATGAAAGATGTTTTGTTGTTGTGAGCTGTGTTATTTGGTAGAATTAGAGCGAAGTGTGGGATTGAGCCAGAGCCTAAGTCACCCACTTAAAGGACTGGAAGAGGGAGAATCTTGTCATGAATGTAGTGTTGTGATGAGGTAGATTTTGTAAAAGAAACTAACATTTCTTTTAAATGGGCGCAAGGAACCTTAAAAATAGCTGCTAAAGGTCACCTGACCTTTTACAACTGCAATATTTGCCAAGCTCTAGGAGGCTTCAAGTAAATTGCAAAAAGACCTACCCAGACATGTGACGACATTTGAAATCCAACGCGTATTTCCACTAGGGTAAACTCATTGACAGTGGTTTCCCTGGAGGTGTGAACAGCTCTTTCCCATCTCACCAAACCTCCCAGAATGGGAGTCATTCAAGTTAATAAACAGATTAACAGTTTTCTTTATGAACGCTGTTATTTCTTTCTTTAATTTAAGTCTTTTGGTGACATTGTTACTAAATTTGGAATCCACTGTCCCTCTTTGCTCTTCCTTTGCAATGTAAACCAATTTAGATTTGTTTCCAGTCTTGTCATTTCAAAAGGGTCCCATCCATATTCAATAAAATGCTTGTTGATGGCTTCCTGTTCTTTCTTCCGTCTAATGTCACGATGGTGTTCTGTGAATCTAGTTCTTAATCTGTTCCTTGTCTCACCCGTGTATCCGATTTTGCAATGTTTACAGCGGATTATATAGACAACATTGCTGTTCACATGTGATTCTGTGGTTTATAGAGGTGTTTGCCCTGTGTTGATTTTTTGTCTTGTTTTCAGGACTTTTAAGTGCTTGAATGTTATACAGTTTCTATTCCCACAATTTGGTGTGGTTTGTGTGCTCACCTTGCTGCTAACGAAAAGATCCTTTCGGTTTTTATTCCTTCTAAAGGCTGTTATTATATTGGTTTAGTGAGTCGATTCCTTCATTTAAGTTTTCAAAATTAGTTTTAATTACTTTCTTTATATGTCAGAACTTATTGCAATATCCCATAATAAGTGGTATTTTTGGGGCCTAATCTATTTAATCTTGGAAGGTTGTCTAATCTTTCCAAAAATTGGATTTGATATGTTTAAGGAACCTTTTTGTGTATGCCCTCTGCCACAACACAGTGAATAAGGTATTGACTACACGGTTAAATCTACCTGTTCTGTACAATTACCATGGAATCGCAGCAGTTGTGAATTCACTAATCCATGGAAGGTGTGTTTAGCATGCTGTCTTTTGGCATGTAGTAGGGTGCGCATGTCTGTTGGTTTGAAGAAAACCTTTGTTGCTAATGTGTTTTGTGTTATCTTGTGTTAGTTTGAACTCTGTGGTGTCTAAGAAATTCATTTTATTTCTGTATTTATTGTTTCAATCTGGTTAGGGACTAGTAACTTTTTGTTTAAAGGAGACAATATTTGAAATCTCAAATACTAAGAGAATAAAATTACAAACTTCCACAGTTTTAAACAAACAAGTTAAACTTTATTATACAAAGTCAGAAAAGTAAAACAATTGGCAATATCTATCTTATACTCTAACATTCAGAATTAACATGAGAAAAATATGAAGTAACAGGCAACTGTGGTCAAACATAGTGCACTGCACACTAAATAGCAGACAACCAAGACAGTTCCCACAGATTTCTCAGCAACCCACCCAGATGTCAGTGTTCACTGGGAGTCACACAATCTCGTGAAAACTCCATCTCCCGCACAAGGGTCTCCACTTTCAAGAATCTAGCCTCTCACATCCCTCAAATCTGCTCTGACTCAGATTGCCTCGACAACTGCACACCTCCCAATGGTTCAATCTCTTCTCCTGAGCCTGCGCTGCCTGTCCCACTCTGGACATGTGCTGGAACTCCTAGTCCTCAGTCTCCAGCCAGAAAACATCACAGAGAGACAGGTAAGTTCATGCTTCTTAACATTGTTGTGACTTTAATTTTGATAGATAGTGATTGTTTGTACAGATTCCTCCAGCTCTGTCTCCATGTGGGACCAAACTCCTCACGTATCATCCAGAAATCTGTAATAACATAATGGTAGCTTGGAATATTTTTTGAAAACACTCTCTTCCCATCCCCCACACATTTATATATTAACATGGGGGGAGGGGCAGGGGTGTGCTAATTTTTTGCGAGTGGCTATATCTTTAATTTGAAGATTGTATTCTCCATCTGAATTCAAAGTTGTTTTTTGTTAGTCCCAGATATAATAATCAGATTACGGCTTTGCCTGGTCTATGAGATTGTGGAAATTTATTCAAGATGTTTTGGATGACTGGAATCCCTCTGTTTCTATGTTGCTTTCCAAACTCTCAATTTCCATTGTGAAGATTGTGCTGTCGGAAGGGTGCGGTGAGGGATTTTTCTGAGCGGTAAGTATCCTTAATGTAATTGGGGTAATATTGAGCTGGGGGGTGGGGTTCAAAAATGAATCAGTGTGTTCTGCCATTCTGTATGATTCACTGCCACAGCCTGTAATGATTGAAATTTGGAGGATTTCTCATGATACCATCAGGTGTCCAGGTGTTTATGTATTTTGTAAAATGTCCTTGGTTGCGGCTGCTGTCCCTTTAGGTATTCCATCTGTTTTCGATTCATGTAGTTGGAATCTTTAAGTTCTGTTAGTCTGTTCTTAACTTCTTTTTGTCTCTATTGATACATGGACTTAGTTCACTTGGTGCAGTAATCTGTCTGTTTGCTTCAATAAGATTTTGTTGTCCGTCCATATCTATGTTACTGCCTTTGTCTGCTGGTTTTATGACAATATCTGTATTGACTTTTAATTCTCTGATCGCTTGTCTTTCTCTCCTCAATGAGGTTTTGTTTACCCTTTACATCAGGGATTCTCTCGATTCCTGAGTTGCTTTGATGAAGTCAGATATTTCAGTGTTCATTTCATTCTCTGGAGGAATCCAATCTGATCTGTGCGGTGAAGGTGGCCTATCTGAAATTGAGTAATCAGAAAAGTCATCTTGTGTGATTTTTCTATGGAATTTCTCTCTATGTCTGGCTTTGTGCATTGTGTTATTTCACACTGCTAAAAAATGTAGCCTCTGTTTCGGAACTTATCTGGTATTATTATGGGTTTAGCAATGTGAATAATTGTTTGATTCAGATTAAGGCACTCCTTTTCTATGGCTTGGAAACTTTCTGGTTTAAATATTTCATCCACCCAGTGATTACAGAGTAATGATTAGTTTTGTGTGGTTAAGTTTCCAGAATCTGTTTTTCTGGCTTGTACTGGGGGGTCTTGTGATTGTTCAATTCCCCTCTTTCTTGGGTAGGTCTCCACCCGGGTGTTGTGGTTGGTGAGCTGGACGATCCATATTGGAATTTGCATTTCTCTGTCACCCTGTATCCGGAGTCTTGACCCACACAGGACCAGTTTGTTGTTTGTGTTTCTCTGTCACCCAGAACCCAGAGTCCTGACCCACACAGGACCAGTTTGTTGTTTGTGTTTCTCTGTCACCCTGTATCCGGAGACTTGACCCACACAGGACCAGTTTGTTGTTTGTGTTTCTCTGTCACTCTGTACCTGGAGTCTTGACCCACACAGGACCTGTTTGTTGTTTGTGTTTCTCTGTCAACCTGTACCAGAGTCTTGACCCACACAGGACCAGTTTGTTGTTTGCATTTCTCTGTCACTCTGTACCCGGAGTCTTGACCCACACAGGACCAGTTTGTTGTTTGTGTTTCTCTGTCACTCTGTACCCGGAGTCTTGACCCACACAGGACCAGTTTGTTGTTTGCATTTCTCTGTCACCCTGTACCCGGAGTCTTGACCCACACATGACCAGTTTGTTGTTTGCATTTCTCTGTCACCCTGAACCCGGAGTCTTGACCCACACAGGACCAGTTTGTTGTTTGCATTTCTCTGTCACCCTGTACCCGGAGTCTTGACCCACACAGGACCAGTTTGTTGTTTGTGTTTCTCTGTCACTCTGTATCCGGAGTCTTGACCCACACAGGACCAGTTTGTTGTTTGTGTTTCTCTGTCACCCTGAACCCGGAGTCTTGACCCACACAGGACCAGTTTGTTGTTTACATTCCTCTGTCGCCCTGTACCCGGAGTCTTGACCCACACAGGACCAGTTTGTTGTTTGTGTTTCTCTGTCACCCTGTACCCGGAGTCTTGACCCACACAGGACCAGTTTGTTGTTTGTGTTTCTCTGTCACCCTGTATCTGGATTCTTGACCCACACAGGAGCCAGTTTGTTGTTTGCATTTCTCTGTCACCCTGTACCCGGAGTCTTGACCCTCACAGGACCAGTTTGTTGTTTGTGTTTCTCTGTCACCCTGTACCCGGAGTCTTGACCCACACACGACCAATTCGTTGTTGGTGTCGGGGTCTTCATGGCCTCGCACGGCTTATTTTTGCTTTTCCAGGGATCAAAACCATGAGACACGAACTCTTCGCCAGTCCCATTGTGGTCTGTGAGAGGGGAAACTCCTCACCAGTCCCTTGTTGGGGGTCTGCTGTTTGGGATTAATCACTGTTGGGTGACGTGTTATGTCCAGCAACCTCGTGGATCCCATTGGGACACCCAGGGCGGTGCCATCAAAACCTCGTCCTTGTGGCTGGGGTGGATTTCCTGCAAGATGAGGGACTCCATGGTTTGGACCAAGCTCACGGCTGGTCCGACATGCATTTCCCACATTACAGAGGGACTACACTTCAAAAAGACTTCACTGCCTGTAAAGCACTTTGGAACATCCTGAAGCTGTGAATGGTGCTATATAAATGCACATCTTCCATTAAAAAAGGAGAGAAGGACCAAGGCCAGAAAAGTCCTTAACAGAACATCAATCAGTCTCCTCTGTTCTTAGAGAAATCATGGACTCGAGCACTGTGTATTGGACACTAAGCTGATTTATTTAACCTTTATCCAGAATATTAAACTCCAGCCCAGTTACCGGGATTATTAACATCAGCAAAAACAAACCCCAACTGTCAGAATGAACATGGTTCAGTCCTAGATGAGATTAACAGCAGAATCCAACCCCTGCAGTCACTTGTAAATGCACTGGTGTGTCTGCAGGGTGGATGAATGACTGAATCCCTTCCCACACACGGAGCAGGTGAACGGCCTCTCTCCAGTGTGAACTCGCTGGTGTTTCAGCCGGAGGGATGGGTGAATGAATCCCATCCCACACATGGAACACGTGAATGGCCTTTCCCCAGTGTGAACTCGCTGGTGTGTCAGCAAATCCACTTTGCTTTTATAGCTTTTCACACAGTAAGAACATCTAAAAGGTCTCTTTTCAGAGTGAACACGCTGATGTGAAGTGAGCTGGGTTAGTTGAGTGAATCCCTTCCCACACTTGGAGCAGGTGAATGGTTTCTCCCCAGTGTGAATTCTCTGATGTATCAACAGAATCTTTCTGCTTTTAAAGCAATTTTCACAGTCAGAACATTTAAAAGGTCTCATGCCAGAGTGAACAAGTTGATGTGAAGTGAGGGTACTTAACTGAGTGAATCCCTTCCCACACTTGGAGCAGGTGAACGGCCTCTCTCCAGTGTGAACTCTCTGGTGTCGCAGCAGGTTGGATAACTGAGCGAATCCCTTCCCGCAGTCAAAGCAGGTGAACGGCCTCTCCCCAGTGTGAACTCGCTGGTGTATTAGCAGATTCTTTTTGCTTTTAAAGCTCTTCTCACAGTCGCTACATTCAAAAGGTCTCATGTCTGAGTGAACAAGTTGGTGTGAAGTGAGGTTAGTTAGTCAAGTGAATCCCTTCCCACACTCAGAACAGATAAACGGTCTCTCCCCAGTGTGAATGCGTCGATGAGTTTCCAGCTCAGAAGGGGATCTGAATTCCTTCCCACAGTCCCCACAGTTCCACGGTTTCTCCATGGTGTCGATGTTCCTGTGCCTCTCCAGGTTGGATAATCAGTTGAGTTCTTATCCACACACAGTACACTTGCACAGTTTCTCCCTGCTGTGCATGGTGAAATCTTTGTTTCAGGTGGTGTAACAGGTTAAAACACGTTCTACATTCAGTTCACTGGAACACTCTCACTCCGGTGTGTGTGTGTGTGTCTCGGTGTTTTTCCAGTCACACTGATGTTTCAAATCTTTACCCACAGACAGAACAGACAAATATATCTACTTTCACAGTCAATGTCCGATGATATTCAGGTCTTGATGAATCGAGTGACGCAGTCAGATCTTGCTGTGATGTTTGGTTTGGTTTGGATGCAAATCATCTCCCTCTTCTCCCCTGTAAAAGGAGTTTACAAAAACCATCACTGTAAGTACAGGATAGAAATTCAAAACAGACAATTCAAGTTTCTTTGGGGCATTCTTTCCCCAAACATGTGGTCCAATCAAACTAAAAGAAGCTCAAATCAGCAACAAAGTCCCAACAAAAGCAAAGGGAACCTCCCTAACTAAACCAGAATGTTGTTTCAAGTGTCTATGAGACACTCTGTACCCTGAGGTGCCTACTGGATGTGGGAGGTATCAAGTGTACCAGTGGACACCGCGTGTTCCCTTTCCAGGGACACGCAGGCACGGACAAGACCATGGAAGAGAGGTTGGCAGCCAGTGTGACCACCCCCAGGTGTGTCACCCATCCTGGATCTGCAAATTTCTGTTTTAACCGGGCCCATGAACAGTGTCAGGAGAAGATTCTCTGACTTACCCACTCCCCCTCCTCACTGGTCAGACAAAGATTCAGAGAATGGGACAGCAGTGACACCAAAGGTTGAGGATCATCCCCTTCAGGTAACTATACAGGGGCTGCAACCTCTCCGCCCGAATAGAAACAAGGCCCGTGGACTCCTCTACGCTTCAAACATCACCTGCAGCCTGAAAGTGGGTAAAGCTGTTGAAAAACCTGTTGCTCAGGTAGTGTATTTTCCGGGCACTTGGACCCGGTTGGGAACAGGCACGCCGAAGCCCCGCCCACTGTGGCGTCATCAAGATATATGCGCATGCGCTCTAATCCCCGCCAAAACAAGATGGCGGCTGTTAACCTGGGGCTCGTCTCGGTTAAAAGCCCCGGAGCTGCAAGCTCAGGACCTGCAGGTCTCTGTTCGGGGTTTGAGGCCTTCACCGGGTGTTTAGAAACCTCCCCCAACCAGCCGCCGGCTCTATTGCTCCCGTCGCATATCCAAATCCTCACCGGCTGCAGATGAGGTTGAGGCGCATCTCGCCCCATCGCCGTCACTCACAATGCGCGCGCTCCAAACACTGTCCGGCACTGCGCCTGCGCACTGCTCGCTTGTGGTGTGGATAGGGGACATTCACCACCGCGGGTTATGCTGGGAAAACACATCGCCATTACCTGCCCAATGAGAAATCGTCATTTTATGCAACAATGTGGAGATTGGGTAAGCAAATTAAAATTTTGGGCACTCAATAAAATTAGCAATCAAATTATACAATAACCTGAATGTATAGACCACCTGTCCACCCAAAAGATTTAAGTGCCATTAATACTGAATGAGGAGGACATTATTCTCTGTGTCTTTAATGAACATTAACATGCAAAGAGGGAAATTAATGACCTTTAAACACCTCGTCCACTTGGCACAGAACTGTCTGAAACTCATATTAGAGGCCACATGAAACAAAATACTGACAAATATTAAACTATTTACAAAATAATTAAAAATATATATATATTGGGGGAGACGGTGGCATCGATTTCACTAAACCAGTATTCTGGAAGGCCAGCTAAAACTCGAGGGACTTGGGTTCAAGTCCCGCCACTGCAGTTGGTTCAAGTTAAATTCAATTAAAAAATCTGGAATTGAAAGCTCGGCTCAGTAACGGTGACAATGAAACCATGGTCGATTATCATTTTAAAAAACCCATCTGGTTCACTAATGCCTTTTAGGGAATGAAATCTGCCATCCTTACATGGTCTGGCCTACATGTGACTCCAAATCCACCGAAATGTGTTTGACTCTGAATGGCCCTCTGAATGGTGTGCCAAGCCACTTGCTTCAAGGGCAGTTGGGGATGGGCAACAAATGCTGGCCTTGCCCAAATGCCATGAAAGAAAGTTTTTAACACCCCCGCCACTGAATGGCTACAATTTCAGAAGGAAGTGAAGACAGAAGGTCCAGAAAATATGCAAGAGAACGGTTCCCCTTCCAAGGAAAACAAACCCAACTTCACCTAACCTAACTGAAGTTCCTCATCTCTCGTGAATATTTTCTGCACACTCTCTAATGCCTCACATTCTTCCTGTGGTGAGGTGCTCGGAATTGGACACAATACTATACCTGGGGCCAAGCCAGTGTTTTATTCAAGTTTCTTCTAACTTGGTTGTTTTTGTACTTAATTCCTCTATTCATGAAGCCCAGGATTCCACGTGCTTTATTCACTGCTTTCTCAGCCTGCCCTGTTACCATCAATGATTTGTGCACATAAAGCCCCAGGTTGAAATGCTCCTGCACCATTTTACACTTGTATCCTTTATTTTCTATTGTCTCTCCTCGTTCTTCCTCCCAAAATGAATCACGTCACACCTCTCTGAATTAAATTTTATTGGCACCTGTCTGCCTATTCCACCATCTTCTCTATGTCCTCTTGAAGTTTCTCATTATCCTCCCTACTGTAAACACAACTTGAAAATTTGGTTTCGTTTTCAAATTTTGAAATTTTGCCCTGAACACACAAGTCTAGGTCATTAACATATATCAAGAAATCAGTGGTCTTAACACTGACTCATTGTGATCCCAGTGTCTATTTTTCCTCAATCTGAAAAAACAATCATTCTCCATGCATGTTGTTTCCTGTCACACAGCCAATGCTGCCTCTGCCCCATGGTCTTTAACTTTATTGACAAGCCTGTTACTTGGTACTGTCTCAAATGCCTTTTAGAAGTTCATGTGCACCTCAATTGTGTTATCCTCAATCACATTCTCTGTTGTCTCATCAATAAAACTCAAGCAATATCGTTCAACACGATTTGTCCTGAACAAATCCGTGCTCACTTTAATTAACCCACAATTGCACAAATGGCTTAATTTTGGCCTGAATTGCCGCTTCTAAATGCTTTCCCATGTCGAGGTTAAACTGACTGGTCTGTCGGTGCTGGGGTGATCCTTCCATTTAAGATTAGTATGGATTTAATATTAATGAGAGGAAGTGTGAGGAAAAAGATAGAAGTGATGAAATTGTAACTACATTTGAAGACACTGATAAATAGCTCAATAATTAATCAGATTTCAAGACATATAACACTAAAGTATGAATAAATGAATTTAATTATTAATAAATCTCAGCCAGAGTGCTTGGAATGGAGAAATGAACAATACTGAATGCTTCAAATATGAAATGAAAACAGTTAAAACTGGAAACACTCAGCAAGTCTGGAAGAACCTCTGGAGAGAGAAACAGAATTGACGTTTCAGGTCTGTGAGCCAGTGAAAGCGGGGAGGTGGGGAGGACAGAAGGAACGGTCTCTGAAAGGCTGCAGGGCGAGAGAAATTTGGTTTCATGAAGCAAGGTCAAAGGGAGTGGTAATGGGACAAGTGAAAACACAAAAGATGTGTCGATATGAGGCGCGAATTGCACCATCACAACCGTCTGATAGCAAAGTAAAGAAAATAAGAGAAATGAGAAAGGAAAACAAGGACGCAAAGAAACAAAAAACAAAATGGGGGCAGAGAATATGATAGAAAATTGTTGAACACAATTTTGATTCTCCAAGTCTGTAAAGTGTCTCTTTTTGACTTGGTAATGAACTGTTACATTTCTATCAATTGCAGTTCAGATGAAAGGTCACAGAGTTGTCACGGTAACTCTGTTTCTCTCTCCACAGATGCAAATCTGCTGTGGATTTCCAGCATTCTCAGTTTCATGACGGGATTGTAGACTGTGAGAGTTTGTAAAGGCAGAGATTGTCCCAAATTAATTTGTCACATCGACAACAAATGCCTCTGCCTCATGACACTCCAGTCTCACTACTTTACTTTATATTTGGGTCTGTGGGGAGAATGTTCACTCTTTTATATTCAGTCTAGGGGGAGAACGTTCGCTGTTTTATATTTGGGTCCTGTGAGCATCAAAAGAAGAAGCTTGAGGACAGTCACTGCATTTTTGGTCTGACTTTATACAAAATAAACTACCCTGGTGTGAGGGGCAAACATTATCAGATTATCTGCAGTCAGCGAAGGCGAGTTTGAAGCTAAATCCTGCAATACTGTAAATTTAAACTAAAAGCAGAAAGCTGCTGATGGTTAAAGGGGCCGGGATGGTGGTGGGGGGAGGTGTCCAGAGGAAGTCTGACACACACTGCACAGGGTGAGCAGGGGAAAGGGGAGGAATTACTTGGTTAAACAGGGCGCCAGGGACAATAGCAAAAGGTGGGAATCACTGGGAATGGAGCAACGGAATAGACACATCAGAGAACCATAGAATGGTTGTAGCTCAAAAGGGGGGTCGCTCAGTTGGTCTGCGTTAGCCCCCTGAAGGAACAATTTACCTAATGCCACGTCCCTGCCTTTGCCCCATAGCCCTGCAATTAAACAAGATTAAACAAGTCTTAAACAAAACTTGTACGAATCAAGATGTTTACGCAAAGGGGGAGCAGAAGAAAAAAAAGCAACTTGTTCATATGGTGAATGGGGGTGGTGGGAGGTGCAGGATAATGTATCTGTGCAGGTCAGTGAGGACCCCTAAAGTCCATCAGCCACCTGCATGCAGTGTTTAGAGGGCCCTGGGGGAGAGGAGGAAGAATTCATTTTGGAGAAAGCACAGGGCGGGAGGTCACCCCTCCCCCACTCTCCTGGTGACACAAACGAATCACCTTGGACTGTCCCACACCTGAGCCGGGCGGGGTCAAAGTGCAGGAAGCTGCAAGCTGATAAGCTGTGAACTGGGCGGAGTTGGGGGTTTGAGTGACAGGTCTGGGGCTATATCAAAGCAGGCACAGTCACTGCTCCCCCTCTCCTCGTGGATGTTTCACTGGAGTCGTGTTGGTGAGTGTTTCTAAACTCTGTCTCACTATCCCGGGAATGGAGGTGGATTGGAGGTTGTTGTGAGTGTCAGATTATATTGTTTCTCCTCATTCTTCCCGCTTCTCCAACTCCCAGTTCCAGGCTGCAGGTTCCAGTGATTTTGGATGCGGGGAGGTTGTTAGTCTCGGCAACAAAAGCAGAAAATGCTGGAAAAACTCAGCAAATCTAGCAGCATCTGTGGAGAGAAAGGCAGAGTTAACGTTTCGTGTCCGTATGACTCTTCTTCAGAGCTGGGCTTTATTTTGTTAGTTTCGGCATTGTTGTGGGTGCGCAAGCGCAGAAACGCGGCATAATTCTTCTATAATAATGGCGGGCCATCCTACCCTGAATGCACCTCGGGATCGAATACGGTCTATCTCCATCTGCAGGAACCCAACCCTCCTTCATTTCACTATTTTGAATTTAATTTTCCATTTCTTCGTGTAGTCTGCAAGTCCGTTTAAGTATTCCTGTAATTTGCTGCAGTTCTTCACCTCCTTACCTCTCAATGCGCCATTGTTACCACCCGCAGATTGCGTCAACCGACCTTAGATAAGAAAATAAACAACTTTTAGATAGAGCGGTTTCTGGGCCCATAGCATTGTGGGAACCTTGGCCGCCATTACTTATCGGCTGCCGCTGAGCGTTTTCGTGCAGTCTGAAGGCAAGTCAGTGACCTGAGACCCTAACTCTGTTTCTTAATCGGTTTATGCTGCCTGACCAGCTGAATATTTGAAGTCTTTTATATTTTCATTTCAGATCCAACATTGTAGAGTTTTGCTTTTGTTTCATTGTTTTACAGGATTGAGTTTAGAAACACAGGCAGACCAATTCGGATAAAAGCAAAATATTGGGGATGCTGGAAGTCTGAAATCAAAACAGAAAATGCTGGAAAAAAAAACTCACCTGGTCTGACAGCAACTGTGGAGAGAGAAACAACCGAGGTTTTTTGTTAACTCCATTCTTGGTATTTGGGCGTCACTAACAAGACCAGCAGATATTGTCAATCCCCAGTTGTTTGTTGGTCAGGTGTTGGTGGGCCTTCTTCCTGAACCGCTGCAGTCACTGTGGTGAAGGTGCTCCCACAATGCTGTTTGGTAAGGAGTTACAGGGTTTCCACTCAGCGATGATATATATCCAAATCATCAAGGACAAGTTGTATTTATGTAGCACCCTGGATAGAATAAAACCTTCCAATGTGTTTCACAGGAATATTATGTTGCAATATTTAACACTAAGTCACATAAGCAGGCATAAGGGCAGATGATCAGAGGCTTGGTCAAAGAAGTAGGTTATAAGGAGTGTCTTAAAGGATGAGAGGGAGGCAGAGAGGTCTAAGGAGAATATTTCAGAGTTTTTGGCCTGGGCAGCTGAAGGCTCGGTCACCAATGGTGGATCAATTGAAATCAGGGATCCTCAGAAGGCCTGAATTAAATGACTCCAGTTTTTTTGGCGGGATGTAGATTGGAGGATATTATAGAGATAGTGAGGGTGAGGCCACGGAAGGATTTTAGAACAAGGATGAGAATTTGAACATTGTGGAGCTGCCTAACGAGAAGCCGATGTAGCTTAGTGAACACAGGGGTGTTGGATGAACGAGTCTTAGTGCGAGTAAGGATAAGGGAAGCGGAGTTTTAAATGACCCCATCTTTATGTGGGTAGCTAGTAATAGTCCAGTTTAGCGGGAACAAGGAAAAGGATGAGTTTTAGCAGCAGATGAGCTGAGGCAGTTGTGAAGTTTGGCAAAGTTACTGAGGTGCAAATAGAGGCTCAGCTTGGGGCGAAATATGACACCAAGATAGTGAATAGTCTGAAACAAAAATAAAAATACCTGGAAAAACTCAGCAGGTCTGGCAGCATCTGCGGAGAGGAACACAGTTAACGTTTTGAGTCTGTATGACTCTTCAAAAGAACTAAGTAAAAATAGAAAAGAGGTGAAATATAAGCTGGTTTAATGGGGCAGAGGGTGGGGGGTGGAGTGGGACAGGTAGAGCTGGATAGAGGGCCAGTGATAGATGAAGATTTCCAAAAGATGTCATAGACAAAAGGACAAAGAGATGTTGAAGGTGGCGATATTATCTAAGGAATGTGCTAATTAACGGTAGAAAACAGGACAAGCAAGGTACAGATATGCCCTCGGGGGGGTGGGGTGGGGTGAAGGGAAGGGATCGAAATAGTCTAAAAGGTAGAGATAAAACAATGGATGGAAATACATTTCAAAATAATGGAAATAGGTGGGAAAGGAAAAATCTATATAAATTATTGGAAAATATAAGAGGGATCGGAAAGGGGGTGGGGATGGAGGAGTGAGTTCACGATCTAAAATTGATTGTTGAATAGTCTGGTTCAGTCTCAAATTTGTCAGAGAGATGGATGGCATTGATGGTTAGTGAGTGGAGATTGTAGCTGGGACTGAAGACAATGGCTTCAGTCTTCCCAATATTTAAATGGAGGAAATTTCTGTTCATCCAGTACTAAATGTCAGTCAAGTCAGGACCGTGTGTGACTTGGAGGTGATTATGTTCACAGACACCTGCTACCCTGGTCCTTCTAGCTGGTAGAGGTTGCGGGTTTGGGAGATTCTGCCAAAGCTCTGGTAGAGTTGCAGATGTGTAACATCCCTCTCCTTCACGCCCTGGCTCTCCCATCTCCCTCTCTTTCCTCCCCTAGATTTTGGAGTTTTGTATAGGCCCTGTCCAGTCGTTGGGTTCCCTTTCCTAATAGGCATTGATGAATCCATTGTGTCTGAAAGCTTTCATTGTCACTTTTTCCTCGTGCCAGTCCCAAAAATGACCAGATTCATTCAGCTCAATTTCGTAACCTGCCTTTGTGTTTTTATGGATTCTCTCTCACTCCCTTTGGCCTGTTTTAAACTACTTTCACAGGGCTTGCAGTCCGGAATCTCAAACCTAACATCACATCAGGATCTGATGGTGTCGCCCAATTTATCGTAACCCACATATCATCGAATTTTGAACATGGAAGTTAAAAGCCTTGTTCACAGTGGGGAGAAACCGTATACATGCTCTGTGTGTGGACGAGGCTGCAGCCGAACAAATGACCTGTCGAACCACAGCCACAGTCACACTGGAGAGAATCCATGGAAATGTGGGAACTGTGCGAAGGGATTCAGTTACCCATCCCAGCTGGAAATTCATTGAAGCACTCACATTGGAGAGAGGCTGTTCACCTGCTCTGAGTGTGGGAAGGGATTCACTCAGTCATCCCATCTGCAGACACACCAGTGAGTTCACACTGGGGAGAGGCCGTTTACCAGCACTGTGTGTAAAAAGGGGTTTGCTGATTCATCCAACCTACTGAAACACCAGTGAGTTCAAAGTCAGGGGTGGCCGTTCACCTGTTTTGAGTATGGGAAGGGATTCATTCGGTCATCCCACCTGCTGAGACACCAGCGAGTTCACAAGTAACTGCTTGGGTTGGATTTAGTTCCTAATGATATTGTTGTCTGAAGCATATTCATTGGAGTGTGTTTCTGCTGATGTTAATAAACTCCAGCCCAGTTACAGATTCTGGATAAAATTCAAATAAATCAGCTTTGCGTTAAACACAGTGTGTTGAGTCTTTTTAATATCTTTAACACAAGTTTGTTCCTTTTGAAGGGCTCTCCCTCTCGCTTGTCTCCTCCATCCTCACCTCCAGCAACAATGTGAGGATCTCATGGAGCTTCTTTGTTTCTAAGATTGAGACAATCCGATCAGCTGCCTCTGCTGCTTCCCTCCCTTCCACTGGCCCAACGGGACAAACTGTGTCTGAAGATCCCACTTGCCCAAGCCCTGAACACACATTTTTCACGAGTTTCTCTCCTGTCTCCCCTTATGCCCTCTCAGTGCTCTCTCTGTGCACAACCTGCTCCATCGACCCTATTCCCACTAAACTATTGACCAAACAACCTCCCCATGCCTACTGACATTCACAACAGTTCTCTCTTTTCAAGTACTGTCCCGCTCTCCTTTAAATCTTCCATCATTACCACTGTCGTTAAAATAACAAACTCTTCACTTCTGCATCTTTGCATGCTGCCGCCTCATTCCCTGCCTCAATTTCCTTTGAAAAATACTTAAACATTTTGTAATCTCCCAAATCCATGTCCATCTTTCTCTGAACTCCAGGTTTGAATCTCTCCAATCAGGTTTCTGCCCCGCCACAATTCCAGAACAGTTATTTTGAAAGCTATATGACTGTGACAAAGGTAAACTTTCCATTCTGGTCTTTCTCGACCTGTCTGCGGTGGGCCCCTCTCTCACAGGCCTTGATTTCTGTCTATTGTTCTGAATGATTAACAGCATTAACCTTCTCCCTAAACTGTCCAAACCATTTATTGAAACTAGGGAACCTTCTTGTTCTAATGGTGTCATTCCATGTCTGCATTCATGCCCTGAAGTCAGCCCTTGAATTGTGTGTGTATTGTTTCATCATGTCCGCACATTTCAGTAACAAATGTTGAAATGTCTACTCCACATCCACAGGGTTTCATCTGTTTAAAGTCACAAAAAGAAAGGTCCAGCTTTCTTCTGGAGTTTGAGAGAAATTAGCTTTCAGAATGATGCAGAGTTTCAGCCAATGAGGGAGAGCCGGGCTCAGCACCGCCCCTCATTCACTCCGATTGGTTAGAGGACCAGCCTCTCCTACTCGACTATCCAGACCCAACCCCTCTTCCTATTGGCCCGCAGCTGCCATCAATCAGCCGGGCATTGGGAGCTGTCAGGTGAGAGGTCAGTGTCGGGGGGCGGGGTTTACAAATCCCGAGGGCGGCCCCAGTGCCGAATCTGAACCAATGAACATTCTCCACTTTCTTCCGGCTTCTCTCCGGCACCAACCTCAAGCAGAGAGCGGGAGACTCCGAGCATGCGCCGTTCACCCGGACAACCCGCACCAGATAGAGCGGTTTCTGAGGCGCACCGGATTGTGGGTAATTTCGGCCGCCATTAGAAACAGTGTCTCAGTTAATCTTTGTCTGAACCCGGGGAATTGAGGGTAGGGTTTCTGTTAGCATAGGGGCTGAAGAATAATAAATACCATGTTCGAGCTCCAAAGCTTCAGACCAGGGTTGATATGGGGCAAAAAGGGAATTTACACAAGGGGGCAGACATATAGCTGAGGTATTAAATGAATACTTTGCACCTGTCTTTAGCAAGGAAGAAGATGCTACCCAGACCATGGTAAAAATGCGAAGTAATTTGGACACTAGATGGGTTTAAAATCGGGAAAGAGGAGGTATTGAATATCTTATCTGTACTTAAAGTTGTTAAGTCGCCAGGACCAGATGAGATGCATCCATGGACACTGCACGCTGTGAGTTGAAATTGCAGAGGCACTGGACATAATTTTTCAGTCTTCCATAGACTCAGGGGTAGTCCCCAAGGACTAAAGATTGCAAACTTTACACTCTTGATCAAAAAAGGGCGTAAAGATATGCCCAGCGACTACAGACCAATTAACTCCTAGAAACAATAATTCTGGACAAAGTTAATCATCACATGGACAATTGCAGGTTGATTATGGAAATCCAGCATGGATTTCTTAAAGGAAAATCATGTTTAACTAATTTCATGGAGTTTCTTGAAGAGGTAACAGAGAAGGTTCATGAGGGCAATGCAGTCACTATGGTGTACATGGACTTCCAAAAGGCGTTTGTTTCAGTACTGCACAAAAGATTTGTGAGAAAATTTAAAGCTCAGGTTACAAAAGGGACAGTAGAAACATGGATACAGAATTGGCTGCATAACAGGAAACAGAGAGTAGCAGTTAGTGGATATTTTTTGCACTGGAGGAAGGTTTGTAATGGAGTTCCACAGCGGTATGGTTATGGGACCATTGCTTTTCCTGCCATACATTAATGACCTAGATCTTGGTGTAAAGGCAACATTTCAAAATCTGTCTATAATACAAAACTCAGAAAAATCACAAACTGTGAGGAGGATATTGTAGAACTTGAAAAGTTCATAGACAAGTTGGTGGAATGGGCAGAGAGGTGGCAGCTGAAGTTCAATCCAGAGAAATGTGAGACGATAAGTTTTGGCAGGAAAAGACAGTATAAATTTGGGGGTACAACTCTAAAGGGGGATGCAGAAGCTGAGGGACCTGTGTGTATATGTGCCTAAGTCATTGTGGCAGGGCAGGTTGAGAGAATGGTTAATAAGTGATACAGTATCCTGGATTTTATGAATAGGGGCACAGAGTACAAGAGCAAGGAGGTTATGCTGAGCTTGTATAAGACACTAGTTAGACCTCAGCTGGATTATTGCTTACAGTTCTCGGCACTGAACTTTAGGAAGGATGTGAAGGCATTGGAGAGAGTATAGAAGACGTTTACGTGAATGGTTCCAGAGTTGAGAAACTTGAGTTATGAAGATAGATAGGAAAGGTTAGCATGGTGGCATGAGAGAAAAATGCTCAGAGGAGATTTGATGGAGGCATTCAGAATCATGAGGCGTCTGGATAGAGTCTATAGGAAGAAACTGTTCTGATTCGTGAAAGGATCAAGAATGAGAGGGCACAGATTTAAAGAAGTTATTCAGGAAGCAAAAGCGATATGTGGAGAAACTTCTTATGCAGCATTGCAATTAAATTTTGGAATGCACAGGTTGAGAATGTGGCAGAGGCAGGTTCAACTGAAGCATTCAGGAAGGAATGAGACTGTTGTCAGAAATGGGAGGACGTAAAGGTGGGAGAATGGGACTAGGTGAGTTGCTCTTTGGGAGAGCCAGTGCAAACACGATGGACCAAATGGCCTCCTTCTGCGTCATACCAATTGTGTGATGTGGTAAAAATTATTGGTTAATCCTGACATTCAATCTCTATCTCTATGTCTGTAAGAGACCAATAGACCATTGTTCTCCCAGTTTACATTCTCACAAGAAGTTCCAAATGTTTGTAGCACTGTGATCTTGTTATGTGGTCAATAACATGTTCAGTCTTCTCTGTCAATCTTGTGCAGAAGGGCTGATGTAGGTAGAATAATTTGGCCTGCAAGATACAGTCTGTGTGAGTGATTAGAATATGATTGTGTCATAGTTCGGTGAGACCTGATCGCTTACTGAGCAAGTGAGCCAGTCTAAATGTAACTCGGGTAATCACAGCTCCTGTAGGTGATTCTCTGGTTACAATGAGATCGATAAGAAAGGAATCAGGAGCTTGCAGTCCCACCCAGCAGGGCACCAGTGGAGAGGCACTGGAGGAAGATGGTTTGGTCAATGGTGTCAAAGACTGCAGACAGGCCGAGAAGGACTGTGAGGGAGAGTTTATCACATTCACATCAGATGTAATCTGTGACTTTGAGAAGAGCTGTTTCGATACTGTGACAGGGACAGGAATCTTATTGCACGGATTGAAACATGGAGTTCCAAGAATGATGGGCATGGATTTGGAAGGTGACAAGGGTTTGGGAGAGGGAAGGGTGGAAAGAAATGGAGAGGTAGTTTGCAAGGACATTGGGGTCAAGGGTTGGTTTTATTGAGGAGAGAGCGATGATGGCAGATTTAAAGGAGAAGCAGAGCCCTTCAAAGGAATTAATGTGTGTTTGAGATATTAAAGAGACTCAAAATAGTGTGTTTAACACAAAACTGATTAATCTAATTTTTATTCAGAGTGAGAACCACGATGACAGGGCTGGAGTTTATTAACATCAGCAGAAACAGGCCCGAATGATCATGGCTCAGTCTGGATGTGATTAACAGCAACATCCAATCACTGCAGTTATTTGTGAACTCGCTGGTGTTTCAGCAGGTTAGCAGACTGAGTAAATCCCTTCCCACATTTGCAGCAGGTGAATGGCCTCTCCCCAGTGTGAACTCGCTGGTGTGTCAGCAGGTGCGATGACTGATTGAATCCCTTCCCACACATGGTGCAGGTGAAGTGCCTCTCCCCTGTGTGAGTGCGCTTGTGTGTCTGCAGGTGGGATGACTGAGTGAATCCCTTCCCACACTCGGAGCAGGTGAACGGCCTCTCCCCAGTGTGAGTTCGCTGGTGTAAAATGAGTTGAGATGATCGCCTGAACCCAGCCCCGCAGTGAGAGCACTTGAACGGTCTCTCATCAGTATGAACAAGTTGATGGGACATCAGTTCCCCGGAACTTTTAAAGCACTTCCCACAGTCTGGGCATTTAAACGGTCTCTCATCAGTATGAATTCGTTGATGTGTCTGTAGGTGGGATGACTGAGTAAATCTCTTCCCACACTCAGAGCAGGTGAACAACTTCTCCCCAGTGTGAACCTGCTGGTGTCTCACCAGGTTGTTCGAATGGGCGAATCCTTTCCCACACTCAGAGCAGCTGAATGGCCTCCCCTCAGTGTGAGTTTGTTCATGTCTCAGCAGGCTGGATAACTGAGTGAATCCCTTCGCACACTCTGTACAGGAGAACGGTCTCTCCTCAGTGTGAATTCGCTGGTGCCTCAGCAGGGTGGATGAATCAGTGAATCCCTTCCCACACTCTTTACAGGTGAATGGCCTCTCCCCAGTGTGAGTGTGCTGGTGTATGGTGAGTTCAGATGCTCGCCTGAACCCAGTCCCACAGTGAGAGCACCTGAACGGTCTCTCATTAGTGTGAACACGCTGGTGTGCCAGCAGGTTGGATGAGTCAGTGAATCCCCTCCTGCACTCAGAGCAGGTGAACGGCTTTTCCCCAGTGTGAACCCGCTGGTGTATCACCAAGCTGGATGACTGAGTGAATCCTTTCCCACACTTGGAGCAAGTGAACGGTCTCTCACTCGTGTGAACTCTCTGGTGCCTCAGCAGATTGGATGAATTAATGAATCCCTTCCCACACTCAGGGCAGGTGAATGGTCTCTCCCCAGTGTGAACTCGTTGGTGTTGGATGAATTAACAAATTTCTTCCCACAATCTGAGCAGGTGAACAGCCTCTTCCTGGTGTGACTGTCCCGCTGAGTTTCCAGCTGAACTGTATCAGTGAATCCCTTCCTACAATCTGCACATTTCCATGGCTTCTCCCCATTTTGACTGCATTTATGTTTTGATGGGTCTGATGATCGGCTGAAGCCTCGTCCACACACAGAACATGTGTATGGTTTCTCCCCACTGTGAATGGTGCTTTTTCCTTCCATGTCCATAAACCGATGATATTCAGAACTCGATAAATTGGGCGACTCTATCAGATCCTGTTGTGATGTTTGGTTTGAGTTTTCCGACTGCAAATCTTCCCCTTCTAATCCCCTGTGAAATTGATTTAAAACAGGAAAAAGGGAGTGAGAGAGAACCCACAGAAACACAAAGGCAGGATGACGTCTCCTCAGGGACGCAGGTTTCTGCCCTGGGTCCTCATAGGACTGAAAAGATCCACAGATCTTTGGACATAGGGGGCAGGACGTGCCACGAGGTAGCAGAATTCGGGAAGCAGAATTTGCTTCCTTTTCTTTCTTTCTCTGTCGTCGCTCTGCCTCATCAATAAGACATTGGGACTCAAAGGGTATTGCAACTTGATGGACAAATTGTCTCCATTCTGAACAATGGGAACCAGGCTCCTCCCACTCATTCAAAACCTTGCCCCCTACAAAGATGGCGGCCCCGCATGCGCCCTGCTGCACATTGCCCCCAATAAAGATGGCGGCCGATAACTGGGCCCGATTTATGGGGGTTGCGTCCCCCGCTCCGTGCAAGCGAGCGACCGCAGAGTTCAATTTTGGGGTTTTCTGATTGCACAACAAGTTTACCAATCCGCTTCGCCCACGCGCCCAAACGATCGCTCCCTCCTCCCAACTATTCTCTACCTTACCGATTACGGGTCCGAGAAGCGTCTCTCCATCGCCATTACTCACACTGCGCATGCTTCACTCCCAGCTCGGTCCCGCCCCTCATTCACTCCGATTGGTTGGAGGACCAGCCGCTCCCGCTCGGTCCTCCGTTCCCGCCCCCTCTTCCTATTGGTCCGGACCTGCCGTCAATCAGCCGGGCATTGTGACGGTTCCAAATGGTGAGCGCGGCCACAGACTCAGCCTGACTTGCTGATTCTTGGCAGCATTTTCTGTTTGGGAATTAGAGCTAGAGATGGATGGTCAGTTCCGCTCTGTCCGGGGGGGATTCACACTCATTTCCCTAGTGCACTGATTATCACCTTTACTTTACATGAGAAAGTCCCCGGTTCAATCCCGGCTGGAAGCTTTGTGTTTACAATTGTTACTGAGGAGGAACTAACAGTGAGTTTAGTTTCATGTCGAACAGGGGGACAGTTATTGTCTCATTCTTTAAAAGCTCCTTCATCACCTTTAAACAGGGAACGATAATTCAGAGAAAACTGATCCACTGTGACCCTGAAACAAGATACTGATGGTGCTGGAAATCCGACCTCAAAACAGAAAATGTTGGAAACTCTCAGCAGGTCAAACAGCTTCTGTGGAGAGGGAAACGGAGTGAATGTTTCAGGTCAGTGACCTTTTATCCAAACTGGAAGGACTTAAAGATAGGGGACACCGTGTCGGGAGACGGGGGCCGCGTGTCGGGAGACGGGGAATGTATACTGTACACGTTGTTCACCTTCGTAATTCACAACAATATTCCTGATGTTCATGAGTTGCCTCACTTTCTTTCCCATTAATTCCATTTGCTGATCTATCAGTAATGGACTTGCTGCCATCTCGAACAAAACTGTTTTCACCACTAAGGCTCCGCTGGTATTTAATAGTCTTCATGACATCATCGCACTGGGACTGGATGACATCATAAGAGTCCATTGTTTCTTAATGACCCACATCAATAACAAGAAATGGCTGCAATTTCAGAAGGAATTGAAGTCAGAGGGCCCAGGAAAGATGCAAGAGAACGGTTCCCCTTCCAAGGAAAACAAACCCAACTTCACCTAACTGAAGTTCATCGTCTCTCGTGAATCTTTGTTGCACACTCTCGAATGCCTCACATTCATCCGGAAGTGAGGGGCTCAGAATTGGACACAATACTGCAGTTGGGGCTAAGCCAGTGTTTTATTCAGGTTTATTCTAACTTGTTGATTTTCTACTTTATTCCCCATTCCACATGCTTTATTCACTGCTTTCTTAGTCTGCCCTGCCATCTTCAATGATTTGTGTACATATAGCCCCAGATTACGCTGCTCCTGCACCCTTTTACAATTGTACCCTTTATTTTATTTTGTCTCTCCTCGTTCTCCCTACCAAAATAAATCACTTCACACCTCTCTGAATTATATTCTACCTGTTTACATGTCTACCCATTCCTTCATCCTGTCTATGTCTTCTTGAGGTTTATCACTATGCTCCTCACTGTAAACGCAACTTGAAAATTTGGCTTCGTTTGCAAATTTTGCCCTGCACACACAAGTCTAGGTCTTTAATATATATCAAGAAAACAGTGGTCTTACCACCGACTCCTTGTGATCCCACTCTATATTTTTCTTCAATCTGAAAAAACAATGTTTACCATGCGTGTTGTTTCCTGTCACGCATCCAATGCTGCCTCTGCCCCATGGGCTTTAACTTTGCTGACAAGCCTGTTACTTGGCGCTGTATCAAATGCTGTTTAGCAATTCATGTTCACATCAACCGTATTAACCTCATCAACATTCTCTGTTGCCTTAACAAATAACTCAAGAAATTTAGTTCAACACGATTTGGCCTGAACAGGCTTTAATGAAACCACAATTGAACAAATGGCTTTATTTTGACCTAGATTCCAGCTTCTAAATGCTTTCCCACACAGAGGTTAAACTAATCAGGTAGAGTGCTTGGAATGGAAAAACGAACAATACTGCGATGCTTCAAATATGAACTAAGCAGTAAAAACTGGAAACACTCCAGCAGGTCTGGAAGAACCTATGGAGAGAGAAACAGAATTGACATTTCAGGTCCGTGAGCCAGTGAAATGGGGGAGGTGGGAAGAGGAACAGAAGGAAAGGTCTCTGAAAGGCTGCAGGGCGGGACAGATTAACTGACAAAAGATTTCATGATGTAAGGTCAAAAGAAGTGGTAATGGCCCCATTAAAAAAACAAAAGACGTGTCTAGATGAGATGCGAATGACACGATAACAGCAGTCTGAAAACAATGTGGAGAAAATGATAGAGAAATGAGAAAGGAAAACAAATACTTAAAGAAACAAGAAACAAATGGAGGCAGCGATTATGATATAAAATTGTTGAAGTCAATTTGATTCCAGAAGTCTGTGAAGTGTCTTCTTTTGACCTGGTAATGAACTGTTACATTTCTATATATTCTCAGGTCAGATAAAAGGTCACAAAGCTGCCATGTTAACTCTGTTTCTCTCTCCACAGATGAAGGCCTGACCTGCTGAGGAATTCCAGCACTTTCAGATTCATGTCAGGATTGTAGACTGTGAGTATTTTTAAAGGTATTGTCCCAAATTAATTTACCACATCGACAACAAAAGTCTCGGCCTCATGAAACTCCAGTCTCATTGTTTTATATTCGGGTCTAGGGATAACGTTCATTGTTTTATATTCGGGTCTGGGGGATAATATTCACTGTTTTATATTCGGGGCTGGGGATAATGTTCACTGTTTTATATTCGGGTCTGGGGCATAATGTTCACTGTTTTATATTCGGGTCTGGGGGGATAATGTTCACTGTTTTATATTCGGGTCTGGGGGATAATGTTCACTGTTTTATATTGGGGTCTGGGGGATAATGTTCACTGTTTTATATTCGGGTCTGGGGGATAATGTTCACTGTTTTATATTCGGGTCTGGGGAATAATGTTCACTATTTTATATTCGGGTCTGGGGATAATGTTCACTGTTTTATATTCGGGTCTGGGGGATAATATTCACTGTTTTATATTCGGGTCCGGGTGATAATGTTCACTGTTTTATATTCGGGTCTGGGGGATAATGTTCACTGATTTATATTCGGGTCTGGAGGATAATGTTCACTGTTTTATATTCGGGTCTGGGGGATAATGTTCACTGTTTTATATTCGGGTCTGGGGGATAATGTTCACTGTTTTATATTCGGGTCTGGGGGATAATGTTCACTGTTTTATATTCAGATCTGGGGATAATGTTCACTGTTTCACATTCGGGTCTGGGGGACAATGTTCGTTCTTTTATATTCGGGTCTGGTGCGGATTAAAATGAGGAGCCTCTTCAATTGAGGACAGTAACTGCATTTTTGGTATGACTTTAAACAAAATGAACTATCCAGGTGTGAGGGACAAACATTTTCCGATTTAGAGCAGTCAGTTTAGGCGAGCTTGAATCTAAATCCTTCAATTCTGTAAATTTAAACTAAGACCAGACAAACAGGAAGCTGCTGATGGTTAAAGGGGCCGGGATGGTGTTGGGGGGAGGTGTCCAGAGGAAGTCTGACACACGCACTGCACAGGGTGAGTAGAGGAAAGGGAGGAATTACTTGATTAAACAGGGAGCCAGGGACAATAGCGGAAGGCGGGAATCACTGGGAATGGAGCAGCGGGATAAAGACACCTCAGACAATTATTGAATGGTTACAGCACAGATGGAGGCCGTTCGGCCCGTCCTGTCTGTGTTGTTCACTGAAGGAACAATTTTCCTAGTGCCACCTCAGGGCTATGGGCCAAGTGCTCGAAAATGGGATTGTAATAGATAGGTGTTGATGGCCGGCACGGACATGATGGGATGAAGGGCCTGTTTCTGTGTTGTACAACTCTGATTCTATGACTTCCCTCCCTTTGCCCCGTAGCCCTGGGATTAAACAAGTCTTAAGCAAGACTTGTGTGAAACAAAGTGTTTAGGCGATGGGGTAGAAGCAATAAAGAATAACAACCTTTTCACACAGTGAATCGGGGACGGGGTGCAGTATAATGTAAC
Source organism: Cetorhinus maximus (assembly GCF_964194155.1). Taxonomy (NCBI): domain Eukaryota; kingdom Metazoa; phylum Chordata; class Chondrichthyes; order Lamniformes; family Cetorhinidae; genus Cetorhinus; species Cetorhinus maximus. The sequence continues at coordinate 61,187,796 of NC_135901.1, read as the reverse complement.
TGTGCAGGTCACTGAGGATCCCCAAAGCCCATCAGCCGTCTGTATTCTGTATATAGAGGGCCCTGGGGGAGGGGGGAATGGAACCATTTGGGACACCGCACAAGGCGGGATGTCACCCCTCCTCCACTCCCCTGGTTACACAAATGACTCACCTTGGACTGTCCCACACCTGGGCCGGGCGGGGTCAAGGTGCAGGAAGTTGCAAGCTGGTAGATTGAGCTGTGAACTGGGTGGAGTTGAGGGGTTTGAGTGACAGGTCTGGGGCTATATCAGTATGTGTTCATAGTGACAACAGACCATTTAGATGCTCTCTCTGTTGGACTGGGTTCAGGCAATCACTTAATCTCACTGTGCACCAGCGAATTCACACTGGGGAGAGGCCATTCACCTGCTCCAAGTGTGGAAGTCGATTCGCTAGTTCTTCCACCCTGCTGAAACACCTGTTTAGGCTGTGACAAGAGCTTTAAAAACCCACATTCATTGATGGTTCACCAGTACATTCACTCCGGTTCCACTCCATTCATCTGCTCTCACTGCAGGAAGAGGTTCAGGTGATTGTCCATCCTGCTGCAACACCTGTGAGTTCACACTGGGGAGAGGTCATTCACTGGCTCCATGTGTGGGGAGGGATTCAGACTGATGGAAGATCTTTTAAATGTGTAGATTGTGGAAAGAGTTATAAAAGTTCTGTGGAGCTGATGTTCCATCAACGTGTTCACACTGACCAGAGCCTGTTCAAGTGCTCTCACTGTGGGACTGGGTTCAAGTGATCATGTGAACTCAGTGTTCACCAGCGCACTCACACTGGGGAGGAGACCATTCATTTGTTCTGTGTGGGAGAGATTCACTCCGTCATCCCACCTCCATACACATTAGTTGTGAAGAGGAGTCATACCGACTTGAAACGTTAACTCTGTTTCTCTCTCCACAGATGCTGCCAGACCTGCTGAGCTTTTCCAGCATTTTCTGTTTCTAATTTTAGATTTCCAACATGTGCAGTATTTTGCTTTCATCTATACACATCGACTTGTTTACATAGGTCAGAAAGCTTTTCAAAGGTCTGACCATGAGCCAAGATTTAAAAGCAAAATTGGTGCTGAGACACAAATACATTCACACTGGGGAGAGGCTGTTCACCTGCTATGTGTGTGGGAGGAGATTCACTCAGTCATCTCACCTATTGACACCCCAGCGAGTTCACAAGCGGCTGCAGGAATTGGATTCTGCTGTTATTGCTGCTGTTAACCACATCCAGGACTGAACCATTCTGACAGTTGGAGTTTGTTTCTGCTGATGTTCATAAACCCTGTAACTGGACTGAAGTTTAATATTCTGGATAAATGTGAAATAAATCAGGTTTATTTTAAACACGTTGTGGATTTTTGCCTTTCCCACCTGGGTGTTTAACATCACCTGGCTGGAGCTTAGAAAGGACAATCTGGGTCGTGGATCATACAGCAGGAACAGAACTTCAGCCTGATCACAGTCCTTCAGGGTCACACTGAGAGGGACAAACAGCACTTTGCTCTTTCTCCTCTCTCTTCACTTACAGCAAAGCCCCCGTGTGGGTTAATCCTGAGGTGTGTAAGAAATGTGTCCCAGCTGCTCTCTTCCCCATAGTTCGGAGTTCCTGGACCCAGAACAGGAGGCTCCTTTACAACTGTGTTTAGAGTCAGGAGGAACAATGGTGAATGCTGGAAACGTGCTGTCAAATCAGAGGTTGGTGTAAAACTGTGATCTGTTTCTGACTGAAAGGGAAAATCAGGTTTAAATTTCCAGTCTGAAAATTACTGTGCTAATTATTCTATGAAGATTTACTGTCTTTGTGACAGACCAAAATCGATTACTTTAAGGCAGAATTAAACCCATTTGAAATAAATTTGCAAAATTCTGTACTAAAATAGCAGGTAGATGATTTCAGAGGTACCTGTTAACTGCTGGGAGAATTATACAACAGATAAAGAAAGACCTGGAGCACATTTCCTGGAGTTCCCTGTTTTATTGATGTGTGTTAGACACCAGGATAACTAAAAATACTCAACCCTGAACATCCATGTGGTTGCGACCCTCAAAGTTACTCTGGAATCACTCCCGCTGTGTAGCTCCAGCACTGATCCTGCTGCAGGTTGGAGGCTCGGGGAGTGGGCCCTCCAGGAGTGGATTGGGAGAAAGCAGTGTTTCAGTATCCTGACTAATATACGGTGAGGAACCAGAGGAATCCTTACTGAGGAACTGTCTGGGGCTTTACCTCTCAGTGTAGGTCTAGGGGTGAATGATTCCTGACTTCCTGAACTGTCTGACACTGAACCCAGTTTGGAACAAGATGAATTCAGTGTCCAGGAGAACTGGGACAAATATCACCCACAATTGAGGGAGAGAAAAGCAGCCATTAGAGAAGAGATCTTTGGGAAAGAAGATAGTGAACAATTGTGGAAATAACAGCAAAGCTTTCCCAGCTCCATCAGGAGTGGGAAGATGGTTAAACGTAATTTTGAAACACTGAAAAACAGTTGAGGACAGATTGAATCAGATTGCCAGGCTATGACAGAACTGTTAAATGACTGTTTCACATCAGTCTGCATTCCTGTGGATGATGCTCAAATTCCAGCTGTGGGATGTGCTGTCGTCAATAACATCATCAATATTAAAATAGAAAGGGTTTGTCACCCTGGAGAAAATAGGGAATATCAAACTAGATGGTGCTCCAGGTCCAGATGATGTCCACCCAAGGGGGTTTAAAGAGATGGGACAGGAGCCCTGTGAGCCTCTTTTCCGTATCTTCAACAGCTCAATAGAGTCAGCGATTGTTCTCTGAGATCGGAAAGTAGCTCATGGTGTTCCCACTTTCCAAATCAGGGAAAAATCAGAGCCAGGGAATGACAAGCCCATCAGTGTGGCCACGATCACAGGGAAGATGCTTGAAGGTTTCTGATTCTGTTTCTGATCACTGGGGGTGAGAAGGATCCATTCGAGATCCTCAACATGGATTCCGGGAAAGAATGTCACGCCTTAGAAACCTGTTTGTGTTTTGTGAAGAAGTTGCTGTGCTGGTGGATGAGGGGAATCAGGTTGACATTGTCTCTCTCAGGGTGTAATCCAACACCAGCATCTTGTATTTACACAGAGGGTTGTGGGGCTGGAGGAGGTTACAGAGATGCTGAGGATCCATTTGACATTGTCTGTCTCAGGGGTGTCAAACTCCTTTTCCATGGTGGCTCTGATCCGACATCCTGGCACTGGGTGAGGGCCACATTCAGCAGAAGTTATTAAAATGAAACAAGATACTGATAAACTTTATTAGCATTCACTGACATCTCGATTTTATTTACTGCTCCTGCTGCTCCCGATACCTGGCACCTCTTCACTTGACCCATCACATCAACACTTGGAGCAAATGACTGGGCTGAGGTTTGTCTCGGATAAAAACATGAGGACCACTTGACAGCACAGAATCAGAGAAGTTTACAGCACAGAGGAGGCCATTCAGCCCATCATGTCTGTACTGGCTGAAAATGAGCTATCCAGTCCAATCCCACTATCCAGCTCTTGGTCTGTAGTCCTGTAGGTTACAGCACGACTGGTGCATAACCCAGTACTTTTTAAATGTGAGTATTTCTGCCTCTACCACCCTTTCAGATAGTGACTTAAAATTCCCCAGCACCCTCTAAGTGAAAACATTACTCAACTCCCCTCTAATCTTCCCATCAATTACTTTAAATCTCAGCCCCCTCGTTACTGGCCTCTCTGTTAATGAAATAGGCCCTTCCTATCCAATCTATCTGGGACCCTCATCATTTTATAAACATTAATTAAATCTCCCCTCAGCATCCTCTATTCCAAACAAAACAACACCCGCCTCTCCAAATCCTCCTCAGGGTTAAAATTCACCAGTCCTGGCATCATCCAGATAAATCTTTTCTGTGCCCTCTCCAGTGTGATCACATCCTTCCTGTAAAGTGCTGACTAGAACTGGACTGTGCTCTAACTAGTGTTTTTTAGAATTTCTAGAATAACCGCGCTCTCACCTTCCATTCACTTCAATGTGATGGAAACTCACAGCTGGAACCTGTCAGCATTTGAAAGATATTTACAAATTTTCGAGGGTTCCTTACAGTTGGGATCTTCCTCTGTTCTGTCCACTCCAAGTGTTAGATAACAGACTTTCTCCTGGGAATATCGAGCTGGAGTTTTGGGCCATGAGGTGTTTCCTTGTTCATCTTGTTGACTCTAAATATTGAATTGTGTGGTTTCAGACACCAGGTAATCAAGCTGACAACAGATTGTCTCACACTGACTTTATTAACAGCACTGCAATCATACAGATAGACTATAGTTCCCCGATCAGAATAGGGATAATCACAGAATATTTACAGTGCAGGAGGCCATTCGGCCCATTGAGTCTGCACTGGCTCTCTGAAAGAGCATTCCACCTAGTCCCTCTCCCCTGCCTCATCCCGTAGCCTTGGACATTCTCTCTTTTCAGGTAGCAATCCAGCTCCCTTCTTAATCCCTCAATCGAACCTGCCTCTACCGCCCTTTCAGGAAGTTCGTACCAGACTCCAATCACATTTAGGGAGGGAACTTAAAAGCTTCACATCAAGGCACAGCCACCAATGATGGAGTAATTATAATCTTGGGTGTTCGAGAGGGCAGAATGAGAGGAGCGCAGATGGTCATGTGACTGGAGATTACAGAGATAGGGAGTGATGAGGCCATGGAGAGATTTGAGAATGAGGATACAAATTTTAAAATTGAGGCATTCCTCAATGGGGCCAATGTCGGTCAATGAGCACAGGGGTGATGAGTGAATGGGACTTGGTGTGAGAAAGCTCACGGTCAGCAGAGTTTGGATGATCTCATGTTTCCGTGTGGGGATAGGGTGAATGTGAGGGGCCGGCCAGGAATGTATTGGAATCATCAAGTCTAAAGGTAACACGGACATGGATGAGGGTTTGAGCAGCAGATGAGCTGGGGGTGGGGTGGAGACAGGCGACGTTATGGAGATTGAAATATATGGTGTTAGTGATGGTGCGGATATGTGGTCAGAAACTCATCTTGGAGTCAAATATGACACCAAGATTGTGAAGTGTTGTTCAGCCTCAGACAGTTCCCAGGGAGAGGGATGGACTCGGTAGCTGGGAACAGAATTTGTAGTGGTGACCGAAGACAATGGCTTTGGTCTTCCCAATTTTAAATTGAGGAAATTTCTGCTCATCCAGTACTGGATGTGAGATAAGCAGTTTGATAATTTAGTAACAGTTGGATGATGTCACCTAGTGGCAGCCAGTAGATGAGAAATAGGAGTGGCCAAGGATAGATCCTTAGAGGACACCAAGTACAAGGACTTTGGAGAGGAAAGGGAGGTTGGAGATGGGGCGGTAGTTTACAATGATGGTTGTGGAAAAAGTTTTTTTTCAGGATGGGTGATGATGGTGGATTTAAAGGTGAGGGGAACAGTACCAGGAGAGAGACAGAACCATAAGCTGATATTGTTGAGATGGAGAAGTTGGATGGTCAACAGTTTAATGTGAATAGGCTTATGGGAACAGAGGTGGGTCTCATGGACAAGATGAGCACTGAGAGGGCATGAGGGGAGATGGGAGAGAAACTGGAGAAAGATGTGGGTTCAGGGCTCGGACAAGGGGGACTTTAGAGACAGTTTGTCCCGGTGGGCTAGTGGAAGGGAGGGAAGCAGCAGAGACAGCTGATCGGATTGTCTCAATCTCAGTGACAAAGAAGCTCCATGAGCTCCTCACACTTGTTGTTGGAGGTGAGGATGGAGGAGACAGGGGAGAGGGAGAGTCCTTCAAAAGGAACTAATTTGTGTTTGAGATATTAACAAGATTCACCAGACAGTGTGTTTAACACAAAGCTGGTTTATTTGACTTTTATCCAGAATATTAACATCGATAACTGGGCTGGAATTTATTAGCATCAGCAGAAATACTCCCCAATGAAAATCGTTCAGTCCCGGGTGGTGTTAACAGGAAAATCCCATCATTGTATTTACACGTGATCTTAAAAAGACTCAATATTGTGTGTGTAATACAAAGCTAATTTATTTGACTTTTGTCCAGAACATTAATGCCTATAAATTGACATTACTGCCTAGAACTTAACATCAGAGAAACAGACCCTAATAAACATCGTTCACTCCTGAATATAATTAACAGTAAAATCCAATCACTGTCTTTATGCGTGAACCCGCTGGTGTATCAGCAGGTTAGATGATTGAGTGAATCCCTTCCCACACTGGGAGCAGGTGAACAGTCTCTCCCCAGTGTGAGTGCGCTGGTGTGCAGTGAGTTGAGATGCGCGCCTGAACCCAGACCCACAGTGAGAGCACCTGAACGGTCTCTCGTCAGTGTGAACACGTTGATGACACATCAGTTCCCTGGAACTTTTGTAACATTTCCTGCAGCCTGGGCATTTAAACGGTCTCCCATCAGTGTGAAATGGCTGGTGTCTCAGCAGGTTAGATGAGTGAGTGAATTCCTTCCCACACTGGGAGCAGGTGAATGGTCTCTCCCCAGTGTGAACTCGCTGGTGTGTGAACAGGTGCGATAACTGAGTGAATCCCTTCCCACACTGGGAGCAGGTGAACGGTCTCTCCCCAGTGTGAATTCGCTGGTGTCCAGTGAGTTGAGATGCTCGCCTGAACCCAGTCCCACAGTGAGAGCACCTGAACGGTCTCTCGTCAGTGTGAACACGTTGATGGGACATCAGCTCCCCAGAACTTTTAAAGCACGTCCCGCAGTCTGAGCATTTAAAAGGTCTCGTCAGTGTGAACTCGCTGGTGTTTCAGCAGGTTGGATGACTGAGTGAATCCCTTTCCACATTCAGAGCAGGTGAATGGCCTCTCCCCGTTGTGAACTCGCTGGTGTTGTTGCAGCCCTGTTGATCGAGTGAATCCCTTCCCACACTCGGAACATGTGAACTGTCTCTCCCCAGTGTGGACTCGCTGGTGTCTCAGCAGGTCAGATGACTGAGTGAATCCCTTCCCACACTCAGAGCAGGTGAACAGTCTCTCCGTTGTGTGAACTCGTTGGTGTTGCAACAGGTCGGATGAGTGAATGAATCCCTTCCCACACTGGGAGCAGGTGAATAGACTCTCCCCAATGTGAATTCGCTGGTGTGTCAGCAGGTTGGACGATCGAGTGAATCCCTTCCCACACTCGGAGCAGGTGAACGGTCTCTCCCCAGTGTGAGTGCGCCAATGAGTTTCCAGCTCAGGTGGGCATCTGAATCCCTCTTCACAGCCTCCACATTTCCGTGGTTTCTCCCCACTTTGATCAGTGCCTTTTCCCTTCATGTTCAAAATCAGTTTAAGATAAATTGGGCGAGTCCTTCAGATCCTGATGTGATGTTTGGTTTCAGTTTCCCGACTGCAAATCCTCCCCTTCTATTACCCTGTGAAATTGATTTAAAACAGAAAAAAGTGAGAGAGAACCCACAAAAACACAAAGGCAGGTTGTGAAATTGAGCTGAATGAATCTGGGAATTTGTGCGGCCGGCACGAGCAAAAAGTGACCATGAAAACTGCTGGATTGTCATAAAAACCCAACTGGTTCACTAATGTCCTTCAGGGAAAGGAACCTGCCACTCGGTCTGGGCCTACACAAGACCCTGTCCTCCTTAAGATAACAGATAGGAACCGGAATAAACCATACGGTTCATTGAGCTGCTCCACCATTCGAAATGAGCATGGCTGATCTTGGGCTTCAACTCCACTGTCTGAGAGAGAAAGAAAAGAAGAGAAGGGGGTAGTAGAAGCGGGGGTAAAGAAGACGGACTTAATAGAGCTACATCTCACTGCATAAGTGTGAGGTTATCCATTTTGGTCGGAAGAATGAAAAGGCGACATTATTTAAATGGAGAGAAACTTCAGAATGCATCAGTGCAGAGGGATCTGGGTGTCCTCGTGCATGAATCGCTGAAAGCTAGTATGCAGGTACTGCAGGCAATAAGGAAGGCAATTGGAATTTTGTAATTTATTGCTAAAGGAATAGAGTATAAAAATAGGGAAGTTGCTGCAACTGTACAAGGCATTGGTGAGAAGGCACCTGGATTACTGTGCACAGTTTTGTTTCCCTTACTTGACGAAGGATGTAGTTGCATTGGAGGAGGCTCAGAGGAGGTTCATTAGATTGATTCCAGAGATGTGGGGCTTGTTTAATGAGGAGAGATTGAGCAGTTTATGCCTATACTCGCTAGAGTTTAGAAGTATGAGAGGAGATCTAATTGAGGTATATAAGATGCTAAAGGAGAGAGACAAAGTAGACGTGGAGCGGATGTTTCCCCTTGTGGGGCATTCCGGAATGAGAGGTCATAGTTTTAGGCTAAGGGGTGGTAGATTTAAATAAGAGATGAGGAGGAATTGCTTTTATCAAAATCTGTGGAATTCACTGCCTCAGAATGCAGTGGATAAACTTAAGGAGGAGATAGATGGATTTTTAATTAGAAACGGTTTGAAAGGTTATAGGGAGATGGCGGGAAATTGGAGCGGAGGACGAAATGATATCAGCCATGATCGTAATGAATGGCGGGGCAGGCCCAAGGGGCTGAATTGCCTACTCCTGCTCCTAGTTCTTATGTTCTTATTCAAGAGTCAAGCCTGGTACAGAATTTTTTTTTTCTAATTATTTGATGGTATGTGCGATATGGCTCAGTCAGCATTTATTACCCATCCTTATTTGCCCCTGAGAAGGTGGTGTTGAGCTGCCTTCTTGAACCACTGGCAGCTCAGCCTCACCTTCTCAATGCACATTGTCCTCGGGGAGTCAGGCATTCCCCAGTCACGTGCTCAGCCCTGGCTCCCCGCTCTCATTCTCTTCCGCCTTTGTCATCCAGACCAAGCCCCGCCCACTCCATGACATCACCGATATGGCCGCACATGCGCCGTGCTCCACGCTGAAACAAGATGGCGGCCGTTAAACCCGTCCCGGGGAAACAGCGGCTCCGGAGATTCGCAGCACCGGACAGAAACGGCCCGGGAGTTTCTTGTTCGCGGCTTGTGGCCTACACCGGGGGTTTCTGAAGCCTTCCCGCCCAACCATCGTCGCTAACATTGCCTCCGCTTCGCCGCGTCCTCACCTCCTAAAATCCAACAACCAAGCGTCTGTCCATAACAACAACAAAAATACCTGATAAAACTCAGCAGCTCTGGCAGCATCTGTGGAGAGGAACACAGTTAACGTCTCGAGTCCGTATGACTCTTCAACAGAACTAAGTAAAAATAGAAAAGAGGTGAAATATAAGCTGGTTTAAGGGGTGGGGGGGCGGAGAGACAGGTAGAGCTGGATAGAGGGCCAGTGATAGGTGGAGGTAACAAAAAGATGTCATAGACAAAAGGACAAAGAGGTGTTGACGGTGGTGATATTATCTAAGGAATGTGATAATAGGTGACATTAAGGGTAGAAAGCAGGATGAGCAAGGTACAGATAGGGCTATCTGTGGGGGTGGGGTGGGGGGGAAGGGATCGAAATAGGCTAAAAGGTAGAAATAAAACAATGGATGGAAATACATTTAAAAATTGGAAATAGGTGGAAAAAGAAAAATCTATATAAATTATTGGGAAAAAGGGGGATCGGAAAGGGGGTGGGGATGGAGGAGAGAGTTCATGATTTAAAATTGTTGAACTCAATATTCAGCCCAGAAGGCTGTAAAGTGCCTAGTCGGAAGATGAGGTGCTGTTCCTCCAGTTTGCGTTGAGCTTCACTGGAACAATGCAGCAAGCCAAGGGCGGACATGTGGACATGAAAGCAGGGTGGAGTGTTGAAAAGGCAAGCGACAGGGAGGTCTGGGTATTGCTTGCGGACAGACCGAAGGTGTTTCGCAAAGCGGTCACCCAGTCTGCATTTGGTCTCTCCAATGTAGAGGAAACCGCATTGGGAGCAACGAATGCAGTAGACTAAATTGAGGGAAGTGCAATTGAAGCACTGCTTCACTTGAAAGGATTATTTGGGCCCTTGGACGGTGAGCAGGGGGGAATTAAAGGGGCAGGTCTTGTTTTATCTCTACCTTTTAGCCTATTTCGATCCCCCCCCTGCACCCCACCCCCACAAGGGCTATCTGTACTTTGTTCGTCCTGCTTTCTACCCTTAATGTCCCCATTATCACACTTATCAGCTAATATCACCACCGTCAACACATCTTTGTCCTTTTGTCTATGACATCTTTTGATTATCTCCACCTATCACTGGCCCTCTATCCAGCTCTACCTGTCGCACCACCCCTTAAACCAGCTTATATTTTCTATTTTTCCTTAGTTCTGATGAAGAGTCATTCGGACTCGAAACGTTAACTGTGTTCCTCTCCGCAGATGCTGTCAGACCTGCTGAGTTTTTCCAGGTATTTTTGTTTTTGTTTTAGAAACTCACAACATTCTCTCCTCCTGCTACCTGGACCAGGATGACCGCGCATGCGCCCTGCTGCACATTGCCCCTATAAAGATGGCGGCCGTTACCCCGGGTCTGGCGAAGGGAGAAATCCAGACTTTCTCGGCCCGTTCTCTGTAAACACAAGACCGGTACCTTGTTATTTGGGGTCTGCGGCCTGCACTGTGTCTTTATGAAGCCTCCGTGCCCACTCCGCTGGCTCCATTCCTCCTCACACACCCACTAACTCTGTTAGTTTGCTGCACTCCACATTCTCTCACCCGCTCTGAGCAGCTTCAGTCCCATACCAGCGCTGCTCCTGAAAAATACCGCAATGCGCATGCTCCAAGCGCACACCGTAATGGGCATGTTGGAGCTGCTGTAATGAGAATAGGGCACATTCTGTACCGCAGTGAATGCTTGGTGACTACTCCGCCATTGAAGGGTAAGGTTGTAGAATGAAACTGAAGTCCAGTAATCAGAATACAATGGGTGCCATCGGGACAAGGTATAAAGTCTCCGAATCAATTGATACAGCAACTAAAATGCTCTGGGCTCTACCCTAATTCCCTCCTGGATGTTATGAAGAGCAGAACAAATACCCTGCAGTTAGATCCAAACTCGATGGAGTCTCAGCATATGGATTATTTTTCACTATACATGGTTCATTTTAACCCTTCCAACAGGAATGCTCTGACGGTGGATTAAATTCTTTGAATTTTAAAGTTGGTGTGTTTACTGCTTTGGAAACTGAATAAATCCCTTCGCACATGTGAAATATCTGGCTGGTCTCTGGATGTGACTGTGTTCCTGTGTCAGTAATTGGGTCAATGGTGTGAATCCATTTGCATTTTCAGCTTGTGCACGTGAGCTTACTTAGACATTTTTAGCTGAAAAATGGATCTCAAACGTTATGGCTTCCATATTCTTAGCACTAATTAGTTAAAGAAAACCAAAATGCTGCAGATGCTGGCTTTCTGAAATAAAAAATAAAGCAGAAAATGCTGGAATTCTCTGCAGGTCTGGTCGCGCCTCTCGAGAGAAAAACATAGCTTTTAGCGGATTAGTGGGTCTGAGATTAGGACTAATTCTTTTGGGAATCTCAACATAGACTTGTTGGAGGTGACAGTTTGTTTCTGTTTGGTAATATTTCTGAAACTTTTGGTTGTCAAAAACGCATCAATGGATAAATGGCAGCATGAAATATTGGGTACAGTCGATGAAGCTTCACTAATAAATTGGCCTCCCACTATAGTGAGAACCCATTTATCATTCACATGGATTGGGACAGACTTTGGTAAACTGAGATGTCATGGGAATGTGTTAATTATTAATATCACCTATGGTGATTCCAGGTTAAATTACCACCAGGAAATCAGTTACTTAGCGCATTTTTAAAAAAAAATATTTTGCTTATCTTATTTATTGTTATTTATCAGTCACATGTAGGCCAGACCAGGTGAGGATGACAAATTTCCTTCCCTAAAGACATGAGTAATCAGATGTGTTTTTACGAAAACTGATGATGGTCTCATTGCTTGCGATTGCAGATTTATTAATTGAATTTAAATTCCACCAGCTGCCGTGGTGGGATTTGAACCTGTGTCCTCAGAGCATGAGCCACCCTCTGGATTACTCGTACGGATGTCCCGGCTTTAGAAAGACAGCTCATCCTGAAAACAGCCCCAACTTTGCATTCAAAATAAGAAAACGAACACTAGGTGGTTATTGCACCAATCATTATAAAACAGACCAGCATTTAACTTTACAAATATGTACAAAGTAATGGAGCCAGTGTCCATAAGTTACATGTCAAACATCACACAAAAAATGTCACAATGTGTTACTCATACAAAATCTTAAAAAAAAAACAATTCCAGCTACTGACCTGATATTTACAAACAGTTACAACTATCATCTTAGTTGGATTTCTCTATTTAGAGCAGTGATCTAAACTCAGAGTTTAACAGTTAAATGTTACAAATGTTCTGCAATTTTCAGAGGACACGTGTGCAATAATTAAGTATATCCAGTTAGGATGGGATGGAAGTCACTTCCATTTAATAAAATGTCTTCCTTTGGATTGTATGAAGTCTGCTTAGCACAAAAAAAATCACCTAATGCAGAAAGGGGGTGAATATAAAGTTCGAGGTTGCTGAATTAATTTGATTGCTTTCTTTGCTCGGCTGGAGTCTTCAAAAGATGGGTTGGAAAACACAGGTGGAGCAGCACACACAGGTTAAAAAATCAGTTAAATAGACGCGAATTATATCAGCACATGAATAAATATCATGTTTCAGTATCTTTTAAGTGAACATTTTGCTTTCATTTCTCCACTTAATATATTTGAGCCAAGTTTAATTATTGGCTCTGAAAGATTGTATCATAATTAAGTCCTCTCTAACAGCACTGCGGGTGTTCCTACACCACAAGGACTGCAGCCGTTCAAGAAGGCAGCTCACTACGACCTTCCCAAGGGCAAGTAGGGATTGGCAATAAATGCTGTCTCACATTCTGTGCATGGATACACAAAACTGAAAAACTACTAATCACAAATTGAAAAAAAGCCTAGGATCAATTGAAATACAGATCTGTAAAAATAATAATTGCAGAAGATGAATCTTGAAATTTAAAAGTAAAAAAACAAAGCTGGAAGCACTCAGCAGCTGAGGCTGCATGATTCATCAGAACTGCTCTGTCGAGTTCCCAACAATGTATCAACATGAAGCAGGAAACTCTCTCCTCCCTGCTCCCACTCCTCCTCACTGAGTCTGAACTGGGGACAATGTGTCAACATGAAGCAGGAAACTCTCTTCTCTCTGCTCCCACTGCCCCTCACTGAGCCTGAACTGGGTACAATGCACAAGGAGCCATTACTGTGTCCAGAGTTTCCTAAAATTATTATTTATAAATAACGTTCAAAGTAGTGTTACTATTAGTTATGTTAGAGTGGGTTAACACAACCGTTTAAACTACCCTCTGGGAAGCTTGGCACGTGCTCCCTGCAGACAGGGCATCATTTCACTTCACAAGGTATCAGAGGGAGGATTAGCATACTCCCATCCCATCAGCCTTTCCTTCTCATTTCAACATTCCAGCAGATAAATAATGTTTCAATCTGCTAATATAATTGTAGAAAATAAGTTATAACTGATAAACTCAATCCCAGGCGAGAATGTGCAATGTGCTGAAATCAATTCATTTTGCTCACCACAAGTGTGAACAGTTTGCGTTTACTAGACCACCACTTGCCTGGGGAAACTCCATTAGCTTTGTGCAGTGGCATTATTGTAATCAATGAGGTTTAACTGAGGTGTCACTTTAATAGTTGACACAGGAGCAGTCTCATCTGATGGAGAAAACTCTGCGAAGGGATTTTCTCAGTTTGGCCACCTGTTAACAATCCAGCTTTAAAAGTTCAAAGGATTTAATTCGCAACAGTCACGTTCTGAATGACAAAGCAGAGTTTAAATGCTCGGCGAATGGAAGGAAAAATCACTTCTTTACCCAGACTGCTGAGAATCCAGTGAATTCACCTTGGACTGTTGGGGTTTGTTCTGTTGTTAATTACACCCAGGACAGAACTATGGTACTTTGTACTATGGCCTGTGTACTTTGACTGTTCTATTAATCGAATTAATAATTTTAAATTTTCTCTCCAAGCGTCCGATCATCATCGGAACATGAAACATAATTTTACATGCAAGAATATCGGCCTCGAATGGCGGACCATTCACCCAGCATTCAGAGCGGGACAGAAGGTGTTCTACCCAGAATGCCAAGGCCTTGCGCATGCGCACAGCGAAGAGTCATTGGCACCCGCGCATTGCAGTCTACTATCCGAGCATGCGCAGTGCTGTCCCGTGACCGGAGCCGGCGACCTGTTGAGAAAATGGCGACTGCAGCAGAATACCAGAGTTACTAGGTGGGCGGGAGGAATGGAGCCAGCGGAGTGGGCAGGGATGTTTCATAAACACTTGGTGCAGGCCGCAGAGCCTTAATATAAAACTACCGGTCCCGCGTTTGCGGTGAACAGACCGGAAATGGCTGAGTGTCTCCCTCTGCTCGGCCCGGGGGCAGCGGCTGTGCGGCAGGGCGCATGCGCGGTCATCCTGGTCCAGGTAGCAGGAGGAGAGAATATTGTGAATCCTGGACTGACAGGGATGAATTTTGGAAACTCCTGTTACAGTTAGAAGGGGAGGATTTACACACAGCAAACGCAAACAAAGAGAAATATTTGTCTCTTCGCAATTTCTATCCTAGACTGGCAGTGACAGAGTTTTTTTATAATCTCCTTTTTACAGGATGTTGAATGGGAAGGATTTGTAGACGGGAAACTCAAACCAAACATCACATCAAGAGCTGACAGAGTCACTTGATTCATCAGGACCTGAATATTATCGGCCTCTGAGTGTAAGCACTGAGTTCCGGATCACTCAATCACTCACTGTGTAAAATTTTTTCCTCACATCCCCCCTATAGATCTTGCCTCAAATCTTAAGTCTGTGTCCGTAAACCTTTTATGATCAACTAATGTGAACATCTTCATGTTTCTTATCTGAACCTATCATAAACTTATACATCTCCATCAAATCTCCCCTCAATCCACTTTACTCCAAGGAGAACAACCCCAGTTTCTCCAAACTAACCTTACAACTAAAATCCCTCATCCCTGACCCTGGTAAATCTCCTCTGCACTTTCTCAAGGACCCTCACGTCTTTCACAATGTGTGGTCATCACTGGTTTGCACAGACCCGGATGTTCTGTGTTCGTGTCTATGACATCATCACACACCGACAATTACACTGTGACATCATCACACATCGACAATTACACGGTGACATCACTCCGCTCCCCGGGTATTTCCTCAACTGGGAGATTTTTCTCTGACTCCAGTGCTTCTGATATCTTTCCAGCTGCGGGATCCAGCAGGAGATTTTAAATTTAAAAACTGTAATTATTTCAGAGTTGAGTATTTTTGATTATTCATCAACAGTTTAGAGCTTTTAGTGCTGTTCTCTGTTATCTATGAGAGATTTCATGGCTCTGGGGCTGGCGTGACTCCTTTACTGTGGATCTGAATCCATGTCCATCTATTGCTCTGTTTCATCCTCTGCTCTCCCTGATCACCTCTCTGCCATTGTCTAACTTCCTCTGTCCCTAATAATGGATGTATTTTAACTATGTTTAGGATTTTAATGTTCCTTCTGCCAAATGTGTCTAAATGAGGTTTCCACTGCTGCCCATCCCCTGACCATGTGCTGCTGGCTCCCCAGCTTTATCTTCCCACAGTATCTTTCAGGAGTTGTTTATCCTGCGCTATAGTCCATCTCTCTTCCACTTTAGTGCCTAAGTTGACCAACAGATTCTGCCCACCCTAAAATGGTAATGAATTAATTCTATTGTGTAATGGAGTGTACCAAGGTGTTTCACAGGAGTGTTAGAAAGCAACATTTGATACTGAGCCACCTGAAGAGATATCAGGGCAGATGCACAAAAATTCACTGAAAGATGTAGGTTTTATGGATTATCTTAAAGGAGGAAAGTGAGGTAGAGAGGTTTAAGGGGGATATTCCAGAGCTTGTGGCCTTGGCAGCTGCTGGGGGAGACACAAAAGGTGGAGCAGTTAAAATCAGGAACTCTGAGCAGGTCGGAATTAGAGAAGTGTAGATATCTCAGAGGGCTGTGAGGCTGGAGGAGATTACAGAGGTAGGGAGTGAGAGACCATGGACGGATTTGAAAACGAGTATGTGAAATTTCAAATTGAGGTCCTCCTTAACCCAGAGGCTTTGTAAGTCGGTTAATAAAGGGGTGATGGGTGAACAAGGCTTGGTGTGAGTAAGCAGAGTTTTGTATTACAGGGAGGCTGAATGTGGGAAGCCGGCCGGGTGTGTGTTCGGAGAGTTAAGTCTAGACGGAACAAAGGAATGGTTGACAGGTTGAGCAATTACATACAGGGATATTTGGAGGGTGTGGAAAAGGACTTTGATCAGATTGAATGTTGGAGCAGGCTCAACGGTCTGAATGGCCTATTCCTGCTCCTATGTCCCTATAAATGTCTGATTCAGCCTCAGACAGTTGTCAGGGCGAGGGATGGAGCCAGTGGTCAGGGAGTGGAGTTTGTAGTGGGGACTGAAGACAATGGCTTCAGTCTTCCCAATATTGAAATGGAGGAAATTTCTGTTCATCCAGACAAGTCAGGACAGTGTGTGACTTGGAGGGGATCTTGGAGGTGATGGTGTTCACATACACCTTCTACCCTGGTCCTTTCGGTGGTGGAGGTTGAGGTTTCTGGAGACTTTGTCAAAATTCTTGTTGTGTTGTAGGTATCCCTTCACACCCTGCCTCTCCCACCTCTCTCTCCCTCTCCTCCCTTGTAGGCCAGAGTCTTATGTAGGCCCAGACTGGGTGGCAGGTTCCCTTCCCTGAAGGACATTAGTGAACCAGTTGGGTTTTTATGACAATCCGGCAGTTTTCATGGTCACTTTTTCCTAGCGCCGGCCCCACAAATTCCCAGATTCATTCAGCTCAATTTCACAACCTGCCTTTGTGTTTTTGTGGGTTCTCTCTCACTCCCTTTTTTCTGTTTTAAATCAGTTTCACTGGTTTTTAGAAGAGGAGGATTTGCAGTCGGGAAACTGAAACTAAACATCACATCAGCATCTGACGGAGTCACCCAATTTACCGTAACATGAATATCATCGGATTTTGAAAATGGAAGGAAAAGACACAGCTCAGAGTGGGGAGAAACCGTGGAAATGTGGGGATTGTGGAATGGGATTCAGATTCCCATCTGAGCTGGAAACTCATCGCTGCAGTCACACTGGGGAGAGGCCGTTCACCTGCTCCGAGTGTGGGAAAGGATTTAGTCAGTCATCCAGCCTGAAGACACACCAGTGAGTTCACATTGATAAGAGGCCTTTTAAATGCTCAGACTGTGGGAAGTGCTGTAAAAGTTCTGAGGAACTAATGTGCCATCAACGTGTTCACACTTATGAGAGACCGTTCAGGTGCTCTCACTGTGGGACTGGGTTCAGACGTTCATCTCATCTCACTGTACAACAGCGAATTCACACTGGGGAGAGACCGTTCACCTGCTCCCAGTGTGGGAAGGGCTTCATTACCTCATCCAATCTACTGATACACCAGCGAGTTCACACTGGGGAGAGGCCTTTTCAATGTCCAGAGTGTGGAAAATGCTATAAAAGTTCCAGGGAACTGATGTCCCATCAACATGTTCACACTGACGAGAGACCGTTCAGGTGCTCTCACTGTGGGGCTGGGTTCAGGCGATCATCTCAACTCACTAAACACCAGCAAATTCACACTGGGGAGAGACCGTTCATCTGCTCTGAGTGTGGGAAGGGATTCACCACCTCATTCAACCTGCTGAGACACCAGCGAGTTCACACTGACAAGCAACCCTTTAAATGCCCAGACTGCGGGAAATGCTATAAAAGTTCCGGGGAGCTGATGTCCCATCAACGTGTTCACACTGATGAGAGACCGTTCAGGTGCTCTCAGTGCGGGACTGGGTTCAGGCGATCATCTCAACTCACTGTACACCAGCGAGTTCACACTGGGGAGAGACCTTACACCTGCTCCGAGTGTGGGAAGGGATTCACTCAGTCATCCTGCCTGCTGACACACCAGCGAGTTCACACTGGGGAGAGACCGTTCACCTGCTCTGAGTGTGGGAAGGGATTCACTCGCTTATACCATTTACAGAGACCCCAGCAAGTTCACAAGTAACTGCAGTGATTGGATGTTGTTGTGAAATCACATCCAGGACTGAACCATGTTCATTGGGGTCTCTTTCTGCTGATGTTACTAAACTCCAGGTCAGTTATAGGGAGTAATATCCTGGATAAAAGTCCAATAAATCAGCTTTGTGTTAAACTCACCCTGTGTCAAGTGTTTTCAATCTCTCAAACACAAGTTAGTTCCTTTTGAAGGGCTCTTCCTCACCCCGTCTCCTTCATTCTCACCTCCAACAACAAGTGTGAGGAGCTCATGGGGCAGAAAATTACGCTTGGTAGGCGAGCGTCCCGACGTCATCGCGCAGTCCCGCAATATTTCACCAACAATTAAGAAGCCTGTAAGGCCACTAAGAAGTTAATTAAATTCAAATTTACGCTGCCCATCGAACCTAATGGTTGGCGGGCGGGCGAAAAGGCCAAGCGGCCTTTACCTTTTTCAGGAAACCTCATCCACGGACGGGACGAGGTCGCCTGAAGCAAATCAAATTTTACACTTGAATTAAAAACGTGAAACAAAAATGGAAAATGCTGGAAAAATTTAGCAGGTCTGATAGCATTTCTGGAGAGAGAAACAGAGTTTTGCTTTTTTGCAAAAGTATTTTGCAGTATTTTGCTTTTATCTTATTTAATTCACTGCCACTTCTCTTCCAGGAATGCATGTCTTGAAGAAGTACGGCCCTGCAGTATTTTGCTTTTACCTTATTAATTAAAAACATCTCCCTGATCATGTGACAGAGTGACATGAGGGGACATGTTTCATAACCTGTATGAAATCTTTAATTTCTTTTTCAAATCAATCCATCTCTCGGAGACAGCTCTCTGCCTCAGGGAGATTATATCGCTCACTCTCGCGTGCATGCACAAAGGTCACACTCACCCAGCTCGCACTCCTCCCCCTGCCCGCACAGGCAGCGCTGAGCACTGCTGCTCACGTTTCACACAGCACAGGCCTTAATTGGCCCCCAGTATGAAATTGCCTTCCGGGCCTGATTGCAGGCAGCGGGCGGCTTCCTGACTGCCCCACTCGCCCCCGCCGGGCCTGCACGCCAAGGGCAAAATTCTGCCCATGGAGCTTCCTTGTCACTGAGATTGAGAAAATCCGATCAGCTGCCTCTGCTGCTTCCCTCCCTTCCACTAGCCCACTGGGACAAACTGTCTGAACCCTGAACCCACATTTTCTCCAGTTTCTCTCCCATCTCCCCTCGTGTCCTCTCACTGCTCATCTTGTCCACGAGACTCACTTTCTGCTATACTGACCCCACTCTCACTGATCTACTGATCACCCAACTTCTCCATGTTAGCTGATATTATTCACAGTTTTGTCTCACTCTCTTCTGGTACTGTCCCTCTCACCTTTTAATCCACCATCCTGACCCATCCTAAAAACAGGATCTGTCTTTGGTCCCTCCTATTTCTCATCTACATGCTGCCACTCGGTGACATCATCCAAAAGCACCGTGTTACTTTCCACATTTACACTGACAACGCCCAGCTCTACCTCACCACCATCCCTCGCCATTCCTCCACTGTCCCTAAATGATCAAATTGCTTATCCCACATCCAGTACTGGATGAGCAGAAATTTCCTCCAATTAAAAATTGAAGACAAAAGCCATTGTCTTCAATCACTACTACAAATTCCATCCCATAACTACTGAGACCATCCCGATGAGTTATCATAAGGGTACGTTGTCCTATGTTTATCAACCCAGGAACCTTTCTTCCTAAACAAGGAAGAGAGAGAGAGAACTATTTCTGTAATGTTCATTAAATTTCTGAAGATTTTATAAGGTTAATTAGACAGTTATTTCTCACAGATCTCCCCACCTAGAGAAGGGAATATCCTTTCTGACTTCTCACAACTGATTTCTGACTAACCTCACTATTTCTAAGCTACGAGCTTGTTTTCCTAATTTCTTGATGACAAACTGTAGATAACATACTAAAGCTACTAGAATGATCAGAATCAGCAACACAAACACTTGAGCTGGCACCAAGAATAAATGTCAAAACTTCCACTAAAATGTGATAACTATCGACTTAGATTCATCCTCCCCATCTGCTGATCATCCCACACAATTCTAAATTATTGACATGTTGTAATTACATCTGGTTCAAACAAAAGTTTATGCACAGACTTTAAAGATTCTTCAGCTCTCTGTTAACCTGCATCCTCTTTGTGGATATTTTCCATATCCAGATTCTATTTCCTTCTTCAAATTAATTTGACTCACTTTGACATGTTCAATGTGTTTAATTCTTTCCTGAATGTTTGAGAGACAATTTTTATCTGGAATAGGTCTTACTGTATTGATAATTTAAAACGTTGTTTCATTCTACTGGCCACAATAATCACTCATACCCTGTTTTTTCTTCTTCATTCATGGGATATGGGCTTTGCTGGCTGGGCCAGGATTTATTGCCCACCGCTAGTTCCACTTGAGAAGGTGGTGATGAGCTGCCTTCTTGAACCACTGCAGTCCATGTGGTGTAGCTACACCCACAATGCTGTTAGGAAGGGACTTCTAGGATTTTGAACCAACGACAGTGAAGGAATGGCAATATATTTCCCTTTCAGGATGATGAGTGACTTGGAGGGGAATTTCCAGGTGGTTGTGTTCCCATCTATCTGCTGCCCTTATCCTTCTAGATGGTAGTGATCATGGGTTTGGATGGTGCTGTCGAAGGAGCCTTGGTGAATTCCTGCAGTGGTCATCATCAATGCCCATCTACTCTCATCCATCTTCCACCACTTGGCCCGTAGCCCTGTAAGCTGTGGTGTTTCAAGTGTTCATGTAAATACTTCTTAACTGTTGTGAGGGTTCCTGCCTCTACCACTCCCTCAGGCACTGAGTTCCACATTTCACCTGGGCCTGGGGATTTATCCACTTTTAATGCCGCCATTAGCGACTGAGTCTCAGTTAATCATTGTCTGAATCTGGGGAAGGGAGGGGCAGATTCTGTTAGCAAATGGATTGAAAAATAAAAAAGACCAAGTTCCAGCTCATACCATTCGCACCTTATGATAACATAGTTATGGATAATCTTGAGGATGGATAGAGTTGTATTAGAAGCATTTCAGGGAAGGTTCACTCAGTTGATTTCTGGGATGAAAGCGTTGTCTTTCTTTTAAAATTCATTCACGGGATGTAGGCTTCACCGGTAGGTTCCAGATAGCCCCCACCCTCTGGGTGAAAAGAAAATCCTCAAATCCCCTCTAAACCTTCTGCCCCCTACCTTTAATCTATGCCCCCCTGAGTATTGACCCCTCCACTAAAGAGAAAAATGTCTTCCTATCCGCCCTATCTATGCCCCTCATAATTTTGTACACCTCTACCAGGTACACCCTCAGCCTTCTCTGCTCCAAGGAAAACAACCCCAGCCTATCTAATCTCTCTTCATAGCTGAAACTCTCCAGCCCAGGCAACATCCTGAGTGAATCTCCTCTGCACCTTCTCCAGTGCAATCACATCCTTCCTATAGTGCGGCAAACAGCACTGCACAGAGTACATCAAATGTGGCCTAACTAATGCTTTATACTGCTCCATCATAACGTCCCTGCTCTTGCATTCAATGCCTAGACTAATATGTCAACAATGTTTGACACAAAGCTGATTGATTTAACCTTTATCCAGGATATTAAACTCCAGCCCAGTGACAGGGATTATTAACATCAGCAGAAACAAACCCCAACTGTCGGAAAGAGCATGGTTCAGTCCTGGATGTGATTTGCAGCTACAATAACAGCAGAATCCAACCCCGGGAGTCACTTGTGAATACATTGGTCTGTCTGCAGGGTGGATGAATGACTGAATCCCTTCCCACACACGGAGCAGGTGAATGGCCTTTCTCCAGGGTGAACTCGCTGGTGTGTCAGCCGGAGGGATGGGTAAATGAATCCCTTCCCACACATGGAGCAAGTGAAAGGCCTCTCTCCAGTGTGAACTCGCTGGTGTGTCAGCAGACCCATTTTGCTTTTATAGCTTTTCACACAGTCGGCACGTTTAAAAGGTTTCTTTTCAGAGTGAACACGTTGATGTGATGTGAACCGGGTTAGTTGAGTGAATCTCTTCCCACACTTGGAGCAGTTGAATGTTTTCTGCCCAGTGTGAACTTGCTGGTGTGTCAGCAGAATCTTTCTGCTTTTAAAGCACTTTTCACAGTCAGAACATTTAAAAGGCCTCTTGTCAGAGTGTACAAGTTGATGTGAAGTGAGGGTACTTATCTGAGTGAATCCCTTCCCACAGTTAGAGCAGGTTAATGGCCTCTCCCCAGTGTGAACTCGCAGGTGTATCAGTAGATTCCTTTTGCTTTTAAAGCTCTTCTCATAGCCACAACATTCAAAAGGTTTCATGTCTGAGCGAACAGGTTGATGTGAAGTGAGGTGGGTTAGTAGAGTGAACCCCTTCCCACACTCGGAGCAGATGAAAGGTCTCTCCCCAGTGTGTGCGCGCTGATGAGTTTCCAGCACAGATGGGGATCTGAATCCTAACCCACAGTCCCCACATTTCCACGGTCTCTCCAAGGTGTCTGTGTCCTTGTGTCTCTCCATGTTGAATGATCAGTTGAATCCTTGTCCACACACACAACACTTGCACAGTTTCTCCCCGCTGTGAATCGTGAGATGTTTTTTTCAGATGGTGTAACAGGTTAAAGCTCTTTCCACAGTCAGTTCACTGGAGCACTCTCACTTGGGCGTGTCTGTGTCTCGGTGCTTTCCCAGTCACACTGACGTTTGAAATCTTTTCACACAGACAGAAAACACAAATATTTCTCCTTCGACAGTCAAAGATCAATGATATTCAGGTCCAACGTCGGGAATTATAGACCAGTCAGCCTGACGTCAGTCATGCGGAAAATTCTAGAGTCCATTATAAAAGATTTACTAGCTGAGCACTTGGAAAAATAAAGTGGCAGAATGGGACGGAGTCAGCGTGGATTTATGAAAGGGAAATCATGCTTGACAAATCTACTGGAATATTTCGAGGATGAAACTACTGGAGTTGATGAGGGGGAACCAGTGGATGTGGTTTATTTGGAATTTCAGAAGGCTTTCGAAAAAGTGCCACATAAGAGATCAGCGTGTAAAATTAGAGCACATAGGATTGGAGGTAGTGTATTGAGAGGTATAGAAAACTGGTTGGCAGACAGGAAACAAAGAGTAGGAATAAATGGATCTTTTTCCAAATGGCAGGCAGGCAGTGACTAGTGGGGTAGCGCAGGGATAGGTACTGGGACCCCAGTTTTTCACAATATATATCAATGATTTAGATGAGGGAATTAAATTTAATATCTCCAAATTTGCAGATGACACAAAGCTAGGTGGGAGGGTGAGCAGTGAGGAGGATGCAGAGATGCTTCAGTGTGATTTGGACAATCTGAGTGAGTAGGCAAATGCATGGCAGATGCAGTATAATGTGGATAAATGTAAGGTTATCCACTTTGGTAGCAAAAACAAGAAGGAATATTATTATCTGAATGGCTATAAATTGAGAGAGGGAAATGTGCAACGAGACATGGGTGATCTCGTACACCTGTTGCTGAAGGTAAGCATACAGGTGCAGCAGGCGGTAAAGAAGGCAAATGGTATGTTGGCCTTCATAGCGAAAGCATTCAAGCACAGGAGCAGGGATGTCTTGCTGCAATTATACGGGGCCTTGGTGAGACCACACCTGGAATATTGTGTGCAGTTTTAGTCTCCTTATCCTAGGTAGGATGTTCTTGCTATAGAGAGAGTGCAGCGAAGGTTTACCAGACTGATTCCTGGGATGGCAGGACTGACATATGAGGAGAGATGGAGTTAGTTAGGATTAAATTCGCCGGAGTGCAGGAGAATGAGGCGGGATCTCATAGAAATCTATAAAATTCTCACAGGACCAGGCAGGGGAGATGCAGGAAGGATGTTCCCGATGGTGGGGGAGTCCAGAACCAGGATATGGAGTAGACCATTTAGGACTGAGATGAGGAGAAGTTTCTTCACCCAGAGAGTGGTGAGCCTATGGAACTCGCTACCACAGGAAGTAGTTGAGGCCAAAACCTTGAATGTTTTCAAGAGGGAGTTACAAATAGCTCTTGGAGCGAAAGGGATCAAAGGATATGGGGAGAAAGCGGGAGCAGGTTATTGAGTTGGATGATCAGCCATGATCATAATGAATGGTGGAGCAGGCTCGAAGGGCCGAATGGCCTGCTCCTGCTCCTATTTTCTATGTTTCCTGCTGAATCGAGTGACTCTGTCAGACCTTGATGTGATGTTTGGTTTGAGTTTCCTATCAGCAAATTATCTCCCTCTTGTACCCCGTAAAAGGAGTTTACAAAAATATTCAATCTAAGTACAGGATAGAAATTCAAAGCAGAAAATTCGAGTTTCTTTGGTACATTCTTCACCCAAACATGTGGTCCAATCAAACTGAATGAAATTCAGATCAGCAACAAAGTCCCAGCAAAAGCAAAGGGAGCCTTCCTAAATAAACCAGGATGTTGTTTCCAGTGTCTATGAGACACTCTGTACCCCGAGGTGCCCACCGGTTGTGTGAGGTATCAAGCGTACCGGTGGATACTGCATGTTCCCTCACCAGGGACACCCGAGCACAGACAAGACCATGGAAGAGAGGTCGGCAGCCAATGTGACCAGTCCCATCCTAGAAATCCCTGTGTTAAACAGGCCCATGAACAGTTACAGGAGAAGATTCTCTGATTTAATAACCACCCCCCCTCCCCCCCCCACCCCGCCCCCTGCCCGTTACACTGGGCAGCCAGAGATTTGGATTGTGGGGCTGAAGTATCGCCAGAGGTTGAGGATCAGCAACTCTCACCCTGAATATGTAAATGTCCCATGGACTCACTCACTGTTACATCCACAAGAAGGCCGCGCATGCGCCCTGCTCCCTGCTGAAACAGGATGGCGGCCGTTACCCTGGGTCTGGGTCTTGGGGAAAAAAATATATAAAAACTCAATAAAATTAGTGATCAAATTAGAGGGAAACATAAATGTAACAGAACATCCATTATCCACCGGAAAGATGGGGAGTGGGAATTGTCCATCTCAGTATCATCAATAGATACTTAATGAGGGGACATTATTCTCTGTGTCTTTCCCGGACCTGGAGATGGAAAAGGGGCAAATGAATGAACTTTAAACACCTCGTCCACTTGGCACAGAAACTGTCTGAAACTCAGAATAGAAACCACATGGAACAAAATACTGACAAATACTCAACTGTTGGCTAAAAATAAATAAAAATATATATTGGGGGAGATGGTGGGAATGTCACTGGACTAATAATCCAGAAAACCAGCTTGATGCTCTGGGGACAGGGGTTCAAATCCCACCACAGCAACTGGTGGGATTTAAAATCAGTTATTAAATCTGGAATTGAAAGCGAGTCTCAATAAGGGCGACAATTCAACCATTGTCGATTGTCATAAAAACCCACCTGGTTCACTAATGCCCTTTCGGGAAGGAAATCTGTCGTCCTTACCTGGTCTTACATGTGACTTCAGATCCACATTGAAATCTGGTTACTCTTAATAACCCTCTGAAATGGTGTGGCAAGCACTTGCTTCAAGGGCAACAAATGCTGTCCCTGTCCACATTCCATGAAAGAAAGTTTATAACACAACCGCCACTGAATGGTTACAATTTCGGAAGGAAGTGAAGACAGAGGGACCAGAAAAGATGCACGAGAACGGTTCCCCTTCCAAGGATAACAAACCAACTTCACCTCGCCTAATTAAAGTTCCTATCTCTCGTGAATCTTTCCTGCACACTCTCACATTCTTCCTAAAGCTCAGAATTGGACACAATACTGCAGTTGGGTCCAAACCAGTGTTTTATTCAGGTTCATTCTAACTTGGTTGATTTTGTATTTTATTCCCGTATTCATAAAGCCCAGGATTCCACATGCTTTATTGACTAATTTCTCAGCCTGCCCTGCCATCTTCAATGATTTGTGCACATATAGCCTCCGATTACGCTGCTCCTTTTATAATTGTATCCTTTATTTTATATTGCCTCTCCTTGTTCTTCCTACCGAAATGAATCACTTCACACCTCTCTGAATGAAATTTTATCTGCCACCTGTCTGCCCATTCCATCATCTTGTCTGTGTCCTCTTGAGGTTTATCACCATCCTCCCCACTGTAAACACAACTTGAAAATTTGGTGTCGTTTGCAAATTTTGAAATGCAGCCCTGCATACACAAGTCTAGATCATTAATATATATCAAGAAATCAGTGGTCAGACTACCGACCCCTTGTCATCCCACTGTATACTTTTGCTCAATTTGAAAAAGCAACCGTTCACCATGCATGTTGTTGCCTGTCACAAAGCCAATGCTGCCTCTGCCCCATGGATTTTAACTCTGCTGACAATCCTGTTACTTGGCACTGTATCAAATGCCGTTTAGCAGTTCATGTGCACATCAACCGTGTTACCCTCATCAACATTATCTGTTGCCTTATCAAAAACTCAAGAAATTTACTTCAACACGATTGTCCTGAACAAATTGTACAAGTGACCTAATTTCGACCTGAATTGCCGCTTCTAAATGCTTTCCCACACAAGGGTTAAACTGACTGGTCTATCAATGCTGGGCTGACCCTTCCATTTAAGATTACTAAAGATTTAATATTAGTGCCAGGAAGTGTGAGGAAAACGTGAGGAGTTGTGAAATTGTAACATTTAAAGACACTGATAACTGATAAATAGCTCAATAAATATCAGTTTTCAAGATATAAAGTACAGATAAATTAATTTATGAATAACTGAATTGAATTATTAATAATGTCAGGTAGAGTGCTTGGAATGGAGAAACGAAAATTACTGCAATGCTTAAAATATGAAATGAAAAGAGTAAAAACTGGAAACACTCAGCAGGTCTGGAAGAATCTGTAGAGAGAGAAAGAGAATTAACGTTTCAGGTCTGTGAGCCATTGAAAGGGGGGAGGTGGAAGAGGAACAGAAGGAAAGGTCTATGAAAGGCTGCTGGGCGGGAAAGATTAACTGACAAAAGGTCATAATGCAAGGTCAAAGGGAGTGGTAATGGGACAATTAAAAACACAAAAGCTGCTTCT
Source organism: Cetorhinus maximus (assembly GCF_964194155.1). Lineage (NCBI taxonomy): Eukaryota > Metazoa > Chordata > Chondrichthyes > Lamniformes > Cetorhinidae > Cetorhinus > Cetorhinus maximus. Next base: position 61,160,587 of record NC_135901.1, on the reverse strand, counting down.
AGATTAGGTGTGAATGGCACGATAACAACAGTCTGAATGCAATGTGAAGAAAATGAGAGAAATAAGAAAGGAAAACTAGGACTCAAAGAAATAAGTAACAAATGAGGGCAGAGATTATGATAGAAAATTGTTGAACTCAAATTTTGATCCCCGAAGTCTGTAAAGCGTCTCCTTTTGATCTGGTAATGAACTGTTACATTTCTATATATTCTCAGGTCAGATGAAAGGTCACAGAGCTGTCACGTTAACTCTGTTTCTCTCTCCACAGATGAAGGCCTGACCTGCTGAGGAATTCCAGCATTTTCAGATTCATGTCGGGATTGTAGACTGTGAGAGTTTGTAAAGACAGAGATTGTCCCAAATTAATTTGCCACATCGATAACAGAAGTCTCTTTCATGAAACTCCAGTCTCATTGTTTTATATTTGGGTCTGAGGGAGAATGTTCACTGTTTTATATTCGGGTCTAGGGGATAAAGTTCACTGTTTTATATTAGGGTCTGGGGGATAATGTTCACTGTTTTATATTAGGGTCTGGGGGATAATGTTCACTGTTTTATATTCAGGTCTGGGGGATAAAGTTCACTGTTTTATATTAGGGTCTGGGGGATAATGTTCACTGTTTTATATTCGGGTCTGGGGCATAAAGTTCACTGTTTTATATTAGGGTCTGGGAGGATAATGTTCACTGTTTTATATTCGGGTCTGGGGGATAATGTTCACTGTTTTAGATGCTGGTCTGGTGCGGAATAAAATGAAGAGCCTCTTTAATTGAGGACAGTAAGTGCATTTTTCGCTCTGACTTTAAACAAAAGAATCTATCCTGTTGTGTGGGACAAAATTTTTCCGTTTTACTGGATTCAATTAAGGCGAGTTTGAAGCTAAATCCTGCAATTCTGTAAATATAAACTAAAACCAGACAAGCAGAACTCTGCTGATGGTGGATGGCGCCGTGATGGTGGTGGGGGGAGGTGTCCGGAGGATGTCTAACACACACACTGCACAGGGTGAGCAGGGGAAAGGGGAGGAATTACTTGATTAAACAGGGACCCAGGGACAATAGCAGAAGTTGGGAATCACTTTGAATGGAGCAGCGCGATAGGGACAAGTCAGAGAATCATAGAATGGTTACAGCAAAGAAGGAGGCCATTCAGCCAATCGTGTCTGTATTAGCCCCCTGAAGAAACAATTTACCTAATGCCACGTCCCTGCCTTTGCCCCGTAGCCCTGCAATTAAACAAGATTCAACAAGTCTTTAACAAAACTTGTATGAAACAAGATGTTTACGCGAAGGGGCAGCAGAAAAAAAGAAAAACAACTTGTTTACAGAGTGTATCGGGTGTTGGGTGCAGCATAATGTACCTGTGCAGGTCAGTGAGGATATCCAAGGTCCATCAGCCGTCTGCATGCAGTGTTTAGTGGGCCCTGGGGGAGGGGGGGATGGAACCATTTGGGACAAAGCACAGGGTAGGAGGTCACCCCTCCCCCACTGTCCTGGTAACACGAAGGACTCACCTTGGACTGTCCCAAACCTGGGCCGGGCGGAGTCAAGGTGCAGGAAGCTGCAAGCTGGTAGGTTGAGCTGTGAACTGGGCGGAGTTGAGGGGTTTGAGTGACAGGTCTGGGGCTATATCAGAGCAGGCACAGTCACTGCTCCCCCTTTCCTCGTGGAAGTTTGACAGGAGTCGTGTTGGTGAGTATTTCTAAACTCTGTCTCACTATCCCGGGGATGGAGGTGGATTGGAGGTTGTTGTGAGTGTTGGATTATATTGTTTCTCCTCATTCTTCCCGCTTCTCCCACTCCCAGTTCCAGGCTGCAGGTCCCGGTGATTCTGGATGCGGGACAGTTGTTAGTCCCGGCCCTGGTGTGGGTGCGCAAGCGCAGATGCGCGGCTTATTGTTCTGTAATAAAGGCGGGTGATCGTCCTCCTGTATTTTGCTGCAGTTCTTCACCTCCTTGACTCTCCCGGCGCCATAGTTGCCACCTGCCGATTGCGGCAACCGACCTTCCAACAGGAAATTAACAACTTTTAGATAGAGCGGTTTCTGGGGCGCTTAGCATTGTGGGAACATTGCCCGCCATTACTCGGCGGCCATCGCCGAGAGTTATCGTGCAGCCTGAAGGCAGGTCAGCGACCTGAGCCCCTACTTCTGTTTCTTAATCTGTTCATGCTGCCTGACCTGCTGGATATTTAAAATATTTTATGTCTTAACTTCAGTTCCAGTCTTGCAGAGCTTTGCTTTCATTTTATTGTTTCATGCAGCCGAGTCTGGAAACACAGACAGACCAATTAGGAGCCGGTTTGATTAAGGTTGGGTGTTGAATGGGGGTCTTTTTTGTTGCATCAATTTTGAGCTGGAGTGGAATTGGAGGAGAAGCTGCTGGGGTTAACCCCGAGCACTTTGCAACCCAGTCTGGCCCAGCAATTTCCAGTGTGAGGCTGTTAAAGGAGGTAGATCCTGGGGGAGAACAGAGTGACAAATGTCCATTCAATTTAAGAGTGTTGCTTTAGTAACAAGTATTTCTACGGTGCCCTTTTTTCCGAGATTTTTTGTTAATTCGATTCTTGGTATTTGGGTGTCACTAACAAGAGCAGCAGATATTGTCAATCCCCAGTTGTGTGTTGGTCAGGTGTTGGTGGGCCTTCTTCCTGAATCGCTGCAGTCACTGTGGTGAAGGTGTTCCAACAATGCTGTTTGGTAAGGAGTTACAGGATTTTCACTCAGCGATGATAAATGTCCAAATCAACAACAACAAGTTGCATTTATGTAGCACACTGATTAGAATAGAATGTTCCAAAGTATTTCACAGGAATATTATACCGGAATATTTAACACTGAAGCACATGAGGAGGTATTGAGGCACATGATCAACAGCTTGGTCAAAGAGGCAAGTTTTAAGGAGAGTCTTAAAGGATGAGAAAGAGAGGACTAAATAGGGAATTCTAGAGCTTATAGCCTGAGCAGCTGAAGACACGGTCACCAACGGTGAGTCAATTAAAATCAGGGATGCTCAATCGGCCTGAATGAAATGAGTCCAGATATCTGGGAGGGATGTAGATTGGAGGATATGATAGAGATAGTGAGGAGCGTAGTCACTGAGGGATTTCAAAACAAGGATGAGAATTTGAACATTGAGGCGCTGCTTAACGAGGAGCCTATGTAGCTCAATGAGAACAGGGGCGTTGGATGAACGAGACAAAGTGCGAGTAAAGACATGGGAAGTGGAGTTTTAAATGACTCCACTGTTTCTGTGGCAGGCTAGGATGATTCCAGTTTAGAGGTAGCAAAGGAATGGATGCGTTTCAGCAGCAGCTGAGCTGAGGCAGGAATGAAATTCGGCAAAATGACTGATGTGGAAATGGACGGCCTTAGTGGTATGTAGTCAGAAGCTCAGCTTGGGGTGAAATATGACACCAAGATTGTGAACAGTCTGGTTCGGCCTCAGAGTTGTCAGAAAGGCATTGAAAGTTGGGGAGTGGAGTTTGTAACAGGGAATGAAAACAATGGCTTCAGTCTTCCCAAAATTTAAATGGAGGAAGTTTCTGTCCATCCAGTAATGGATGTCAGACAAATCAGGGCGGAGTGTGACTTGGAGGTGATGGTGTTCACATTCATCTGCTACCCTGGTCCTGATGGAGGTTGGAGGATAAGGGATTGGGAAATGCTGTCAAAGTTCTGGTAGAGTTGTGTAGGCCCAGACTGGAAGGTAGGTTCCCTTCCCTGAAGGACATTAGTGAACCAGTTGGGTTTTTATGATAATCCAGGAAATTTCATGGTCACTTTTTCCTAATGCCAGTCCCACACATTGAGCTCAATTTCACACCCAGCCTTTGTGTTTTTGTGAGTTCTCTCTCACTCACCTTTGTTTGTTTTGTCCCATTTTCACAGGGTTTTCAGTCCAGAATCACAAACCCGATATCACATCAGGATCTGACGGTGTTGTCCAATTGATCGTAACCCAAATACCATCGGATTTTGAATATGGTGATTAAGAGCCCTGTTCACAGTGGGGAGAAACCGCACACATGTTCTGTGCGTGGGCGAGGCTTCAGCCGATCATCTGACCTGTTGAAACACAGTCACAATGGAGAGAATCCATGGAAATGTGGGGACTGTGGGAAGGGATTCAATGACCCATCCCAGCTGGAAATCCATCAGTGTACAAGCACTGGAGAGAGGCCATTCATATGTTCAGTGTGTGGAAAGGGATTTTCTGATTCATCCAACCGACTGAAACACCAGCGAGTTCACGCTAGGGAGAGGCCGTTCACCTGCTCCGAGTGTGGGAAGGGATTCACTCAGTCATTCCACCTGCTGAGACACCAGCAAGTTCACACTAGGGAGAGACTGTTTACCTGTTCTGTGTGTAAGAAGGGATTTGCTGATTCATCCTCCCTAATGAAACATAAGCGAGTTCACACTGGGGAAAGACCATTTTCCTGCACTGTGTGTAAAAAGGGATTTGCTGATTCATCCTCCCTAATGAAACATAAGCGAGTTCACACTGGGGAGAGACCATTTACCTGTTCTGATTGTGGGAAGGGATTCACTGATTCATGCACCCTGCTGAGACACCAACGAGTTCACACTGGGGAGAGATCATTTACCTGTTCTGATTGTGGGAAGGGATTCACTGATTCATGCACCCTGCTGAGACACCAACGAGTTCATACTGGGGAAAGACCATTTACCTGTTCTGATTGTGGGAAGGGATTCACTGATTCATCCAGCCTGCTGAGACACCAGAGAGTTCACACTGGAGAGAGACCATTTACCTGCTCCACATGTGGAAAGGGATTTGCTGATCCATCCAACCTCCTGGAACACCAACGAGTTCACACTGGGGAAAGACCATTCACCTGCTCCAAGTGTGGGAAGGGATTCACTCGGTCATTCCATCTTTCATTTCATCAGCGAGTTCACACTGGGGAGAGACCGTTCACCTGCTCCAAATGTGGGAAGGGATTCACTCGGTCATTCCATCTACTGAGACACCAGAGAGTTCACACTGGGGAGAGGCCATTTACCTGCTCAGAGTGTGGGAAGGTATTCATACAATTATCCAATATGCTGAGACACCAGCGGGTTCACAAGTAACTGCTGTGGTTGGATTTAGTTCCCAATGATATTCTTGTCTGAAGCATATTCATAAGAGTGTGTTTCTGCTGAGGTTAATAAACTCCAGCCCAGTTACAGATTCTGTATAAAATTGGAATAAATCAGCTTTGCGATAAACAGTGTGTTGAGTCGTTTTGATATCTCTAGCACAAGTTAGTTCCTTTTGAAGGGCTCTCCCTTGCCCTGTCTCCTCCATCCTCAGCCCCAACGACAATTATGAGGAGCTCATGGAGCTTCTTTGTCACTAAGATTGAGACAATCCGATCAGCTGCCTCTGCCGCTTCCCTCCCTTCCACTAACCCACCAGGACAAACTGTCTCTAAATTTCCCCCAACGTCTGAGCCGTGAACACATCTTTTTCCAGTTTCTCTCCCATCTCCTCTCATGCACTCTGTGTGCACCACCTGCTCCATCGACCCTATTCCCACTAAACTACTGACCATCCAACTTCCCCATGTTTGCCGTCATTGTCAATGGTTCTCTCTTTTCAGATACTGTGCCTCTCTCCTTTAAACCTTCCATCGTTACAACGTCCTTAAATAAAAACAAGCCCTTCACTCTTCCATCTTTGCATGCTGCTGCCCCATCTCCAGCCTCACTTTCTATTCAAAAATCCTGAAACGTTTTGTAATCTGCCAAATCCGTGTCCATTTTTCAGAGAACTCCCTGTTTGAATCCCTCCAATCAGGTTTCTGCCCTGCCTCAGTTCGATAACAGTTCTTATCAGTCACAAGTGAGATCCTATGTGGCTGTGACACAGGTAAACTTTCCCTTCTGTTCCTTCCCGACGTGTCTCACCTTCTGGGAGAGGAGACAGCCAGACCTGTGAGGAGCACCTCTACTCGGGCAGTGGGCTGAGTTTGAAAATAAACCCAAGAGCGACATCGCAGGAAAACTTGGTTGGTGAGAAGTTGCTGTTCGGGAGTGTGTTTAAATATATTAAAACTAGAAACAAAACCATAACATTTATAAAGAGGTAGCTGCCTGGATTTCAGTAAGGAACACCAGCAATAGGGAAGTAACATTAAATCAAGTCAAAGTGAAATATAGTCATAAAGTAAACTAAAGTAAGGTAAAGTTAGGAGAAGTGTAGCAAAGTGAAGTTACTGTTAATTTATTCTACTCATCCTCCTTTAAGTGTAAAATGAGAAGGAAGTAAAATGGGTAACAGGAAGTAGTAGTGAGGCTACAAGGCAGGAGAAACAAAGCAGAGCATGGAGTCTGCTTTGAATGCAGAATTATGTTAAAAGGACAAAATTAAAGGTGCTCTCCCTGAATGCGCACAGCATTCACAATCGATGATCAAAAGGCACAAATAGTAAGATATAGGGGTAAGATATTATTGCCATTATGGAAACATGGCTGCATGGTGACAAAAACTGCAAACTGAATATTCATGGATACTGGAAGTTTAGTAAAGACAGACAAAGAGGTGGAGTTGTGCTGATAATAAGGGATGAGATCAGTGCATTAGTAAAGGGGATCTCAGTTTGGAAGAACAATGTGTGGAATCTGTTTGGGTGGAGCTAAGAATTAGCGAAAGGTAGCAGACATTGGTTGGAGTTGTTCATAGCCTACCAAATAGTAATGGTAATAGTAATGTATTAATCAAGAGATGATAGAAGCATGTAGCATAGGCTATACATTGATCATGGACGACTTCAATCTACGTGTACACTGGGTAAACCAATTGAGCACTGATGCAGTGGAAGATGAATTTCTGGAGTATGTTGGGAATGGTTTTCTAGAGCAGTATGTTGAGGAGCCAACTCGAGGACAGGCTATTTTAGATCTAGCATTATGTAATGAAAAAGGACTAATTAATAATCTTCTTGTAAAAGAACATTGAGGGGCGAGTGAACACAATATTATAGTATTTTATACTATGTTTGAAAATGAGGTAGTTCACTCTGAAGCAAGGGTGTTAAAGTTGAATAAAGGAAATTATGAAGGCGTGAGGGAGAAATTGGCTGAGATAGAATGTGAAAATACGTTAAAATGTACAGAGGCAATGGATAGTCTTCAAAGAATTATTACATAGCTTACAGCACATACACCTTCCTTCAAGGTGCAGAACCCCCAAAAAGTCAGTCAACCGTGGCTGACAAAGGAAGTTAAGGATGGTATAAGATTTAAAGATAAGCTTATGAAGTTGCCAGAAGTGGTAGTAAACCTGAGGATTGGGAGGCTTTTAAAATACAGCAAAAGAAGACCAGGAAACTGGTAAAGAAAGGGAGAATAGCATATGAATGCAATCTAGAGAAAAGATAAAAACAGACTCTAAAAGCTGCTTTAGGCAAATGTGGGTCCATTGCATGCAGAGTCGGGGATTAGAGAAATGGCAGTGAAGCTAAATGATAATTCTGAGTCTGCCTTCACTGGGGAAAATACAAGAAATCTCCCAGGTTTGGAGATCCAAGGGAGTAGGGAGAATAAGGAGTTGAAGGAAATTAATATTAGTAAGAATGGGATTGAACGTTGATAAGTCACTGGGACCTGACATATTAATTAGCAAAATAAACCCACATGGGATAGGAGGCAATACACTGACATGGATTAAGGATTGGTGAACAGGCAGAAAACAGAGAGTAGGAATAAACGGGTAATTCTCGTGTTGGTAAGCTGTGATTAGTGGGGTACCACAAAGATCAGTACTTGGGTCCCAGTTGATCACAATATATATTAACAATTTGGATGTGGGGACCAAATGTAATCCTTCCAAGTTCGCAGATGATACAAAGCGAGGTGGGAATGTGTTGTGAGGTAGATGTAAAGCAGCTATGGGAGGATTTGACTTAGTGAGTGGGCAAGAACATGGCAGATGGAATATATTGTGGAAAAATGGCAGAAGGAACAGACGTTCAGAGTATTTCCTAAATAATAAGAGATGAGAAAGTGTAGATGTACAAAGGGACCTGGGTGTCCTTGTCCATAAGTCGCTGAAGGCTAACATGCAGATGCAGCAAGCTATTCGGAAGGCTCGTGGAATGTTAGCTTTTGCCACAAGAGGATTTGAGTACAGGAGTAGTAAAGTCTTGCTTCAATTGTTTAGAATCTTGTTTAGACCGCACCTGGAGTAGTGTGTGCAGTTTTGGTCACCTTGCCTCAGAAGGATATTATTGCCATAGAGGGAATGCAATGAAAGTTCATAGGTTTGTTCCGGGGATGGTGGGACTGTCTTATGAAGAGAGATTGGGCAAATTCACTCTCCTTAATCAGTACATATTTCACCACATCTCTACCTCCTTTTAGATCTGAAGAAGGGTTATACGGACTCGAAACATTATCTCTGTCTCTCTCTCCGCAGATGCTTTCAGACCTGCTGTGTTTTTCCGGCATTTTTTGTTTTCGTTCCCCTGTTCCTATGTCTGCGGTGGATCCCCCTCTCCCAGGCCTGGGCTTCCATGTGATGTTCTGAATGATGACAGGATTAACCTTCTCCCTAACCTGTCCTAACCCTTCTGCCCGTTCATTTATTGAAACCAGGGATTCTACTTGTTCTAATGGTGACTTTCCCTGCCTGGCTAGTCATTCCTTGAAGTGAGCCCTTGAATTATTTGTATGTTGTTTTATCATGTTCCCACATTTCAGTAACAAATGTTGAAATGTCTGCTCCACACCCACAGGGTTTCATCTGTTTAAAGTCACAAACAGAAAGGTCCAGTTTTCTCCTGGAGTTTGAGACAAATCAGCTTTCAGAATGATGCAGAGTTTCAGCCAATGAGGGAGAACCGAGATCAGCCCCGCCCCTCATTCACTCTGATTGGCTGGAGGAGCAGCTGCTCCCATTCGGTCATCCAGCCCCACCCACTCCTCCGTCACTGCTGGAAAAACTCAGCAGATCTGACATCATCTGTGGAATGAAAAAAAAATGTTTCGAGTCTGTATGACTCACTGTTTTGTTCTCTCTCCACAGATGCTGTTAGACCTACTGAGTTTTTCCAGCATTTTCTGCTTTTGTTTCAGAATTCCAACATCCGCAGTATTTTGCTTTTACTTTAAAGTTGTGAAGTCACCGGAGCCAAATGAGATGTACCCAAGGATCCTGGGAGAACTGGATTAACAGAAATTAACTCCATTTAAATATTGAGAAGACGAAAGCCATTGTCTTCAGTCCTCGCTACAAACTCCACTCCATAGTCACTGGCTCCATCCCTCCACCTTGCTGGGAGTTGGAGTGGACCGGACCTGTGGGAGATACTCAGGAGATGAGAAGTGCTTATAAATACAGGTCGGGGATTCGAGTGAGGCCTACCTTGCTGGGAGTCAGAGTGGAGCGGACCTGCAGGAGACAGTGGGGAGCTGAGGAGCACCTATAAATACAGACCGAGGATTTGAGTGAGGAATGTCTATAAATACAGACCGAGGATTTGAGTGAGGAGTGGCTATAAATACAGACCGAGGATTTGAGTGAAGAGTGTCTATAAATACAGACCGAGGATTAGAGTGAGGAACATCTATAAATACAGACCGAGGATTTGAGTGAGGAGCATCTATAAATACAGACCGGGGATTTGAGTGAGGAGCGTCTATAAATACAGACCGAGGATATGAGTGAGGAGCGTCTATAAATTCAGAGTGAGGATTTGAGTGAGGAGCCTCTATAAATACAGAGTGAGGATTTGAGTGAGGAGTGTCTATAAATACAGACCGAGAATTTGAGTGAGGAGCATCTATAAATACAGACCGGGGATTTGAGTGATGAGTGTCTATAAATACAGACCGGGGATTTGAGTGAGGAACGTCTATAAATACAGAGTGAGGATTTGAGTGAGGAGTGTCTATAAATACAGACCGGGGATTTGAGTGAGGAGCGTCTATAAATACAGAGCGGGGATTTGAGTGAGGAGCGTCTATAAATACAGACCGAGGATTTGAGTGAGGAACGTCTGTAAACATAGACGGGGGATTTGAGTGAGGAGCGTCTATAAATACAGAAGGGGGGTTTGAGTGAGGAACGTCTATAAACACAGATGGGGGATTTGAGTGAGGAACGCCTATAAATACAGATGGGGGATTTGAGTGAGGAGCGTCTATAAATATAGAGCCGGGATTTGAGTGAGGAACGTCTATAAACACAGACGGGGGATTTGAGTGAGGGACGTCTATAAATACAGACAGGGGGTTTGAGTGAGGAACGTCTATAAACACAGACGGGGGATTTGAGTGAGGAACGCCTATAAATACAGACGGGGGATTTGAGTGAGGAACGGGCTGTTTCACTGTTGCAGCTGCTGTGAGGCAGCAGGAGAGGGGGGGAAAGAGGCAACTGTGATGTCACAGGAAGCAGGTACGTTGATTGGTCGGTAAGTGCTCAGTCTAAGGGACAGTGTGTGAGAAACCAGCTTAGGACAGGCAAGTTCAGGTAGATCTATAAATAAAAATAACTTTACACTAATAAACCAAAATTTGAAAACTTTAAAATTCAAATAAAACAACAAAGATTTTAAACAAGCAATAAAATAGAGTTACTTAAATAAACATCTAATACACATCCCTTGTAGTTAAGAAGCATATAATCTTTAGTTGTCAGTGATACTAGCATTCAGTAAACACAGTAAATTGTAGCATACATAGGAAGAAAGTAATTAAAGTAAATTAACTAAATAACATAAGTTAGAATGGTGGGACAGGGGTTATGTTGCAGCTGTGAGATGTGGGAGCTTTTGGATGCCAAGGCGATCCATGACAAACACGTCTGCAGGAAGTGTAAGCAGCTTGAGGAATTCCGGATCAGGATTATTGATCTGGAAACCGAAATGCAGACACGCAACAACATAATGGACGGGGAGAAATACCTGGATACTTTGTTCCGGAAGACAGTCACACCTCTTAGAAGAGGGTCATCTGTTTGATCAGCAGTGAGGGACAGGAGGATGTGACTGTCAGTGAGGCAGGTAATGGGACTGAGCAGGCAGTAGTGGAGGAGTCTCAGGCTTTGCAAGTGTCAAACAGGTTTGAGATGCTCACAACCTGTGTGGATGAAAGTGAAATGTGCAAGGTGGATGAGCTGGCTGGCCATGACACTGTGGTACAGGAAGCCATTCACGCAGTGGGAGCAAAACGGAATGTAGTGGTAGTAAGGGATAGTATAGTGAGAGCATTGACACTGTTTTCTGCAGCAAAAAGTGAGAGTCCAGACGGCTGTGTTGCCTGCCCAGTGCCAGGGTTCCGGACATCTGCTCAGGGCTGGAGAGGGACTTGCAATGGGAGGGGGAGAATCAAGTTGTCGTGGTCCATATACGTACCAATGACATGGGTAGAACTAGGAAAGAGGTTCTGTAAAGTCAGTGTAAGGAGCTAGGTAGCAAATTATGTAGCTGAAACTCAAAGGTAATAATCTCTGGATTATTACCTGAGCCACGTGCAAATTGGCATCGGGCAAATAAGACTGGAGAGACCAATGTGTGGCTCAAAGATTGGTGTGGGAGAAGTGGGTTCCGGTTTGTGGGGCACTGGTATCAGAGCTGGGGACAGTGGGGGCTGTACCGTTGGGACGGTTTACACCTGAACCGTGCTGGGATGAGTGTCCTCACAAATCGCATAGCTAGGGAAGTAGAGAGGGCTTTAAACTAAACAAGAGCAGTGAGGGATCAAGCTTGGGTAGAGGTATCAATTCAAGGTGTAGAGTCAAGAAAGGAGAGCAAAATAGTAATATGAGAAACAAGGTCAGAGAATGGCAGGAAAGGACTGAGAGAAAGAAACCTGAGAATAAATCAACAGTCAAGACTAAATGTTACAACGGTAACAAAAAGACAAGACTGAAGGCTCTCTATCTGAATGCACATAGCATTCAAAACAAAGTAAATGAATTGACGACTCACACAGAAGTAAATAAATATGAGCTGTTAGTAATTATGGAGACGTGGCTGCAGGACAACTAAGATTGGGTCCTTAATATTGAGGGGTACATGACATTCAAGGAGAATAGGAAGCTAGGTAAAGGTGGCGGGGTTGCATTGTTAATCAAAGAGGGCATTGGTGCAATAGTTAGAGATGACCTTGGATCAGGAGATCAGGATGTAGAGTCGGTTTGGGTGCAGATGAGGAATAGTAGGGGAAAAATAGTCATTAGTGGGAGTGGTTGATGGGCCCCTAACAGCAGCCATAGTGTAGGACAAAGTATTCAAGAGAAAATATTGTGTGCTTGTGATAAAGGGACGGCAATAATCATGGGTGATTTTAATCTACACGTTAACTGGAAAAATCAGATTGGCAGTAATAGCCTGGATGAGGAGTTCTTGGAATGCTTTTGAGATAGTTTCTTAGAACAGCATGTGCAGGAGCCAATCAGAGAGCAGGTTATATTTGACGTGGTATTGTGTAATGTAACAGGATTAATTAATGACCTCAGAGTAAGGGCACTACTAGGTAGCAGCGAGCACAATATGGTTGAATTTTACATCCAGTTTGAAAGGGAGAAGAGTGGGTCAAAGACTAATATCTTAAACTTAAATAAGGGCAACTATGTGGGGATGAAAGCTGAGCTAGCTGAAGTGAACTGGGAAACTAGGCTAGAGGATAGATGAATAGAGAAGCAGTGGCAGACATTTAAGGGAATATTTCAAAGTATTCAGAATGAGTACATCCCAACCATAAAGAAAAATCATAAGGGGAGGACCCACCATCTGTGGTTAACTAAAGAAGTTAAAGAAAGCATCAGCTTAAGGAAAAAGCATACAAATCCACAAAGATGAGCAGCAGGACAGATGATTAGACAGAATATAAAGAACAGTCAAAAATGGCTAAAAGGTTAATCAGGAGAAAGAAATTAGAGTGTGAGAGGAAGTTTGCTAGAAATGTAAAAATGGAGAGCAAGTGTTTCTACAGGTGCTTAAAAAGGAAAAGAGTGAGCAAAGTGAGTGTTGGTCCTCTAGAGGGTGACAGTGGGAAGTTAATAGTAGATAAGGAAATGGTAGAAGAAATTAATAATATTTTGCTTCTGTGTTCAATATAGAGGATACAAAAAACATTCCAGTAATAGCTGCAAATCAGAAGGTGACAGGAGAAAGGAACTTGGTGAAATTGAAATCACTGGGGAAATGGTACTGAGCAAATTGAAGGAGCTGCCGATGTCAAGTCTCTGGGATCCAATGAACTACATCCTAGGGTCTTAAAAGAGGCGGCTAATGCGGTAGTCGGTGCGCTGGTGTTAATTTTCCAAAATTCGCTCGATTCTGGAAAGGTTCCGTCAGATTGGAAAGCAGCAAATATAACCCCTCTATTCAAGAAGGGAGGGAGGCAGAAAACAGGAAACTATAGGCCAGTTAGCTTGACGTCTGTCGTGGGGAAGTTATCAGAATCAATCATTAAGGAGGTTATAGCTGGGCACTTAGAAGAGCTCAAGGCAATTGGGAAGAGTCAGCATGGTTTTGTGAAAGGAAAATCCTGTTTAACCAATTGATTGGAGTTATTTTGAAGGAGTAACATGCGCAATGGATAAAGGGGAGCCTGTAGACATACTGGACTTGGATTTCCAGAAGGCATTTGATAAGGTGCCACATCAAAGATTATTACAGAAAATAAAAGCGCATGGTGTAGGGGGTAACTTATTAGCATGGATAGGAGATTGGCTGGCTGGCAGAAAGCAGGGAGTATGTGTAAATGGGTCTTTTTCTGATTGGCAGGATGTGACGAATGGAGACCCACAGGGGTCTGTATTGGGGCCTCAGCTTTTTGTGATTTACATCAATGTTTTATTTGAGGGGAGTGAAGACATGGTCGCTAAATTGGCAGATGGCACAAAGATAGCAAGGAAAGTATGTTGCGAAGAGGACATGAGGAGGTTGCAGATGGATGTAGATAGGTTGAATGAGTGGCCAAAGATCTGGCAAATGGAGTGAAATGTGGGAAAATGTGAAGTTGGTCACTTTGGCAGTAAGAACAAAAAAGCAGAGTATTGCTTAAATGGAGAATGGCTGCATAATTCTGTAGTGCAGAGGGAGCTAGGTGTTCTAGTAAATGAGTCACAAAAAGTTTGTATGCAGGTACAGCAAGTAATTAATAAGGCTAATGGAATGCTATCCTTTGTTAGGAGAGGGGTTGAACATAAAAGTAAGGATGTTATGCTTCAGTTATACAGGACTGCACCTTGAATACTGCGTGCAGTTTTGGTCTCCTTATTTAAGGAAGGATATAAATGCATTGGAGGCGGTTCAAAGGATGTTCACTAGATTGATATCTGGAATGAGCGGGCTGTCTTATGAGGAAAGGTTGGACAGACTGGAGTTTAGAAGAGTGAGGGGTGATTTGATTGAAGTATACAAGATCCTGAATGGCCTTGACAAGGTGGACGTTGAAAGGATATTTCCTCTTGTGGGTGAGTCTAGAACTAGGGGGCACCGTTTCAAAATTAGGGGGTCGCCCTTTTAGGACAGAGATGAGGATAATTTTTTTTTCTCAGAGGGATGTGCGAATGGAAACTCTCTGCCTCAGATGGCGGTGGAGGCGCGATCATTGAATATGTTTAAGACAGAGGTAGATAGATTCTTGTTAGGCAAGGGAATCAAAGGTTATCGAGGTTAGATGGTAATGTGGAAATTCAAACACAAGAAGATCAGCCATGATCTTATTGAATGACACAGCAAACTTGAGAGGCCAAATGGTCTGCTCCCGTTCCTATTCCATATGTTCTTATGGTCTCTCTCCAGTGTGAATTCGCTGGTGTATTCACAAGTGGGATGACTGAGTGAATCCCTTCCCACACATGAAGCAGGTGAATGGTCTTTCCCCAGTATGAAATCGTTGGTGTCTCAGCAGGCCAGATGGCTGAGTGAATCCCTTCCCACACTCGGTACAGGTGAATGGTCTCTCTCCAGTGTGAAACCGCTGGTGTATTCGCAGGTGGGATGACTGAGTGAATCCCTTCCCACACTCGTAGCAGGTGAATGGTCTCTTCCCATTGTGAAACCGCTGGTGTGTTCGCATGTGGGATGGCTGAGTGAATCCGTTCCCACACTCGGAGCAAGTGAACGGTGTATCTCCAGCATGAATTCGCTGGTCCCTCTGCAGGTGGTATGACTGAGTGAAACCCTTCCCACACTCGGAGCAGGTGAACGGTCTCTCCCCACTGTGAACTTGCTGGTGTATCAGCAGGTCAGATGACTGAGTGAATCTCTTCCCACGCTCAGAGCAGGTTAACGGCCTCTCCCCACTGTGAACCCACCGGTGTCTAAGCAGGTCAGATGACTGAGTGAATGCCTTCCAACACTCAGAGCAGACGAACGGTCTCTCCCCATTGTGAATTCGCTGGTGTGCTCGCAGGTTGGTTGAGTAAGTGAATCCCTTCCCACACTCAGAGCAGGTGAATAGCTTCTTCCCATTGTGAACTCGCTGGTATCTCAGCAGCTCAGATGACTGAGTGAATCCCTTCCCACATTCAGAGCAAGTGAATGGTCTCTCCTCAGTGTGAATTCGCTGGTGTGTTCGCAGGTTGGCTGACAGAGTGAATCCCTTCCCACACTCGGAGCAGGTGAACGGCCTCTACCCGGTGTGACTGCGTCGATGGATTTCCAGCTGGGATGGGTAATTGAATCCTTTCCCACAGTCCTCACATTTCCACGGTTTCTCCATGGTACGGGTGTCCATGTGTCTCTTCAGGTTTGATGATCAATTGAATCCTTGTCCAAACAGAGAACATGTGTACAGTCACCCCCACTGTGAATGGTGTGATGCTATTTCAGGCTGTGTAACTGGTTAAAGCTCTTTCCACTGTCAGTTCACTGGAACACTCTCACTCGGGTGTGTGTGTGTCTCAGTGCTTTTCCAGACACACTGATGTTTGAAATCTTTTCCCACAGACAGAATAGACAAACATTTCTCCTTCCACATTCAAAGACTGATGATATTCAGGTCCTGATGAATCGAGTGACTCTGTCAGATCTTGATGTGCTGTTTGGTTTGAGTTCCCCCTCTGTAAATCCTCCCCTTCTGATACCCTGTAAAAGGAGTTTACAAAAGTCATCACTGTAAGAACAGGATAGAAATTCAGAGCAGACAATTCTCATTTCTATGGAACATTATTTCCTGTCTTCTTCTCCCAAGGCTGCAAATCCCTGTCCCACACATTCTCCCTCCTCCCTGTGCTGAAGCCAAACAGAGTTTTGGATAATTCTTCCTGTATCTTTTTAACAAATTTGTCCAACTGAAGATAACAAAATGTTTGATGATTCACTTCAGTACTCGTGACAAAACATTAATCTGAAACCCCCTGACCGACCACACAGAATAGCAGATGTTAACCTTGTGTCCAAACCTTACTGTGTGGAGATTTAATGAGTGACTGTGAAGGTGGTTTCTCCAAACCTCCCAGGGTTTCCTTCCTTCCTTCTCTCCCTCTCTAACTAAGTTAAACCATGGGAACAGTCTCATGGCCCATTCTGGTTACTGCTTCTCTTCCTGATGACTAATTAACTCCAGTTAAATACTGAGAAGACTGAAGACACTGTTTTAAATCCCTGCTTCAATCTCCATTTCCCAGGTACAAACTCCATCTCTCTCCCTGGGAACAGTCTGAGATTAAGCCAGTCTGTTCACAACCTCGGTGTTACATTTGATCTCGAGATGAGCTTCTGACCTCATATCTGTGCCATCACTAAGACGGCCTGTTTCCACTCGACCTCACTGTGTCTCAATGCTTCTGCTGCTGAAACCCTCACCCCTGCCATTGTTACCTCCAGACCTGAACGACTATCCCAACACATTCCTGGCTGGTCTCCCACATTCTACGCTCCGTAAACATGAAGCCATCCAAAGATCTGCTGTCCATGTCTTCACTCGTAGCAAGTCCTGTTTCACTATCACCCCTCTGCTTCCTGACCTGCTTTGGCTCCCAGTCAAGCAACAACTTGATTTTAAAATTCTCATCCTTGTTTTCAAATCCCTCCATGGCCATACCCCTCCCTTTCTCTGTAATCTCCTCCAGCCCCACAACCCTCTGAGATATCTGCACTGCTCGAATTCTGGCCTTGAACATTCCCTATTTTAATCGCTCCAGCATTAATGACCATGCCTGAAGTTCCCTCGTTCACAAACTCTGAAATTCTCTCCCTAAACAGTGCAGTAGATGTCGGGATGCTGAATAAATTTGAGGAGATAGACAGATTTTTAATTAGTAATGGATTGAAAGGTTATGGGGAGAGGGTGGGAAATTGGATTTGAGGCCGAAATGAGATCAGCCATGATTGTATTGAATGGCAGGGCAGGCTCGAGGGGCTGAATTGCCTACTTCTGCTCCTAGTTCTTATGTACACCTCTCCCTCTGTCTGCCACATTTCCCCCTTTTAAGACACTTGAGTATTGCTTAAAAAAAAGACATTCTGTCAAAACTTTTATCTTGTGCTCATCAGGACAGACGCAAGGACACTGAATTTCAAAGATTGTCAGTCGGGCTCAAAATGTGGTTCACTTATGCTTGCTAGAAGCTACAGATATTCATACACTGGGAACTGTCCACTGCAGACAGAAGGTGCATGTCCAGGGATGGGGCCGTTTGTTGAATTAAACAAAAGCATGGAGGATGATAGCTCTTTGGTGCATTCTCCATGGTAATGCCTTGATCAATCAGAGCTGACTGGCCAACCAGTCAACACCCTTTCCTTGTGCAGCATAAATTGTTGTTCGCTGAGAAATTTGGTTTTTTTGCATCTGTCCGGAGGAGTGCAACATGAAATATCAGCAATATGTCTCCCTTTCTCAGCAATGTTTAAATTCTGTACTGCTGAGTGACTGTGGGTTTATAATTCTATTGCTGCTGATCTAAAACTCCTGGTGAACACACATTTTATGAATGTCTCCCTCGGGCTGTTGTTCATTGTCCCCGTGAGGATGGCGGCCGCGCATGCGCCTGTCCCGACTTTGCCCCTATAAAGATGGCGGCAGCGCATGCGCCCGTCCCGACATTACCCTATAAAGATGGCGGCCGTTAACTCGGGCGTTCCTCCCGCAGCGCCGAGCAAACCCGAGACCGGTGGCTTTTTATTGAGGGTTTGGGGCCGGTACCGTAAGTTTATGAAGTTTCCAAACTAACCCGCCGGCCCTATCTCTGTTCACAGGTTTATTTTCGGCCCTGGATCCGCATTCGGTCTTTGTCAAACCCGGATTTTAAATCCGCTCGTTCGAGCTCTCTTCCCGTCTGCCTCCACGGATTGCGCATGCTCCGGCTCCAAATGATTGGCGGCAGCTCCGGACCAATAGAAAAAAGGGGCGGAGCTGGAGGACGGAGCGGGAGCAGTTGGTCCTCCAGCCAATCGGAATGAATGAGGGACGGAGCCTGTTGGGAGTGGAGCATGCGCAATGAGTGCGGAGGACCGGGACGAAAGCGGTGGAATTGAAAGTCCAGCGGGTGAGAAAGGGCCGAGTGCAGGAGAGGAATGGAGCCGGAGGGTGGACTGGGAGGGTTCACAAACACCCGGTGTAGGACTCCAAACCCGGATTACAAACTCCCGGAGCCCAGTTTACACCCAGTGTTTGGAAACTCCTTTTACAGGGGGTTAGAAGGGGAGGATTTACACACAGCAAACTCCAACCCAGAGAAATGTTTCTCTCTTAATTTCTATCTTGTTCTGACGGTTAGTGTTTTTGAAATTTTCTGATACTGGATCTTAGAAGTTAAGGGTTGATAGATGGGAAACTCAAATCAAACATCAATTCAGATCTGGCAGAGTCACTCGATTCGTGAGGACCTGAATATCATCGGCCTTTAAATCTGGAAGGTAAACAGTTGGCCTGTCTGTCTGTGGGCAAAGGTTACTTGCAGGAGAAAGAATAATTAAATGGGGAAAGCCAACTTCAATAGGGGGAGAATGGATCTAACCCAGTAAAGTGGAATCAAAGGTTGGCAGGAGAAACTGTAATTGAGGAATGGGCTGCCTTAAAGAGGAAATAGATCAGACATAGTAATGACATATTCTTATAAATGAGGAAGGTGTGGCTAACATATCCACAGCTCACTAAATAAGAGAAGAGATTAAGATGAAGATGAATCAGTCTGCTAACAGAGATATCAGGTGGCTAATACAACCGAGAGACAGGATAAAAAAAGAATATTCAGAGAGAAATTGGAAAAAGAGAGTAAGAGAAGCAAAGAGAGAGTATGAGAAGAGACTGGCAGCTAACATGGAAGGAAATCAAAACGCTTTCTCCGGCTTATACCTAGTAACAGGGTGGTAAAAGGAGAAAGGGGCTGATTAGGGATTAAAAAAAGGTGATTTACACATTGGGACAGGGGGTATGGATGAGGTATAAATGAATATTTGGCATCTGTCTTTACCAAAGAAGATGATGCTGCACAGGTCATGGTTAAAGAGGAGGTAGTTCAAACACTTGTGGTGTTTAATATTGATAAGGAGAAGATATTATATAGGCTGTCTGATAAAGTTGACAAGGCACCAGGATTGGATGAGATGTATCCAAGGATACTGAGGGAATTCAGTGTGGAAATTGTGGAGGCACTGACCATATTATTCCAATCTTCTTCAGACCCATGTGTGGTGACAGAGGACAGGAGAATTGCAAATCATACACCTTTGTTCAAAAAGTGTGTAATGATAAGCCCAGCAACTTCCAGACCAGTCAGTTTAACCTTGGGAGTGATAATTCTGGACAAAATTAATAGTCACTTAAGCAAATGTGGGCTAATTCAGGAAAGCCAGCACAAGTTTGTTAAGGGAAAATCATGTTAAACTAATTTGCTTAAGGTTTTTCAAGAGTTAACAGTGTGGTTGATGAGGGTAATGCTGTTAATGTGGTGTACATGGTCTTCCAAATGGCATTCAATAAAGTGCCACATAACAGACTTGTGAGAAAAGTTATAGCTTATAGAACAAAATGGGCAGCAGCAACATGGATACAAAATTAACTGAGTGACAGGAAACAGAGAGTAATGATTTTTCAGAATGGAGGAAGGTTGAAAGTGGATTTCCCCAGGAGTCAGTGTTAGGACTCCTGCTCCTATGACCTAGACCTTAGTGTTCAGGCACAATTTTGAAATTTATGGGCACAGACTGTGTAGAAGGTCCTTTCTCTGGTGGACCTTAGTGAACCAGTTGAGTTTTTGTGACAATCCAGCATCTTTCATGGTCACTTTTTCCTCGTGCCGGCCCCACAAATTCCCAGATCCATTCAGCTCAGTTTCACAACCTCCCTTTGTGTTTTTGTGGGTTCTCTCTCACTCCCTCTTTCTGTTTTAAATCAATTCCACAGGATATTAGAAGGAGAGGATTTGCAGTCAAGAAACTGAAACCAAACATCACATCAGGATCTGATGGATTGCACAGTTTATCGTAGCCTGAATATCATCGGATTTTGAACATGGAAGGAAAAAGCACTGTTCAAAGTGGGGAGAAACTGTACACGTGTTGTATTTGTGGACAAGGCTTCAGCCAATCATCTAATGTGGCAGGACATAAATGCAGTCCCAACAGGGAGAAACCATGGAAATGTGGGGACTGTGGGAAGGGATTCAATTACATGGAAAGACATCGGTGCAGTCAAACAGCAGAGAGATCGTTCATCTGCTCCGAGTGTGGGAAGGGATTCACTCGTTCATCCTACCTACTGAAACACCAGCGAGTTCACACTGACGAGAGACCTTTTAAATGCTTGGACTGTTGGAAGTGCTACAAAAGTTCCTGGGAACTGATGACCCATCAACGTGTTCACACTGACGCGAGACCGTTCAGCTGCTCTTACTGTGGGACTGGGTTCAGGTGATCATCTCATCTGACCAAGCACCAACGAATTCACACTGGGGAGAAGCCATTTATCTGTCCCAAGTGTGGGAAGGGATTCACTCAGTCATCCAACCTGCTGAGACACCAGCATGGTCACACTGGAGAGAAGCATTTCACCTGTTCAGAATGTGGGAAGGGATTCACTGATTCATCCCATCTGTTGACGCACCAGCGAGTTCACAGTGAGGGGAGACCTTTTCAATGTCCAGACTGCGGGAAGTGCTATAAAAGTTACGGGGACTTGGTGTCCCATCAACGTGTTCACACTGACGAGAGACCGTTCAGATGCTCTCACTGTGGCACTGGGTTCAGGCGATTACCAAACCTTATTTCACACCAGCGAGTTCACACTGGGGAGAGACCGTTCACCTGCTCCGTGTGTGGGAAGGGATTTACTCAGTCATCCAACCTCCTGAAACACCAACCAGTTCACACTGGGAAGAGACCATTCACCTGCTCCCAGTGTGGGAAAGGATTCACTCAGTCATCGAACCTGCTGAGACACCAGCAGGTTCACGAGTAACTACAGTGATTGAGTTTTGCAACCATGTTTCACTGGGGTCTGTTTCTGCTGATGTTAGTAAACTCGAGCCCAGTTATAGGTGTTAATGTTCTGGATAAATATAAAATCAATTAGCTTTCTATTAAGTAGATGATGTTGAATCATTTTACTATCCCTAAGACATTAGTTCCTTTTGAAGGGCTCTCCCTCTCCCCTGTCTCCTCCATCTTTACCTCTAAGAACAAGTGTGAGGAACTCATGGAGCTTCTTTGTCACTAAGATTGAGACAATCCGATCAGCTGCCTCTGCTGCTTTCTTCCCTTCCATTTGCCCATCGGGACAAACTTTCTCTAAAGATCCCCTATGTCCGAGCTCTGAACCCACATCTTTCTCCAGTTTCTCTCCCATCTCCCCTTCCTGTCCTCTCAGAGCTCACTTTGTCCATGAGACCCACCTCCTGCTCCATCGACCCTATTCCCGCTAAACTGCTGATCACCCAATTTCCCCATGTTCACTGATATTGTTAATGGCCCTCTTTCTTCAGGTACTGTCCCTGTCACCTTCAAATCTGCCATCATCACCTGTCCTCAATAAAACCAACACTTGACCCCACTATCCTATTAAACCCCCGCACCAGCTCCCACCTCCTTTCACTCTCCAAAGTCCTGATCACCTCCCAAATCAATGTCCACATTTCCCAGAACTCCATGTTTAAATCCCTCCAATAAGATCTCTGTCCCTGTCACGGTATCGAAACAGCTCTTCCCAAAGTCACCAATGACACCCGATGTGAATGTGACAAAGGAAAACTCCCTCATTGTCCTTCTCGCCCTGTCCACAGCCTCTAACAACGTGGACCAAACCGTCCTCCTCCAATGCCTCTGCACTGGTGTCCAGCTGGGTGGGACATGATGAAACAATGTACAAACAATTCAAGGGCTGACTGACTTCAAGAAATAACTGGGCAGACAGGGAATGTCACCGTTACAACAAGGAGAGTCCGTGGTTTCAGTTAATGAACCGACAGAAGGGTGTTGTGGAGTATCTAAAACACTCGACATGAGTCAGCTGTGTGATGGAAAAGCAACATTAACGACAAATATGAGGATACAGGAGAGCCCCAAAGACATCTCATCGATACAAGTTTCTCCCGTACATTTGGAGTATTTTGTAGACATTACAGCATTGATCATGATTACAGAATGAACCGTGTGCCCTTGTTTATAATTTCGATCCTGTACGTTCATGCCTATGTAGAAATGGTCTGCACCCATAGCTGGTTCCTCTGTTATTCCCCTCCCACCCCACACCACAAGTGCACTTCCTCTGATCTTCTCGACTTTCTAGCTCCTTCTCGCTGTCTCCCTTTCCATCAAAAATCAGCAAATTGTTAAAAAAATGAATGTAAAAATAATGTCTAACCTTGTAATCCCGACATTAGCAAGAAGTCCCCTTATGACCCCATTGGACATCTGTCCATTCGACCATACCCTAATCCTTCTGTTAGTCCTAAATTAATTGTGTCAGTCAGACTAAGCAGAATTACTAACTTGAAGCATATATTTGTTAATGACGCATTCCCCCCTTTCAAGGGTTAGGACAGGTTAGGAAGAAGGTTCATATTGTCATCATTCAGAACAACCCAGATTACAAAGGAACAACTGATCTCAAAGACAACCTCTTGTAGTATGTGTGGAGGGGGTGTGCTGAATCAGGTTTAAATGGGTTAAATGATATATGTTTTCTATATTAGACAATCACATTAAAATCTGGAACTCAGATGGGGATATGGATTTGTGTTAGGTGGGAAGATCTGGATCAGTGTATTACTCCAGGAAGCCTGAAGATCAGAGGGACAGTATTTCAGAACTGATTCCTGTGATAGCAGCAATCCCATTGCTGTCTGTGAAAAAGACCGATGGAATTATTTAAAGTGGAAACCATAGGCGTGTTGGAGGATGATGTACACAAGGAATTTGTGAATTATCTGAGGGGAAAGGAATGGATCTGGAAAGCAGCAGACACTTCATGTTGCTCCAGGAGAAGTGGGGCCTGGTTGTGTAGGTGTCAGGTTTTACACAGCACACGGTCAGCCTGTGGTTTCACCCTGGATGAAGGATCTCCGAATCGTACCATTCACATCACCGGATGGGATTCTCAGGAGCCATGTTGTCTGCTTGGAGAGGAAGGTTTGTGTTATAGCTAATGAGAAGCAGCACAGACAAGCACACACAGAGACTCATGCACACTTTCTGTCTTTCTCACACACACTCAGACATCCTCTCCACACCCACACACATTTACACACACTTCCACACTCAGGGATACACCCGCACTCATACAAACAGACACGTGAGGACACATCCTGTCCTATCAAGTGGACAACACCAACCAAAGTGACTAATACTGGGGATAAAGTATTGGTGCCTGTGAAGAACACTGTTTTTGGCACATTCAAGTCAACATCACCCTCCATAGCCTGTGAGCGGTTTTGACCATCCAATCTCACCCCTTTCTCTGAACATTAAATCTATATTGAACAACATCTGGGACAGAGGCTACAACACAATTAGAACAATGAGCTGTCTATTGCCAGTGACAGTGGGAGGTAGTGTAAATTTCAGAACAACATCCCTGGATAATTACAGCCTCTAATTTCCTCTTGGAATGACTTAAAATGTCAATTCCTCTCATGTTGATGGTCTGTTTGATGAGAGAATTCTGAGACAGGTCACATGGAGAAAGAATATAATGTTGTTTTGACTCTGTATCCAATATTCCCCTGAGTTTGTTCATTGCTGCCCCAATGTCCTGAGACATGTTCCTATGTTCAAAAGGAACTATTTTGTGTCAGCAATATTAAAAAAGACTCAATACACCATGTGTTTAACACAAATCTGATTGTTATCCAGAATATAAACCCCTATAACTGGGCTGGAGTTTATTAACATCAGCAGAAACAGACCCCAATCAACATGGTTCAGACCTGGATGTGATTCACAGCAAAATCCAATCACTTGTTAATTGTGAACTCGCTGGTGTCTCAGCAGGTTAGTGACTGAATGAATCCCTTTCCACATGTGAATGGCCAGCATGTGAATGGCCTCTCTCCAGTGTGAATTTGCTGGTGTACAGTGAGTTGAGATGACCATCTGAACCCAGTCCCACAGTGAGAGCACCTGAACGGTCTCCCGTCAGTGTGAACACGTTGATGGGACATCAGTTCACTGGAATTTTAGCACTTTTCACAGTCTGGGCATTTAAAAGTCCACTCGGCAGTGTGAATTTGTTGATGTGTCTGTAGCTGGGATGACTGAGTAAATCTCTTGCCACACTCGGAGCAATTGAACAACTTCTCCCCAGTGTGAACCTGCTGGTGTCTCACAAGGTTGTTTGAATGGGAGAATCTTTTCCCACACTCGGAGCAGCTGAATGGCCTCCCCTCAGTGTGAGTTTGTTCGTGCCTCAGCAGGCTGGATAACTGAGTGAATCCCTTCCCACACTCCGTACAGGTGAATGGCCTCTCCCCAGTGTGAATGTGCTGGCGTATGGTGAGTTCTGATAAATATATGCTTTCTTTACCACCTGATCCACCTGTCCGGCCACCTTCAGGGACCAGTGGACATGGACTCCGAGGTCTCTCACTTTCTCTACCCCTCCTAATATTCTCCTGTTTATTGTGTATTCTCCAGCTTTGTTTGCCCTCCCCAAATGCATTAGCATGAATTTTCTTTCTCTTTTACAGCTGATTTAAAGTTGCAGATTTTGCTCCAAAGGTTAAATTCGGATTGATATTCAAAGTTAGCTATTTAACTGCAGCAACAATTTCAGCTGGGAGTCAGTGAATTAAGAGGAAAGATCCCAGACAGCGGTTCTTCAAGGTACACTGCAGTCCCGACAGCTCAATCAGCTCCACTCTCAGCTCAAGAGAGCTCAACAACTCCACATCCTGTCCACAGGGGAGTTCTCCTGGTGCAGTGGGACCAACATTCGTGCTTCAACTTACACCACCAAAAAAACTAGATTAATCAGTTATTCTGATTGCTGTTTGTGGAATCTTGCTGTGCACAAACTGGCTGTCATGAAACAGGAACAACTTGTATAAAACATCCCAAGGTGCTTCAGAGGAGTTTCATAAAGAAAAAACTGACAAGTCACATAGGGAGATATTAGGGTCAATGGACAAAGCCGTGATTGAAGAGGTAAATTTTAACCAACATCTTTAATCAGGAGAGAGAGCTGGAGGGGTGGAGAAGTTGAGGGAGAGAATTTCAAAGCTTCACACCTAGGCACGGCCATCAATGGTGGAGTAATTAAAGTCAGGAATGCCAAAGAGGCCAGGAGGATGAGTGCTGAAATCTAGGAGGGTTGTAGTACTGGAGATTAGAGAGATAGAGAGGGATGAGGCCATGGAGGGATTTGAAACAAGTATGCAATTTTAAAATGGCGACATTGCTTGACCAGGAGCCAATGTGGGTCAATGAGCACAGGGGTAATGGGTGAATGGGATTTGAGGTGAGAATGCACAGGCACAGAGTTTTTGATGATCTCATGATACGTGTGGGACGGGGTGAATGTGAGGGGCTGGCCAGGAATGTATTGGAATCATCAAGTCTAAAGGTAACACAGACATGGATGAGGGTTTGAGCAGCAGATGAGCTGGGGGTGGGGTGGAGACAGGCGGCGTTATGGAGATTGAAATATCTGGTCTTAGTGATGGTGTGGATATGTGGTCAGAAACTCACCTTGGAGTCAAATATGAGACTAAGATTGTGAACAGTGTTGTTCAGCCTCAGACAGTTCCCGGAGAGAGGGATGGACTTGTTAGGGAATGGGATTTGTAGTGGTGACCGAAGACAATAGCTTTGGTCTTCCCAATTTTTAATTGGAGGAAATTTCTGCTCATCCAGTACTGGATGTGGGATAAGCAGTTTGATAATTTAGTAACAGTGGAGGAATGGAGAGGGATGATGGTGAGGTAGAGCTGGGTGTTGTCAGTGTACATGTGAAAACTAACACGGTGCTTTTGGATGATGTCACCGAGTGGCAGCATGTAGATGAGAAATAGGAGGGGCCAAGGATAGATCCTTGGGGGGCACCAAGTACAAGGACTTTGGAGAGGAAAGGGAGGTTGGAGATGGGGCAGTAGTTTGTGAAGACAATGGTGGATCAGAGATTGTTTTTTTAGGATGGGTGATGACGATGCATTGAAAGGTGAAGAGCACAGTCCCAGGAGAGAGAGAGAACCATTCACAGTATCAGCTACATGGAGAAATGAGATGATCAGCAGTTTAGTGGGAATAGGATCGATGGGGCAGGAGCTGGGTCTCATGCACAAGATGAGCGCTGAGAGGGCATGAGGGGAGATGAGAGAGAAACTAGAGGAAGATGCGAGTTCAGGGTTCAGACAAGGGGGATCTTTACGACAGTTTGTCCCGGTGGGTTAGTGGAAGGGAGGGAAGCAGCAGAGGCATCTGATCGGATTGTCTCAATCTTAGTGGCAAAGAAGCTCCATGAGCTCCTCACACTTGTTGTTGGAGGTGAAGGTGGAGGAGGCAGGGGAGAGGGAGGGTCCTTCAAAATGAACTAACTTGTGTTAGAGCCACTAAAAAGACTCAACTCACTGTATTTCATACAAAGCTGATTTATTTGACTTTATCATATGATATACTTTTTTAATATTTACACCTGTAACTGGGCTGAAATTTACTAACATCAGCAGAAACAGACCCCAATGTACATGGTTCAGTCCTGGATGTGACTAACAGCAAAATCCAATCAATGTTATGAGTTACTTGTGAACTTGCTGATGTCTCAGCAGGCTGGATGACCGAGTGAATCCCTTCACGCACTTGGAGCAGGTGAACGGTCTCTTCCCAGTGTGAGTTCGCTGGTGTACAGTGAGTTGAGATGATTCCCTGAACCCAGTCCCACAGTAAGAGCACCTGAATGGTCTCTCGTCAGTGTGAACACGTTGATGGGACATCAGGTTCCCAGAACTCTTGTAGCATTTCCCACAGTCTGGGCATTTAAAAGGTCTCTCGTCAATGTGAACTCGCTGGTGTGTCAGCAGGTGGGATGATTGAATGAATCCCTTCCCACACTGGGAGCAGGTGAACGGTCTCTCCCCTGTGTGAAGTTGCTGGTGTTGATGCAGCCCTGATGATCAGGTGAACTCCTTCCCACACTGGGAGCAGGTGAACGGTCTCTCCCCTGTGTGAACTCGCTGGTGTTGTACCAGCCCTGATGATCGCGTAAATCCACTCCCACACTCGGTGCAGGTGAATGGTCGCTCCCCAGTGTGAACTCGCTGGTGTGTCAGCAGGCTGGACGATCGAGTAAATCCCTTCCCACATACGAAGCAGATGAACGGTCTCTCCCCAGTGTGACTGTGTCGATGAGTTTCCAGCTCAGATGGGAATCTGAATCCCTTCCCACAATCCCCACATTTCCACGGTGTCTCCCCACTGTGAACGGTGCTTTGTCCGTCCATGTTCAATAGGGCGACTCCGTCAGATCCTGATGTGATGTTTGGTTTCAGTTTCCCGACTGTAAATTCTCTCCTTCTAATACCCTGTGAAATTGATTTAAAACAGAAAAAAGGGAGTGGGAGAGAACCCACAAAAACACAAAGGCAGGTTGTGAAATTGAGCTGAATGAATCTGGGAATTTGTGGGGCCGGCACGAGGAAAAAGTGACCATGAAAACTGCTGGATTGTCATAAAAACCCAACTGGTTCACTGATGTCCTTCAAGGAAGGGAACCTGCTACCCAGTCTGGTGCTACACAAGACTCTGGTCTCTTTAGGAGTATAAGTAGTGATCAAGAGAAGTCCTAACACCCTGTCGAGCCTGCTCCACCATTCAATACGATCGTGGCTGATCTTGGGCTTCAACTGCACTTTTCCACCCACTCCCCATATCCTTCGACTCCCTGAGAGACCAAAAATCTCCCCATCTCAGCCTGAAATATATTCAATGATGGAGCATCCACAACTCGCTGGGCTGGAGAATTCTATGCGACAGAGAGAGAAAGAGAGAGAAGGAGAGTGGGAGAGGCAGAGAGAGAAGGGGAGTGGGAGAGGCAGGGAGAGAAGGGGAGTGGGAGAGGCAGAGAGAGAAGGGGAGTGGGAGAGGCAGGGAGAGAATGGGAGTGGGAGAGGCAGGTACAGAAGGGGAGTGGGAGAGGCAGAGAGAGAAGGGGAGTGGGAGAGGCAGAGAGAGAAGGGGAGTGGGAGAGGCAGAGAGAGAAGGGAAGTGGGAGAGGCAGGGAGAGAAGGGGAGTGGGAGAGACAGAGAGAGAAGGGCAGTGGGAGAGGCAGAGAGAGAAGGGGAGTGGGAGAGGTAGGGAGAGAAGGGGAGTTGGAGAGGCAGGGAGAGAAGGGGAGTTGGAGAGGCAGGGAGAGAAGGGGAGTGGGAGAGGTAGGGAGAGAAGGGGAGTTGGAGAGGCAGGGAGAGAAGGGGAGTGGGAGAGGTAGGGAGAGAAGGGGAGTTGGAGAGGCAGGGAGAAAAGGGGAGTGGGAGAGGCAGAGAGAGAAGGGGAGTGGGAGAGGTAGTGGATGAGGAGAGGTTCGTTATAGATCTACAACTAAACCAGAACTTTGACAAAACTTCCCAAACCCTCAACCTCCACCACCTAGAAGGACCAGGGTAACAGGTGTCTGTGAACACCATCACCTCCAAGTTCCCCTCCAAGTCACACACCATCCTGGCTTGTCTGATATCCAGTACTGGATGTACAGAAATTTCCTCCATTTAAATATTGAGAAGATTGAAGCCATTGTCTTCAGTCCCCACTACAAACTCCACTCCCTATCCACCGACTCCATCCCTCTCCTGACAACTGTCTGAGGCTGAACCAGGCTGTTCACAACCATGGTGAAATATTTCACCCCAAGGTGAGCTTCCAACCACAGATCCACATCATCACCAAGACCGCCTATTTCCACCTCAGTAACATCGCCCGACTCCACCCCAGTCTCAGCTCATCTGCTGCTGAAACTCTCATCCATTCCTTTGTTACCTCGAGACTTAACTATCCTAACACACTCCCGGCCGGCCTCCCACATTCAATCTCCCTGTAATCTTGAGGTGATCCAAAACTGTGCTGCCCGTGTGCTTACTCACACCAAGTCTTGTTCACCCATCACCCCTGTGCACATTGACCTGCAAAGGCTCCAGGATAAGAAGCAAAATTTTTAATTTCTCATCCGTATTTTCAAATCCCTCCAGGGTCTCACCCTCCCTATCTCTGTAATCCAGCCTCACAAACCTCTGAGGTATCTCAGCTCCTCTAATTCCAGCCTCCTGAGAATTCCTGATTTTAATCGCTCCACCATTGGTGACCATTCTTTCATTTGCCTTGGCCACAAGCTCTGGAATTTCCTCCCTAAACTTCTCCACTTCTCTTTCTCCCCTTTAAGATGCTCCTTAAAACCGACCCATTTGACCAAGCTTTTGGTCACCTGCCCTAATATCTCCTTATGTTGCTCAGTGTTAAACATTGCTTTGCAACATTTCTGTGAAATACCTTGGAATATTGTCTTACATTGAAAGTGCGATATAAATACAAATTATTGTTGTTGATTTGGATGTATATCAATGTTCCTTCATCATCACAGGGTGAATAACCTGTAACTCCTTACCTAACATCATTGTGGGAGCACCTTCACCACATGGACTGCAGCGGTTCAAGAAGGTCAAACATCATCTTCTCCACAGGCAACTGGGGATTGGCAATATTTGCTGGTATCTGTGGAGAGAGAAACAGAGCTAACATTTCAGGCCATGCAGAATGAATTACAGAGAATAAAAATTATACAGAATTTGATGGTCAACAGAAGCTCAGAAGTGGAAGAGAAATGGATTATAGTGCGAGAAAAACAATTCCTGACTATGAAAGATGGGAAGGTAAAGCTGGGAAGACAGCAGCACATGGTCAGGTTTGGGGAGCGATGGAAACTTCCTTTAGACACTGTCGGCAGAAGTAACAGTAAAATCCTAAATGGAGCTAAAATACGCCCATAACTAGAGACAGAGGAAGTTAGACAATGGCAGAGAAGTGATCGGGGGGCAGAGGTGAAACGGAGGAATGGATGAACATGGATTTAGATCCACAGTAAAGAAGTCACACCAGCCCCTGAGGCATGAAACCTCTTACAGATAACAGAGCACTGCACTAAAGTCTAGATTGTAGATAAATGGTCAAAAACATTCAGCTCTGAAATAAATTCAGAGTTTGCAATGTTGAACACTTCTGTTGGAGCCTGCAGCTGGAAAGATATCAGCAGCACTGGAGTCAGATAAAAATCTCCCAGTTGAGGAAATACCCGGGGAGCGGGTTGACATCACTGTGTAATTGTCGATGTGTGATGATGTCATGCACACGGGCACAGAACATCTGGGTCTGTGCAAACCAGTGATCACCACACATTATGAAGGATGTGAGGGTCCTTGAGAGGGTACAGAGGAGATTTACCAGAATGGGTCGAGGGATGAGGGATGTTGTAAGATTACTTTGGAGAAACTGGGGTTGTTCTCCTTGGAGAAAAGTAGATTGAGGGGAGATTTGAGAGAGGTGTACAAGATTATGATAGGTTTAGATAGGGTAGTTAAAGAAAGGCTGTTCACAGTATCTGATCATAAAAGGATTACATGAATACAGATTTAAGGGATTACAAATTTAAGATTTGGGGCAAGATCTACAGGGAGCATATGAGGAAAAAAATTTACACAGCGAGTGGCAATGACCTGGAACTCAATGCTTACAATTCGAGGCCGATAATATCAAGTTCCGATGAATCAAGTCATTCTGTCAAATCTTAATGTGAAGTTTCGTTTCCGTTTCCAATCCGCAAATCCTTCCCATTTAATATCTAAGGATGTTGCCTGGGATGGAACATTTAAGTTGTGAAGAGAGGTTGGATAGTCTTGGGTTGTTTTCGCTGGAGCAGAGAAGACTGAGGGGCAACCTGATTGAGGTGTATAAGATTATGAAGGGCATGCCAGGGTGGATAGGGAGCAGCTGTTCCCCTTATTTGAAGGGTCTGTCACAAGGGGACATAAGTTCAAAGTGAGGGGCAGGAGGTTTAGGGGGAATGTGAGAAAAAACTTTTTTACCCAGAGGGTGGTGACGGTCTGGAATTCACTGCCTGGGAGGGTGGTGACGGTCTGGAATTCAATGCCTGGGAGGGTGGTGGAGACGGGTTGTCTCACATCCATTAAAAAGTACCTGGATGAACAGTTAGCACGTCATAACATTCAAGGCTATGGGCCAAGTACTGGAAAATGGGATTAGGGAGGTAGGTCAGGTGTTTCTCACGTGTCGGTGCAGACTCGATGGGCCGAAGGGCCTCTTTAGCAATGTGTGATTCTGTGAAAAAGGAGTTTACAAACAATCCATCACTGTCAATCCAGGACATAAATTAAGAGACAAATATTTCTCTTGGGCTAAGTTTGCTGTGTGTAAATCCTCCCCTTCTAACCCCCTGTAAAAGGAGTTTCCAAAATCCATCCCTGTTAGTCCAGGATAGAAATGCACAACATTCTCTCCTCCACCTACCTGGACCAGTATGACCGCGCATGCGCCCTGCTGCACATTACCCCCTATAAAGATGGCGGCCGTTTCCCCCATGCTGGTGAAGAGAGAAAGCCAGACTTTTTCGGTCCGTTCCCTGCAACCGCAAACCCCGTACCTTGTTATTTGAGGTCTTCAACCTGCATTGTTTCTTTATGAAGCCTCCCTGCCCACTCCGCTGGCTCCATTCCTCCTCACACACCCACTAACTCTGTTAGTTCGCTCCACTCGATATTCCCTCTCCCGCTCTGAGCAGCTTCAGTCTCAGACCAGCACTGCGCATGCTCATGAAACAGACCGCATTGCGCACGCTCCAAGCACATGCAATAGTGCGCATGTGCGAGGAACTTTTCTCGTGGGAATAGTGCACATTCTGTCCCGCAGCGAATGCTGGGTGATCACTCCGCCATTGAAGGGTGAAAATGTCGGATAGAAACCTCTGTTATGTCATCAGATACGATGGGTGCCATTGGGGAAAGGCATCAAATTGTTGAATCAATTGATACAGCGTCCAAATTACTCTGGGCTCCACCATAATTCTCTCCTGGGTGCAATGAACAGCAGAACAAACCCCTAGAGTTAGATCTGAACTCAGTGGAATCTCAGCAGTTGGGGTGAGTTGGTGGCTTTTAAACCGTCTTTTGCCACTAGCAATCCTCTGATTGTGGATCAAATCCTTTGAACCTTTTAAGATGGAGTGTTAACATGTGGGCAGACTGAATAAAGCCCTTTGCTCACGTGAAGTATCTGAATGGCCTCCCACCAGTGTCATGAAGCTGTTAATGTACATAATATTTTGGAAAATTCTTTTCTTTTAAAATAAAGGCTTAGTCTATGGGTGTGTCTTATTTGGATTAAGGCCAGCTAGCCTGGGTGCTTTGATGTGTGCTAGTTTTGAGATGTAAGAGGAATAATGTGCATTTGCATTTTTTAATAGAGCATTCAAGAAGTAGGGTGAAAATGGACACCTACCTAGCAGCTACCAAGCAATATATTTATATTTTTTAAATAAAATTGGTATTATGAAAGGATTTTCATTGTTAAAAGGGGGTGTTCAAAGAGGCTAGTGGGAAAATTAGAATTTGCATTCAGTCAGTAATGGTAGGTATAACAAGACAATCATTTTGGGTGTGCAGAACAGAGGCAACGTGAGAACAAAAGGCAGCTGCAAGCCTCCAATTGACTCCACAAGGAACAAATGAAAAGAACCTCTTTTTGAATTCGTATGGTGAAAA
Organism: Cetorhinus maximus; assembly: GCF_964194155.1. NCBI lineage: Eukaryota > Metazoa > Chordata > Chondrichthyes > Lamniformes > Cetorhinidae > Cetorhinus > Cetorhinus maximus. The sequence goes on along the minus strand of NC_135901.1, from coordinate 61,127,425 downwards.
TGCTTTGCCTGGTGTCTGGTTAAGTCTATGGGTTGCTGTTGCCTTAATGGAGATTAGTTTGGGAATTTTTCAAAAGTTCTGAGAGTAATAATTTGTAGCCATGTGTATATATATATTTTTATCTGTGTAAATTAATAAAATGTTTCATTTTGTTTAATTTAAAACTTCGAGAGCTGATTCCTGAATTTAGGGTCGCATCTCAAACATAACACTTAAAATGATAGGTTGTGACAGTTGTTTAAGGTTTCCCTCTGGGAATTTTAAATAACTCCGCTTTACCAACTGCATCAGTCATAACACCGGCGAGACTGTGTTGCTGTGTCAGTAATTGGGATGATTGGGCGAATCCCTTTCCATTTCCACCTGGTGAACAATCTGTTTACAATGTGAGCTTACCTGCACGTTTTCAGCTCAGACATGGATCTCGAAATCTGCTGTTAATGGGTTCCACATCCTTAACACTACATAAGAACACGGAGCAGGAGTAGGCCATTAGGCCCCTCAAGCCTGCTCCGTCAATTAATAAGCTGACCTGACAGTAACCTGAAATCTGTACCCCGTCTACCCCCGATAACCTATCACCCCCTTGCTTACCAAGAATATATACATCTCTGCCTTAAAAATATTCAAAGACTCTGCTTCCATAGTCTTTTCAGGAAGAGAGTTCCAAAGACTCATGACTCTCTGAGAAAAAAAAAACTTTGCCTCTCTGTTTTAAATGGGTGACCGCTTATTTTTAAACAGTGACCCCTAGTTCTAGATTCTCCCACAAGAGGTAACATCCTCTCAACATCCGCCCTGCCAGGTACGCTCAGAATCTTATATGTTTCACTAATCAGGTAAAGAAAAGCAACATATTGCAGATGCTGGTCATCTGAAATAAAAACAGAAAATACTGGAAATCTCAGCAGACCTGGTAGCCTCTGTGGAGAGATAAACATAGTTTTCATTTTAGGTCTGTAATCTTTCATCAGAAATGCATTATATCTGAACTATAAATTATGCCTCTCAAATCAAAGATGCTGCCAGATGTAGTCAGGGAACTCAAGGAGAAAATGTAAATCCGCTTTGAGGAATGGAATCAGAGAATTAAGGGTGAACAGCCCGACTGACCAGAGACAGTCAAGACACCTCCCTCTTCTTTAAGACGATGGAACATTGACTCTGATGTTATCAGTGAAATTAACTGATCTGAGACATTTAAATGATTCTCATTACTGCACATCAGGAATTCAAACCGAATATCGGCTTCGGGACAATCAGAATACTTGGTAACAGACAAGACACCGACAGGCTTGAAGGGAGACGGCACTGGTTGTAGGAGAGCTGGTTCCCAGTGATATGGATGTGCCTGCAGTGGGCGGGATCAGACTGTTTCCATGTGTTCACAATGAATGACCCAACTTTTATTTTGGAAGCGCAAGACGGATAGAGAGCGATAGTTATCTGGGTAATAGCAATCTGAAGATTTGACTCACTGACACCCTGGTTAGGATACCTTGTAGACTGAACTTGTATAAGTCTCTGAGGCACAATTGGTCAGTGTGTTTTCTTGTTAACTGAAAGGTTGGTGATTCAAGACCATCCAGGAGTGAAGACTTTACTGTTTTCCCCCCATCAGCATTCTTTGTCACGCAGTTCAGGGTTGCCACTGGGTACGTGGGCTACAAGATAATATCCCCAAAACGGTTCCAGATCTACTGTTGTCCAGTGAGCTCCAGCACAAACAGCTTTTTGAAAAATATTATTTTTTCTGTCAAATATAGTGAAAAAGGATTTGTACGAAGTATGTACCTTCATCTAACCCAGTAGAAATCTAAGAAATTATTGGTTTCAGACAAACCCATCAACGATTCCCTCATCCTCAGCTCCAGCGTGAGTGAGACATGGAAAAGCAGCAATATTCCGGCCCCGCACTCTCCAATCACCCGCTGCCAGCAGAAAGCGGCGACTGCAGCTTCACTCAGCGGGTGACTGCCCATCCCTGGGACGCAAGATACTCCAACCCAGGCCAAACTTCCCAATCTACCGAGCACAGGCTCAGGAAAAAGCAGGAAAATTATATCCCGGTCACTGAACCTCCGAGCAGCATTTACAGAATACCCGAGTGAGTGAGTCACAAATAAAAACCGCACCACCTTTCCAAGTCTTTTCACTGAAAAATCCCTTCATTTCATTGAAAATCTGACTGTTGAAGATCTGAAAATGAGCACCATGGGATTTGTGTGACTGAGTTACTTGTTTTCCATTGTTTGTCCGTCAGGTTTGCAATTCACTTTGTGTGGATGTTGAAGATAATCTGATTTCAAAATGAGTTCATAAAGCAGATAAATATTAAATCCAGGAACAAATCCTGAGGAAAATGGATCACAATGTTTGGAAGGTGATGCAGCTAAGAAGTGGAAGATGTGAATGATGTTATTAATGATTGAGAGGAATGCATTGCAACCTTGGGGCTTTTGTAGGGTGATTACCTTACACACTTTGATATTCGGAACAAGCTGAGGTATCAGGTTGAAAGCAACAAGTGTCTCCATGTGTGTTGGGATATGAAGCGGACCTTGATCACTTGCCCAGCTAGCGCAGTCGGTAGAACACGTGACTCTTAATCTCAGGGCCGTTGGTTTGAGCCCTACGCTGGGCGCTGTGCGACTTTTAAAATCTTGCTTCTTTCAAAAAGGGGAAAAAACTCCAACTAATCGCTGCAAGGCAGGCATTCACCATTGAAAGCAACTGGCAGACATCAAATTCAAAGCACTTTCATGTCGCATCTCTTTCTGCTTCTGTCCCTGTCTCGTGTCCAGCTCCCAGGTCAATTAGCTGCTGGATGCAGACAGAGTCAGTTCGTGGGAAAATAAGATGCAAGGCGTTAAGTTTGCAGACAATCTTGCAGGGTAAAGAGACACCAGGATCTCATCTTCCTGATCCTCCCAGATTCTGATTACAGGAATGTCCACAGTGCCTATTATCCACAGTCACACTCTCCTTCTAGTCCGTTTGTACGTTGTACAAGCACGTTCTAGTACGTTGTTCAGCTTTGAAATTGTTCATATTTTCACACTGTGTTTCAATGTGAAGAAAGCAGAGCTGTGATAAGCTTATATTGTTCAGCAGATGCACTGCAAGAAGGTACATAACAGGCTGATGGTAACAGTGCTCTTTGGACGTGGTGAACTCCAGTGTGGAATTGGCACCATTCATGTGTCTTTAAATTAGTCTCGTGACAAACCTGGTACTAGAAATGACAAAAAATTTCGCTGAATTTTCTCCGTGTTTGGTTTGTTAAGAGCCGAATACAAGGTAAGAAAGTACATCTCGCTCGAGTGGGTTAATGAATTGCAGAATGACCCGTGTTGTTGGGAAACATAAAATTATAAAAAGTTAGAGCAAAGAAAGGGGCCATTCGTGCTGCTTTCAAAGAGCAGGGTGATTGATCAGAAATGATAGTTGTGACGGTACAATCAGTCGAGAGCAACATTTGTCCTTCTCCCACCCATATTTTGCCTCGCACCAACATCTCTGGTCAGTGCTTTACAACCAGCCCTACTCTTCAGCCATTCCCTCACTCCGTCTCTGTGTTCTCCACTTGTTCCAAGTGTGATTTTTCCAGCTCCGAGGCGATACTCTCACTCTTCTGCTTCTGACAGAGCTGCTAAATATTTTCAATCAGTAAGTTATCAATACTTGCTTAAACAATTTCTCAAAATCCACAAACCTTTATTCTTTGACCGGGAATCGAGCCTGGGCCGCAGCAGTAAAAGCGCTAAATTCTAACCACTAGACCACCAGGGAAGCGACCAAATCGTTTCTCGAGCTGGCTTATCTATGCTGCTTTTGCCTCTTTTTGTTCCATCTCCAATCTCTTAAACCACAAAACTGCCTGTTTAGGTTCAACACAAACGACTTCTTCAGCCAATGAAAATAACGGTATCTGTGAGCTGGAACATGAAATTGACAGTGAGGTGAAATAGTCCCACAAGCTGCTCATGTGTAACTTTCAATTTCCAAAACCCTCCACCCTATTCGCTGTTGGTCCAGTGGAAGCGCCGATTCCTGGTCAGTTGTCATCAGGGAAACTGCCAATAAACTGAATATTTGGCTTTTTTTTCATTCCCGATCTCTTCACCAGAGAAAACTTTCTCCGTCTTGTTAAACGTGAACTCAAGTGACTTCTTCACTAATGAGTAGCACCATTGCTGTTTGCTGGAACATGAAGTCGATACTTTCCTACTTTAAGACAGTTCTTAAAGTCTCCCCTTTGACCGAGCTTTTAGTCCTCTGACTGAATATGTGGCTCGGTGTCACACTTTGTTATATAATGCTCCTGGGGAGCGCCTTGTGACGTTTCATTTGGTTAAAGGCGCTTTATAAATATAAGTTGTTGTTGTAGGATATACATAGAAAGGGCCAATCTCTTATTATATCTTTCATGCTGATATTTTTCTTTGTTTTATCCATTCTCGGGATGTGGGCATCGCTGGCTAGGCCAGCATTTATTGCCCATCCCTAGTTGTCCTTGAGAAGGTGGTGGTGAACTGCCTTCTTAAACCGCTGCAGTCCGTGTAGTGTAGGTACACCCACAGTGCTGTTAGAAAAGGAGTTCCAGGATATTGACCCAGCGACAATGAAGGAATGACAATATATTTGCAAGTCAGGATGGTGAGTGACTTGCAGGAGAACTTCAAGGCGGTGGCATTCCCATCTACCTGCTGCCCCTGTCCTTATGGATGGTTAGGGTCGTGGGTTTGGAAGGTGCTGCCTAAGGAGCCTTGGTGAATTCCTGCAGTGCATCTACAACACTGCTACGGTGCGTCGGTGGTGGAGGGAGTGAATGTTTGTGGATGCGGTGCCAATTAATTGGGCTGCTTTGTCCTGGATGGTGTCAAGCTCCTTGAGTGTTTTGGATGCTGCACTCAGCAAGGCAAATGGAGAGTATTCCATCATACTCTGACTTGTGCCTTGTAGATGGCTTTGGGAGAGTCAGGAGATGAGTTACGCATCGCATGATTCCTAGCCTCTGACCTGTTCTTGTAGCTACAGTATTTATATGGCTAGTCCAGTTCAGTTTCTGGTCAATGGTAACAACGAGGATATTGACACTGGGGGATTCAGTGATGGTAATGCCTTGAACATCAAGGGGCGATGAATGGATTCTCTCTTGATGGAGATGGTCATTGCCTGATACTTGTGTGGCACGAATGTTATCTGCCTCTTGTCATCCCAAGCCTGGATACTATCCAGGCCTTGCTGCATTTGGACATAGACTGCTTCAGTATCTGAGGACTCGCGAATTGTGCTAAACATTGTGCAATCATCAGCGAACATCCCCACTTCTGACCTTATGATGGGCGGAAAATCATTGATGGAGTAGCTAAAGATGGTTGGGCTGAGGACACTACCCTGAGGAACTCCTGCAGTGATGTCCTGGAGCTGAGATGACTGACCTCGAACAAGCACAACCATCTTCCTTTGTGCTCGGCATGACTCCAACTAGTGTAGAGTATTCCCCCCTGATTCCCATTGACTCCAGTTTTGCTAGGGCTCCTTGATGCCACACTCGGTCAAATGTTGCATTGATGTCAAGGGCAGTCACTCTCACCTCACCTCTGGAGCTCAGCTCTTTTGTCCATGTTTGAACTAAGGCTGTAATGAGATCAAGAGTTGAGTGGCCCTGGCGGAACCCAAACCGGGCATCAGTGAGCAGGTTATTGCTAAGTAAGTGCTGCTTGATAGCATTGTCAGTGACCCCTTCCATTACTTTACTGATGGCAGAGAGTAGACTGATGGGGTGGTAATTGGCTGAGTTAGATTTGTCTTGATTTTTGTGTACAGGGCATTCCTGGGCAATTTTCCACATAGCTGGATAGATGCCAGTGTTATAGCTGTACTGGAACAGCTTGGCTAAGGGCGCGGTAAGTTCTGGAGAACAAGTTTTCAGTACAATTGCCAGAATATTGTAAGGGTCCATAGCCTTTGAAGTAACCAGTGTCTTCAGTCGCTTCTTTATATCATGTGGGGTGAATCGAATTGGCTGAAGACTGGCATCTGTGATGCTGGGGACTTCTGAGGAATGCCGAGATGGACCATCCACTCGGCACTTCTGGCTGAAGATTGTAGCAAATGCCTTATCTTTTCCACTGATGTACTGGGCTTCCCCATCATTGAGTTTGGGGATATTTGTGGAACCTCCATCTCCAGTGAGTCGTTTAATTGTCCACCACCATTCTCGACTGATTGTCACAGGACTGCAGAGCTTAGATCCGATTCATTGGTTGTGGGATCACTTAGCCCTGTCCATCATTTGCTGCTTATGCTGTTTGGCATGCAAGTAGCCCTTTGTTGTATCTTCACCAGGTTGACACCTCATGTTTAGGTATGCCTGGTGCTGCTCCTGACATGGCCTCCTGCACTCTTCACTGAACCAGGGTTGATCCCCTGGCTTGCTGGGGATGGTAAAATGGGGGATATGCAGGGCCATGAGGTTACAGATTATGTTCAAGTACAATGCTGCTGTTACTAATGGCCCACAGCGTCTCATGGATGCTCAGTCGAGACCTATTCGAAATCTGTCCCATTTAGCATGGTGGTAGTGCCACACAACACGATGGAGGACATTGTTAATGTGAAGACGGGACTTCGTCTCCACAATGACTGTGCAGCAGTCACCCCTGTCAACACTGTTATGGACAGATGCATCTGAGGCAGGCAGGTTGATGAGGATTAGGTCAAGTATGTTTTTCCCTCACCACTTGCTGTAGACCCAGTCTAGCAGCTATGTTATTTAGGCCTAAGCCAGCTAGGTCAGTAGTGGCTCTACCGAACCATGCTTGGCGATGGACATTGAAGTGTCACACCCAGAATACATTGTGCGCCCTTGCCACCTCCAAGTGGTGTTCAACATGGAGGAGCACTGATTCATCAGCCGAGAGAAGATGATACGTGGTAGTCAACAGGAGACTTTCCTTGCCCACATTTGGCCTGTTTCCAGGAGACTTCATGGGGTCCAGAATCAATATTGAGGACTCCCAATTCCCTCCCGACTGTGCCGCAACCTCTGCTTGGCCTGTCCTCGGTGGGACAGGATATACCCAGAGATGGTGGTGTCTGAGGCATTATCTGTAAGGTACGATTCCATATGTCAGGCTGTTTGCTTGACTAGTCTGTTAGGCAGATGTTGGTAAGGAGTACTTTGCAGGCTCGACAGGGCTGAGATTGCCATTGTCGCTTCCAGTGCCTTGGTCAAATACTGGGTAGTCCGTTCATCCCTTTTATGTGTCTTTTTTACAATTGAGTGGTCATTTCAGGGGGTATTTTAAGAATCAACCACAGTACTGTGGGCCTGGAGTCACGTGTGGCCAGACGAGGTAAGATTTCCTTCCCTAAAGGTCATTAGTGAACCAGACGGGTTTTTACAGCAATCCACACTCGTTTCACTAATTACAGTGGAAATATCACAGTCGAGGACAAACACAGAGGCAGAGTGTGGGAATGAAAGAGGAAGAGAAGGGCTGTTTGGGATTCGAACCCGGAGTGTTACCCTGGCTCCTTTGACTATTAGTCCAGCGACAATACCATTCTATTAGCTTTCCTAATTACTTGCTATGTTTGCATGCTAACCATTACATCTCAGAGCCCGGCAATCTTTCACCATTTAGATAATATGCTTTTTCATTCTTCCTGCCAAAATGGACAATTTCACATTTGCCCACATTATATTCCATTTACCAGATCTTTATCCATTCACTTAATCTATCGATATCCCTTTTCATGTCCTTATGTCAACTCCACAAATTACTTTTCCAACTATCTTTCTGTCGTCAGCATATTTAGCATCCATTCCTTGGGCCATTCATCCAACTGATTTATACTCATTGTAAAAAGCCGAGGCCCCAGCACTGATCCCTGTGACATACCACTGGTCCTGCCAACAAGAAAGTGAGCCATTTTTCTTAATCTCTGCTTCCTGTTAACTAGCCAATCTTCTATCCATTCCAATCTGTTACCCCCTCCACTATGAACTTTTACTTTCCGCAAAAAACACTTGATGTGTCACTTTATCAAATGCCTTCTGGAAGCCTAAATACAGCACATCCACCAGTTCTCCATTATCCATAATATATGCTAGTTCAAAGAACTCTAACAAATTGGTCAAAGACGATTTTCCTTTAACAGAACCATGTTGACTCTGCCTGATTACCTTGAACTTTTTAATGTGTCCTGCCATAACGTCACTAAAAATAGCATCGAACCTTTTGTTTCCTGTCTCATTCACCTTTTGAGCCAACGTATTACATTTGTTGTTTTCCAATCTCATGGAATCTTGCCCAAATATAGAGAATTTGGAAAATTAAAACGAATACATCAAATATCTCACTCGTCACTTCTTTTAAGATGCTACAATAAAGCCCATCAGGACCCGAGGGTTTGTGAACCCGCACCTCCAACAATTTATTCGGTATCACTTCCCTGGAGATTGTAATTTTCTTGAGTTTCCCTCGCTTCAATTTCCTGAGTTACAGATAAATCTGGGATGTTACTTGTCTCCTCTGAACTGCGCAGGCACCTGGCTGGAAGGTAAAACTGTGACGTCATGCAGCAGCACTTTGGGTCTTTGTTTTGAAGAAATGGAATTCGGCTGTTCTCATTAGGAATGCTGGAGACAGACTGATCAACAATGTCATCATCAAATGGCACAGCGCAGTAAGAGAGCCTCCCACTCATCCTTTCTATGCCTAAGCTTTTTACAAAGAGCCTCCTCATTCATCCGATTTTCCTTCCTTCTCTGCATTACCCCGATTTCTCCCTCTCAACTTATTCTCCAATTTCACTTGGAAAATACTGATTTAATAAAAATATTGAAAGATGAGAAGGAGCTTCTACGGTGCCCAGTCTGCTAAATTCTGCAGCGTTACCAAAGTTTCCTTAACTCAATGACACCAAGAATTGCACTTATGATTATTACATTGCTTTTGAACAAAAAAAGTACTTAAACTGTTGATTTGGATTTAACGAAATTTATTCTGATCAAGCATCTCCTCATTTTCTCAGTCGATATATACAATCTTATTCCTCTTGCTGTACAACCTGTTGCAGAGGCTGTTATAGAAAAGAGGGAAAGGTTTGCTACAGCTATACAAAGCCCTGGTTAGGTCACAACTGGAGGACTGTGTATAGTTCTGGGAACGGCACCTTATAAAGAATCAATATTTGCATTGAAAGTTTCAGAGGAGCCGCATTGATTAAGTTGGTGGGTTTTGGAAATAGGAAGCTGTAAATCTGCAACTATTACATTGAGGAGACCAAATGCAGACTGGGTGACCACTTTGCAGAACACCTTCAATCTGTCCACAAGCATGACCCAGGCCTTCCTGTCGGTTACCATTTCGACACCCCATCCTGCTCTCATGCCCACATGTCTGTCCTTGGCCTGCTGCAATGTTCCAGTGAAGCTCAACACAAACTGGAGGAACAGCACCTCATCTTCCGATTAGGCACTTTGCAGCCTTCTGGACTTAACATTGAGTTGAACAACTTCAGACCATGAACTCTCTCCTCCATTTTCACCCTTTTTAAAATCCCTTTATAAAAATGTATTTTATTTACTTATTTTTTATTCATTTACTCGTTATTTCATCCCCCTTATTATCCCCTTTTTAATCCTTTTTTCCCAACTACCTCCCTCTCCTCCCACCCCACCCCAACTCCAAAAGTGCCATCTGTTACTTGTTCCATGTTGTTCTTTCACAGAGTGCTGACTCTTGTTCTGCTATTCACACATTCTGCTTTCGTACTTTTATGCAACTACCAGCACCTTCTTCAGCCCTCACCACTGCCATTAACACTCCCTTTTTCTTGTGTCCATGATACGTTTGTCAGTCTCTCCTTAGCTCCCACCTCTCGCTGACCTTCTACCCAGCTTCACCTGCTCTACCCTCCCCGCCCCTCCCCACTCTGCGCTGCTTGAACAGTATAAACCCCATCACTTTTTCCTTCTCTTCAGCTCTGAAGTGGGGTCACATGGAATCGAAAAGTTAACACTATTTCCCTCTCCGCAGATGCTGTCAGACCAGCTGAGCTTTCCCAGCATTTTCTGTTTTTATAACATATAAGAGGTGCTTGGATAACAAGACGGCAGACGGAGAAAAATGTAGCAAAGACTGAAGTAACTCACTTGGTCGTAAAAGTAATTTTTAAAAAGCAACAAAGCAGAACCTGTTTCAAAACGTGAGAAAGTTGTGCGTTGATGTGCAAAGAGACTTGGCTGTGCTTGTACCAGGAAGACAGGAAGTTGTATCAGTTCCTGCAGCAAAATAGATTAGCGTGTTCTTCCAACTGAAAAACCATTCAGTGACGAAACTTCCGATGTTTTTTTCCCCCCATCAACACTCATTGTCATACGGATTCGGGTTGTCAATGGCGGCAGGAAAGTTTTCCACAAATGTTGCCAGTTCTAATGTGAGTTTCCAACCAGAGAATCTTACGTATGTAAAGGAAATGTGATAACTACTAGGCTACGACAGCAACATGCAGCTCCTTGCAGAATATCAAACTGTGCTGTCTTATTGCACTGCAAGACCTTGTTTTGTGGAAGTGCAATTCGGCGGAAAACCTTAGCCATGCGGCAGAGAAATTGATCTAACATTAGAATCATCAGGTGACAGAGCACATCAGCAGCTCATTCAACACCTCACACATGTGCGAACAATCTTACAGCAAATCCGCCCCCATCTTTCCCTCTAATTTCCGAGCGATGCATTTTTCAGATCATTCAAAACCTGGTGAAGTATAAATGTCACTTTGTTTTGAGATGATGCATCCAGTTACTATTTAACAACAAACGGGAATGATGCAACCTTTCCCTACATTTAATATTGTTAATGCTTCAAGCGGGGAAACTTTCAGTGTTTGAGAGACCATGATTCCTACTACCCTACACAAACCCTGCAATGTAGCGGGGAAACTTTCCGTGTGTGATAAACCGTGATCACTATTACCCTACACAAACCCTGCAATGTAGCGGGGAAACTTTCCGTGTGTGAGAGACCGTGATCCCTATTACCCTACACAGACCCTGCAATGTAAAGGGCCCATTTTAACACACAGAAGACAGAGAGTTGGGATTTTTCAGGTTGGAAAGACGTAACAAGTGGAGTGCCACAAGGATCAATCCTAGGGCCTCAATTATTTCCTATCTATATTAATAACTTGGAGGAGGGGCAGAGTGTAATGTATCCAAATTTTCTGACGATACAAAAATAGGTGGGAGTGCATTTTGTGATGAGGACATAAGGAACCTGCACGGGGATATAGATAGGTTAAGTGAGTGGGCAAAAAACTTGGCAGATGGAGTTTAATGTAGGAAAGTGTGAGGTCATGCGCTTTGGACGGAAGAATCAAAAGGCAGACTATTATTTAAATGGAGAGAGACTCCAAAAAAATGCAGCACAGAGGGATCTGGGTGTTCTTGTGCATTAAACACAATAGGTTAGTATGCAGGTGCAGCAAGTCATTAAGAAGGTAAATGGAATTTTGGCCTGTATTGCTAGTGGATGGAGTTTAAAAATAGGGAAGTCTTGTTACAACTGTGCAGGGTGTTGGTGAGGCCGCATCTGGAGTACTGTGTGCAATTTTGGCCCCGGTATTTAAGAAAGGATATACTGGCATTGGAGGCAGTTTAAAATAGATTCAGCAGGCTCATTTTTGGGATGAAGAACAGCGAAACAGGTTAAGCCTTTATTCATTAGAGTTTAGAAGAATGAGGGGTGATCTTATTGAAACCTACAAGATTCTTAAGAGGCTTGACAGGTTCATGTAGAGAAGGCGTTTCCACTCGATCTAGGGAACATAGTTACAGAATAAGGGGGCACTCATTTAAAACTGAGATGCGAAGGAATTTCTTCTCTCATAGGGTAGTAAATGTCTGGAATTCTCTCCCCCAAAAGAGTTGTAGAGGCTAGATCACTGAAAGTATTAAAAGGGGAGGTAGATAGATTTTTGAAATATCGGGGAGTTGGGGGCTATGAGGAACTGGCAGGAAAGAGGAGTTGAGGCCTGGGGCAGATCATCCATCATCTTATTGAATGGCGGGGCAGGCTTGAGGGGCCGAATGGTCAACTCCTGCTCCTTTATCTCATGTTCTTATGTTCGTTTGAAACGTGTCTCTGGTGAAAGGGATCGGAAATAAAAACAAAAGTCACAGGTAACATAGATAAGCCAGGTTGTAAAAATTCGGTGTAGCTTCCCTGCAGGTCTAGTGGTCAGGATTCGGCGCTTTCACTGCTTCAGCCCGCGTTCGATTCCCAAACAGGGAATGATAATTTGTTGACCTCGTGCAAACGATGGAAATGGGTTTGAATAATTTTCTGAAAGAAATGCAGAACTCCTTTGCCGGAATCAGTGGCGTGGGAGCTCGGGTTTTGCATCAGAGTTGGAAATGTCATCAGGTCACAACCGGAAAGGAACAAACACAGAGGTGAAGATAATGAATGAGAGAAGGGATGTGATCGGCTGCAAAGCGCTGACAATAGAGAGGATGGTGCAAGGGAAAATATAGCGGTAATAGGGAAGATTTTACTGTTTACATCGACACAAATATCTCCCAAATCTCGTGTTAAATGAGCAGAAAACTCCTCGCCGAATCTTCTACTTCTTAGCTGCACCTCTTTCCAAACATTGCAAGCTCCTCCTGCATCTTCCATCCTGATATTTTTCACTGTAACATTTTGATATGAAGCTGCACAACTAACGTGAATAAAGTTTGTGATGGTAAAAACGTGTTCACCACCTCGGGGAACTGAGTCACATTGACACACACGGAGGAACACACACAGACATATACACCGAGAGTGACAGAGGGCAAGGGTTTGTCTCTAAGGAGAGACAAACACCCAGAAAGCAAGCATGTCACCAACCTGGCTCCGTTTTTGTTCCTCTATGACTACAAGTTTCGTGAATGTTTTCGTGAATGAACGGAAATAGGAAAACCTCCTTGGATGCTTTGGTACTTGGATGGATTTGATTGAATCTAAACGAGAATTAACTCTGTAGACACAGAGTTAAAACCAGGAATAATGAGCAGCGGGAAACCCCAATGGATTTGGACTCCATCGCCTTAACCACTCGGCCACGGCAACTGACCCTATGAACAGGTTAATGTTGTTGGTATATAAGATGACTACAGCAGAGAGGCGGGATTTCGGCCCATCTTCTCCGTGCTGGCTGTCTGGAAGAACAACTCAACTACTTCCACTGCCGTGCATTCTCACAAAAGCAATTAATATTTGAATTGCCTCTCCTCCTTCTCCCAGTTAAAATTAAACCCAATACACGCTCGCATTCACTTTGAGCTGGCACTTTGTCGTCAAAGGAGAGCATTCAAAATGACCAACAGGTGAACCACCTATAGCTTTGGCAGCGGATCCACAAATAATGGAACCTGAATCCAGCGACTGAGGCCATTCGGCCAGGCTACCTCTCACAACCTGCTGTTTCCCGTCGCCTTGATGGTGTTTCCACTGAAACAGAACATTAAAAACATCGAAAAAGGAACAGTAATTAACCATAAGCCCCCTCGAGCCACTTAATAAGATCATGTCAGATCCCCAAGCTCAGCACCAATTTCGCATCCAATCCCGATAGCCCTTCATTCACTTAAAGACCAAACGTTTATCAATCTCAGCCTTCAATATACTCATCGACTGAGGATCCACAGAGCTTCAGGCTACAGAATTCCAAAGATTCACTCTTTGAGTGAAGAAATGTCTCCTCACCTCAGTCCTAAATGGGTAACACATTATCCAGAGAATGTGAGCCCAGTCCTAGACGCTCCAGCCAGGGGAAAACAGCCTCTCAGCATGTTCACTGTCACTCAGGAATCAACCCAGTGAACCTTGGTTGCACACAGACAGCGAGTGAATGGAGGGAACAAAGAGCACAAGAGTGAACAGAGATAGAGACACAGGCAGAGAGATTGAGAGAGTGAAAGAGAGCGAGGCAGATATACAGGGACAAAAAGCGGCAGACAGAGGGAGAGAGAGTGGTAGACACTGAAAGGAACAGATACACTTCACCATTCCTCGTGATCCTTAACTTAGATTGACAGACAGAAAGAGAGAAATAAAGACTTACATTTAAACAGAGCCTTTCACCAACCCAGGACAACGGGAGGCCCTTTAGAGCCAATTAAATCTTTTCGAAATGTAGTCACTGTTGTAATCTAAAAGCAGAGAGAGTTTGATAAAAATGCTGATTCAGTAGATGAGAAAATTCGATATTAAGAAATCCATCTCAATGCAGAATCTTTCTTTCAATCTCCCTAAACATTTCATGGTTTGTTTGATGCAGATTCAGCAGATGTAAATCTGCAGCTGAGTGAATAAATTTCAACTCGAATCTCTGATGAAACAGGGACAAAGCATCCCATTTCTATCAGGTCATCTCTCAGCCTTCTCTTTTCTAGAGAAAAGAGCTTCAGGCTGTTCAGCCTTTCCTGGTGATTATAACCTATCCGTTCCTGGAACATTTGTGAATCAACTTTGATTTTCCTGTTCCTTCCGACACCCGACAGCAGTAGAAAAAGTTGCTAAAGTCCGAGTGATTTCAGTTTGGGCTACTTGTATTTAAAATTCATTCTCTCGATGTGTCCATTGCCTTAGCCACTCAACCACAAGGGCTCGGTGTCTGTCTGTTTAAATGTTGCTTAGTGACAATTTCGATCATCCTCCACTTTGTACCAAACCGACCCTTAGCAGCTGAAAAGTCTCCATTCAAAAGAAAAAAAACTCCTCTTGTATATTTTAAAGCTGCTCTTTTTATTCTCTGTACCATCTTAATATGAAGCCACACAACTAACGTGAATAATGTTTGGATGGTGAAATGGGGAACTGAACCGCATTGACACACACACAGGAATATACACCGAGATTGACAGAGGGCAAGGGCTTGTCTCTAAGGAAAGGTAAACATCCAGAAAGCAAGCATGACACCAACCTGGCTCTGTTTTTGTTCCATTTCTAGCTGTAACTTTTGTGAACGCTTGCAGACGAATGGAAATTAGAGAACGCTGGGGGTTTTGGATGTTTTTTGTGCAACTTAATCGACATTTAATTGTGCAGGCACACTCTAAAATTCAGGAATGATAAGAAGAGTAGTTGTCATGATTCCAGCCCACCTCTGGTGACCCCAATAGATTCAAAACCCGTCGCCTTAACAACTTAGTCACGAATCCAATCCCCAGATTTGCGTGAATGCAGTTTGTATAAAATCATAGACGGCTACAGGAGATGATCATTCAGCATATTGTTAACATGTCGACTCTCTGGGAGAGCAACGCACCGACTGCAATTCCACACCCCGCCTTTTTCCTACAGCAACACATATTGATATCGTCTCTCCTCGTTCCTCCTATCAAAGTAAAACACCGCACACCGCACTGGATTGAATATGAGTTTGTCTCTGTTGGTTCAAATGGGGCAGCTGCAGATCCTAAAAGGAAGATAACTTGGACGTTTGGCGACTATGGGATTCGAAACTACATTTCCGTAGAGGCTAGAGCTTTAAACCAGCGACTTAGGCTGCTCAGCCGCGATATCACGTAAAAAGGGGTCATTCATAATTTCCTTCACTGGTATTGTCAACGAAAAGAACAGAAGCAAAGGAGCAGGGGAAGGTCACTGGGAAACTCGAACCAGCTCCGTCAGTTAATCAGACCATCCTGCACTTTGTAACATGCAGAAATCATCTCCACTGCTAACTTCTTTTTTCAATGTTTCATTATGTCGAGGTTTCAAATGATGTTTCTTTTTTCCTGTGTGACTCTGCTGTTTACTCAATGAAATGTTGGTAATAGGTAATGAGATTGTATATATCGATTCACAAAAATGAGGAGATGATTGGTCAGGGTAAATATTTTTTGATAATTCGATTTGACATCAACTATTTCAAAAAATTTGAAAACTATAAAATGTTTCAGCATCCATCTCTTCATGTCATTGGGTCAGGGAAACTTTGTTAATTTTCACACACTGTGCCTGGACAAGGCAGAAGGCCCTGCACCTCTTTCAATAATGTTTTTCTTAACTCAGAGTTTTCAAAGGGAATTGGACAATGACTAGAAAGGGAGAAAAAGAACAGGGTTATGGAAAGCCACAAAGAAATTGAGATTAACTAGAAATTTCTTTGTACAAAACTGACAGAGACATGATTGTCCGAAAGACCTCTTACTGCGCTGTGCCATTTGATGGTGACATTGTTGATCAGTCTGTCTCCGGCATTCCTAATGAGAACAGCCAAATTCCATTTCTTCAAAACAAAGACCCAAAGTGCTGCTGCATGACGTCACCGCTTAACATTTTAGTAAAGCCCATTGGGTCTTTGCGCTGTTTCCTGTTTCTGTGGTGCAGTGATTATCATGATTGCCTAACACGTGAAACGTTCTCTGGTTCAAAACTAGGCAGAGCCATTATCAAAATCTGTGGGTTCACGTTGCAGCCACGTGACCTGGTCAGTGTTTATCCCTCAGCCAACCGCACATGGTCTGCTCATTGTGACGTGTCTGGTTTTCACTGTTTCCTGAGTGGTGATTGGCTGCCGTGTTCCCTGCATGACAACAATGACTGCACTTCGATAAAAGCAAAACTGCGGAAACCTGGAAAGTAAAACAGAAAATACAGGAAAAACTCAGCAAGTCTGACAGCATCTGTGGAGAGAGAAACCTGCTGAGTTTTTCCAACATTTTCTGTTCTTATTTCAAAAAAGTACTCAGTTGGCTGGAAAGTGGTTTGAAACATCCACTGGTCCGGAAAATCGCTATATAAATGCAAGTCTGTGTTTCTTTAATTATCTTAAATCCCAGTCCTCTGGTTACTGACCCCCGTCAGTGGAAACCGCCCGTCCCCACTGCCCTCACTCCCATCATTTTGAAAAGCTCCGTGAAATGTCCGTTTAACCTTCTTTATTTTAAATAGAACATTCCCGGTCTCTGTAACCCCTCCACCAAACTGATTTTCCTCATCCCTGAACATGATGAAAGGCAGAGGACTGAAACGAGATTTTGGAAAATATTGTCAGTTGGCAGGTGGGAAAATGGAGAAGGAACCAAAACAGAAAACCCAGTCTCCAGCTTTGTGTATCTTCAGAAAGACTTTGGGAACCGGAATCCGAGGAGAATGAAGGGTGAACTGTTTGACTGACCAGAGACAGTCAAGGCACCTTTCCCTTCTTTAAGACGCTGGAACATTGACTCTGATGTTATCAATAAAGTTAACTGATCTGAGGCATTGAAAGGATTCTCGTTACTGCACATCAGGAATTCAAACCAAACATCGGCTTCAGGACAATCAGAATACTTGGTAACAGACAAGACAGCAAAAGGCTCGAAGGGAGACGGCACCGGTTGTAGGAGAGCTGGTTCCCGGTGACATGGATGTGTCTGCAGTAGGTGGGGTCAGACTGTTTCCATGTGTCCACAATGAATGTCCAAACCTTTATTTTGGAAGAGTAAAACTGATAGAGAACAATTGTCATTCCGTTCGCCGCAATCTGAAGCATTAACTCGCTGACACCCAGCTGAAGTTTTTTTCGGTCTCTGTGGCGCAATCGGTTAGCGTGTTCGGCTGTTAACTGAAAGCTTGGTGATTCAAGGCCACCCAGGGACGAAGCTGTCACTGTTTTCTCCCCATCAGCCTTCATTGTCACACAGTTCCTGGTTGCCATTGGGTCGTTGAACTGAATGTCAAGTCTCCTGATATGTTACCGGCTCCACTGTTATCCAGTGAGCTCCCAGGCAAGCGGCTTTTTTTCGAATATTCATTTCAAATGTAATGGGAAAACAATTAGGCCTACCAAGTACCGATATCCAACACACTGGACAACTATGAAGTTATTGGATTCAAACAACTCCATCAATTCTTCCTTCTTCCTCATTTCGACAGTGAGTGAGACAGGGAAAAGCAGAAAAGCAGCAATATTCCGGCCCCGCACTCTCCAATCACCCGCTGCCAGCAGAAAGCAGCGACTGCAGCTTCAATCAGCGGGTTACTGCCCATCCCTGGGACACAAGATACTCCAACCCGGGCCAAACCTCCCAATACACCGAGCACAGGCTCAGGAAAACGCAGGTAGATTATATCCCGGTCACTAAACCTCCGACAGCTTTTACAGAAAACCCGAGTGAGTGAGTCACAAATAAAAGTCACACCAACTTTCTAATCTCTTCCCTGTAAAATTCCTTTACTTTATTGAAAAGCTGACTGTTGTGAATCTGAAAATGAGCACCATGGGATTTGTGTTACCGAGTGACTTGTTTTCCATTGTTTGTCCATCAGGTTTGCAATTCAATTTGTGTTGGATATTGAAGCGAATCTAATTTCAAAATGAGGACACAAAGCAGGTAAGTGTTAAATGCAGAAGAAAATCCTGAGGAAAATCGGTCACAGTATTTGGAAGGAGGTGCAGCTAAGAAGTGGAAGATGTGAATGATGTTATTGATGATTGAGAGGAATGAATTGCAAACTTGGGGCATTCGTGGGCCGATTACGTTTCACACTTTAAAATTCCGATCAAGCTGAGGTATTAGTTGGAAAGCAAGAAAACCATCCATGTATGTTGGGATATGCAGTAGTTGTGCACATTCCCGGCTAGCTCAGCCGGTAGAACATGTGATTCAGGTTCGTGCGTTCCAACCCCAAGCTAGTTGCTATTTCAAATTCTGACTCATTGTCGTACAGACTGGAAACATTGAACCTGTTTCTCCCTCCAGCTGCTGTCGTTTTTCCAGCATTTTCTGTTTTTGTTTCAGGTTTCCATCATTCGCAGTAATTTGTTTTTATCTTTTTACTTTTACATTTTCCTGCTTCAAAAAACACCAACTAATCACTGCGGCTCCTGTGAAACTTACAAGGCAGAAATTCATCTCTGAAAACAACTGACACACATCAAATTCAAAGTACTTTCATGTTGCATCTCTTTCTGCTTCTGTCCCTGCCTCGCCTCCAGCTCCCTCTATCTGTCCAGCTCCCAGGTCAATTAGCTGCTTGATGCAGACACAGTCAGTTCGTGGGAATGGGTAAAACTCGTGAGTAAAGAGACACCTGGATCTCATCTTCCTGGTTCTCCCAGATACAGGAATGTGCACAGTCCCGATTACCCACAGTCACTCTCCTCCCAGTTGTTCAGCTTTTTAATTGATTTTCACAGTGGGTTTCAATGTGAAGAAAGCAGAGCTGTGATAAGCTGATATTGTTCAGCAGATGTACTGCAAGAAGGTACATAACAGGCTGATGATAACAGTGCTCTTTGGACGCAGTGAGCTCTAGTGAAGGATTGGCACCATTAATGTATCGTTCAATTAGTCTCTCGACAAATCTCGTGCTGGAAATGACAAGAAAACTCACTGAATTTGCTCCGTGTTTTGGTTTCAAAAGAGCCGAATACAAGGTAAGAAAGTACATCTCACTCGAGTGGGTGACAAAATGGCAGAATGACTCGTGCTATTGGCAAAAATAAAATTATAGAAAGTCACAGCACAGAAAGTGGCCATTCGGCCGGGCGTGCTGCTTTCAAAGAGCAGTAGTGATTGGTTGATACATCAGGAATGATATTTGTGCCAGTGCAAACTGTAGGCAGCAAAATTTGCACGTTTCCCATCCATATTTTGCCTCACACCAACATTCCTATGATCAGTTTAATACCCTCACTCCACTTGAACCAAGTGAGATGATTTCCAGCTCTGAGGCGAAACTTAAACTCTCACTCATCTGATTCTGGTGGAGCTTTTAAACTTTCCCAATTAATGAATAATCAACACTCGTTCGAACAAACTCAATAAATCGACAACCCCTGACTGGGAATCGAACCCGAGCCGCGGCGGTTTGAGCGCTGAATCCTAACCACTAGATAACCAGGGAAGGTGCACCAGCATTTTTCGATTCGGCTTATCTACGCTGCTTTTAGCTATCGTGTTTCAGTTCAGATCTCTTTCACCACAAAACTGCCTGTTTAGGTTCAACACAAAGGACTTCTTCAGCCAAGGAAAATAACGGTTGCTGTGAGCTGGAACATGAAATTGACAGTAAAGTGAAATCGTCCCACAAGCTGCTCATGTGCAACTTTAAATTTCTAAAACCCTCCACCCTTTTCGCTGTTGGTCAAATGAAAGCGCCGATTCCCAGTCACTGGACATCAGAGTAACTACCAATAAAGCTGGACAGGTGGATTATGGAGGCTACTTTTGACTTTTTTTTCATTCCCGATCTCTTTCACCAGAGACAACTTTCTCTGACCAAATGGCCTGTGTCAGATGAACACAAGTGACATCTTCACCAATGAGAAGAACCATTGCTGTTAGCTGGAACATGAAATAGATACTTTCCTCCTTTAAGACAGTTCTTAAAGCCTCCCACTTTGACCTAGATTTTAGTCATCTGACCGAATATGAGGCTCGGTGTCACACTTTGTTATATAATGCTCCTGGGGAACGCCTTGTGAAGGTTTCATTAGGTTAAATGCGCTTTATAATTTAAGTTGTTGTTGTTTTTGGATATATATAGAAAGGGTCACTCTCCAGTTTTATCTTTCACGCTGATGATTGTCTCTGCTACATTTTAACATGAATTCGCACAACTAATGTGAGTCAAGTTTGCAACGTTAAAATCGTTTTCACCACCTCAGGGAACTGAACCACATTGACAATCACAGACACAGAGATATACACCGAGAGTGACAGAGGCCTAAGGAGAAACACTCCCAGAAAGCAAGGATGTCACCAACTTGGCTCAATGTTTGTTCCATTTCCGAAAGCAAATTTCCTGAATGCTGACAAATGAATGGGAATCAGAAAATACAGGAGTATTTGGATGGGTTTCCTTCTATTTAACTGATAATTAAACTGGTTAAATTCAAAAATGGTGAAAACTTTAGTCAGCAGGATTCCAACCCTTGTGTTCATATTTACAACAAACGTTAATTATCTAAATTTCGCTCACACTAAAATAAACAAGCCTGGATAATGTTCTTGCCAGGTTTCAATCCGCAGCTCCATCATACGTGAAGCGAATATGAACCCCACTCGCCTCTATAAACCCTACGCTGTGAAGGTCCCAATGGAGCTGTCTGGAATGTTAAACGGTGACGTCATGCAGCACCACTTTGGGTCTTTGTTTTGAAGAAATGGAATTCGGCTGCTCACATTAGGAATGCTGGAGACAGACTGATCAACAATGTCATCATCAAATGGCACAGCTCAGTAAGAGGACCTTCCACACATCTTGTCTATATCAGTTTTGTACAAAGAGCTTTATAATTAATGACAGTTTCCTTCTCTTTCTCCTTAACCCTATTTTTATTTCACTTTCAAGCCATTGTCCAATTCCCATTTGGAAACTCGGTGTTAAGGAAACCAATATTGGAAGCTTCAGCTGGTTCCTCACCTGAGCAAATACGTCAGACTTGCTCCAGACACTGACGTTTGCAGCGCTTTAATTTGGTTAGGAGAACAAGGCAATATAATTTGCAGGCTAACCTGAATGTTTTTTAAAAATCATTCATGGGATGTGGGCTACGCTGTCTGGGCCAGCATTTAATGCCCATCCCTATTTGCCCTTGGGAAGATTGTCTGCCTTCTTGAACAGCTGCAGTCCATGTGGTGTAGGTACACCCACAGTGCTGTTAGGAAGGCCAGAACAAATTAAATGTAAAATAAAACTTATCTTACTCCACCCTACAATGCATCTTATCCTCATTTTGGAACAGTAGCCCAACTGAACAAAAGTTTACTTGTTCCACTTAACAGAGCAGCATTCTCTTGTCCTTCCATGATAAGATTGTCATTTTAGTTCTGATTATGGGGCAACCTTTGTGTAGTGAACTAGCATCCACTAGGAACTGGGTTGTGAACTAGCATCCACTAGGAACTGGGTTGTGAACTAGCATCCACTAGGAACTGGGTTGTGAACTAGCATCCACTAGGATCTGGGTTGTGAACTAGCATCCACGAGGAACTGGGCTGTGAACTAGCATCCACTAGGAACTGGGCTGTGAACTAGCATCCACTAGGAACTGGGTTGTGAACTAGCATCCACTAGGAACTGGGCTCTGAACTAGCATCCACTAGGAACTGGGTTGTGAACTAGCATCCACTAGGAACTGGGTTGTGAACTAGCATCCACTAGGAACTGAGTTGTGAACTAGCATCCACTAGGAACTGGGCTGTGAACTAGCATCCACTAGGAACTGGGTTGTGAACTAGCATCCACTAGGAACTGGGTTGTGAACTAGCATCCACTAGGAACTGGGTTGTGAACTAGCATCCACTAGGAACTGGGTTGTGAACTAGCATCCACTAGGAACTGGGCTGTGAACTAGCATCCACTAGGAACTGGGCTGTGAACTAGCATCCACTAGGAACTGGGTTGTGACCTAGCATCCACTAGGAACTGGGTTGTGAACTAGCATCCACTAGGAACTGGGTTGTGAACTAGCATCCACTAGGAACTGGGTTGTGAACTAGCATCCACTAGGAACTGGGCTGAGACGGTCCAAATACATTTCACGCAGGATCTTGAACCAGTGACAGTGAAGGAACGCCGATAAATTTCCAAGTCAAGATGGTGAGTGACTTGAAAGGGAACTTCCAGGTGTTGGTGTTCCCATCTATCTTCTGCCTTTGTCCTTCTAGCTGGCAATGGTCGTGGGTTTAGATGCTGCTGACTAAGGAGCCTTGGTGAATTACTGCAGTGCATCTTGTAGATGGTACACACTGCTGCCACTGCGCGTCGATGGTGAAGAGAGTGAATGTGGATGTGGTGCTAGTCCAGCAGACTGCTTTGCCCTGGATGGTGTCCATTTTCTTCAGTGTTGTGGGAGCTGCACTCCTCCAGGCAAGTCGGGAGTATTACATCAGACTCCAAACTTGTGCCTTGTAGATGGTGGACAGGCTTCGGGGAGTCAGGAGGTGAGTTACTCATTGCACGACTCCTAGCCTCTGACCTGCTCTTGTAGCCACAGTGTTTGCACGGCTAGTCCAGTTCAGTTCCTGGTCAATGTTAACCCCCAGGGCACTGATAGTGAGGGATTTGTGATGGTAACGCCATTGAACATCAAGGGGCAATGGTTGATCCTCTCTTGTTGGAGATGGCCATTACCTGACACTTGTGTGCTGTGAATGTTTCTTGCTAATTGTCAGCCCAAGCCTGGATATTATCCAAGCCTTGCTGCATTTGGACATGAACTGCTTCAGTATCTGAAGAGTCGGGTATAAGACCATAAGGCCATAAGACATAGGAGCAGAAATTAGGCCATTGGGCCCATCGAGTCTGTTCCGCCATTCAATCATGGCTGATAGGTTTCTCAACCCCATTCTCCCGCCTTTTCCCCGTAACCTTTGATCCCCTTACCAATCAAGAACCTATCTATCTCTGTCTTAAATACACTCAATGACCTGGCCTCCACAGCCTTCTGTGGCAATGATTTCCATCGTTTAACCACTCTTTGGCTAAAGAAGTTTCTCCTCATCTCTACTATAAAAGGTCTTCCCTTTACTCTGAGGCTGTGCCCTCGGGTCCTAGTCTCTCCTACTAATGGAAACATCTGCCCCACGTACGGGTATGGTGCTGAACATTGTGCAAATCATCAGTGAATATCCCCACTTCTGATCTTATGATGGAAGGAAGGTCACTGGTCAAACAGTTGAAGATGGTTGGGTCGAGGATACTACCCTGAGGAAGTCCTGCAGTGATGTACTGGAGCTAAGATGGCTGACATCCAACAACCACCATCATCTCGCTTTGTGCTCGGTCTGACTCCAACAAGCCGGGAGTATCCCTCTGATTCCCATTGACTCCAGTTTTGCTAGGTCTCCTTGATGCCACACTCGATCAAATGCTGCCTTGATGTCAAGGACAGTCACTTACACCGCACTTCGGGAGTTCAGCTCTTTTGCCTATGTCTGAACCAAGGCTGTAATAAGTTCAGGAGCTGAGTGGCCCTTGTGGAACCCAAACTGGGCATCAGTGAGCAAGTTGTTGCTCAGTCAGTGCCGCCTGTAGCACTGTTGATGACCCCTTCCATTACTTTACTGATGATGGAGAGGAGACTGATGGGGCGGTAATTGGCCGGGTTGGATCATTCTCACTCTTTCATTCACAGTTTGGTTGGGAGAACGAGGAGATACAGTATAAATTGCAGGGTTCTGGGGAAAAAGTTAGGTAATGGCAATGACAGGACCGGCAGAAAGACCGTTTTCTCTGCTGTAACTTTTATAATTTCATACAAATAATAGTGATGCAGGTGTAACAGCTGTAGTCGTGGCCGAGTGGTTAAGGCGATGGATTAGAAATCCATTGGGGTTACCCCGCGCAGGTTCGAATCCTGCCGACTACGTTTCTCATTACTTCTGGTTTTAACCGGGCACAGACAGAATTAATTATCGTTTGAATCGAGGAAAAGCGCTCCAAACATATCCATGATCTCTCATTTCCATTCATTTGTCAGCCTTCTGCAAATCTCCAGTGGGAAATGGAAAAAACAAACTGAGCCAATTTGGTGACATGATTTCATTCTGGCATTTGTCCCTCCTTCGGCCTCTGTCACTCTCGGTGTTTTTCTCTGTGTGGGTCAATGTGGTTCAGTTCCCAGAACACAAACTGTATTCACATTAGTTGTGCAACTTCACATTTCAATATTACAGCGAAAGATATCAGGATGAAAGAGGGAAGAGGAGTTTATCTCTTTCTATCCATGGGCTACAACAACAACTTATATTTTTAAAGCTCTTTTTACCTAATGAAACGTCACAAGGCGTTTCCCAGGAGCATTATATAACCAAGTGTGACACCGAGCCTCATATTCGGTCAGGTGACTAAAAGTTGGGTCAAAGGGTGAGGCTTTAAGAACTGTTGTAAAGGAGGAAAGTATCGATTTCACGTTCCGGCTAAAAGCAACGGTCATTCTCATTGGCTGAAGACGTCACTTGTGTTCACCCGATAGAGGCCATTTGGCCAAAGAAACTTGCTTTTGGTGTAAGATATCTGGAATGGAAAAATGCCATAAGCAACCTATATGTGTCCAAATGCTGTGTTAGTGGTTAAAATGCCGCAAATTTACCAGCACAACTTGCGTTCGATTCCTGGTTAGGGAGTTGAAGCTTATTCCTCCTGGGCGAGCTGATCAAATAAATGTGATTGATTTGCTGGTTGAAAATAACACCGTTTACCTCTGCCAGAATTGTTGGAGTGAGAGTGGAATTTTCACATCAGAGCCGGAAAAGTCACAAGGGCAAAACTCGGGAATAAATCCTGATTCGGAATGAGGGGGTGAAAATAAAAGAGAAGGGCTGTGATAGGTTACAAAGCACTGACTATAGAGCTGGTGGTGCGAGGCAGTATATTATTCCTCTATTACCCATGTCATATGCAGGTCTAATTTCCTGATTTATGCCTTGCCCAACATTATCACTACAGTTTGGTGGCCTATAAACAACTCCCACCAATGTTTGCTGTTTCTTAGCTCCACCCAAACTGATTCTACATCTTGACCCTTCAATCTAAGACCCTCTCTCACCGATGTACTGATCTCGCTCCTTATTAACAGCGCGACCCCGCCTCGTTTTCCTTTTTGCCCAGTCTTCAGAAATGACTGACATCTTTGATTATTCAGATCAACCAATTACACTGTTGTTTGGAAGCAGTACACAGGGCCGAATGGCCTCTTTCCTTGTTGTAACTTTCTGTCATGTTATGTTTCCTAACACCACGGTTAAGATGAACTTTCTTGTCTTCCATGTGATGCTTTCAATTTAAGACAATAAGCAAATTCCGCGAGTTTCCTTATCAATTCTAGCACAGAATTTGGAACCGGATTCGTTGAATGACATTTAAATGGTTTCAATCGTCAGATGCAGCTCACCGAGCCCCAACAAGCACTGTGAGCATCAGCCTGTTATATACATACTTGCTGTACATCTTCTGAGCTATAAGCTGATCACAGCTCCACTTTCTGCTTATTGAAGGACATGGCAAAAATATTCACAATTTCAAATCTTAACAACGTGCATATTTGTGAATTTCTGTGTGTGTGTCAATGTGGTTCAGTCTCTCGTTTTTATTCATGTTAGTCCTGTAGCTTCATATTAAGATGGTACAGAGAGAAAAAAAAGCAGTTTTAAAAGATGCAACTGGATATTTCTTTGAGTGGAGACTGTTCAGTAACTGGACGTACGGATGTTACAAAGTGGATGATGATTGAAGTTTTCACATGATCTTATTCAGTAGCTGAAGATGCTCGAATGGCCAATTCCTGATGATAATTTTTTAATGTTCTAATTCAGTGTCAATGTTGGTGAAGACAATGTTTGTGTCTAATCTGAATGTGGTAGTGAGGCCGAGCGGGCTCAGCTGCTGGTTCAGGTTTCGATCTCGCTGCTGACTTGAGCTTCACTCTCACCGCTGCCAAACTTTCTGGTGGTTGGTTATTTGAGGCGCTTCCCAAAAATTCTCCGTGCGCTAAAGGAGCAGCTGAGCTGTGCTGTGTTGTATTTCAGTTGGAAGAATGAGGAGAGACAGTGTAAATCCCAGGGTGACTGGGAAAAGATGAGGCAATGGCACGGACTGGAAGACCTTCTTTCACTGGGACTCCCTGTATTCATTCTATTATTTTAAACAAACAACATGCAGCCTTTACACAGTTGTTCTGGCCGAGTGCTTAAGGCGTTTTTCTACATGGTTCCAATCCTGCCAACTCCCCTTCTTCTCATTCCTGATTGACATAAACTGTCTGCAGAATAAATTGGCTGTTAAATGGAAAAAAAAACCACCCAAACCCACGGTGTTTCTTACTTCTGTTCATCTACAAACATTCAATACATTTTGCCCCTGAAATGGAACAATAATTGTCCAAGTTGGTGACAACCTTGCTTTCTGTGTGTTTGTCTCTCCTTTGGCTTCCGTCACTCTCGGTGTAAGTGTCTGTGTGCGTTGCTCTGTGTGTGTTAATGTGGTTCAGTTCCCCGAGGGGCGAACACACATTCATCATCACAAACTTAACTCACATTAGTAGTGCAGCTTCATATTAAAATTTCAAAGAGAAAAATATCAGGATGAACGATGCAAGTGGAGTTTGCAATGTTTGGAAGGAGATGCAGCTAAGAAGTGGAAGATGTGAACGATGTTATTGATGATTGAGAGGAATGTATTGTAACCTTGGGGCTTTTGTCGCTCGATTACCTTCGACACTTTGAAATTCAGAACAAGCTGAGGCTCCAGGTGGAAAACAATATTGATCTCCCTGAATTTTTGCGTAGGAAGCAAGCACCGTGTGTGCCCGGCTAGCTCAGTCGGTAGAGCATGAGACTCTTAATCTCAGGGTCGTGGGTTCGAGCCCCACGGGCGCCGGCTCGTTTTTAAAGCTTTGCTGTTTTCATGGGTGATCCCCAGCTCCCCATTCCTCCGGCAGTGTCACCGCTCAAACTGAGTCTCTCTCCATCCCACTTTGTTAATGTCACAACCGCTGATGTCAGAACAAAAACTGCCATTGGCTTCACTGGAAGTCGAAGAGTTTCGTGTAGAGGGTTTGGTGCTTTCATCGCTCGCAGCCCAGGTTCAATTCCCAGTCAGGGAAAAACTTATTTCTTACCTCTGTGTGAACTGTCTCAATGCACAGGAATTCCTCGTGTAAACTCTTAAAACGTACCTGAAATTCACTGTAAGGGAGATTGAAGTGATTCACGTTGGTCGGAAGAATGAGGACAGGCAACATCACATAAAGTGTACAGCTTTAAAGGGTTTTCTCTGTTACTCAGCGAGTGGTTTGGATCTGGAATGCACGACATGAGAGTGCGAGGGAGGCAGATACAATCGAGGATTTCAAAAGAGAATTGGACAGAAAATGCAGGTCTCCGGGGAAAAGGAGGGGGAGTGGGACCAGGTGAGTTAGTTTCCAGAAGAGTGAGAGATCTCCCTTTTCAGATGGAGATGAGGAGATTTTTTCTCACGCCGAGGGCCGTTAGCCTGTGGAATTATTTTCCCCAGAAAGCAGTGGAGTCTGGGTCACTGAATTTATTCAAGGCAGAATTAGACAGGTTTTTGATCGAGAAGGGGTTATGGGGGTTTGGGGCAAACAAAAAGGTGGAGTTGAGACCACAACCTGATCAGCAATGAGCTTATTGAATGGTGGAGCAGACGCAAAGGGCCGAATGGCCTCCTCCTGATGCTAAATCCTATATTCCAATGACCCGGGCTGAATGGGCTCTATCTGTGGTGTAACATTAGCTGTCATTCTGTGATATTATGAGGGGCTCCAGGGGCAAAATGGTTCCATTCCTACTCCTATTTCTTATGGTCTAATTCAGCACTGATACCACTCAAGGCAATGGTTACGGTGCTTCGGTTTGCTCTGTAGGTGCGTGTCCGAGCGGCCCAAGGCCTCTAAATTTGTTTGTAGTGTTTCATGAAACGCGGGTTTTAGTGTCTTATGGACCGCGGGTTCAAATCCCACTGCGATCGAAATTTCAATTAGTTTGTCTTCTTCGAAAATCCATTGGGATGCGCTCGGGGCAGCTGACGCCTGCGGTGCTTTATTTTGGTAGGAAGAACGAGGAGAGGCGATAAAAATTGCAGGGTGACCGGAAGTGGGTGGGGCCAAGTGCCAGCTTTTCCCACTGTAACCATTCTGCAATTTTAGCTCAACAACGTTCATGCTTCTGTAGTAGTCGTGGCCGAGTGGTTAAGGCGATGGATTTAAAAACCTTCGGGTTTCCCCACGCAGGTTCGAATCCTGCCGACTGCGCTGTTTCCCTGTTTGTCCTTTTCTCTGTCTCGACAGCTAATTGCTGGTGAAATGAAATCAGAAGCTTCCAAATACTCCCGTGTTTTTTCCCGCTTCACTTGCGCGCTCTTTCATCTCCGTTCATCTGAAAGTATTCACCAAATCGCCAGAAATGGAAAAAAACTGTTGGTGCCATGGGTGTTTGTCTCTCTTTAGGCCTCTGTCATTCTCGGTGTATATATCTGTGTGTCTTCCTCTGAGTGTGTCAGTGTGCTTCAGTTCACCGAGGGGTGAACACATTTTTACCATCGCAAATTTTTTCACTTTTGTAATGTATCTTCGTGGTAAATGGTACAGGGAATAACAACAGATTTAAATGTTGCAAGTTATGATTGCCACTTCCTGTGTTTATTTTTGAGTGCAGACTGCTTGTTGACTCAGTGCCCGAATGTTACACAGCGGAGGATGATTGAAATTTTCACTGAGCAACATTTAAACAGACAGTGGATTGCCCTTGTGTCCTTTTCATGTAATCAGTATGTGGGAGAGCCAGGAAGAGAGATCCTGTTTTATCTTTACTCTGTCATCTGTGCACCCCTCCCTTCTGGAAGCTTTGGAACTTCCATTCCCTGTCCCTGATTTCCAGGGAAAGCTTGGGTTCATGAACTGACTGTGTCTGCATCAAGCAGCTAATTGGCCTGGGAGCTGGACGGGCAGAGGGAGCAGGAGGAGAGGCAGTGACAGAAGCAGAAACAGATGTGACATGACAGTGTTTGGAATTTGATGTGTCTCTGTTACTTTCACTGATGAATTTCTGCCGCGTGTTCCCTTGTCAGTTTCACAGGAGCCACAGTGATGAGGTTGGTGGGTTTTGAAAATTGAAATTTACACAGGAGCAGCTTGTGGGACTATTTCACCTCACTGTCGATTTCATGTTCCAGCTCCCAGAAACGGTTGTCCTCATTGGCTGAACAATTGCCATTGAACAAGCCCTTCCTGTTCCAAGTAAGCGCACCATTTTGTAGGACAAAGTTATCCCTCGTGAAGCGGGTCTGAAGTGAGGAAATGTCAAAATTGGAGTGGACGAGCCATTCTGCAAGGCTTGTGAACAGCGTTCGGAACGAGGAGGTGAAGGAAAAAACACACACGGGCTGTGAATGGTTGTTTGGTGGAGAACTGAGTAGAGGGATAGAGTGACGTGGGACTGTATGTACACAAATCTTCGAAGGTAGCAGGACAAGTTGATCTCTCTGCTTTCTTTAAAATAGCTCATGTGGTCCTTGGCTTCATTAATGGAGGCTTGGAGTTCAAAAGCAAACTGATGGTGCTGAATCTTTGTAAACCATTTACTGAACCTCAGCTGAAATATTATGTTCACACTTTGGGAAAGATGTCAAGTCTTTGGAGAGATTACGGACAGTATTCACATGAACTGTGTCAGGGATAAGCTATTTCAATCATGTGGAGAGGTGGCAGAATCTGGTATTATTCTCACAGGATGGAGGAAACAGAAATGGGAATTTGGTCCAACCAGTCCGCTCCGGGGTTTATGATCCACTTCAGCGTCCTCCAGTTTTCCTTCATTTAAATCTACAATTATAACTGTCTATTCCCTTCTCCCTTAAATTCTTGCGTAGTTTCCACTTAAATCTATCTGTACAATTCACTTCGACCACTCCCTGTGGCATCGGGTTCCACATTCCCACCACTCTCTGGGTAAAGAAGCTATTCCACTATTTCACCTCACTGTTCACTTCATGTTAATGACTAACACACTCGATGCTGTTATTGGCTGAACAAGTCTTCTGTGTTTGTACTAAACACGCTCCCACTCCTGGCCCTCCTCAGGGAATGTTGTTTTCTTGTTGCTATATGAACTGTCACAATGAACTGTTCCTGGAGTCTCTTTTCCCTGGGATCTACAAAACCCATCACTTCTCTTCCTCTCTCATTCTCACTCTTTCATTCCCAGTTTGGGAGGGAGAACGAGGAGGGACAGTATAATTTGCAGGGTTATGGGGAAAAGGTTGGGTTATGGCAGTGACAGGGCGGGAAGAAGACCCTCTTTCTCTGCTGTAACTATCCTATGATTTCATATATGAAATATATATATTTCACTGTCCAGGTCTGTAGTCGTGGCCGAGTGGTTAAGGCGATGGATTTGAAATCCATTGGGGTTACCCCGCGCAGGTTCAAATCCTGCCGACTACGTTTTCCATTATTTCTGATTTTAACCATTGATCTCAGAAACAGTAAATTGAATCGACATTTTCACAACACCTGCAGTAGCAAAGTTTGACCAGTGGGTGGCAGTGAAACCGTGATTGTTCACATCACATGAAGCAGGCGCTGTCTCAATTACTACTGCATTTGGCAGTGTCTCTGTTCATATTAAATTAGACGCCGTTTCTGTTTCTATTACACTAGGACATGTCTCTGATCATATTAGAGAAGGTCATCTCTCAGTTGTTTCTGTAATTGGATCAGCCACAGTTGTTTATGTACTGGACTAGGGCCACAATACACTTGGCACTATCTCAGTCATGACTGCACTGAAGCAGGTCTCGGCTAAACTTACAATAAGCCATGCCCCAGTTGGCACTGCACTAGAGCTTGTCTCTGGTTATAGAAAACTAGAACATGTTTTTATTTGCATTTCACAAGACTCTGTCTCCAGTAGAACCTGCCATGTGTCTATCAAACTGAACCTTGTCTAGGTTAATTCCCGTCTTTGCTTCAGTAACATTAGATGTTGTTTCTATTATTACTGCACTAGTAATGTCTCTGCTTAAATTTCTCTAGGCCCTGTCTCATTAATTACCACGCCAGGCTCTGTCTCTGTTGTTATTGCACTAGCCTATGTCTCTATAAGGTGGACGTCGAGCTCGAAATGGGCCTCTGACTTTGGCCTAAAACTAGAAGTTTCCCATTGACCCTTTGTTCCACGCAGCTACTGACATTCATTTTCATTACAGCCAACAGTATTACAGATGAGACATCGCCTGTTTTGTGTGTGTGTGTGAAAGGAAATCACGCTGCATCATTCCACAAATATAAAAGATTTATCTCCACCAGAATGTTTCCGTTTGTTTTTATTCTCTCTTTTTCAAACTGTGACTACAGATCGCCTAATACCGTAAATATTCATTGGTAGTATATTCTGTTGTGTGCTCTTGTTTAGAAATTCATGTCCTACCAACCATTTCTTTGGTAAGACGGGCACGGAGAATGCTGCGGAGAGTAATTCACCTATTGAATCCCCAAACTCGCCCAGCACCTACAAGGCTCAATTCAGGGGTCTCCACTTGCTTGGGTGAGCGCGGCTCCAGCAACACACTGTTGGCTCCAGCTCGACACCATCCAGCACAAAGTAGCCCACTTGTTGACACCTCACCTCTCACCTTCACCATTCACTCCCTCCACCACCGACGCACAGTAGCAGCAGTGTGTACCATCTACAAGATGCACTGCAGGAACTCATCAAGGCTCCTTCGACTGCACCTTCCAAATCCACGACCACTACCATTTAGAAGGTTAATGGCAGCAGATAGATGGGAACACTAGTACCTGGTACATTACGTCCCCATAATAAATGGAAAGGGGAACAGGATAACGTTCCACGTGGATGATATTTGATCGGCCTGGAGATGTCTGAGAGGGAGAACAGGGAGTTAAAGGATGCGACATGAAAGCGGCAGAACTTGATGTGTGTCAGTTGCTTTCTGTGATGAATGTCTGCCATGGTAATGTGAAAGATTTTACTGCCGACTGTTTACACTGACACAAATATCACTCCTGGCTAATCAATCACAACTGCCCTTTGAAAGCAGCGCGCCAGGCCGAATGGCCTCTTTCTTTGCTGTAACTGTCTATAATTTTACCTTTCCAGCATCACGGTTGCTTCTTTCACTATCATTCCGACATTTTATTGCACACTATGGGGGAAAGTACTTTCTTACCTTCTATCCGACGCTTTTGAAGTCAAGACACAGAGCAATTTCAGGGGGTTTTCTTGTTATTTCTGGCACGGGATTTGGAATAAGACCAGTTGAACGACAGTTTATTGGTGCCAATCCTCCACTGTGCTCACCCCTTAAAAAGAATGGGTGTCATTAGCTGAAGATGTCGTTTGAGTTCTAGTTAAACACAAAATTCCGTAGGAAAAAATTGTCTCTGGTGAAATTGTCTGAAGAAATGGCAAATGTGGCTCAGATAAAGCACGTTGCAAGAGTTATAGACAGCTGTCCCCGTGATTTAGAGGTGAGGATTCGGCCCTTGTGCTGCCGCGGTCCAGGATCATTTCCTGGTCAGAGAATGAAGATTTATTGATCTGGCACAAACTCTTAAAACAGGCCTGATTTACTTATTGATTGAAAACCGAAACACACAACAGCTCCGCCCGAATCAGTGGAGTGAGAGTTGAAGTTTCACATCAGAGCTGCAAATGTCACACGTGGAACAACTTCGAGAAGAAATACAGTTCCTAATGTCCGAGGGATATGAGTTTGGACTATTTGTATTTACAAATTATCTCTCTCCAGCGTCCATTTCCTTAAACACTCGACCATAAGGACCCGGTGAATGTCTGTTTAAATGTTGCTCGGTGAAAATTTCAAACACCTTCCACTTTGTAACAGAGACACTTAGTAGCTGAACAGTTTTCACTCAAAAAAATACAGAAAAAAATTCCTCTTCAAACTTTTAAATTTATTTTTATTTTCTCTCTACGATTTTAATATGAAGCCACACAACTAAGGTGAATGAAGTATGGATTATCAAAAATGGGGAACGGAACCACATTGACACAGACAGAGGAACACACACAGACATATACACCGAGAGTGACAGAGGCCTGAGGAGAGACAAACACCCAGAAAGAAAGGATGTCACCAACTGGCTCAGTTTGTTCCATTTGTGACTGCAGATTTCGTGAATCCATACAGATTAATTTAAATAAGAAAGCGCGGGTGTTTTTGTTTTATTCTATTTACCCGATAATTAATCCTGTTGGTACCTGGTAAAAATCGGGAATATTAAGAGCCGCAGTCAGCAGGATTGCAACCTACATTGGGAAGGCCCTATAGATCTTGAAACCATCGCTTCGAACACTTGTCCACGACTAACAGCACATCCATAGTCCAAGCGCGCTCATATCAAATCAGAGATGGTGACAAAATAAGTCACTCGGCCAATTGTGTCTGTACTGGCTCTCTGGAAGAGCAACTCAACCAATTCCACAGACCCGCCTTTCCTCCACAGCAATTTGTATTTGTATTGCCTCCCCCCGTTCTTCCAAACAAAATCAAGGACCGCAATCCGCACGCTCTCCCCGCACACACCACCACCCCTCCCCCGCCACCCACCCACCCTCACGCTCTCCCGCCCGGCATTAAACTGGAGTTGCCTCTTGTCCACCCAAACAGAATTCCTAAAGTGCCCGAAAGGGGGAAGCATCTGAAACTTTGGCAGCCGCGGGATCCAGACCCACTCCGCCAGAGACTGGAACCTGAATCCAGCTGTCCCGTTTGTAGAGCACATTGAATCAGATTGTAGATATCAGCCCAGAAATAACGAGGGTATCTTGATAAGAAAAAATGTGTTGTTTTAAATTCGCTATGAAATCAATTGCATAAATCAATTATGTTTATGTCAAAAAGTATATATAGAACCGCAGCAGCGAAAGTGCCAATTCCTAATCACCTCTGCACCAGAGAAACTGTTTGCAAACCTCACAACCGGCTGATCTGTGCTACCTGTGCCTTTTATTCTCATTCCAGTCCTCGCTCACCAGAGACACGTTTCCCCCACAAAATTACATGTTTATATCGAACACAAACGACTTCCTCAGCCAATGACAACAGCGATTGCTGTTAACTGGAACATCATTCATTGTCACGCAGTTCCGGGCTGTCACTGGGTCCTTCAGTAGCAAACAAAATAAAATAAATAACAAAAATTGCCACCTCTGCTGTCACCCAGCGAGTTCCAACTGATACTTGTTTTTTTGTGAAAAGAGGAGTTAGTCCGAATCCCAGCGCTGCCACAGTTTCAGTCACATTCCCCCTTTCAGGCACTTTAGGAAGTTCCTTTAGGTGAGCAAGAGGAGATTCTGGTTTAATGCTCCTTTATTTTGACAGGAAGAACGGGGAGAGGCAATACAAGTATAAATGGCTGCGGGGGAAATTCGAGTGTGTGGAATCGGGTGAGTTGTTCTTCCAAAGAGCCAGCACAGGCGCGATGGGCCGAGTGACTTACTTTTTCGCCATCTCTGATTTGATAAGAACACCTTTGAGCTCGGAGCAGCTGTTGGTCATAACTCAATGTTTAAGGTGATGGATTTGAAATCCACTGGTGTCTCCCCCTGTCGGTTTGAATCCTGCTGACTCCAGTTCTCATTATTCCTCATTTCAACCAGATGTCACCAACCTCATCCCTGCGGCTCCTGTGAAACTGACAAGGCGACACGCGGCAGAAATTCATCACTGAAAGTAACTGACACACATCAAATTCTGCCACTTTCATGTCCCATCTTTTAACTTCCTGTTCTCCCTCTCAGACATTTCCAGGTCTATCAAATGTCATCTACCTGAAATGTTATCCTGGTCCTCGTCCACTGAATGTGGTCGACTTTCCGTGCGTTCGATTTGGCAGTTGGCTCCATAGCTCAGTGGTTAGACCCCTGGTTTCATAAACTAGGGGTCGCGAGTTCAACTCTCGCTGCAGCCTGTGGTTTAGGTGATGAAACCAAGTTCCGTGGAAAAGTGGGCGATGGGTTGGATAATGCTGCAAAACAATATTGATCCTTGAAAAGCTGCCGTTCCCAGAACTACACACGGTCCTCCAGGTGTGATCCAACCTGGGCTTCGTGTAGCTGTAGTAAACCTTTCCCTCTTTTCTGTAACAGGTTGTGCAACAAGAGGAATTAGTTTGTAGATATGGAATGAAGAGTACTCTTTATTCTAACTATTTCTTTTTATTTCGAAGACCATATATGAATCCCCAGCACAACTCTCCGTGTAATTGGGTCAGGGAAACTTTGTTAGTTTTCACACACTGTGCATGGACACTGCAGAAGCTCCTGCACCTCTTTCAATATTGGTTTTCTTCAATCAGTTTTCAAAAGGGGATTGGGCAATTATTTGAAATGGAAAATAAAACTGCAGGGTTATGAATGAAGAGAATGATATTGGAACTAAGTGGAAGAAAGAACACACCCGATGGGTCGAATGGCCTCCTAATGAGCTGTGTCAATTTACAATTAGATCAATTTCTCTGCAGCATTCCAAAATGTCCCACTCCAATTCTATTCCTGTAAAACAGGATCTTGCAGTGCAGCATGTCTACACAGTTTGACATTCCATACAAGTCCCTTTGGTTTTTTTCTCACAAATTGTTTCTGTAGTGTAGTGGCCTCGCCAGCGATGCCCATATCCTATAAATGATTAGAGAAACAAGTAGTGGTTTCACATTCACTTCACATATGCAAGGTCACCGGTTCGAAAACAGACGGAAACATTATCAAAATTGAGTCATTTAATTGTGAGAAGTTGCGCAATTCCCGTTTGTTGCTAAATAATAGCTCAATACATTATCTCACAGCCATTTGACATTGGCACTTCCCCAGGCTTTGACTGATTTTCTCCAAAAGGCATGGTTATGAGAAAGAGACAATAAGTCAGACGAATTGCAATAAGATAGTTCACACATGTGTGAAGTGTTGAATAACCTGCTGATGTGTTGTGTCATTCTATGATTCTAATGTCAGGTCAATTTCTCTGCCACATGGCTATGTTTTTCAGCCGAATTGTACTTCCACAAAACATGGTTCGGAAGTGCAGTAAGACGGCACGCCGGTTTGATATTCTAAGTCAGTCCATGTGGTTCTGCCCATTGTTTCTGTAGTGCAGTGGTTACTAAGTAACGCAAAAGGTCCCCTGTCTGGAAATGGGTAGAAACATTATCGAGATTCACACATCTGAGTGTGAGGGAAAGTTCCATAATTCATATTTGTTGTTGAATATTAACTGAATATAGTATCTCATCGCCACATTAAATCTTCCCTTCGCCAAGCCTCAAAAAGCCCCCCCAAAATCAGGAGGGATGAAACTGACTAGGCACAAAAAATAACAGTTTCTTTAGTTAACAACAGAAATTAATGAGTTTACAAATGCAAATTCACAGTTACTTACTGACTGAAAGATACTACCAGTGTGATCCAAAAACTAGCGTCATCCTAAAGACAGATGCAACTGATACTATGATTGAACATGAGGGAGTGGGAGAGATGGTAGAAAATCACTTTGTATCACTCTTCATCATGAATCTTCATTCTTTCATGAGCATCGCTGGCCAGCATTTGTTGTCCATCCCGACTTGCCCTTCAACTGTGTAACTTGTTAAAGCATTTCAGAGGGCAGTTGAGAATCAACCACATCACTGTGGGTCTGGAGTCACGTGCAGGTCAGACCAGATAAGGCCGACCGATTGACTTCCCTAAATGACTGGTGAACCACATGGGTTTGTATGGCAATCAATGATAGTTTCATGGTCATCATGGCTGAGGAAATACTGAGGACATGTCTGATCAGAATAAACATCTTTTGTAAGTTCACCATGAAAGGAATTGCATGAATAACTTATGTTTGTATCGAAAACTGGAGAAGGAACCCTAGTCCAAATCTTAATTTCATTGGGTAAGGGAACTATTCATTAAGGCAAATTGCATGGATTCTGCAGAAACTCCTTCTACAAAGGGGAATTTGGCAATGGTTGAAAGGGAGAAAATTCTGATCCATGGAAAGAGAGAAGGAATTTGGGATTAATTGGCAAGATCTTTGTAAAAAGCTGGTATAAATAAAATGTGCGGAAGGTCCTCCTACTGAGCTGTGCCATTTGAAGAGGACATTATTGATCAGTCTGTCTCCAGCATTCCTAATGAGAACAGCCGAATTCCATTTCTTCAAAACAAAGACCCAAAGTGCTGCTGCATGACGTCACCGTTTAACATTCCAGACAGCTCCATTGGGATCCAGGCAGGGAAGTGTTCCTGTAGCGTTGTGGTTACCCCGCTCATTTCACATGTGTAAGTTACTCCATTCGATGCTCGGGGAAACATTATCACCCAACTGTGTGGAAAAGTTACATCGCTCCCATTCCTGTTTGTTGTTGAATGTGAACTGAATGCTGGATCTTGCAGCCACATTAGATTCGCCCTTCACCATTTCTGAAGATAACATTCAGCAAAATAAGAAGATGTTTCCGCTGGCAGCGGGTGATTGGAGAGTGCGGGGCTGGAATATTGTTATTTTTTCCTGTCTCAGTTACCGTGGAGCGACTAATTGATGGGTTTGTTTCAATCCAATAGCCTCATAGATCTGTATTAATTTAGATGGGGGTACATGATCGTTCATTTTCTTTGTTATATCAGAAATGAATGTCCATAAACAAAGCTTGATGTGGGAGCCGAGTTTGCAACTTGGGGGTGGGGGTGGGAGGATTTTCTTGTGGTTTCAGAGGCCCGAAACAAATCAGAGCGTTAATGAGTAATGACGGGGAGAAAATAGTGACAGCTTCGTCCCTGGGTGGTCTCGAACTACCAACCTTTCAGTTAACAGCCAAACGCGCTGACCAATTGCGCCACAGAGACGTGACGAGATAACATATCCTCTATAAGATATCCTAAACCAATGGCTCAGCGAGTGAAAGCTTCAGATTGCCGCGACTGGAGTGACAATTATTCTTTCTCAGTTTTACTCATCCCAAATAAAAGAGTGGGACATTCATTGTGGATACATGAAAACAGTCTGATCCCACCCACTGCGGACACATCCATGTCACCGGGAACCAGCTCTCCTACAACCGGTGCCGTCTCCCTTCGAGTCTTTCGCTGCCTTGTCTGTTACCAAGTATTCTGATTGTCCTGAAGCCGATATTAGGTTTGAATTCCTGATGTGCAGTAACGAGAATCCTTTCAATGTCTCAGATCAGTTAATTTCACTGATAACATCAGAGTCAGTGTTCCAGCATCTTAAAGAAGGGAAAGGTGCCTTGACTGTCTCTGGTCAGTCGAACAGTTCACCCTTCATTCTTCTCTGATTCCGGTTTCCAAAGAGTTTCTAAAGATTCACAAAGCTGGAGACT
This sequence comes from Cetorhinus maximus, assembly GCF_964194155.1. Taxonomy (NCBI): domain Eukaryota; kingdom Metazoa; phylum Chordata; class Chondrichthyes; order Lamniformes; family Cetorhinidae; genus Cetorhinus; species Cetorhinus maximus. The sequence continues at coordinate 61,088,530 of NC_135901.1, read as the reverse complement.
GGGTTTTCTTCTTTGGTTCCTTCTCCATTTTCCTACCTGCCAACTGACAATATTTTCCAAAATCTCGTCTCAATCCTCCGCCTTGCATCTTGTCCAGGGATGAGGAAATTAAGTTTTGTGGAGAGATTATCGAGACCGGGATTGTTCTCTTTACAGCAATGTCGGTTAAATGAAGAATTCATGGATCTGCTCAAAATGATGGGGGTGGGAGGCAACGGGGACGGGGCGGTTTGATGGAGCAGATAGGGAGAGACAGTTTCTACTGACGGGGGTCACTAGCCAGAGGACTGGGATTTAAGATAATTAAAGAAAGACAGACTTGCATTTAGTGTAGTGGTTATTACGTTTGCCTAAGAAGTGGTTCGAAATCGGGCAGAAAAATTATCACAATCTGTTCATTCACGTTTGTTGAATATAGTACCTTACAGCCCTGTCTCCTGGTCAATGCTTATAGCGCTTTTCCCGACCAGCGGGCGTCTCAAAGCGCTTTCCAGACAATGAAGGACATTTTGAAGTGTCGCCATTGTTGTGATGTAGGAAACGCGGCAGCCAATTAGCGCTCAGCAAAATCCCACAACCAGCAACGTCACAATGAGCGGATGATGTGTTTTTGTGACGTTGATTGAGGGATGAACAGGACACGTGGCTGTGAGATATTGTATTCCCTTAAGTATCAAATGTGTATTTTTGGGTATTTGCTTACCATTAAATTAACAGATTTTGATCATGTTTCTGTCCAGTTTCAAAGCGGGGACCTTTCACATGTGATAACCACTCCAATACAGAACAATACCTGACAGAGCCAGAGGCACCTACACATCATGTTAAACTGTGAGGTCCTGCAGCAGCACTTTGGGCCTTTGATTTTCGTAAATGGAATTCAGGTGGCAGATTTAGAATTATAATGTCAGCATAACATGGCATAGCACGTGAGGAGACCATTCAACCCATCATATCAATAACAGCTTTTTACAATGTTCTTTCCAATTAGTCTCAATTTCGTTTATTTTCTACATAACCATGATGTTTGACACTTTCAATTCATTGTCCAATTTCCTTTTGAAAACTCTGAGTGAAGAAAAACAATATTGAAAGAGGTGCAGGAGCTTCTGCCGTGTCCATGCTCAGTGTGTGAACATTAACAAAGTTTCCCTGACCCAATGACATGAAGACTTAGGCTGGGGAATCTAAAACAGCTTTCAAAAAAAAAATGAAGTTCATTTCAAATGGAATTTGCAAAGGAATTTTATTCTGACCAAGCATCTCCTTATTTTCCCCTGTCGATATGGACAATCTAATTCCTCTTGCTGTCCAACCTGTTACAGAGGTTGTTATAGAAAAGAGGGAAAGGTTTGCTACAGCTATACAAGGCCCTGGTTAGATCACACCTGGAGGACTGTGTAGAGTTCTGGGAATGGAACCTTATAAAGGATCAATGTTTGCCTTGAAAGGTTCAGAGGAGCCGCATTGATTCGTTGGTGGGTTTTCGAAACTGGAAGCTGTACATCCGCAGTTTGTGGCACTATTTCACCTCACTGTTCACTTCATGTTCATGTCTAACACACTCGATACTGTTATTGGCTGAACAAGTCTTCTGTGTTTGAACTAAACATGCTATAATTCGGCGCTCCCACTCCTGCCGCCCGGGTTTGGCCCTCCTCAGGGAATGTTGTTTTCTTGTTGCTGTGTAAACTGTCACAATGAACTGATCCTGGAGTCTCATTCCTGTGGGATCTACAAAACCCATCACTTCTCTTCCTTTTTCATTCTCACTCTTTGATTTCCAGTTGTGTTGGAAGCACGTGAAACAGCCGCATCATGCATGGCGTAGTCAGTAAAGCAGAGGGTTCTTAATTTTAGGGTCTGGGCTCAAGCCCCAGGATGGACAGCGCCGTTTTTTAAACTTTGCTGCTGTGATGGGTGAATCCCAGCTCCCCATTCCTCCAGCAGTGTCACCGCTCAAACTGAGTCCTTCTCCATCCTCTTTGTTAGTATCACAGTTGCTACTGTGCGAGTGTAAACTGCCTTCGGCTTCACTGGAAGTCGGAAAGCTTTAGTGCTTTCATCCATCCCAGCCTCCATTCAATTCCCGTTTTTACCGCTCTGCTAACTGATAAAATGGCAGGGATTCCTCGTGCAAACTGTAAAAACAATCCGGAAATTTGATCGAGGGAACTGTGAAGTGATTCATGTTGGTCAGAAGAATGAGGAGAGGCAACAACAATTAAATTGTGCAATTCTAAAGGGGTTTCTCTGTTACACAGCGAGTGGTTAGGATCTGGAATGCACTCCCTGAGAGTGTGGGGGAGGCAGATTCAATCGCGGATTTCAAAAGAGAATTGGACAGAAAATGCAGGTCTCCGGGGAAAAGGCGGGGGAATGGGACCAGGTCAATCAGTTTCCTTAAGGGTAAAAGTTCTCCCTTTTCAGACGGAGATGAGGAGATTTTTTTCTCTCTCAAAGGGTCGTTGGTCTGTGGAATTATTTTCCCCAGAAAGCAGTGGAGGCTGGGTCACTGAATTTATTCAAGGCCGAATTAGACAGATTTTTGACAGACAAGGGAATCAAGGCTTATGCCAGGGGCGGGAGTGGGGGGAAGCACGGTGGTGGAGGGCGGAGGGGTCTCTGGTGGGGGAGCATGAAAGTGGAGTTGAGATCAGAACCAGATCAGCCATGATCTTATTGAATGCTGGAGCAGGCTCGAAGTGCTGAATGGCCTCCTCCTGTTCATTACTCCCATGTTCCTCAGACCAGGGCCAAATGTAACCTTGTCTCTGATTCTCCAATACTATGGTGGGCTCGAGGGGCAAAATTGTTCCATTCCTGCTCCGTTGTTCTGTTCTAATTCAGGGCTTGTCGCACTCGAAGCAATGGTTGAAGGGACATTCGCTGTGCTAAGTGTGGTTGAGTGGTTTGACAAACTGGATTTAAATTATATTCAAATCGCACCGCTGTCAAAATTCCAGCTAATTCGCTTTCTTTCGGTCCCTTCAGTAAATCCCTCAGGATGCGCTGGGGAATGCCGATGTCTGCAATGCTTCAGTTTGTTGGGAAGAATGAGGAGGAGCGATATAAATTGTGCGGTGACCGGAAATAGGTGAGACCGAGTCCAGTTTTCTTTGCTGCAACAATTCTATGATTTTGGTTGAACAACGTGACTGTTTTGCCCAGCAGCTTTAGTTGTGGCCGAGTGGTTAAGTTGATGGATTTGAAATCCATTGTGGTCTCCCCATGCAAGTTCGAATCCTGCTGACTGCGTTGTTCACTGTTTCTTCCTTCAAATTCCTCCACAGTTGATTAAATGGAATACAATTGTTCCCATGAGTTCTGTCCTGCTTTGTTTCCGTGTTCATTCATTGACAAGCACTCACCAAATCTGCAGTCGGGGACAAAACTGAACCAAGTTGGTGGTTTTCTGGGCGTTTTTCTCTCCTCAGTCACTCTTGGTGTTTTTGTCTGTGTGTGTTTCAATGTGGTTCAGTTCCCAGGGGAGTGAACACATGTTTGCTATTGCAAACCTTATTCACATTCGTTATCTATCATCATGGTAAATGGTAAAGTGAATAATAACAGGTTTGCCAGAACTATAACACGGAACTGCTTGCGTGACAAACAGTATAAGCAGCATGTGATAGGCAGAGCTGAGCGATCCCACAGCCAACGGAGCAGATCTAAGCTCTGCAGTCCTGCCACACCCAGTCGTGAATTGTGGTGGGCAACTGAACAACTCACTGCAGGAGGAGGTTCCACAAATATCCCCATCCTAAATGGCGGGGAGTACAGCACATCAGTGCAAAGGATAAGGTTGACTAATTTGCTACAATCTCCAGCCAGCAGAGGGGAGTAGATGATCCATCTTGGCTTCCTCCAGAGCACCCCAGCATCACAGGTGTCAGTCTTTAGCCAAATCGATTCACTCCACGTGATATCAAGAAATGCTGAGGGCACTGGATGAGGCAAAGTCTATGGGCCCTGACAAAGTTCAGGCAATAGCACTGAAGACTTGTGCTCCAGAACTTGCTGCGCCCCTAGCCAAGCTGTTCCAGTACAACTACAACAGAGGCATCCACCCAGCAATGTGGAAAATTGCCCAGGTATGTCCTGTATGCAGAAAGCAGGAGAAATCCAAACCGGCCACTTATCACCCCATCAATCTACTCTCCATCATCAGTAACGTAACGGAAAGGGTCATCAACAGTGCTATCAAGGAGCACTTGCTTAGCAATAACCTGCACACTGGCACCCAATTTGGGTTCCGCCAGGGCCACTCAGCTTCTGAATTAATTACAGCCTTGGTTCAAACATGGACAAAAGAGCTGAACTCATGTGGTGAGGTGGGAGTAATTGCTCTTGACATCAAGGGCACATTTGACCGAATTTGGCATCAAGGAACCCTAGCAAAACTGGAGCCAATGGGAATCAGGGGGGAAATTCTCCACTGGTTGGAGTCACACTAGCAGGAAGGAAGATGGTTGTGGCTGTTGGAGGTCAATCACCTCAGCTCCAGAGCATTACTGCAGGGGTTCCTCATGGTAGGGTCCTCGGCCCAAGCATCTTCAGTTGCTTCATCAATGACCTTCCATCCATCATAAGGTCAGAACGGGGGTGTTCGCTCATGATTGCACAATGCTCAGCACCATTCACGACTCCTCAGAAACTGAAGCAGTCCATGTCCAAATGCAGCAAGACCTGGACAATATCCAGGCTTGGGCTGACAAGTGGCAATTAACATTTGGGTCACACAAGTGCCAGGCAATGACCATCTCCAACAAGAGAGAATCTGACCATCGCCCCTTGACGTTGCCATCACTGAATCCACCCCTATCAATATCCTGGGGGTTACCATTGATGAGAAACTGACTGCAATAGCCATATAAATACTGTGGCTAGAAGACCAGGTCAGAGGCTATGAATCCTGCGACGAGTAGCTCAGGAGATGTCCTGACTCCCCAAAACCTGTACACCATCTACATGTCACAAGTCAGTGGTATGATAGACTGCTTCCCATTTACCTGAATGAGTACATCTCCAACAACACTCACGAAGCTTGACACTGTCCAGGACAAAACAGCCCTCTTGATTGGCACAACATCCACAGACATTCTTTCCCTCCGGCACTGACGCACTGTAGCAGCAGTGTGTACCATCTACAAGATGCACTGCAGCAATTCACCAAAGATCCTTAGAGAGAAATTTCTAAAACCACGATCATTACCACCTAGAAGGACAAGGGCAGCAGATAGATGGAAACACCACCACCTGGAAGTTCTCCTCCAAGTTACTCACCATCCTGACTTGGAAATATATCGCCCTTCCTTCACTATTGCTGGGTCAGAATCCTGGAATTCCCTCCCTAACAGCACTGTTAGTGTATCCATACCACATAGACTGCAGTGGTTCAAGAAGGCCGCTCACCACCACCTTCTCAAGGGCAACTAGGGACGAGCAATAAATGCTGGCCCAGCTAGTGAAGCCCACATCCCGTGAATGCAAAATTAAAATGGAAACATTTTTCATCCAGAGAGTGGAGGGCGTCTGGAATTCACTGCCTAAGTTTGTGGTTGAGGCTGAAACGCTGAAATTATTTAAAAGTACCTGGATCAACACCTGAAGTGCTGTAACCTGCAAGGCTACGGACCAGGTGCCAGAAAGTGAGAATATAATGAGCGGCTGGTTTCTTTTTCCTCTTTTTTGGCTGGCGAAGACATGATGGGCTGAATGGTCTCCTTCTTCATTGTAACATACCTATAATTCTTTGGTTCTATGTTGAATGATGTTATTGATGATTGAAAGGAATGCATTGCAACCTTGGGGCTTTTTTAGGTCGATTACCTTCTACACTTTGAATTTCAGAACAAACTGAGGCTCCAAATGGAACATATTTGTCTTTCTGCACGTTGGAGACCAGAGCAAGTGGATGCACACATCATCACCTGGCAGAGTGAATGGCACTGGACCTGTCGGTTGTGAGTTGGAGCTGCATGATGGGCGCCATTGATTTTAAACTTTGCTGCTTTCATGGGTGATCCCCAGCTCTCCATTCCTCCAACAGTGTCAACGGTCAAACTGAGTCTTTCTCCATCCCGCTTTGTTAGAATCAAAGTTGCTGGGTTTATCAGTGGAGACTGTCTCCACTTCAACGGAAGCAGAGAATTTAGTGCTTTGAATTTGGTGCCTTCACTGCCGCAGCCCAGGTTCAATTTCCGGGCAGGGAAATCCTTTCCCCTCCCATTGTGTGAACTGTCACAATGAACAGGGATTCCTTATCAAGTGAAAGTAGGCCTGGCAGTGTCTGTGGAGTGAGAAACAGTGTTAATCTTCCAGTTTGTTGATCTTTTATCAGAGCTGGAAAAGTCAGAGGTGTAACAGGTGGAAAACAAGTCCAGAGACGGAGGGAGGGGGATGAAAGGACAAAAGGGAAGGAGTGTGATAGGTTATAGGGCATGAGAAAGAAACTGACTAAAGGGATGAGGGTACAAAATGCGGGTGGGAATGAGAGAGATTTTTTCTTCCTGTTGTTCAGACTGGGACAAAAGTCACTCCTGATTAACCAATCACAATGAGCAGATTATGTGTTTTTGGTTGAAGGATGAACAGTGACCAGGCCAAATGGCTGTAAGATACTGTCTTCAACATACGTGAATCTGCAGATTTAGATAATGGTTCTGTGCAGTCTTGAACCAGGGATCTTATCATGTGTCAGGAAAATGTGACAATCACTGCACTGCAGAAACAGGAGATAACCGAAAAACTCAATGGGCTTCACTGAAATGTTAAGCGGTGACGTCATGCAGCAGCACTTTGGGTCTTTGTTTTGAAGAAATGGAATTCGGCTGTTCTCATTAGGAATGCTGGAGACAGACTGATCAACAATGTCAGAATCAAATGGCACAGCGCAGTAAGAGGACCTTCCACCCATCGTGCCTATGTCAGTTCTGCACACAGAGCTTTATAATTAATCCGAATTTCTTTGCCTCTATCCATAACCCTGATTTGTTTTCTTCCCCTTTCAAGTCTTTGTCCAATTCCCTTTCAAAACTCTGAGTTGAGAAAAGCAATATTGAAAGAGGTGTAGGAGCTTCTGCAGTGTGTGAAAATTAATGCGAAAATTAACAAAGTTTCCCTAACTCAATAACATGAAGAGTTGGTTTCCGAATTTTTTTACAGTTATGGAAATTTTAAAAATAGTTGATTTCAAATCGAAAATTCGAAAAAAAGTTTATTCTGGCCAATCACCTCCTCATTTTTCTCAGTCAAAGCAGACAATCTAATTACCTTATACCAACATTTCATTGAGTAAACACGCACAGCCACACAAGAAAAAAGGAACATCATGTGAAACATCGAAATAATGAAACATTGAAATAATTAAGTTACCACTGGAGATGATGTCTGTACGTTACAAAGTGCAGGATGATCTGATTAACTGACGGAGCTGGTTCGAGTTTCCCAATGACCGATTCCTGCTCCTTTGCTTCTGTTCTATTTTGGTGGCAACACCAGTGAAACGATGGTTGACGTCTTTGGCTATTCTATCGTGGCCGAGCAGTCTAAGGCCCTGGATTTAGGCTCTAGTCACTATGGAGGCGTGGGTTCGAATCCCATCCGCAGCCAAGTGTTCAGTCTTCGCTTTGGTGTCTGCAGCTACCCCATTAGAACCAACAGATACCAGTCCGCATTAAATCCAGTGTGGTGTTTTACTTTGATGGGAAGATCGAGGAGAGACAATATAAATATGAATTGTTGTGTGGGAAAAGGCGGAGTGTGGAATTACAGTAGTTGATTTGCTCTTCCAGAGAGTCAGCATGTGAACGACATGGTGAATGACCATCTGATGTAGCCACTTATGGTTTTATACAAACGTCATTAATGCAAATCCGGGGCTTGTGTTCATCACTGAGTTGTTAAGGTTTTGAATGCTTTGGGATCTCCACAGATAGGCTGGAATCCTGCCAACTACTCTTATCATTCTTAAAATTTTCAATGTACCTGCACAACTAATTATCGATTAAGTTGAATAGAAACCACCCAAAATCTGCAGCGTTCTCTAATTTCCATTCGTCTCCAAGCATTCACAAAAGTTGCAGCTAGAAATGAAACAAAAACGGAGCCAGGTTGGTGTCAGGCTTGATTTCTGGGTATTTGTCTCTCCTTAGAGCGAACCCCTTGCCCCCTGTCAGTCTTGGTGTATATGTCTGTGTGTGTCCCTCTCTGTGCGTCACTGTGTTCCAGTTCCTCATTTTTACCATTCAAGCATTATTCACGTTAGTTGTGTGGCTTCATGTTAAGATTGTACGGAGAAGAAAAAGAGCAGTTTTAAAATATACAAGAGAGGTTTTCTTTCTCTTTTTTGAATGGAGACTTTTCAGCTTCTAAGGGCCGGTTTGGTACAAAGTGGAGGATGATGGAAATTGTCACTGAGCAACATTTAAACAGACAGACACCGAGTCCTTGTAGTTGAGTGATTAAGGCAATGAACACATCAGGAGAATGAATTTGTAAATACAAATAGTCCAAACTGAAATCCCTCGGACATTAGGAACTGTTTCTACTGCTGTCAGGTGTCGCTAGGAACAGGAACGTAAAAGTTCAATCGCAAATGTTCCAGGAACGGATAGGATATAATCACCAGGAAAGGCTGAACAGCCTGAAGCTCTTTTCTCCAGAAAAGAGAAGGCTGAGAGATGACCTGATAGAAATGGGATCCTTTGTTGTTGTTTCTTCAGGGATTCGAGGTGCAATTTATTTCTTCAGCTACAGATTTACATCATTTGAATCTGCATCAAACAAACAATGAAATGTTTAGATGTATAGAAAGAAATATTTTACGTTGAGATGGAGTTCTTAAGATCGGATTTTGTCATCTGCTGAATCAGCGTTTTTATCAAACTCGCTCTGTCATTAGATTACAACAGTGACTACATTTCAGAAAGACTTCATTGGCTCTAAAGCGCCTCCCGTTGTCCTGAGTTGGTGAAAGGCTCTGTTTAAATGTAAGTCTTTCTTTCTCTTCTTTCTTTCTGTCTATCAATCTTAGTTAACAATCGTACGGAATGGTGAAGTGTATCTGTTCCCAGTGTCTACTCCACTCTCTGACTTTATCTGTCTGCCTTTGTTCCTGTATATCTGCCTCGCTCTCTTTCACTCTCTCAGTATCTCTGTCTGTGTCTCTATCTCTGTTGACTCTTGTGCTCTTTGTTCCTCTAGTTACTCGCTGTCTGTGTGCAACCAAGATTCACTGGATTGATTCCTGAGATGAGACGGTTGTCCTAGGAGGAGAGATTAAGTGGGATGAGTCTGTTCTCTCTGGAGTTTAGAATAATGGGAGGTGACCTCATTGAACAGTCTGACATTCTGAGCCAGGTAGACAGTGAACATGCTGAGAGGCTGTTTCCCCCTGGCTGGAGCGTCTAGAACTGGGCTCACATTCTCCGGATAATGTGTCAGCCACTTAGGACTGAGGTGAGGAGACATTTCATCACTCAAAGGCTTGTGAATATCTATGGAATTTTGTAGCCCGGATGTCTGTGGATCCCCAGCCAATGAGAATATTGAAGGCTGGGGTGGATACATTCTTGGGCTTTAAGGGAATGAAGGGCTATTGGGATTAGGTGGGAAATTGGTGTAGATTTTGGGGATCTGATATGATCTTATTAATTGGTAGCGGAGGCTCGAGGGGGCTTATGGCCAATTTTTAATGTTCTGTTTCAATGGAAACATCATCAAGGCGACGGGAAACAGCAGGTTGAGAGAGGTAGTCTGGCCGAACGGCCTCAGGTGCTGGATTCAGGTTCCATTATTTGTGGAACCGCTGCCAAGGTTGTTGGTGGTTCACGTGTGGGCCATTTTGAATGCTCTCTTCTGACGACAAAGTGCAGGCTCAAAGTGATTGCGGGTTTATTTTTAACTGGGAGAAGGAGGAGAGGCAATACAAATAGTAATTGCTTGTGTGAGAAAGTAGGGCAGTGGAAGTAGTTGAGTTGTTCTTCCAGACAGAGCACGGAGAAGATGGGCCGAAAGCCCGCCTTCTCTACTGCAGCCATCTTATATACCAATAACATTAACTTTCCATAGGGCCAGTTGCGGTGGTCAAGTGGTTAAAGCGATAGAGTTCAAATCCATTGGGGTTTCCCGATGCTCATTATTCCTGGTTTTACCTCTGTGTCTACAGAATTAATTCTCGGTTAGATTCAATCAAATCCATCCAAGCACTAAAGCATCCAAGGGGGTTTTCCTATTTCCGTTCATTCACGAAAACATTCCCGAAACTTGTAGTCATAGTGGGACAAAAACAGAGCCAGGTTGGTGTCAGGCTTGCTTTCTGGGCTTTTGTCTCTCCTTAGATACAAACCTTTGCCCTCTGTTACTCTCGGTGTCTTTGTCTGTGCCTGTTCCTCTGTGTGTGTCTATGTGTTTCCATTTCCCGAAGAGGTGAACACATTTTTACCGTCACAAACTTTAGTCAAATTAGTTGTGCAGTTTCATATCAAAATGTTACAGAGAAAAATATCAGGATGGAAGATGCAGGGGGAGTTTGCAATGTTTGGAAGGAGATGCAGCTAATAAGTGGAAGATTCAGCGAGAAGTTTTCTTCTCATTTAACACGAGATTTGGAACCAGATCTGGGAGATACTTCTGTCGATGTAAACAGTAAAATCTCCTCTATTACCGATTTTACCTTGCACCACCATCTCTTTAGTCAGTGCTTTGCAACCTATCACAGCCCTTCTCTCCTTTCCTATCTTCACCTTTGTGTTTGTTCTCGAGCCGTTGCGACCGGATGACATTTCCAACTCTGATGCAAAACTCGCACTTTCACACCACTGATTGTGGCAAAGGTGGTCTGCATTTCTCGCTTTAATCAGGAAATTATCCAGACTCACTCTAATAGTTTGCACAAGGTGAATAAGTTACCATTCCCTGATCAGGAATCGAACCCGGCCCATGGCCCGGTGAAAGCACCAAACCTGGACAACTAGAACACCAGGGTAGCTGCGCACAATCCTTACAATCTGACTTAGCTATGTTACCTGTGCCTTTTATTTTTATTTCCGACCCCTTGGAGCAAAAAGAGGCAAAAGCAGCGTAGAGGAGATAAGCCAACTCCAGAAACAATTTGGCAGATTCCCTGGTGGTCTTGTGGTCAGGATTAGGCGCTTTTGGCTCGGGTTCGAGTACCAGTCAGGGAATGAAGGTTTGTGGATTTCGAGAAATTGTTTAAACAAGTGTTGATTACTTATTGATTGAAAACATTTAGCAGCTCTGCCAGAAGCAGAAGTGTGAGAGTATCGCCTCAGAGCTGGAAAAAATCACACTTGGAACAAGTGGAGAACACAGAGGCGGAGTGAGGGAATGGCTGAAGAGTGGGTCTGGCTGCAAAGCACTGACCAGAGATGTTGGTGCGAGGCAAAATATGGGTGGGAGACGGAGAAATGTTGCTCCCTACTGATTGTACTGGCACAACTATCACTCCTAACCAATCACAACTGTTCTTTGAAAGCCTCTTTCTTTGCTCTAACTTTTTATAATTTTATGTTTCCCAACAGTACGGGTCATTCTGCCATTTTATAACCCACTCGAGCGAGATGTACTTTCTTACCTTGTATTCGGCTCTTAACAAACCAAAACACCAGGTTTGTCACGAGACTAATTGAGCGACACATTAATGGTGCCAATCCTTCACTTGAGCTCACCGTGTCCAAAGAGCACTGTTATCATCAGCCTGTTATGTACCTTCTTGAAGTGCATCTGCTGAACAATATAAGCTTATTGCAGCTCTGCTTTCTTCACATTGAAACCCAATGTGAAAATATGAACAATTTCAAAGCTGAACAAAGTACTAGAACGTGCTCGTACAACGTACAAACGGAGTAGAAGGAGAGTGTGACTGTGGATAATTGGCACTGTGCACATTCCTGTAATCAGAATCTGGGAGAATCAGGAAGATCCTGGTGTCTCTTTACCCTGTTGTCTGCAAATTATCGCCTTGTGTCTTACGAACTGACTCTGTCTGCATCAAGCAGCTAATTGACCTGGGAGCTGGACACAAGACAGGGACAGAAGCAGAAATAGATGCGACAAGAAAATGCTTTGAATTTGATGTCTGCCAGTTGCTTTCAATGATGTGAATGTCTGCCTTGCAGCGATTATTTGATGTTTTATTTTTTCTTTTTTGAAAGCAGCAAGATTTTAAAAGAACCACAGCGCCCAGCATGGGGCTCGAACCCACAACCTTGATATTAAGAGAGTTCTGCCAACTGAGCTAATTGGGAAATTGACTGAGGTCCATTCCATATCCCAACATACATGGAGGCACTTGTTGCTTTCAACCTGATACCTCAGCTTGTTCCGAAATCAAAGTGTAAAAGGTAATCACCCTCCAAAAGCCCCAAGGATACAATGCATTCCTCTCAATCATCAATAACATCATTCATATCTTTCACTTCTTAGCTGCACCTCCTTTCAAACATGGTGATCCATTTTCCTCAGGATTTGTTCCTGGATTTAATATTTATCTGCTTTATGAACTCATTTTGAAATCAGATTCTTTTCAACATCCACACAAATTGAATTGCAAACCTGACGGACAAACAATGGAAAACAAGTAACTCAGTCACACAAATCCCATGGTGCTCTTTTTCATATTATCAACAGTCAGATTTTCAAAAAAAATGAAGGAATTTTACAGTGAAAAGACTTGGAAAGGTGGTGCGATTTTTATTTGTGACTCACTCACTCGGGTATTCTGTAAATGCTGCTCGGAGGTTCAGTGACCGGGATATAATCTATCTGCGTTTTCCTGAGCCTGTGCTCGGTGTATTGGGAGGTTTGGCCCGGGTTGGAGTATCTTGTGTTCCAGGGATGGGCAGTAACCCGCTGTTTGAAGCTGCAGTCGCCACATTCTGCTGGTAGCGGGTGATTGGAGAGTGCGGGGCCGGAATATTGCTGCTTTTTCCTGTCTCACTCACGGTGAACCTGAGGATGAGCGAATCATTGATGGGTTTGTCTGAATCCAATAATTTCTTAGATTTCTACTGGGTTTGATGAAGTTACATAGTTCGAACAAAACTTTCCTTGCTATATTTGACAGAAAAAAATAATATTTTTTAAAAAGCTGTTTGTGTGGGAGCTCTCTGGACAACAGTAGATCTGGAACCGTTTTGGGGATATTATCTTGTAGCCCAAGTACCCAATGACAACCCGGTACTGCGTGACAATGAATTTTGATGGGGGAAAACAGTAAAAGCTTCACTCCGGGATGGTCTTGAATCACCAACCTTTCAGTTAACAAGAAAACACACTGACCAATTGTGCCTCAGAGACTTATACAAGTACAGTCTACAAGGTATCCTAACCAGGGTGTCAGTGAGTCAAATCTTCAAATTGCCACGACCCAGCTGACTATCGCTCTCTATCAGTTTTGCACTTCCAAAATAAAAGTTGGGTCATTCATTGTGGATACATGGAAACGGATTGATCCCGCCCACTGCAGGCACATCCATGTCACCGGGAAACAGCTATCCAACAACCGGTGCCGTCTCCCTTCAAGCCCCTCGGTGTCTTGTCTGTTACCAAGTATTCTGATTGTCAAAGCCGATATTAGGTTTGAATTCCTGATGTGCAGTAACGAGAATCCTTTCAATGTCTCAAATCAGTTAATTCCACTGATACCATCAGAGTCAATGTTCCATCGCCTTAAAGAAGGGAAAGGTACCTTGACTGTTTCTGGTCAGTCGGACTGTTCACCCTTCATTCACTGATTCCATTCCCCAAAGCGGATTTTCATTTTCTCTTTGAGTTCCCTGACCACATCTGGCAGCATCTTTGATTTGAGAGGCATAATTTATTGTCCAGATGTAATGCAGTTCCGATGAAAGGTTACAGACCTGAAATGAAAACTATGTTTATCTCTCCACAGAGGCTACCAGGTCTGCTGAGAATTCCAGTATTTTCTGTTTTTATTTCAGATGACCAACATCTGCAATATGTTGCTTTTCTTTACCTGATTAGTGAAACATATAAGATTCTGAGGGTACCTGGCAGTGCGGATGTTAAGAGGATGTTACCTCTTGTGGGAGAATCTAGAACTAGGGGTCACTGTTTTAAAATAAGCGGTCACCCATTTAAAACAGAGAGGCAAAGTTTTTTTCCTCTCAGAGAGTCTTGAGTCTTTGGAACTCTCTTCCTGAAAAGACGATGGAAGCAGAGTCTGGAATATTTTAAAGGCAGAGATGGATATATTCTTGGTAAGCAAGGGGTTGATAGGTTATCGGGGGGTAGACGGGGTACAGGTTTCAGGTTACTGTCAGATCAGCCATAATCTTATTAAACGATGGAGCAGGCTTGAGGGGCCGAATGGCCTACTCCTGCTCCTTGTTCTTATGTAGTGTTAAGGGTGTGGAACCCATTACCAGTAGATTTAGAGATCCATGTCTGAGCTGAAAACGTGCAGGTAAGCTCACACTGTAAACAGATTGTTCACCAGGTGGAAATGGAAAGGGATTCGCCCTATCATCCCAATTACTGACACAGCAAAACAGTCTCGCCGGTGTTATAACTGATGCAGTTGGTAAAGTGGAGGTATTTATTCCCAGAGGGAAACTTTAAACAACTGTCACAAGCTATAATTTTAAGTGCTATGTTTGAGATGCGACCCTAAATTCAGGAATCAGACCACCAGCTCTCGAAGTTTTACATTAAATAAAATGAAACATTTTATTAATTTACACAGATTAAAATATATATACACATGGCTCCAAATTATTACTCTCAGAACTTTTTAAAAATTCCCAAACTAATCTCCATTAAGGCAACAGCAACCTTTAGACTTAACCAGACACCAGGCAAAGCATTTTCACCGTACAAATTCAAAATGAGGTTCTTTTCATTTGTTCCTTGCGGAGTCAATTGGAGGCTTGCAGCTGCCTTTTTGATCTCAGTTGCCTCTGTTAAGCACACTCAAAATGGTTATCTTGTTATACCTACTATCACTGATTGAATGCAAATTTGCATTTTCCCACCAGCCTCTTTGAACACCTTTTAACAATGAAAGCCCTTTCATAATACCAATTTTGTTAATAATATAAATATATTACTTGGTAGCTGCTAGGTAGGTATCCATTTTCACTCTACTTCTTGAATGCTCTATTAAAAAATGCAAATGCACATAATTCCTCTTACATCTCAAAACTAGCACACTTCAAAGCACCCAGGCTAGCTGGCCTTAATTCAAATAAGACACACCCACAGAATAAACCTCTATTTTAAAAGAAAAGTATTTTCCAAAATATTATGTACATTAATAGCTCCATTACACCGGTGGGAGGCCATTCAGATACTTCACGTGAGCAAAGGGCTTTATTCAGTTTGCCCACATGTTAACACTCCATCTTTAAAGGTTCAAAGGATTTGATCCACAATCAGAGGATTGCTACTGGCAACAGAGGGTTTAAAAGCCACCAACTCATCCCATCTGCTAAGATTCCGCTGAGTTCAGATCTAACTTTAGGGGCTTGTTCTGCTGTTCATTACCCCCAGGAGAGAATTATGGTGGAGCCCAGAGCAATTTGGTCGCTGTATCAATTGATTCAACAATTTTATGCCTTGCCCCAATGGCACCCATCGGATCTGATTACAGGGCAGAGTTTTTATCCTACATTTTCGCCCTTCAATGGCGGAGCGGCCACCCAGCATTCGTTGCGGGACAGAATGTGCCCTATTCTCCCGACAACAGTTCATCGCACATGCGCATTGTTGTATATGCTTGGAGCGTGCGCAATGCGGTCAGTTTCATGAGCATGCGCAGTGCTGGTCTGTGACTGAAGCTGCTCAGAGCGGGTGAGAGAATGTCGAGTGGAGCAAACTAACAGAGTTAGTGGGTGTGTGAGGAGGAATGGAGCCAGCGGAGTGGGCAGGGAGGCTTCATATAGACACAGTGCAGGCCGCAGACCCCACATAACAAGGTACGGGTTTGCGGTTGAAGAGAACGGACCGAAAAGCTGATTTTCTCTCTTCGCCAGGCGCGAGGCAACGGCCGCCATCTTTTTGGGGGCAACGTGCAGCAGGGCGCATGCGCGGTCATCCTGGTCCAGGTAGCAGGAGGAGAGAATGTTGTGCATTTCTATCCTGGACTGACAGGGATGGATTTTGGAAACTCCTTTTCCAGGAGGTTAGAAGGGGATGATTTACACACAGCAAACTCAAACCAAGAGAAATGTTTGTCTCTTCTCAATTTATGTCCTGGATTGACATTGATGGATTGTTTGTAAACTACTTTTCCACAGAATTACTGAATCACACAGTGCTGAAGAGGCCATTCGGCCCATCGAGACTGCACCAATAGGGGAGAAGCACCTGACCTACCTACCTAATCGCATTTACCAGCACTTGGCCCATAGCCTTGAATGTTCTGACGTGCCAACTGCTCATCCAGGTACTTCTTAAAGGATGTGAGGCAACCCGCCTCCACCACCCTCCCAGGCAGCTCATTCCAGACCATCACCGCTCTCTGGGTAAAAAAGCTTTTCCTCACATCCCCCCTAAACCTCCTGCCCCTCACTTTGAACTTATGTCCCCTGGTGACTGACCCTTCAACTAAGGGGAACAGCTGCTCCCTATCCACCCTGTCCATGTCCTTCATAATCTTGTTCACCTCGATCAGGTCGCCTCTCAGTCTTCTCTGCTCCAACAAAAACAACCCAAGTCTATCCAACCTCTCTTCACAATTTAAATGTTTCATCCCAGGCAACATCCTGGTATATAAAATGGGAAGGATTTGCAGATTGGAAACAGAAACCAAACATCACATTAAAATCTGACAGAATGACTTGATTCATTGGAACTTGATGTTATCGGCCTCTCAGGATAAGCATTGAGTTCCAGGTCATTGCCACTCACTGTGTAAAATTTTTTCCTCACATGCTCCCTGTAGATCTTGCCCAAATCTTAAACCTGTAATCCCTTAAATCTGCAGTCCTGTAATCCTTTTACAATCAGATACTGTGAACAGTTTTGCTTTAACTACGTTATGTAAGCCAATTGTAAACTGGTACACATCTATCAAATCTTCCCTCAATCTACTTTGTTCCAAGGAGAACAACCCCAGTTTCTCCAAACTAACCTTACAATGTCCCTCATCCCTCGACCCATTCTGGTAAATCTCCTCTGCCCCCTCTCGAGGACCCTCCACATCCTTCATAATGTGTGGTGATCACTGGTTTGCACAGACCCAGATGTTCCGTGTTTGTCTGTGACATCATCACACATCAACAATTACACTGTGACATCATCACACATCGACAATTACACGGTGACATCACCCTGCTCCCCATGTATTTCCTCAACTGGGAGATTTTTCTCTGACTCCAGTGCTTCTGATATCATTCTAGCTGCAGGATCCAGCAGGAGAGTTTAACATTGCAAACTCTGAACTTATTTCAGAGCTGCATGTTTTTTACCATTCATCTACAGTCGAGACCTTTAGTACTGTGCTCTGTCATCTGTAAGAGGTTTCATGCCTCAGGGGCTGGTGTCACTTCTTTACTGTGGATCTAAATCCATGTTCATCCATTCCTCTGTTTTACCTCTGCCCTCCCTGATCACCTCTCTGCCATTGTCTAACTTCCTCTGTCTCTAATAATGGGTGTATTTTAGCTCCATTTAGGATTTTACTGTTACTTCTGCCGACAGTGTCTAAATGAAGTTTCCATCGCTCCCCAACCCTGACCATGTGCTGATGGCTTCCCAGCTTTACATTCCCATCTTTCACAGTCAGGAATTGTTTTTCTCGCGCTATAGTCCATTTCCCTTCCACTTCTGAGCTTATATTGACCATCAAATTCTGTATAATTTTTATTCTCTGCAATTCATTCTGCATGGCCTGAAATGTTTACTCTGTTTCTCTCTCCACAGATACCAGCAAATATTGCCAATCCCCAGTTGCCTGTGGGGAAGATGATGTTTGACCTTCTTGAACCGCTGCAGTCCATGTGGTGATGATGCTCCCACAATGCTGTTAGGTAAGGAGTTTCAGGTTATTCACCCAGCGATGATGAAGGAACAGTGATATATGACAAATTATTGCATTTATATCGCACTTTCAATGTAAGACAATATTCCAAGGCATTTCATAGAAATGTTGCAAAGCAAGGTTTGACACTGAGCCACATAAGGAGATATTAGGGCAGGTGACCAAAAGCTTGCTCAAATGGGTCGGTTTTAAGGAGCATCTTAAAGGGGAGAAAGTGAGGTGGAGAAGTTTAGGGAGGGAATTCCAGAGCTTGTGGCCAAGGCAAATGAAAGAATGGTCACCAATGATGGAGCGATTAAAATCAGGAATTCTCAGGAGGCCGGAATTAGAGGAGCTGAGATACCTCAGAGGGTTGTGAGGCTGGATTACAGAGATAGGGAGGGTGAGAGCTGGAGGGATTTGAAAATACGGATGAGAAATTTAAAATTTTGCTTCTTATCCTGGAGCCTTTGTAGGTCGGTGAGCACAGGGGTGATGGGTGAACAAGACTTGATGCGAGTAGCACACGGGTAGCAGAGTTTTGGATGACCTCAAGGTTACAGGGAGGTTGAATGTGGGAGGCCGGCCGGGAGTGCGTTAGGATAGTTAAGTCTAGAGGTAACAAAGGAATGGATGAGAGTTTCAGCAGCAGATGAGCTGAGACTAGGCTGGAGTCGGGCGATGTTACTGAGGTGGAAATAGGCGGTCTTGGTGATGATGTGGATATGTGGTTGGAAGCTCATCTTGGGGTGAAATATTTCACCATGGTTGTGAACAGTCTGGTTCAGTCTCAGTCAGTTGTCAGGGAGAGGGATGGAGTCGGTGGATAGGGAGTGGAGTTTGTAGTGGGGACTGAAGACAGTGGCTTCAGTCTTCTCAATATTTAAATGGAGGAAATTTCTGTACATCCAGTACTGGATGTCACACAAGCCAGGATGGTGTGTGACTTGGAGAAGAACTTGGAGGTGATGGTGTTCACATACACCTGTTACCCTGGTCCTTCTAGGTGGTGGAGGTTGAGGGTTTGGGAAGTTTTGTCAAAGTTCTGGTTTACTTGTAGGTCTATAACAACCCTCTCCTCATCCCCTACCTCTCCAACTCCCCTTCTCTCCCTGCCTCTCCCACTCCCCTTCTCTCCCTACCTCTCCCACTCCCCTTCTCTCCCTATCTCTCCCACTCCCCTTCTCTCTCTGCCCCTCCCACTCCCCTTCTCTCTCTGCCTCTCCCACTCCCCTTCTCTCTCTGACACTCCCACTCCCCTTCTCTCTCTGCCTCTCCCACTCCCCTTCTCTCTCTGCCTCTCCCACTCCCCTTCTCTCTCTGTCTCTCCCACTCCCCTTCTCTTTCTGCCTCTC
The DNA here is from genome assembly GCF_964194155.1 of Cetorhinus maximus. Classification (NCBI taxonomy): domain Eukaryota; kingdom Metazoa; phylum Chordata; class Chondrichthyes; order Lamniformes; family Cetorhinidae; genus Cetorhinus; species Cetorhinus maximus. Next base: position 61,069,168 of record NC_135901.1, on the reverse strand, counting down.
CCACTCCCCTTGTCTCTCTGCCTCTCCCACACCCCTTCTCTCCCTGCCTCTCCCACTCCCCTTCTCTCTCTGACATTCCCACTCCCCTTCTCTCTCTGCCTCTCCCACTCCCCTTCTCTCTCTGCCTCTCCCACTCCCCTTCTCTCTCTGTCTCTCCCACTCCCCTTCTCTCTCTGCATCTCCTAATCCTCTTCTCTCTGTCTCTCCTACGCCCCTTCTCTCCCTGCCTCTCCCACTCCCCTTCTCTCTCTCTCTCTCTCTGTGTCACATAGAATTCTCCAGCCCAGCAGGTTGTGGATGCTCCATCATTAAATATATTTCAGGCTGAGATGGGGAGATTTTTGGTCTTTCAGGGAGTCGAGGGATATGGGGAGTGGACGGGAAAGTGCAGTTGAAGCCCAAGATCAGCCACGATCATATTGAATGGTGGAGCAGGCTCGACGGGGTGTCAGGACTTCTCTTGATCACTACTTATGCTCCTAAAGAGACCAGAGTCTTGTGTAGGTCCAGACCGGGTGGCAGGTTCCCTTCCCTGAAGGACATTAGTGAACCAGTTGGGTTTTTATGACAATCCAGCAGTTTTCATGGTCACTTTTCCCTCGTGCCGGCCCCACAAATTCCCAGGTTCATTCAGCTCAATTTCACAACCTGCCTTTGTGTTTTTGTGGGTTCTCTCTCACTCCCTTTTTTCTGTTTTAAATCAGTTTCACAGGGGATTAGAGGGGGAGGATGTACAGTCAGGAAACTGAAACCAAACATCACATCAGGATCTGACGGAGTCGCCCTATTGAACATGGACGGACAAAGCACCGTTCACAGTGGGGAGACACAGTGGAAATGTGGGGATTGTGGAATGGGATTCAGATTCCCGTCTGAGCTGGAAACTCATCGGCGCAGTCACACTAGGGAGAGACCGTTCACCTGCTCCTTATGTGGGAAGGGATTCGCTCGATCGTCCAGCCTGCTGAGACACCAGCGAGTTCACACTGGGGAGAAGCCGTTCGCCTGCCCCGATTGTGGGTGTGGATTTACGCGATCATCAAGGCTGGTACAACACCAGCGAGTTCACACTGGGGAGAGACCGTTCAACTGCTCCCAGTTTGGGAAGGAATTCACTCGGTCAACCAACCTGCTGAGACACCAGCGAGTTCACACTGGGGAGAGACCGTTCACCTGCTCCGAGTGTGGGCAGGAGTTCAGCTGATCATCAGGGCTGCATCAACATCAGCAACTTCACACAGGGGAGAGACCATTCACCTGCTCACAGTGTGGGAAGGGATTCATTCAACTATCGCGTCTGCTGACACACCAGCGAGTTCACACTGACAAGAGACCTTTTAAATGTCCAGACTGTGGGAAATGCTACAAAAGTTCTGGGAACCTGATGTCCCATCAACGTGTTCACACTGACGAGAGGCCAATCAGGTGCTCTCACTGTGGGACTGGGTTCAAGGAATCATCTCAACTCACTGTACACCAGTGAACTCACACTGGGGAGAGACCGTTCACCTGCTCCAAGTGTGGGAGGGGATTCACTCGGTCATCCAGCCTGCTGAGACAACAGCAAGTTCACAAGTAACTCATAACATTGATTGGATTTTGCTGTTAGTCACATCCAGGACTGAACCATGTACATTGGGGTCTGTTTCTGCTGATGTTAGTAAATTTCAGCCCCGTTACAGGTGTAAATATTAAAAAAGTATATCATATGATAAAGTCAAATAAATCAGCTTTGTATAAAAGCAGTGAGTTGTATCTTTTTAGTGGCTCTAACACAAGTTAGTTCATGTTGAAGGACCCTCCCTCTCCCCTGCCTCCTCCACCCTAACCTCCAACAAGTGTGAGGAGCTCATGGAGCTTCTTTGTCACTAAGATTGAGACAATCCGATCAGCTGCATCTGCTGCTTCCCTCCCTTCCACTAGCCCACCAGGACAAACTGTCTGTAAAGATCCCCCTTGTCTGAACCCTGAACTCGCATCTTCCTCTAGTTTCTCTCCCATCTCCCCTCCTGCCCTCTCAGCGCTCATCTTGTCCATGAGACCCACCTCCTGCCCCATCGATCCTATTCCCACTAAACTGCTGATTATCTAATTTCTCCATGTAGCTGATATTGTTAATGGTTCTCTCTCTCTCTCCTGGGACTGTCCCTCTTCACCTTTCAATGCATCATCATCACCCATCCGAAAAAAACAATCTCTGATCCCCCATTGTCTTCACAAACTACTGCCCCAGCTCCAACCTCTCTTTCCTCTCCAAAGTCCTTGTACTTGGTGTCCCACAAGGATCTATCCTTGCCCCCTCCTATTTCCCATCTACATGCTGCCACTCGGTGACATCATCCAAAAGCACCGTGTTAGTTTTCACATGTGCACTGACAACACCCAGCTCTACCTCACCACCATCCCTCTCCATTCCTCCACTGTTACTAAATTATCCAACTGCTTATCCCACATCCAGTACTGGCTGAGCAGAAGTTTCCTCCAATTAAAAATTGGGAAGACCAAAGCCATTGTCTTTGGTCAACACTACAAATTCTGTTCCCTAACTACTGAGTCCATCCCTCTCCCTGGGAACTGTCTGAGGCTGAACCACGCTGTTCACAGTCTTGATGTCATATTTGACTCTAAGATGAGTTTCTGACCACATATCCACACCATCACTAACACCAGATATTTCAATCTCCATAATGTCACCTGTCTCCACCTCACCCCAGCTCATCTACTGCTCAAACCCTCATCAATGTTTGTGTTACCTTTAGACTTGATGATTCCAATACATTCCTGGCCGGGCTCTCACATTCACCCTGTCCCCACACGGAATCATGAGATCATCAAAAACTCTGTGCCTGTGTGTTCTCACCTCAAATCCCGTTCACCCATCACCCCTGTGCTCATTGACCCACATTGGCTCCTGGTCAAGCAATGCCTCCATTTTAAAATTGCATACTTGTTTCAAATCCCTCCATGGCCTCATCCCTCTCTATCTGTCTATTCTCCAGCACTCATCCTCCTGGCCTCTTTGGCATCCCTGATTTTAATTACTCCACCATTGATGGCCGTGCCTAGGTGTGAAGATTTGAAATTCTCTCCCTCAACTTCTCCACCCCTCCAGCTCTCTCTCCTGATTAAAGATGTTGGTTAAAATTTACCTCTTCAATCACGGCTTTGTCCATTGACCCTAATATCTCCCTATGTGACTTGTCAGTTTTTTCTTTATGAAACTCCTCTGAAGCACCTTGGGATGTTTTATACAAGTTGTTCCTGTTTCATGACAGCCAGTTTGTGCACAGTAAGATTCCACAAACAGCAATCAGACTAACTGATTAATCTAGTTTTTTTGGTGGTGTAAGTTAAAGCACGAATGTTGGTCCCACTGCACCAGGAGAACTCCCCTGTGGACAGGATGTGGAGTTGTTGAGCTCTCCTGAGCTGAGAGTGGAGCTGATTGAGCTGTCGGGCCTGCAGTGTACCTTGAAGAACCGCTGTCTGGGATCTTACCTCTTAATTCACTGACTCCCAGCTGAAATTGTTCCTGCAGTTAAATAGCTAATTTTGAATATCAATCCCAATTTAACCTTTGGAGCAAAATCTGCAACTTTAAATCAGCTGTAAAAGAGAAAGAAAATTCATGCTAATGCATTTGGGGAGGGCAAACAAAGCTGGAGAATACACAATAAACAGGAGAATATTGGGAGGGGTAGAAAAAGTGAGAGACCTCGGAGTCCATGTCCACAGGTCCCTGAAGGTGGCAGGACAGGTGGATCAGGTGGTAAAGAAAGCATATATTTATCAGAACTCACAATACACCAGAACACTCACACTGGGGAGAGGCAATTCACCTGTACAGAGTGTGGAAAGGGATTCATTCAGTTATCCAGCCTGCTGAGACACGAACAAACTCACACTGAGGGGAGGCCATTCAGCTGCTCCGAGTGTGGGAAAAGATTCACCCATTCAAACAACCTGGTGAGACACCAGCAGGTTCACACTGGAGAGAAGTTGTTCAGCTGCTCAGAGTGTGGCAAGAGATTTACTAAGTCATCCCATCTACAGACACATCAACAAATTCATACTGCCGAGTGGCCTTTTAAATGCCCAGACTGTGAGAAGTGCTTTAAAATTCCAGTGAACTGATCTCCCATCAACGTGTTCACACTGACGAGAGACCGTTCAGGTGCTCTCACTGTGGGACTGGGTTCAGGTGGTCATCTCAACTCACTGTACACCAGCGAATTCACACTGGAGAGAGGCCGTTCACATGCTCCGAGTGTGGGAAGGGATTCACTCAGTCACTAACCTGCTGAGACACCAGCGAGTTCACAATTAACAAGTGATTAGATTTTGCTGTGAATCTCATCCAGGTCTGAACCATGTTCATTGGGGTCTGTTTCTGCTGATGTTAATAAACTCCAGCCCAGTTATAGGGGTTTATATTCTGGATAACAATCAGGTTTGTGTTAAACACATGGTGTATTGAGTCTTTTTTAATATTGCTGACACAAAATAGTTCCTTTTGAACATAGGAACATGTCTCAGGACATTGGGACAGCAATGAACAAACTCAGGGGAATATTGGATACAGAGTCAAAACAACATTATATTCTTTCCCCATGTGACCTGTCTCAGAATTCTCTCATCAAACAGACCATCAACATGAGAGGAATTGACATTTTCAGTCATTCCACGAGGAAATTAGAGGCTGTAATTATCCAGGGATGTTGTTCTGAAATTTTACAACCTCCCACTGTCACCAAAGCTGGCAATAGACAGCTCATTGTTCTAATTGTGTTGTAGCCTCTGTCCCAGATGTTGTTCAATGTAGATTTAATGTTCAGAGAAAGGGGTGAGATTGGATGGTCAAAACCGCTCACAGGATATGGAGGGTGATGTCGACTTGAATGTGCCAAAAACAGTGTTCTTCATAGGCACCAATACTTTATCCCCAGTATTAGTCACTTTGGTCGTGTTGTCCACCTGACAGGACAGGATGTGTCCTCATGTGTCTGCTTGTATGGGTGCGGGTGTGTCCCTGCATGTGGAAGTGTGTGTAAATGTGTGTGGATGTGGAGAGGTTGTCTGAGTGTGTGAGAGACAGACAGAGAATGTGTGCATGAGTCTCTGTGTGTGATTGTCTGTGCTGCTTCTCATTAGCTATAACACAAACCTTCCTCTCCGAGCAGACAACATGGCTCCTGAGAATCCCATCCAGTGATGTGAATGGTATGATTCGGATATCCTTCATCCAGGGTGAAACCACAGGCTGACTGTGTGCTGTGTAAAACCTGACACCTACACAACCAGGCCCCACTTCTCCTGGAGCAACATGAAGTGTCTGCTGCTTTCCAGATCCATTCCTTTCCTCTCACCATTATCCTTAGATAATTCACAAATTCCTTGTGTACATCATCCTCCAACACGCCAATGGTTTCCACTTTAAATATTTGCATCGGTCTTTTTCACAGAGAGCAATGGGATTGCTGCTATCACAGGAATCAGTTCTGAAATACTGTCCCTCTGATCTTCAGGCTCCCTGGAGTAATACATTGATCCAGATCTTCCCACCTAACACAAATCCATAGCCCCATCTGAGTTCCAGATTTTAATGTGATTGTCTAATATAGAAAACATATATCATTTAACTCATTTAAACCTGATTCAGCACACCTCATCCACACATACTACAAGAGGTCGTCTTTGAGATCAGTTGTTCCTTTGTAATCTGGGTTGTTCTGAATGATGACAATATGAACCTTCTTCCTAACCTGTCCTAAACCTTGAAAGGGGGGGATGCGTCATTAACACATACATGCTTCAAGTTATTAATTCTGCTTAGTCTAACTGACATAATTTAGGACTAACAGAAGGATTAGGGTATGGTCGAATGAACAGATGTCCAACGGGGACATAAGGGGACTTCTTGCTAATGTCGGGATTACAAGGTTAGACATTATTTTTCCATTCATTTTTTTAACAATTTGCTGATTTTTGATGGAAAGGGAGACAGTGAGAAGGAGCTAGAAAGTCAAGGAGGTCAGAGGAAGTGCACTTGTGGTGTGGGGTGGGAGGGGAATAACAGAGGAACCAGCTATGGGTGCAGACCATTTCTACATAGGCATGAACGTACAGGATTGAAATTATAAACAAGGGCACACGGTTCATTCTGTAATCATGATCAATGCTGTAATGTCTACAAAATACTCCAAACATACGGGAGAAACTTGTATCGATGAGATGTCTTTGGGGCTCTCCTGTATCCCCATATTTGTCGTTAATGTTGCTTTTCCATCACACAGCTGACTCATGCCGAGTGTCTTAGATAATCCACAACACCCTTCTGTCGGTTCATTCACTGTAACTACGGACTCTCCTCGTTGTATCAGTGACATTCCCTGTCTGCCCGGTTATTTCTTGAAGTCAGTCAGCCCTTGAATTGTTTGTACATTGTTTCATCATGTCCCACCCAGCTGGCCACCAGTGCAGAGGCATTGGAGGAGGACGGTTTGGTCCATGTTGTTAGAGGCTGCGGACAGGCCGAGAAGGACAATGAGGGAGTTTTCCTTTGTCACATTCACATCGGGTGTCATTGGTGACTTTGGGAAGAGCTGTTTCGATACCGTGACAGGGACAGAGATCTTATTGGAGGGATTTAAACATGGAGTTCTGGGAAATGTGGACATAGATTTGGGAGGTGACCAGGACTTTGGAGAGCGAAAGGAGGTTGGAGCTGGAGCGGGAGTTTAATCGGATAGTGGGGTCAAGTGTTGGTTTTATTCAGGACAGGTGATGATGGCAGATTTGAAGGAGAGATGGACAGTACCAGGAGAGAGAGAACCATTAATATCAATGAGCATGGGGAAAATGGGTGATCAGCAGTTTAGCGGGAATAGGGTCGATGGAGCAGGAGGTGGGTCTCATGGGCAAAGTGAGCTCTGAGAGGGCAGGAAGGGGAGATGGGAGAGAAACTGGAGAAAGATGTGGGTTCAGAGCTCGGACATGGGGGATCTTTAGAGAAAGTTTGTCCCAATGGGCTCGTGGAAGGGAAGAAAGCAGCAGAGGCAGCTGATCGGATTGTCTCAATCTTAGTGACAAAGAAGCTCCATGAGCTCCTCACACTTGTTGCTGGAGGTGAGGATTGAGGAGACAGGGGAGAGGGAGAGCCCTTCAAAAGGAACTAATGTCTTAGGGATAGTAAAAAGATTCAACATCACCTATTTAATAAAAAGCTTAATGATTTTATTTTTATCCAGAACATTAACACCTATAACTGGGCTGGAGTTTACTAACATCAGCAGAAACAGACCCCAGTGAAACATGGTTCAGTTGCAAAACTCAATCACTGTAGTTACTCGTGAACTCGCTGGTGTCTCAGGAGGTTGGATGACTGAGTAAATCTCATCCCATACTCGGAGCAGGTGAAAGGTCTCTCCCCAGTGTGAACTCGCTGGTGTGAAATAAGATTAGCTGACTGCCTGAACCCAGTCCCACAGTGAGAGCACCTGAACGGTCTCTCGTCAGTGTGAACACGTTGATGGGACATCAGGTCCCCGGAACTTTTATAGCACTTCCCACAGTCTGGACATTGAAAAGGTCTCGCCTCACTGTGAACCCGCTGGTGCATCAACAGATGGGATGAATCAGTGAATCCCTTCCCACATTCTGAACAGGTGAAATGCCTCTCTCCAGTGTGACCATGCTGGTGTCTCAGCAGGTTGGATGACTGAGTGAATCCCTTCCCACACTTGGAACAGATAAATGGCTTCTCCCCAGTGTGAATTCGTTGGTGCAGTCAGAAGAGATGATCGCCTGAACCCAGTCCCACAGTGAGAGCAGCTGAACAGTCTCTCGTCAGTGTGAACACGTTGATGGGACATCAGTTCCCAGGAACTTTTGTAGCACTTCCCGCAGTCTGGGCATTTAAAAGATCTCTCGTCAGTGTGAACTCGCTGGTGTTTCAGTAGGTAGGATGAACGAGTGAATCCCTTCCCACACTCGGAGCAGATGAATGGTCTCTCTGCTGTTTGACTGCACCAATGTCTTTCCATGTAATTGAATCCCTTCCCACAGTCCCCACATTTGCACGGTTTCTCCCTGTTGGGACTACATTTATGTCCTGCCAGATTAGATGATTGGCTGAAGCCTCGTCCACACACACAACACGTGTACGGTTTCTCCCCACTGTGAACGGTGCTTTTTCCTTCCATGTTCAAAATCCAATGATATTCAGGCTACGATAAACTGTGCAACTCCATCAGATCCTGATGTGATGTTTGGTTTCAGTTTCCTGACTGCAAATCCTCTCCTAATATCCTGTGGAATTGATTTAAAACAGAAAGAGGGAATGAGAGAGAACCCACTAAAACAGGTTGTGAAACTGAGCTGAATGAATCTGGGAATTTGTGGGGCCGGCAATAGGAAAAAGTGACCATGAAAGATGCTGGATTGTCACAAAAACTCAACTGGTTCACTAAGGTCCACCAGAGAAAGGACCTTCTACACAGTCTGTGCCCATAAATTCCAAAATTGTGCCTGAACACCAAGGTCTAGGTCATAGGAGCAGGAATCCTAACACTGACTCCTGGGGAAATCCACTTTCAACCTTCCTTCATTCTGAAAAATCATTACTGTCTGTTTCCTGTCACTCAGTCAATTTTGTACCCATGTTGCTGCTGCCCATTTTGTTCTATGAGCTATAACTTTGCTCACAAGTCTGTTATGTGGCACTTTACCTAATGCCATTTGGAAGGCCATGTACACCACATTAACAGCATTACCCTCATCAACCACACTGTTAACTCTTGAAAAACCTTAAGCAAGTTAGTTTAACATTATTTTCCCTTAACAAACTTGTGCTGGCTTTCCTGAATTAGCCCATATTTGCTTAATTGACTATTAATTTTGTCCAGAATTATCACCCCCAATGTTAAACTGACTGGTCTGGTAGTTGCTGGACTGATCATTACACCCTTTTAGAACAAAGGTGTATGATTTGCAATTCTCCTGTCCTCTGTCACCACTCATGGGCCTGAAGAAGATTGGAATAATATGGTCAGTGCCTGCACAATTTTCACTCTGAATTCCCTCAGTATCCTTGGATACAACTCATCCAATCCTGGTGCCTTGTCAACTTTATCAGACAGCTTATATAATACCTTCTCCTTATCAATATTAAACATCACAAGTGTTTGAACTACCTCCTCTTTAACCATGACCTGTGCAGCATCATCTTCTTTGGTAAAGACAGATGCCAAATATTCATTTATACCTCATCCATACTCCCTGTCCCAATGGGTAAATCACCTTTTTTTAAATCCCTAATCAGCCCCTTTCTCCTTTTACCGGCCTGTTACTAGGTATCAGCCAGAGAAAGCGTTTTGATTTCCTTCCATGTTAGCTGCCAGTCTCTTCTCATACTCTCTCTTTGCTTCTCTTACTTTCTTTTTCCAATTTCTCTCTGAATATTCTTTCTTTATCCTGTCTCTCGGTTGTATTAACCAGCTGATATCTCTGTTAGCAGATTTATTCATCTTCATCTTAATCTCTTCTCTTATTTAGTGAGCTGTGGATATGTTAGCCATACCTTGCTCATTTGTAAGAATATGTCATTACTATGTCTGATCTATTTCCTCTTTAAGGCAGCCCATTCCTCAATTACAGTTTGTCCTGCCAACCTTTGATTCCACTTTACTGGGTCAGATCCATTCCCACCCTATTGAAGTTGGCTTTCCCCAGTTAATTATTCTTTCTTCTACAATTAACCTTTGCCCACAGACAGACAGGTCAACTGTTTACCTTCCAGATTTAAAGGGCCGATGATATTCAGGTCCTCACGAATCGAGTGACTCTGCCAGATCTGAATTGATGTTTGATTTGAGTTTCCCGTCTGTCAACCCTCCACTTCTAAGATCCAGTATCAGAAATTTACAAAAACACTAACAGTCAGTCCAAGATAGGAATTGAGAAGAGACAAACATTTCTCTTGGTTTGAGTTTGTTATCTGTAAATCCTCCCCTTCTTTACCCCCTGTAAAAGGAGTTTCTAAAATCCATCCCTGTCAGTCCAGGATAGAAATGCACAACATTCTCTCCTCCTGCTATCTGGACAAGGATGGCCGCGCATGCGCCTTGCTGCACATTGCCCCCTATTATGATGGCGGCCGTTACCCCGGGCCTGGCTCCTTTTACTCGCCTGCGTTCGCCATTTCTCAGCGTCTTCCACCAGCTCCAGGTACAGATGGTACTGCGCATGCTCCAGTCAGAGATCGCAATGCGCATGTATCAGTCACTGCCAGCTACTGCGCGTGCGCGAGGACCGCGTGTCGTAAGGATAGAGCACATTCTGCCCCCCACTGAATCCTGGGTAAACCTACCGCCACTGAATGGCCTTTTCTGATAAGATAATTATGTTTTATTATCCGATGATGATTGGCGCCATAGGGACAATATATAAAATTATGAATATTGATATGGCAACCATAGTGCACGGCCCCTCCACCATAGTTCTGTCCTGGGTGTAATTAACAACAGAACAAACCCTGACAGTTAGATCTGAACTCACTGGAGTCTCAGCAGCGCCGCAGACAAGTGATTTTTCTCCTCATATTCTGACGACTGAAACTCTGTCTTGTCAGTTAGAATGTAGCAATTGTGGATCTAATCCTTTGACCTTCTAAAACTGGAGTGTTAGCAGGTGGGCAGTGAGCAAAGGGTTGCACACATGAAGTATCTGAATGGTGTCCCACAGGTGTGACTGTGCTGCTGTGTCAGAAAATGGAATAACGAGGTGAATCCATTTCCACATTCAGCTGGTGTGATTACATGGTGTGATTTTGCAACATGAGTTTCAGCTCACACTGGGATCTCAAACCCTTCTAAGAATGTGCTCTACATTCTCAACCACAGTTAGAGAAAGGTGGTGCTGTAAATCTGAAATAAAAAAACAAAATATTGGAATTTTCAGCAGATCTGTGGAGAGTGAAAGATGTATTTAAATTTCAGGGCTGAGACTTTCCATCAGAACTGCACTGCATCAGTGATCAGACTTGAAAACTTAACTCTATTTCTCAATTCACAGATTCTCCTGGATGTGCTGAGTATTGCCATGATTTTCTGCTTTTATTTCTGATTGAAGAAGTTGCATATGAATTGTGCATTAGATTTATTGAAGACTAACGTATATTTATTCTCAACCATCTACAAGTGGAAAACTCTTCCACTTGTTTACCCTGTCAACCCCTTTCATTATCTTAAAGGTCTTAGTCAAGTCATCCCTCACTTTCTTTTCCAGAGAAAAACTTTTCAATCTGTTAAATCTTTGTGAATTTCACATATTTTCCAATTCTGGCATCATTCCAGTAAATCTTTTTTGCACCATCCCCAGTGCTTCGCTCCTTCCTATAATATGGAGGCAGAGCTAATCTGAGCATCTAAGTCACATCGTCCCAAATTCCTGTATGTTGTAAGGATCATTATGGCAGTGGGAGAGGGGACTGTGGTTTCGAGCTGTTATTCACCATCCCCTGTTTCAGCCATTCTCCCATTAGCTGAAAATAAGATTAGATGAAATGAGCAGATCTAATGAGCCAGTCTGTGACATAATGAATCAATTACAAAGTTGTCTCTCAGCCTTACAGTGAGGCAGAGGGTATTTTTCATTCTAAATTTGCTAATTATACCATTAAGAATACCTGTCAGAGAATGACTAGATTTCAGCATGGGGCAAGTGTAAAGCTCATTTAACATGATTACCAAGCAGTGAAGAGGTGAATTTGTAATTCACATGCATTTTGTTTGTGCATTTCCCAGATTAATAGTTGCACTGAGTCTGTTGTTCTCCATCTTGATATATTCAAAATGGAAATCCATAAATATTTGGGCACTAAGGGATATGGTGATAGGATGGGAAAGTGGAGTTGAGCTGGAAGAACATTTAATGGTGGAGCAGGCTCAAGGGGCCTTTTGGTCCAACCCTGCTGCTATTTCTTGTGTTCTTATGAACATCACTGTGAATTATTTCCATTGAAGCAGAGCAGATGCAGCAGCACCCGCCCACCTCCTCCCTTCCCACATTCCAGGGCCCCAATACACTTTCCAAGCGGCACAGTGATTTACTGGTACTTCTTGCTATTCAGTATTGTCTATTCACTGACCACAGTGCGGTTTTCTCTACATTGAGGAGATTAAATCCCAATTGGGTAACTGCTGTGTGGAACCATCGCCTTTCAGTCTCCAAGTGTGACCCTGAGGTTCTGGTCATTTATCAGTTTATTCTCCACCCACTCCCACTTTGACCTCGGCCTCCTGCAATGTTCCAATGAAGCTCAATGGAAGCTCGAGGAACAGCAGCCCATCTTTCATTGGACACTTTACATCCTTCTGAGCTCAACATTCATTTTGACAATTTCAGATCATAACCACTGCTCCCATTTTTTCTGACAGTAGGTGCTGGTAATGGTTCTTCTTTTACCATTTATCCCTCCTCTGGGCCTGTGTTGTTTCTCCAGTTGTCCCATTAGTTTATTTCCTTGTCTCATTATCACCCAATGCTGCCTTGCACCATCATCCCCTTTGTCATTTAATCACGAGTTCAGGCTCGGACAAGGGGGATCTTTAGAGATAGTTTGTTCCGGTGGGCTAGTGGGAGGGAAGCAGCAGAGGCAGCTGATCAGATTGTGTCAATCTTAGTGACAAAGAAGCTCCGTGAGCTCCTCACACTTGTTGCTAGAGGTGAGGATGGAGGAGACAGGGGAGAGGGAGAGCCCTTCAAAAGGAACTAACTGGTGCTAGAAATATCAAAACGACTCAATTGTTCATCGCAAAGCTGATTTATTCCAATTTTATACAGAATCTGTAACTGGGCTGGAGTTTATTAACATCAAAAAGGAACGAACGTGTTAAAAATAGTAAAAATGTTCAACACATTGTGTTTAACACAATGGTGATTTATTTGACTTTTATCTAAGTGGGCTGGAGTTTATTAGTGTCTACAGAAACACACTATAATGAACATACTTCAGTCCTGAATTTTATTAGGAGCAAAATCCCATCACGACAGTTACTTGTGAACTTGCTGGTGTCTCAGCAGGCTGGATGACTGACTGAATCCCTTCCCACATTCAGAGCAGGTAAATGGCCTCTCTCCAGTGTGAACTCTCTGGTGCAGCAGCAGGCTGGATGACTGAATGAATCCCTTCCCACATTCGGAGCAGGTAAATGGCCTCTCTCCAGTGTGAACTCTCTGGTGCAGCAGCAGGTTGGATGACTGACTGAATCCCTTCCCACACTCGGAGCAGGTAAATGGCCTCTCTCCAGTGTGAACTCTCTGGTGCAGCAGCAGGTTGGATGACTGAGTGAATCCCTTCCCACATTCAGAGCAGGTAAATGGCCTCTCTCCAGTGTGAACTCTCTGGTGTCTCAGCAGGCCGGATGACTGACTGAATCCCTTCCCACATTCGGAGCAGGTAAATGGCCTCTCTCCAGTGTGAACTCGCTGGTGTGCAATGAGTTCAGATGATTGTCTGAACTCAGTCCCACTGTGAGAGCACCTGAACGGTCTCTCATCAGTGTGAACACGTTGATGTCCCATGAGGTTGGCTAATTGAGTGAATCCCTTCCCACGCTCAGAGCAAGTGAATGGTCTCTCCCCAGTGTGAGTGCACCAATGAGTTCCCAGTTCCAATGGGGATTTGAATCTCTTCCCACAGTCCCCACATTTCCACGGTTTCTCTCCATTGTGACTGCATTTATGCTCCGTCAGGTCAGATGATCGGCTGAAGCCTCGTCCACACACAGAACACGTGTACGGTGTCTCCCCACTGTGAGAGGTGCTTTTTCCTTCCATGTTCAAAATCTGAAGTTACTCAGTTTAAGATAAATTGGGCGACTCCGTCAGATCCTGATGTGATGTTTGGTTTCAGTTTCCCGACTGCAAATCCTCCCCTTCTAATACCCTGTGAAATTGATTTAAAACAGAAAAAAGGGAGTTAGAGAGAACCCACAAAAACACGAAGGCAGGTTGTGAAATTGAGCTGAATGAATCTGGGAATTTATGGGGCCGGCACTGGGAAAAAGTGACCATGAAAACTGCTGGATCGTGATAAAAACCTAACTGGTTCACTAATGTCCATCAGGGAAGGGAACCTGCCACCCGGTCTGGGCCAACACAAGACTCTGCCCTCCATAAGAACATACGAAATAGGAACAAGAGAAGTCCTAACATCCTGTCGAGCCTGCTCCACCATCCAATACGATCGTGGCTGATCTTGGGCTTCAACTCCACTTTCCCGCCCACTCCCCATATCCCTCAACTCCCTGAGAGACCAAAAATCTCTCCACATCAGCCGGAAATATATTCAATGATGGAGCATCCACAACTCACTGGGCTGGAGAATTCAATGTGACAGAGAGAGTAAGAGAGAGAGGAGTGGGAGAGACAGAGAGAGAAGGTTACTAAACAAAGCACAGGATGTCAATAAACAGAATTCAAGTGCATGGGATTGGGGTAATATCCTGTTATAGATTGAGAATTGGTGAACTGACAGAAAACAGAGAGTCGGAATAAATGTCTCATTCTCAGGATGACAGGCTGTTATTTGTGGGATACTGCAAGGATCGGTGCTTGGCCCACAGCCATTCACAAACTATACAAATGATTTGAAGGCACTCATTTAAGCAGCACCTAAATTTTCACATTCTCATCCTTGTTTTCCTCCATGGTTGTGATCATTCCTATCTCTGTAACCTCCTCCAGCCTCACAATCCCCCCGAGATATCTGCTCTTCTCGAATTCGAGAATTACTGATTTTAATAATTCCATCACTGGTTGCCATTCTTTCAGTTTCCAAGACTCTAGAATTGCCTCCCTAAACCTCTCCGCCTCTCTACCTCATTTGCATCCTTTAAGATATTCCTTCAGACAGACCTCTTTGACCAAATTATTGGCCACCTGCCCGAGTATCTCCATGGTTTCTAACATTTCTGTGAAATGTCTTGGTAAACTATATAACAATAAATGTGTGATATAAACACAAATTGTTGTTGTTGATTTGGAGATATATCAATGTCCCTTCCTCATCGCTGGGTGAATAACCTGTAACTCCTTACCTACCAGCATTGTGCGAGCATTGACTTAATTAGTAATGGGTTGAAAGGTTATTTGGAGAGGGAGGGAAATTGGAGTTGAGGCCAAAATGAGATCAGCCATGATTGTAATGAATGGCGGGGCAGGCTTGAGGGGCTGAATTGCCCACTCCTGCTCCTAGTTCTTATGTTCAAGGATCTATGGACATGCACACCAAGGGTTTGTACTTCCCGGGTCCTACCATTCATCGTGCACTCCCTTGCCTAGTTAGTCCTCCCAAAATGCATCACCTCACACTTTTTTGGGATTAAATTCCATTTTCCAGTGTTCTGCCCATCTGACCAGCCCGTCTATATTGTCCTGTTGTCTAAGGGTTTCCTCCTCGCTAGTTACCACAATAGTGATTTTTTTGTGTTACCTGTGAACTTACTGATCATACCGCCTACATTCATGTCTACATCATTAATGTCCACTAAAAACAACAAGGGACCCAGCACCAAACCCTGCAGTACGCCACTGGACACAGGCTTCCAGTCACAAAAACAACCTTTGGCCATCACCCTCTGCCTCCTGACACTGAGCTAATTCTGGATCCAATTTGCCAAATTGTCCTGGATCACATGGGCTCTTACCTTCTGGACCTGTCCCCCATGTCAGACCTTGTCAAAAGCCTTAGAGAATTCCATGTGGACTACATCAATTGAACTACCCTCATCTACACACCTCGTCACCTCCTCGAAAAATTCAATCAAATTTGTTAGACATGATCTCTCACTGAAAGCCATGCTGAATATCCTTGATTAATTCTTGCTTCTCAACGTGGGGATTAATTCTGTCCCTCAGAATGTTTCCAAAAGTTTCCCTACCACTGATGTTGGACTCACTGGCCTGTTTGCTCCCTGGTTTATCCCTAACATTCTTCTTTAATAACGGTACCACATTAGCTGTCCTCCAGTCCTCTGGCACCCCTCCTGTGGCCAGACAGGATTTGAAAATTAATGTCAGGGCCCCTGCAATCTCCTCCCTTGCCTCCCACAACACCTGGGATACATCTCATCTGGGCCTGGGGATAAATACACTTTTAAGGCCCAATAAAACCGCTAATACCTCCTCCCTCTCAATACTCATTTGTTCAAGTATATTACAGTCCCTCTCCCTGATTTCTATACCTACATCGTCCTTCTGTATAGTTAATACAAATGCAAAGTACTCATTTAAAACCTCATCTACATCTTCCAGCTCCTCACACAGATTGCCATTTTGGTCCCTGATGGGCCCTAATCTTTCCCTGGTTATCCTCTTGCCCTGAATATACTTATAAAATGCCTTTGGATTTTAACTTATTTCACCCAGCTGTGATTTTCATGCCCCCTCTTCGCCTTCCTAATTTCTTTTTTAAGTAACCCCCTGCACTTTCTCTACTCATCAAGGGCTCCTGCTGTTTTGAGCCCTCGGTATGTACCATAAGCTTCCCCTTTTCCCCCCCTTATCTAATCCTGTCAATTCCTCAACATCCCGGTTCCTCTGGACTTGTTGGTCCTTTGTGGGAAAATGTTGGCCCTGCACACTATTTCCTTTTTGAGTGACTCCCGTTGCTCTGATGTTGATTTTCCTACAAGTAGCTGCTCCCAGTCCACTTTGGCCAGGTCCTGGCTTATCGTATTGAAATTGGCCTTCCCCTAATTCAAAACCCTTATTTTCCATCCATCTTCGTTCTTTTCCATAACTACTTAAATCTTACTGAGTTATGGTCATTATCACTGAACTGCTCCCCCACTGACACTTCTACAACTTGCCCACCTTTGTTCTCTAAAAGGTCCAGCACCTCTCTTGTAGGATTTTCTATGTGCTGGCTTAAAAATCTCTCCTGGATACATTTGAAGAATTCTGCCACCTCAAAGTCTTTCACACTTTGTCTATCCCAGTTAATATTGGGGAAGTTGAAATCCCCGACTATTATTACCCTATTATTTTGACACTTCTGAGATTTGCCTACATATCTGCCCTTCTATCTCCCTGACTGTTTGGGGGTCTATAGTACACTCCCAACAATGTGATTGCCCACTTTTCATTTTTAAGTTCTACCTATGTAGCCTGATTTAACAGCAGCTCACACTTACACTGAAGATGTTCAAGGTAAAATACTGTCTTTCCCTTTTACCGTATTCCAGTGCCATGCCGGGGTATACAATTCCGTTCGCATAGATTTAAGCAAAAATAAATTCTAAGATACCGCAAGATTCCCCACACCTTTTAAAGCACTTCTCACACTCTGGTGATTTAAAAGGTCTCTTGTCAGTGTGAATGCGCTAGTCTCTCAGCAGGTGGGATGATGTCCTGAACCTCTTACCACACTGTGAGCAACTGAACAGCCTCTCGCCAGTGTGAATTCAATGTGTTTCAGCAGGTCAGTACAAAGAGACAAATATTTCTCTTGGTTTGAGTTTGCTGTGTGTAAATCCTCCCCTTCTAACCCCCTGTAAAAGGAGTTTCCAAACACTCGGTGTAAACTGGGCTCCGGGAGTTTCAAATCCGGGTTTGGAGTCCTACACCGGGTGTTTGTGAACCCTCCCAGTCCACCCTCCGGCTCCATTCCTCTCCTGCACTCGGCCCTTTCTCACCCGCTGGACTTTAAATTCCACCACAACAAAAACAAAAATACCTGGAAAAACTCAGCAGGTCTGACAGCATCTGCTGAGAGGAAACAGTTAACGTTTCGAGTCCATATGACTCTTCAACAGAACTAAGTAAAAATAGGAAAAGTGAAATATAAGCTAGTTTCCGGGGCGGGGGGCGGGGACAAGTAGAGCTGGATATAGGGCCAGTGATAGGTGGAGATAACCAAAAGATGTCACAGACAGAAGGAAAAGAGGTGTTGAAGGTGGTGATATTATCTAAGGAATGTGCTAATTAAGGGTAGAAAGCCGGACGAGCAAGGTACAGATAGACCTAGTGGGGGTGGGGTGGAGGGAAGGAATTGAAAAAGGCTAAAAGGTAGAGATAAAACAATGGATGGAAATACATTTAAAAATAATGGAAATAGGTGGGAAAAGAAAAATCTATATCAATTATTGGGAAAAAAATTCCACAGCCTTCGTCCCGGTCCCCCGCCCACACTGCGCATGCTCTGCTCCCAGCAGGCTCCGCCCCTCTCACTCCGATTGGCTGGAGGACCTGCTGCTCCCGTTCGGTCATCCAACCCCGCCCCTTCTTCCTATTGGTCCGGAGCTGCCGCCAGTCATTTGGAGTCGGAACATGCGCAGTCCGTGGAGACAGACGGTAAGTGAACTCGAGTGAGCGGATTTAAAATGCGGGTATAACAAAGACCGAGTGCGGATGCAGAACCGAAAATAAACCCGTGAACGGAGATAGGGCTGACGGGTGAATTTGGAAGCTTCATAAACTCACGGTGTCGGCCCCAAACCCTCAATAAGGAGCCGCCGGTCCCGGGTTTGCTCGGCGCTACGGTAGAAAGGCCCGAGTTAACGGCCGCCATCTTTATAGGGACAATGTGAGGATGGGCGCATGCGCGGCCATCTTGATGGGTCAATGTGCTACAGGGCGCATGCGCGGCCGCGATCCTCACGGCGACAATGAGCAACAGCCCGAGGGAGACGTTCATAAAATGTGTGTTCACCAGGAGTTTTAGATCAGCAACAATAGAATTATAAACCCACAGTCACTCAGCAGTACAGAATTTAAGTATTGCTGAAAAAGGGAGACATATTGCTGATATTTCATGTTGCACTCATCCGGACAGATGCAAAAAAAACAAATTTCTCAGCGGA
This sequence comes from Cetorhinus maximus, assembly GCF_964194155.1. Classification (NCBI taxonomy): domain Eukaryota; kingdom Metazoa; phylum Chordata; class Chondrichthyes; order Lamniformes; family Cetorhinidae; genus Cetorhinus; species Cetorhinus maximus. The sequence continues at coordinate 61,050,305 of NC_135901.1, read as the reverse complement.
CAACAATTTATGCTGCACGAGGAAAGGGTGTTGACTGTTTGGCCAGTCAGCTCTGATTGGTCAAAGCATTGCCACGGAGAATGCACCAAAGAGCTATCATGCTCCATGCTTTTGTTTAATTCAACAAACGGCCCCATCCCTGGACATGCCTCTTCTGTCTGCAGTGGACAGTTCCCTGTGTATGAATATATGTAGCTTCTAGCAAGCATAAGTGAGCCACATTATGAGCCCGACTGATAATCTTTGAAATTTGATGTTCTTGCGTCTGTCCTGATGAGTACAAGATAAAAGATTTTGACAGAATGTCTCTTTTTTTAGCAATACTCAAGTGTCTTAAAGGGGGAAAATGTGATCGACAGAGGGAGTCATGCAGGTAGAGAATTTCAAAGTTTGGGAATGAGTGAACTTAAGGCAAGGTCATTAACGCTGGAGCGATTAAAATGGAGAATGTACAAGATTCCAGAAATCGAGCAGTGCAGATATCTCAGAGGGTTGTGGGGCTGGAGGAGATTACAGAGATAAGGAAGGGTGAGGCCATGGAGGGATTTGAAAACAAGGATGAGAATTTTAAAATCAAGCTGTTGCTTGACCGGGAGCCAAGGCAGGTCAGGAAGCAAATGTGTGACAGAGGAACAGGACTTGCTACAAGTGAAGAAATGGACAGCAGACTTTTGGATGGCTTCATGTTTACAGAGAGTAGAATGTGGGAGACCAGCCAGGAGTGTGTTGGGATAGTCGTTCAAGTCTGGAGGTAACAACGGCAGCGATGAGGGTTTCAGCAGCAGATGCACTGAGACAGGGTGAGGGCAGGTAATGTTACAGAGGTGGAAACAGGCGATTTTAGTGATGGCACAGATATGAGGTCAGAATCTGATCTCAAGATCAAATGTAACACCGAGTTTATGAACAGCCTGGTTTAATCTCAGACTGTTCCCAGGGAGAAGGATGGAGTTGGTATCTAGGGAATGGAGATTGGAGCAGAGACTGAAAACAGTGTCTTCAGTCTTCTCAGTGTTTAATTGGAGTTAATTAGTCATCAGGAAGAGAAGCAGGAACCGGAATAGACCATGAGACTGATCCCAGGTTTAACTTTGTTAGAGAGGGAGAGAAGGAAGGAAGGAAATCCTGGGAGGTTTGGAGAAACCACCTTCATAATCGCTCATTAAATCTCCACACAGTAAGTTTTGGACACAAGGTTAATGTCTGCTATTCTGTATGGTAGGTCAGGGGGTTTCAGATTAATGTTTTGTCACGAGTAATGACTCAAGTGAATGATGAAACATATTGTTATCTTCAGTTGGACAAATTTGTTAAAAAGATACTGGAAGAATTATCCAAAACTCTGTTTGGCTTCAGCACAGGGAGGAGGGAGAGTGTGTGGGACAGGGATTTGCAGCTTTGGGAGAAGAAGACAGGAAATAATGTTCCATAGAAATGAGAATTGTCTGCTCTGAATTTCTATCCTGTTCTTACAGCGATCACTTTTGTAAACTCCTTTTACAGGGTATCGGAAGGGGAGGATTTCCAGAGGGGGAACTCAAACCAAACATCACATCAAGATCTGACAGAGTCACTTGATTCATAAGAACCTGAGTAGCATTGGTCTTTGAATGTGGAAGTAGAAATGTTTGTTCTTTCTGTGGGAAAAGATTTCAAACATCAGTGTGACCTGAAAAGCACCGAGACACACACACACCCGAATGAGAGTGTTCCAGTGAACTGACTGTGGAAAGAGCTTTAACCAGTTACACAGCCTGAAATAACATCACACCATTCACAGCAGGGGGAAATTGTACACGTGTTCTATGTGTGGACAAGGATTCAACTGATCATCAAACCTGGAGAGACACAGGGACACTTGAACCATGGAGAAACCGTGGAAATATAAGGACTCTGGGAAAGGATTCAATTACCCATCCCTGCTGGAAATCCATCGACGCAGTCACACCGGGGAAAGGCTGTTCACCTGCTCTGAGTGTGGGAAGGGATTCACTCAGTCATCTGACCTGCTGAGACACCGGTGAGTTCACACTGAGGAAAAACCATTTACCTGCTCCGAGTGTGGGAAGGGATTCACTCAGTTATCCAGCCTGCTGATACACCAGCAGCTACACACTGGAGAGAGGCCGTTCACCTGCTCCGAGTGTGGGAAGGGTTTCACTCAGTCATCCCAACTGCTGTTACACCAGTGGTTTCACAATGGGGAGAGGCCATTCACCTGCTCTGAGTGTGCGAAGGATTTCACTCAGTCATCCCACTTGCGAATACATCAGCGAATTCACACTGAAGAGAGACCATAAGAACATATGGAATAGGAACGGGAGCAGACCATTTGGTCTCTCAAGCTTGCTGTGCCATTTAATAAGATCATGGCTGATCTTCTTGTGTTTGAATTTCCACATTCCCATCTAACCTCGATAACCTTTGATTCCCTTGCCTAACAATAATAAATCTACCTGTGCCTTAAAAATATTCAATGATCGCGCCTCCACCGCCTTATGAGGCAGAGAGTTCCAAAGTCACACAATCCTCTGAGAGAAAAAATTCTCCTAATCTCTGTCCGAAAAGGGCAACCCCCTAATTTTGAAACAGAGCCCCTTAGTTCTGGACTCACCCACAAGAGGAAACATCCTTTCGACGTCCACCTTGTCAAGGCCATTCAGGATCTTGTATACTTCAATCAAATCACCTCTCACTCTTCTAAACTCCAGTGGAAACAAGCCCAGTCTATCCAATCTTTCCTCATAAGACAGCCCGCTCATTCCAGATATCAATCTAGTGAACATCCTTTGAACCGCCTCCAATGCATTTATATCCTTCCTTAAATAAGGAGACCAAAACTGCACACAGTATTCAAGGTGCCGTCCTGTATAACTGAAGCATAACATCCTTACTTTTATGTTCAACCCCTCTCGTAACAAAGGATAGCATTCCATTAGCCTTCTTAATTACTTGCTGTACCTGCATACAAATTTTTTGAGACTCATTTACTCGAACACCTAGGTCCCTCTGCACCTCAGAATTATGCAGCCATTCTCCATTTAAGCAATACTCTGCTTTTTTGTTCTTGCTGCAAAAGTGACCAACTTCACATTTTGCCACATTTCACCCCATTTGCCAGATCTTTGGCCACTCATTCAACCTATCTACATCCATCTGCAACCTCCTCATGTCCTCTTCACAACATACTTTCCTACCTATCTTTGTGCCATCTGCCAATTTAGCGACCATGTCTTCACTCCCCTCATCTAAGTCATTGATGTAAATCATAAAAAGTTGAGGCCCCAGCACAGACCCCTGTGGGACTCCACTCGTCACATCCTGCCAATCAGAAAAAGACCCATTTACACATACTCTCTGCTTTCTGCCAGCCAGCCAATCTCCTATCCATGCTAATAAGTTACCCCCTACACCATGCGCTTTTATTTTGCAAAACAATCTTTGATGTGGCAGCTTCTCAAATGCCTTCTGGAAATCCAAGTACAGTACATCTATAGGCTCCCCTTTATCCATTGCGCTTGTAACTCCTTCATAAAATTCCAATCATTTGGTTAAACAGGATTTTCCTTTCACAAAACCATGATGACTCTTCCCGATTGCCTTGAGCTCTTCTAAGTGCCCAGCTATAACCTCCTTAATGAATGATTCTGATAACTTCCCCACGACAGACGTCAAGCTAACTGGCCTATAGTTTCCTGTTTCCTGCCTCCCTCCCTTCTTGAATAGAGGGGTTATATTTGCTACTTTCCAATCTGACGGAACCTTTCCAGAATTGAGCGAATTTTGGAAAATTAACACCAGCGCACCGACTACCGCATTAGCCGCCTCTTTTAAGACCCAAGGATGTAGTTCATTGGGTCCCAGAGACTTGACATCAGCAGCTCCTTCAATTTGCTCAGTAACATTTCCCCAGTGATTTCAATTTCACCAATTTCCTTTCTCCTGTCACCTTCTGATTTGCAGCTATTACTTGAATGTTTTTTGTATCCTTTATATTGAACACAGAAGCAAAATATTATTCATTTCTTCCACCATTTCCTTATCTACTATTCACTTCCCACTGTCACCCTCTAGAGGACCAACACTCACTTTGCTCACTCTTTTCCTTTTTAAGCACCTGTAGAAATACTTGCTATCCATTTTTATATTTCTAGCAAACTTCCTCTCACACTCTAATTTCTTTCTCCTGATTAACCTTTTAGCCATTTTCGACTGTTCTTTATATTCAGTCCAATCATCTGTCCTGCTGCTCATCTTTGCGGAGTTGTATGCTTTTTTCCTTAAGTGATGCTTTCTTTAACTTCTTTAGTTAACCACAGATGGTGGGTCCTCCCCTTATAATTTTTCTTTATGGTCAGGATGTACTCATTCTGAATACTTTGAAATATCCCCTTAAATGTCTGCCACTGCTTCTCTATTCATCTATCCTCTAGGCTAGTTTCCCAGTTCACTTCAGCTAGCTCAGTTTTCATCCCCACATAGTTGCCCTTACTTAAGTTTAAGATACTAGTCTTTGACCCACTCTTCTCCCTTTCAAAATGGATGTAAAATTCAACCATATTATGCTCGCTGCTACCTAGCAGTGCCCTTACTCTGAGGTCATTAATTAATCCTGTTACATTACACAATACCAAGTCAAATATAACCTGCTCTCTGATTGGCTCCTGAACATGCTGCTCTAAGAAACTATCTCAAAAGCATTCTAAGAACTCCTCATCCAGGCTATTACTGCCAATCTGATTTTTCCAGTTAATGTGTAGATTAAAATCACCCATGATTATTGCCGTCCCTTTATCACAAGCACACAATATTTTCTCTTGAATACTTTCCTACACTATGGCTGCTGTTAGGGGCCCATCAACCACTCCCACTAATGACTATTTTTCCCCTACTATTCCTCATCTCCATCCAAACCGATTCTACATCCTGATCTCCTGATCCAAGGTCATCTCTAACCATTGCACCAATGCCCTATTTAATTAACAATGCAACCCCTCCACCTTTACCTAGCTTCCTATTCTCCTTGAATGTCATGTACCCCTCAATATTAAGGACCCAATCTTAGTTGTCCTGCAGCCACGTCTCCATAATTACTATCAGATCATATTTATTTACTTCTGTGTGAGTCATCAATTCATTTACTTTGTTTTGAATGCTATGTGCATTCAGATAGAGAGCCTTCAGTCTTGTCTTTTTGTTACCGTTGTAACATCTAGTCTTGACTGTTGATTTATTCTTAGGCTTTTTCTCTCAGTCCTTTCCTGCCATTCTCTGACCATCATTTCTCATATTACTATTTTGCTCTCCTGTCTTGAATCTACACCTTGAATTGCTACCTCTACCCAAGCTTGATCCCTCACTGCTCTCATTTAGTTTAAAGCCCTCTCTACTTCCCTAGCTATGCGATTTGTGAGGACACTCATCCCAGCATGGTTCAGGTGTAAACCGTCCCAATGGTACAGCCCCCACTGTCCCCAGCACTGATACCAGTGCCCACAAACCGGAACCCACTTCTCCCACACCAATCTTTGAGCCACGCATTGGTCTCGCTAATCTTATTTGCCCGATGCCAATTTGCACGTGGCTCAGGTAATAATCCAGAGATTATTACCTTTGAGTTTCTGATACATAATTTGGTACCTATACTGACTTTACAGAACCTCTTTCCTAGTTCTACCTATGTCATTGGTACGTACATGGACCACGACAACTGGATTCTCTCCCTCATTGCAAGTCCCTCTCCAGCCCTGAGCAGATGTCCCAAACCCTGGCACTGGGCAGGCAACATAGCCATCTGGACTCTCACTTTTTGCTGCAGAAAACAGTGTCAATGCCCTCACTATACTATCCCTTACTACCACTACATTCCTTTTTGCTCCCCCTGCGTGAATGGCTTCCTGTACCACAGTGTCATGGCCAGCCAGCTCGTCCACCTTGCACATTTCGCTTTCATCCACACAGGTTGTGAGCACCTCAAACCTGTTTGACACTTGCAAAGTCTGAGGCTCCTCCACTACTGCCTGCTCAGTCCCATTACCTGCCTCACTGACAGTCACATCCTCCTGTCCCTCACTGCTGATCAAACAGATGACCCTCTTCTAAGAGGTGTGACTGTCTTCTGGAACAAAGTATGCAGGTATTTCTCCACGTCCCTTATGTTGCACAGTGTCTGCATTTCGGTTTCCAGATCAATAATCCTGATCCAGAATTCCTCAGGCTGCTTACACTTCCTGCAAACGTGTTTGTCATGGATTCCCTTGGCATCCAAAAGCTCCCACATCTCACAGCTGCAACATAACCCCTGTCCTACCATTCTAACTTATGTTATTTAGTTAATTTACTTTAATTACTTTCTTCCTATGTATGCTACAATTTACTGTGTTTACTGAATGCTAGTACCACTGACTACTAAAGATTATATGCTTCTTAACTACAAGGGATGTGTATTAGATGTTTATTTAAATAACTCTATTTTACTGCTTGTTTAAAATCTTTGTTGTTTTATTTGAATTTTAAAGTTTTCAAATTTTGGTTTATTATTGTAAAGTTATTTTTATTTATAGATCTACCTGAACTCGCCTGTCCTAAGCTGGTTTCTCACACACTGTCCCTTCGACTGAACACTTACCGACCAATCAACGTACCAGCTTCCTGTGACATCACAGTTGCCTCTTTCCCCCCTCTCCTGCTGCCTCACAGCAGCTGCAACAGTGAAACAGCCCATTCCTCACTCAAATCCCCCGTCTGTGTTTATAGACGTTCCTCACTCAAATCCCCGGTCTGTATTTATAGACGTTCCTCACTCAAATCCCCAATCTGTATTTATAGGCGTTCCTCACTCAAATCCCCCAGCTGTATTTATAGACGTTCCTCACTCAAATACCCCGTCTGTATTTATAGACACTCCTCACTCAAATCCCCCATCTGTATTTACAGACGTTCCTCACTCAAATACCCCATCTGTATTTATAGGCGTTCCTCACTCAAATACCCTGTCTGTATTTATAGGCGTTCCTCACTGAAATCCTCACTCTGTATTTATACACATTCCTCACTCAAATCCTCACCCTGTATTTATAGACGTTCCTCACTCAAATACCCCGTCTGTATTTATAGGCGTTCCTCACTCAAATTCCTGGTCTGTATTTGTAGGTGTTGCTCAGCTCCCCACTGTCTCCTGCAGGTCCGCTAAGCTCTGACTCCCAGCAAGGTAGGCCTCACTCGAATCCCCGTAATATATTTATCGGCACTTCTCAGCTCCCAAGTATCTCCCACGGGTCCGTCCACTCCAACTCCCAGCAAGGTAGAGGGATGGAGCAAGTGGCTATGGAGTGGAGTTTGTAGCGGGGACTGAAGACAATGGCTTCAGTCTTCCCAATATTTAAATAGAGGAAATTTCTGTTCATCCAGTACTGAATGTCAGACAAGTCAGGACGGTGTGTAACTTGGAGGGGAACTTGGAGGTGATGGTGTTCACATACACCTGTTACCCTGGTCCTTCCAGGGATGGAGATTTAGAGTTTATCCCTCTGCTTTATCCAGTGCCTCGCCCACCTCGCTCTCTTATTTGCTCCGATGGAGTCCAGAGTGTTGTGTAGACCCAGACCGGGTGGCACGTTCCCTTCCCTGAAGGACATTAGCGAACCAGTTGGGTTTTTATGACAATCCAGCAGTTTTCATGGTCACTTTTTCCTCGTGCCGGCCCCACAAATTCCCAGATTCATTCAGCTCAATTTCACAACCTGCCTTTGTGTTTTTGTGGGTTCTCTCTCACTCCCTTTTTTCTGTTTTAAATCAGTTTCACAGGGTATTAGAAGGGGAGGATTTTAATTTGGGGAAGTGAAACAAAACATCACATCAGGATCTGATGGACTCACCCAATTTGTCGTAACCTGAATATCATCGGATTTTGAACATGGAAGGACAAAGCACCGTTCACAGTGGGGAGAAACCGTACACGTGTTCTGTGTGTAGAGGAGGCTTTAGCGAATCATCTGGCCTGTCAAACCATAAATACAGCCACAATGGGGAGAAGCTGTGGAAATGTGCAGATTGCAGGAAGGGATTCACTTATACAGTTCAGCTGGAAACTCATCAGGACAGTCACACTGGGGAGAGGCTGTTCACCTGCCCAGAGTGTGGGTAGGGATTCATTAATTCATCCAATCTGCTCACAGACCAACGAGTTCACACTGGGGAGAGACCATTCACTTGCTCCTTTTGTGGGAAAGGATTCACTCAGTCATCCAGCCTGGTGATACACCAGCGGGTTCACACTGGGGAAAAGCTGTTCTCCTGCTCCGAGTGTGAGACTGGATTTACTGATTGATCCAACCTGCTGGCGCACCAGCGTGTTCACACTGACGAGAGACCGTTCAGGTGCTCTCACTGTGGGACTGGGTTCAGGCGTTTATCTGAACTCACCATACACCAGCACACTCAAACTGGGGAGAGGCCATTCACCTGTACAGAGTGTGGGAAGGGATTCATTCAGTTATCCACCCTGCTGAGACACCAGCGAATTCTCATGGGGAGAAGTTGTTCAGCTGCTCTGAGTGTGGGAAGAGATTTACTCAGTCATCCCACCAACAGACACATCAACAAATTCATATTGACGAGTGGCCTTTTAAATGCCCAGACTGCGAGAAGTGCTTTAAAAGTTCTGGGTAACTGGTGTCCCACACTGATGAGGGATCGTTCAGGTGCTTTCACTGTGGGACTGGGTTCAGGCTATCATCTCAACTCACTGTACACCAGCGAGTTCACACTGGGGAGTGGCCGTTCAGATGCTCCAAGTGTGGGAAAGGATTCACTGAGTCATCCCACCTGCTGACGCACCAGCGAGTTCACACTGGGGAGAGACTGTTCACCTGCTCTGAGTGAATCCCTTCCAACATTCGGTCAGCTAACCGGGTGAAAAACCAGTGTTTTCATAAGTAACTGCAGTGATTGGATTTTGCTGTTAGTTACATCCAGGACATGTTCATTGCGGTCTGTTTCTGCTGATGTTAATAAACCCCAGCCCTGTCACTCTGGTTAATATTCTGTATAAAAATCAAATACATCAGTTCTGTATTAAACACAGTGCGTTGAGTATTTTTAATATCTCGAACACAACTTAGTTCCTTTGAAGCACTTTCCCTCTCCTTCAAATCTGCCATCATCACTCCCTCCTCAATAAAACCAATCCTTGACCCAAATGCCCTTGCAAACTATCTCCCCATTTCTCTCCACCCTTTTCTCTCCGAAGTCCTGGTCACCTCCAAAATCCATGCCAATCTTTCTTGAAACTCCATGGTTCAATCCCATCAATCTCAAGGATTGAGAGTTTTCAGTGTGGGACAGAAGTGAAATGGGTCAACAGAGGAACAACACATTTCCAATCAGAGCAGAAATAAATGACAGACACAGAATGACTCTCCCACCTTTAGTTTCTTTACTAATTCCATCACCATCGCTTTTCCCTTACATCCTCATCCCTTTTGTTATTTATTCTCTCCTGTCTTCCATTTGATCAGAAACCTTCTCTTCTGTTCTCTCCCCTTTCCCGCTTCCCTGTCTGTGAACTTTCTGAAAATCTGTAACATCTAAGTTGTTTCCAGTTCTGATGAAAGTTCAGCAGCCTGAAACGTTAACTGTTTCTCCCTGCACAGACTCAGCCTGACCTGCTGAGTATTTCCAGCATTTTCTGGTTGAGAATGAGAGTGACACATGTGTGGCCATTTCCCCTCTATACAGAATGTGTGACACTGATTTCCCGAGTGCAGTGGTCATTATGTTAAAGACAAAATACTGTGGATGCTGGAAACCTGAAACAAAAACAAAAAATGCTGGAAAAACTCAGCAGGTCTGGCAGCATCTGTGGAGAGAAAGACAGTTAACGTTTCGAGTCCGTATGACTCGAAACTCAGCTCTGAGGAAGAGTCACACGGACTCGAAATGATAACTCTGTCTTTCTCTCCACAGGGGTTGTCAGGCCTGCTGTGTTTTTCCAGTATTTTTTTTTGTTTTTGTTGTGCTGTGGTCGTTGTGTTTGCTTGAAACGTGATATTACCCAGTTATAAGACCATAAGACATCGGAGCAGAAATTAGGCCATTCGGCCCATCGTGTCTGCTCCGCCATTTAATCATGGCTGATAAGTTTCTCAATCCCATTCTCCCGCCTTCTCCCCGTAACCTTTGATCCCCTTACCAACCAAGAACCTATCTATCTCAGTCTTAAATACACTCAATGACCTGGCTTCCACAACCTTCTGTGGCAAATAATTCCATAGATTCACCACTCTCTGGCTAAACAAGTTTCTCCTCATCTTTGTTCAAAAAGGTCTTCCCTTTACTCTGAGGCTGTGCCCTCGGGTCCTAGTCTCTCCTACTAATGGAAACATCTTCCCACGTCCACACTATCCAGGCCTTTCAGTATTCTGTAAGTTTCAATCAGATCCCCCCTCATCCTTCTAAACTCCATCGAGTATAGACCCAGAGTCCTCAAATGTTAAGCCTTTCATTCCTGGGATCATTCTCGTGAACCTCCTCTGGACCCTCTCCAGGGCCAGCACACCCTTCCTGAGATACGGGGCCCAAAATTGCTCACAATATTCTAAACGTGGTCTGACCAGAGCCTTATAAAGCCTCAGCAGCACATTGCTGCTCTTCTATTCTAGTCCTCTCGAAATAAATGCCAACATTGCATTTGCCTTCCTAACTACTGACTCAACCTGCAAGTTAACCTGAAGAGAATCCTGGACTAGGACTCCCAAGTCCCTTTGCACTCCAGATTTCTGAATTCTCTCCCCATTTAGAAAATAGTCTATGCCTCTATTCTTCCTACCAAAGTGCATGACCTCACACTTCCCCACATTGTATTCCATCTGCCACTTCTTTGCCCAATCTCTGAACCTGTCCAAAGCCTTCTGCAGCCTCCCCGCCTCTTCAATACTCCCTGTCCCTCCACTTATTTTTGTATCATCTGCAAACTTAGTCAGGATGCCCTCAGTTCCTTCATCTAGATCATTAATGTATAAAGTGAAAAGTTGTGGTCCTAACACTGACCCCTGCAGAACTCCACTAGTCACCGGCCGCCATCCTGAGAAGGACCCTCTTATCCCCACTCTCTGCCTCCTGCCAGACAGCCAATCTTCCATCCATGCTAGTACCTTGCCTCTAACACCATGGGCTCTTATCTTACTGAGCAGCCTCCTGTGCAGCACCTTGTCAAAGACCTTCTGGAAGTCCAAGTAGGTAACATCCATTGGCTCTCTTTTGTCTAACCTACTCGTTACCTCCTCAAAGAATTCTAACAGATTTGTTAGGCATGACCTCCCCTTGATGAAACCATGCTGACTTTGCCCTATTTTGCCATGCACTTCCAAGTATTCTGAAATCTCATCCTTAATAATGGACTCTAAAATCTTACCAACGACCGAGGTCAGGCTAATCGGCCTGTAATTTCACGTCTTTTGCCTCACTCCCTTCTTAAACAGGGGGTTTACATTAGCGATTTTCCAGTCCTCTGGGACCCTCCCTGACTCGAGTGATTCCTGAATGATCACCACTAACGCCTTCACTATCTCTTCAGCTATCTCCTTCAGAACTCTGGGGTGTAATCCATCTGGTCCAGGTGATTTATCCACGTTCAGACCTTTCAGTTTTCCTAGCACCTTCTCCTTGGTAATGGCCACCATACTCAACTCTGCCCCCCGACTTTCTTGAACTTTGGGCATGTCACTCGTGTCTTCCATTGTGAAGACTGATGCAAAGTACCTATTCAGTTCCTCCGCCATTTCTTTGTTCCCCACTACTACTTGTCCAGTGTCATTTTCTAGCGGCCCAATGTCCACTTTTTCCTCTCTCTTACCCTTTATATATCTAAAAAAAACTCTTGCAATCTTCTTTTATATTACTGGCTAGTTTCCCCTCATATTTAATCTTCTCCCTCCTTATTTCTTTTTTAGTTGTCTACTGTTGGTCTTTGTAGGCTTCCCAATCCCCTGGTTTCCCACTGCTCTTCGCCGCGTTGTATGCTTTCTCTTTAGCTTTTATGCTGTCCCTGACTTCCCTTGTCAGCCATGGTTGCCTCGTCCTCCCTTTAGTATGCTTCTTCTTCCTGTGGATGAATTTTTGCTGTGTCTCCCAAATTACTCTCAGAAACTCCTGCCATTGCTGTTCCACTGTCTTTCCTGCTAGGCTCATCTCCCAGTAAATTCTGGCCAGCTCCTCCCTCATGCCTCTGTAGTTGCCTTTATTCAACTGTAATACCGTTACATCTGATTCCAGCTTTTTCCTCTCAAATTGCAGGGTAAATTCTATCATATTATGGTCACTTCCTCCTAAGGGTTCTTTCACCTTAAGCTCCCTTATCAAATCTGCCTCATTACACATCACTAAATCTAGAATTGCCTGTTCCCTAGTGGGCTCCACCACAAGCTGTTCGAAAAAGCCATCTCGTAGACATTCCACAAATTCCTTTTCTTGGGATCCACTACCAACCTGATTTTCCCAGTCTACCTGCATATTGAAATCCCCAATGATCACTGGAACCTTGCCTTTCTTACACACCTTTTCTATCTCCTGGTGTATCTTGTGCCCCACATCCTGACTACTGTTCGGAGGCCTGTACATAACTCCCATTATGGTTTTTTTACCTTTGGGTTCCTCAACTCTACCCACACAGATTCGACATCATCTGACCCTACGTCATTTCTTGCTATCGATTTAATTTCATTTCTTTCTAACAAAGCAACCCCACCCCCTCTGCCAACCTGCCTGTCTTTTCGATAGGATGTACATCCTTGGATATTTAGCTCCCAGTCCTGATCCCCTTGCAGCCATGTCTCCGTAATGCCCACCACATCATACCTGCCAATTTCAATCTGCGCCAAAAGCTCATATACCTTATTTTGCATACTGCGTGCATTCAGATACAACACCTTCAGTCCTGTATTTCCCGTCCCCTTTCTCATTGTCGTCCCTTTATCTGATGTGCTTGAAGTTAGATTCCTAGCCCTTTCGAAACACTCAGTCCTATTTTGTGTTCTGGAGACTTTAATAGCCTCTCCTGGGCTCTCCTTTCTTTTCAGTTTTTTCATAATTTTCCATGAAGTTGAATCCACCCCCCCACATGCTAACCAGCTGCTTTGTTTCCCATTAGTCATACTTCTTGGAGTTTTACCCTTCCCTCTCTCTCTCCCCCCCCCCCCCCCCCCCCCCCCACCTCACTTAGGTCTCACGTGGAAGGTTTACCCCTGAATTGTTTCGGGATGGAGGTGGTACAGTAGTAATATCAGTGAGAATTAATCCAGAGGCCCAGGCATAGGGCTTCAGATTCCACCACAAATTGAGATTTTGATTTTTCATTCTTCCATGGGATGCGGGCATCGCTGGCTCGGCCAATATATATCTTGCCCGTCATTAATTTTCCCTTGAGAAGATGTTGGTGAGCCTCTTCTTGAGTGACTGAAGTCTATGTGGTGCAGGTATACCCACAGTGCTGTTGAGGAGGGGCTGCCAGGATTTTGACCCAGTGACAGTGGAGGAACGGCGATACAATTCCAAGTCAGTCTTGGAGGGGAATTTGCCGGTGATTGTGTTCCTATCATCCTCTTCCCTTGTCCTTCGAGGTGGTAGAGGTCACGGGTTTGGAAGATGCTGTTGAATGCACCTTGGTGAATTGGGAATTGAATTAATAAATCTGGAATTGAAAGCTACTCTCAATAATGGTGAATTGAAGCTTTCTTCGATTGTCCTGAGAACCCACCTGGTTCACTAATATCCTTTCAGGACAGAAATGTGGCGTCCTTACCCAATCATGTGACTCCAGACCCACAGCAATGCGATTGACTCTTAGCTGCCCTCTGAAATAGCTGCGCAAGTCATCCCGTTCAAGGTTAATTAGGGATGGAGAACAAATGCTGCCCTTGACAGCGACACCAACATCCCATGAAAGATTTTTTTAAAGATGAGCAATTGCCATTTTGTTTCATTTCATGTCGAACAGAGTGACAGTAACTGCTGTCTCATTATTTAAAACCTCGATCTTTTACCTATTTAACCAGGTAACGTTAAGTGAGAGAAAACTGATTCACAGTGACCAGCATACTGCAGCTGCTGGAAATCCGAACTTAAAACAGAAAATATTGGGAACACTTAGCAATATCTATGGAAGTGAAAACAGAGTGAATGTTTCAGGTCATTGAACTTGAATCCAGTTATACAGTTCTGACGAAAGGTCACAGACCTGAAATATGAACTATGATTCTGTTTCCACGTTCATTAGCAGAAGTGATGAGAATTTCTGAATGTTCTGTTTTAATTTCAGATTTATAGCATCTGCAGTATTTTGATTTTCTATCAGTGTAAAGTGTTGAGAATCTGGTATCCCTTACCAGAATGGCTAGAGATCCATGTCTGAGCTGGAAACCCATGGGTAAAATCCCATTGCGAAAAGACAGTTCACCAGCTGAAGGTGGGCAGAAATTCACTCGGTCGTCCCATTTACTGAGACAGTCAAAATTAAGAGAGAATCATTCGGCTATTTCACATGTGAGGAGGGATTTACTCGGTTTCTCCATCTGTTAACACTCCAGCCTTAAAAGTTCAAAGCATTTTATCCACAAATGGTGCATTCTGGCAAGACACAGATTAGATTTTTCATATGGGGGAAAAAAATCACTTGTTCACCCCAGTTTCTGAGATTCCAGTGAGTTCACATCGAACTGTAAGGGTTTGTTCTGCTGTTAATTACACTCAGTACAAAACTGCTCGAGGGTTCGTGCACTTTGGTTGCTGCATCAATTTATTTAATAATTTTATATATTGGTCCTATGCCGCCAATCATAATCGGATCATATAACATAGTTTTCGATTGAACGGTGCTCTTGCTCGGCATTCGTAGCGAGGCAGAATGTGTCTTATTCTCAATGCAGGAGCCTCTTGCGCAGGCGCAGTGGCATTTGTGACTCGAGCGTGCGCATTTCGCTTTTAGACTAGCACATGCGCAGTGCGAGTGCTGCGGTTGCGGGGAGGCAGACATCTCGATTCTGTGGCCGGGGAAAAACGGCCGGTTGTAGGAGGGTAATGGAGGCGGCGGAGTGGGTGCGGAGGATTCATAAACACCCAGCGGAGGCCTCAAAACCTGAATAAGAAGTTATGAGGCCCGCGTTAGCACGCTTTGTTTGCTGCATCAATTGATTTAATAATTTTCTTTCTTGGCCCTATTACTCCAATTTTCGATTGAATAATATTTCCGTTCAATGGCGGTGATGTTACCCAGAATTCGCGGCGAGATAGAATGTGCCCTGTTCTCACTCAATGCGCCGCTTGCGCAGGCGCACCGGAGATAAAGCATGGCGCATGCGCAGTTTAGTGTCCGACGGTGCATGCGCAGTGTGGGTGCTGCAGCTGTAGGGATGTGGTTATATCGACTGTGCAATCGGAGAGAACTTGCCGTGTTTTGGAGGGTAATGGAGGTGGCCAAGTGGGTGGGGAGGGTTCAGGAACACCCAGTGGAAGTCTCAAAAGCGGATTAAGTGCCTATAGAGCTCACGTTAGCACCGAACGGGCCCGTAACAGCTATGGAGCCGCGACCACAGTTTGGAGGCCCGAAACGATCCAGCAGGGCGCATGCGCGGTCATCGTGGTCCAGGTAGCAAGAGGAGAGAATGTTGTGGATTTCTATCCTGGACTGACAGGGATGGATTTTGGAAACTCCTTTTCCGGAGGTTAGAAGGGGAGGATTTACACACAGCAAACTCAAACCAAGAGAAGTGTTTGTCTCTTCTCAATTTCTATTCTTGGACTGACTCCGATGATTTTTTTTACAGGATATTAGAAGAACAGGATTTGAAGGCGGGAAACTGAAACCAAACATCAGATCAAAACCTGACAGAGTCACTCGATTCATCAGAACCTAACGTATGTTTCTCTTGTTAGGTCTTACATGGCCCTTTCCTTTCATTTTCTTTTATATTTCTCTCTCTTTAATATGTAAATTCTATTGTCCCATGTGCCTTTGAAACTGTATCTTCCTCATAATATAAAAAAACGTTCATGTTGCCAATATTGTCAGCAACCTTTGGGAAAATAAACACACCCCTTAGCGTTGCTTATCTGACTGGTTGTAAACAGAATAAGATCCCTTTGAAATCCAAACAATCCCTTAATGTATCTAAAAATAACAATTCCCTCCACACCTTACATCCATGTTTACTAATTAGCATGCCAAGCACATTTCAACACTTAGCTTCTTCTGATGATTTCAAACTTGCAGTCTACTTGACTTCAAATGTAATTAAATCATACAGACAGAACCACCTGTACATACACCCATAAACCTACTTTAAAATAAACCAGAATATTATGAAAATTATTATATTTTAGTCACATATTAGCAAGCCAATCTCCTACCCATGCCAATATGTTACCTCCGACACCATGAGCTTTTATTTTCTGCAATACCCTTTGAGGTGGGACCTTATCAAATACCTTCTGGTAGTCTAAATACAGTACATCCATCAGTTCCCATTTATCCACAGCACATTTTATTTCTTCAAACGACTCCAATAAACTAGATAAACATGATTTCCCTTTTACAAAACCATGTTGACTTTGCCTGATTACCTTGAATTTTTCTAAGTGCACTGCTATAACATCTTTAATAATCGCTTCCAACATTGTCCCAATGGCAGATGTTAAGCTAACTGGCCTGAAGTTTCTTGTTTTCTGCCTCTCTCCCTTTTTGGGTAAAGGAGTTACATTTACCACTTTTCAATCTAATGGAACCTAACCCAAACCTACGGAATTTTAGAAAATTAAAACAAATACCATCAACTCTCTCACTAGACACGTCTTTAAAGACCCGAACCTGAATTTCATCAAGACCCTGGGACATGTCAGCCGCAGCTCCAACAATTTGCTTAGTCCCACTACCCTGGTGATTTTCCTGAGCTCCTTCCTACCTTCCAATTCCTGATTTACAGATATTTCTGGGATGTTATAGTATCCACAGTAGTGAAGACCAATGCAAAATCTCTGTTCAATTCATCTGCTATCTCCTTATTTTCCATTATCAGTTCCCCAGGCTCACTTTCTGTACGACAAATGCTCACTTTATTACATTTTCTCATGCCCATTTACATGCTCACGTTTTCTTTTATAAATATCAATAGAAACTCTTACCATATGTCTTTATATTTCTAGTTAGCTTTCTCTAGTACTCTAATTGTCCCTCCTTATTCATCTTAGGTCATTTTTGCTGTTTTTATATTCTGTCCAATCATCTGATCTGCCACTCATCTTTCCGTGCATGATTTTTCTGGCTGGGGTGGTGGGGGAATCTAGAACTGGGGGACACCGTCTTAGACTAAGAGAGATGCCTTTTAGGACTGAGATGAGGAGGAATTTTTTCACTGAGAATGATGTGAATCTTTGCAACTCTTTGCCCCGGAGGGCTGTGGAGGCTCAGTCTCTTATTATGTTCAAGACTGAGATTGATGGATTTCTACATATTAAAAACTTCGAGGAATACAGAGTGCAGGAAAATGGTATTAAAGTAGATGATCAGCCATGAGCTCATTGAATTGTGGACTGGGCTCGAAGGGCTGAATGGCCTACTCCTGCTCGCTTATATTATGTTCTTATGAAAAGAGTATTGTTTTAGAAGCAAATATTTCTGTACAGGCTTTTAATTATTGGTGTGTGGGTGTTTGCAGCAAGTCTACTGAGTGTATTGCACATCCCCAGTTACCTTTGCGAAAGTAATGGTGGGCCACCTTCGTCTTGAACCACTGTCCAGTGAAGGTGCTTCCACAAGGCCATGAGGTAAAATCCTGATTTTCACCATTTTCACTCAGCGACGAAGGAACAGTAAGAATATGCCCAAAACAGGATGGTGTGTGGCTAAGATGGAAACTTGGAGATGAGGAATGAGTTTCTATGAATCTGCTACCTTCCTACTTCTATGTGGTGGAAACTTTAGGTTTGGGAGTTCCTGTCAAAATTCTGGTTGTGATGCAGATGAAAAAATCCTTCATCTTCACCCTGTCCCATCTCCCTCCCTCTCTTGTCACGTAGGCACACAGACCAGGTGGTAGGTTCTCCTCCTGTGCACTTAGTTGCAGCATCAATTGACTTCATAATTTAATAATTTCAGTTCTGCCGTAGGGTCATGAAGACTCGAAACGTTAACTGATTTCTTCTCCACCGATGCTGCCAGACCTGCTGAGTTTTTCCAGGTAATTCTGTTTTTGTCATAATTTAATATCTTTAGCTCCAATCATAATCGGATCACACAATATAATTTTGCATTCAACAATAACATAATTCAATGGCGTTGTGATTACCCAGCATTCAGCGAGAGGCAGAATATGCTCTATCCTCACTGTAGGAGATTATCGCGCAGGCGCAGTGTCAGGCTGTGACTCGAGCATGCGCCCTCCGAGCACTACCAAGCGCATGCGCAGTTGCGGTGCTGGGAGGAGCGTGGCGATTGCGTCGGCTCAGGGAGGAGAGACAAAGAGCGGAGCCAGCGGGTCAGTGATGGGGAATAGGAGCCAGCCAATCGGTGGGCCGGCTTCATAAATATCTACTGCATGCCTCAAATCGCAAATTACAAGTTTCCGGCCAGGCGTTTGCACTAACTTGGCGGCAGCGTCGTTTCTCCCTATATCAGGGCCCAGATTAACGGCCGCCATCTTTTTAGGACGCAAGGTGCAGGAGTGCGCATGTGCGATTGCCATCTTTATTGGACCAATATAAAGCAGTGCGCATGTGCGGTCGCCATCTTCATTGGGGCAATTGCAGCAGTGTGCATGTGCGGTCGCCATCTTTATAGGGGGCAATTACAGCAGTTGTGATCAAAGGTGGAGCAATTAAAATTGAGAATTGTCAGCAATCCGGAATTAGAGAAAGTGAAAATCTCTGGGAGGATTGTGAAACTGAAGGAGATGACAGAGAAAGGGAGGAGCGAGACCATGGAGGGATTTGAAAGAACGAGAAATTTAAAAATTTGTTGCATCTTGAACTTTGAATCTTTGACCTTTGTAGGTCAGTGACCACAGAGGTGATGGGTGGACAAGGCTTGGTGCGAGTAAGCACACGGGCAGCAGAGTTTATGATGACCTGGAGATTGCATGGGGTTGAATGTTAGAGGCCGGCCAGGCTTGCGTTAGGATAGTTAAGTCTCGGGGTACCAAAGGAATGGATGAGAGTTTCAGCAGCAGATGAGCTGAGACTGGGGTGGAGTCGGGCGATGTTACTGAGGTGGAAATAGGCGGTCTTGGTGATTATGTGGATATGTGGTTGGAAACTCATCTTGGGGTGAAATATTTCACCATGTTTGTGAACAGCCTGCTTCAGCGGCAAGCAGTTGTCAGGGAGAGTGATGGAGTCGGTGGCTAGGGAGTGGAGTTTGTAGTGGGGACTGAAGACAGTGGATGTCAGACAAGCCAGGACGGTGTGTGACTTGGAGGGGAACTTGGAGGTGATGATGTTCAGATGCACCTGCTACCCTGGTCCTTCTAGGCCGTGGAGATTTGTAATTTTGGAGATTGTGAATTGTAAAAATGTGAAATCTCTCTCCTGCACCCCTTGCCGCTCCCAACTCTCTCTCCCTCTCCCTCCCTCCTCCTATAGATGCCAGAGTCTTGTGTACAATCAGACTGAGTGGCAGGTTCCCTTCCCTGAAGGACATTAGTGAACCAGTTGGGTTTTTACGACAATCCAGCAGTTTTCATGGTCACTTTTTCCTCGTGCCGGCCCCACAAATTCCCAGATTCATTCAGCTCAATTTCACAACCTGCCTTTGTGTTTTTGTGGGTTCTCTCTCACTCCCTTTTTTCTGTTTTAAATCAATTCCACAGGGTGTTAGAAGGGGAGGATTTGCAGTTGGGAAACTCAAACCAAACATCACATCAGGATCTGACCAAGTCCCCCAAATTAAGCAAGCTGAATATCATCGCATTTTGAACATGGAAGGAAAAAGCACCGTTGACGTTATGGAGAAACCATGGAAATGTCCGGATTGTGGGAAGGGATTCAGTTACCCATCTGCACTGGAAATTCATCAACGCACTCACACTGGGGAGAGACCATTCACCTGCTCCAAGTGTGGGAAGGGATTCACTGATTCATCCACCCTGCAGAAACACCAGCGAGTTCACACTGACGAGAAACCTTTTAAATGTCCAGACTGCGGGAAGCATTTTAAAAGTTCCAGAAATCTGATGTACCATCAACATGTTCACACTGATGAGAAACCGTTCAGGTGCTCTCACTGTGGGACTGGATTCAGACGATCATCTCAACTCACTGTACACCAGCGAATTCACACTGGGGAGAGACCGTTCACTTGCTCCGAGTGTGGGAAGGGATTCACTCAATCATCTGACCTGCTGACACACCAGCGAGTTCACACTGGAGAAAGGCCATTCACCTGCTCAGAGTGTGGGAAGAGATTCATTCAGTTATCCCACCTGCTGACACACCATCAACGTGTTCACACTGATGAGAGACATTTTAAATGCCCAGACTGCGGGAAAGGCTATATAAGTTCCCAGGAACTGATTTCCCATCAACGTGTTCACACTGACGAGAAACCGTTCAGGTGTTCTCACTGTGGGACTGGGTTCAAGCGACCATCTGAACTCACTGTACACCAGCGAGTTCACACTGGGGAGAGACCATTCTCCTGCTCAGAGTGTGGCAAAGGATTCACTCAGTCATCGGCATTGCGGACACACCAGCTGCTTCACACTGGAGAAAGGCCCTTTATCTGTTCTGAATGTGGGAAAGGATTTGCTGATTCATCCAATCTGCTGACACACCAGCAAGTTCACACTGGAGAGAGGCCATTTAAGTGCCCAGACTGCGGGAAGTGCTATAAAAGTACCAGGGGACTGATGCTTCATCAACATGTTCACACTGATGAGAGACCATTCAGGTGCTCTCACTGTGGGACTGGGTTCAGGCGATCATCTCAACTCACTGAACACCAGCGCACTCACACTGGGGAGAGGCTGTTCACTTGCTCCGTATGTGGGAAGGGATTCACTTCCTCATCCAACCTACTTGCACATCAGCGAATTCACAAGAAACTACAGTGATTGGATTTTTCTGTTAATCACATCTAGGACTGAACCATGTTCACTGGGGTCTGTTTCTGCTGATGTTAATAAACTCCAGCCCAGCTGCAGGTGTTTATATTTTGGATAAAAGTCAAATAAATCAGCTTTATGTTAAACACTGTGTGTCAAGTCTTTTTAATATCTCTAACACAGGTTAGTTCCTTTCGAAGGGCTCTCCCTCACCCCTGTCTCCTCCATCCTCACCACCAGCAACAAGCGTGAGGAGCTCATGGAGCTTCTTTGTCACTAAGATTGAGACAATCCGATCAGCTGCCTCTGCTGCTTCCCTCCCTTCCACTAACCCAGCGGAACAAACTGTCTCTAAAATCCCCCCTTGTCTGAGCCCTGAACCCACATCTTTCTCCAGATTCTCTCCCATCTCCCCTCATGTCCTCTCAGTGCTCATCTTGTCCATGAGACTCGCCTTCTGCTCCAGTGACCCAATTCCCACTGAACTGCTGTCCATCCAACTTCTCCATGTTAGCTTATAATGTTAATGGTTCTCTCTCCCTTCCAGTACTGTCCCTTTCACTGTTTATCCAGTCCTCACCCATCCTAAAAAAGATCTATCCTTGGCCCATCCTATTTCTCATCTCCATGCTGCCACTCGGTGACATCATCCAAAAGCACGGTGTTAGTTTTCACACGTACACTGACAACGCCCAGCTCTACCTCACCACCATCCCTCTCCATTCCTCCACTGTCCCTAAATTATCAAACTGCTTATCCCACACCCAGTACTGGATGAGCTGAAATTTCCCCCAGTTAAAAATCAGGAAGATCAAAGCCATCATTTTCAGTCCCCACTAGAAATTCTGCCCCGTAACTACCCAGTCCATCCCTATGAGGTAACAGATACATTGTCCTGTGTTTGTCAAGCCAGGAATCTTTTTTCCAATGCAAGAGAGAGAGGGAGAGAGCCATTCCTATAATACTCAATACATTTCTGAAGACTTTGTTAGGTTATCAGACAGTGATTTCCTACAGATCTCCCCCCCTTATTGACTTCTCACAACAGATTTCTGACTAACCTCACTATTTCTAAGCTCCGAGCTTTTTTTCCTAATTTCTTGATGACAAACCGTAGATAACGTATTAAAGTTACTAGAATGATCAGAATCAGCAACACAAGCCCTTGAGCTGCCACTAAGAGTAAATGTCAAAACCTTTCCACTAAAATGTGATAACTATCGACTTAGATTCATTCTCACCACCTGCCGATCATCCCACACAATTCTAAATTATTGACATGGTGTAAATACATCAGGTTCAAACAAAAGTTCATGCACGGACTTTAAAGATTCTCCAGCTCTCTGTTCACCTGCATCCACCTCGTGGATATTTTCTAAATCCAGATTCTATTTCCCCTCTTCAAATTAATTTTGTTCACTTTGAAATGTTCAGTGTGTTTAATTCTATCCTAAATGTTTGAAAGACAGTTTCTCCATGGAGTATGTGTCAATGTCTTGATCATTTAAAACGTTGTCTCATTCTACCGGCCACAATAATCACTCATGTTCTAGTTTCTTTAAAATTTATTCATGGGATGTGGCCTTCGCTGGCTGGGCCAGCATTTATTGCCCATCCCTAGTTGCCCTTGAGAAGGTGATGGTGAACTGCCTTTTTGAACCACTGCAGTCCATGTGGTGTAGGTACACCCACAGTGCTGTTAGGAAGGGAGTTCCAGGATTTTGACCCAGCAACAGTGAAGGAACAGTGATATATTTCCAAGTCAGAATGGTGAGTGACTTGGAGGGGAACTTCCAGATGGAGATGTTCCCATCTATCTGCTGCCCTTCTAGATGGTAGTGGTGGGTTTGGAAGGTGCTGCCGAAGGAACCTTGGTGAATTCCTGCAATGCATCTTGTAGATGGTACACACTGCTGCTGCTGTGTGTTGGCGATGGAGGGAGTGAATGTTTGTGGATGGGGTGCCAATCAAGTGGGCTGCTTTGTCCTGGATGGTGTCAAGCCTTTTGAGTGTTGTGGGAGCTGCAGTCATCCAGGCAATTGGGGAGTATTCCATCACACTCCTGACTTGTGCCTTGTAGATGGTGGACAGACTTTGTGGAGTCAGGAGCTGAGTTACACATTGCAGGATTCCTAGCCTCTGACCTGATCTTGTAGCCACAGTATTTATATGGCTAGGCCAGTTCAGTTTCTGGACCCCCCCAGGATGTTGATCGTGGGGGATTCAGTGATGGTAATGCCATTGAACATCAAGAGGTGATAGTTGGATTTTCTTGCTGGAGATGGTCATTGTCTGGCACTTGTGTGAGGCGAATGTTACTTGCCAGTTGTAAGCCCAAGCCTGGATATTGTCCAGGTCTTGCTGCATTTGGACATGGACTGCTTCAGTATTTGAGGAGTCGTGAATGGTGCTGAACATTGTGCAATCATCAGAGAACATCCCCACTTCTGACTTTATGATGGAAGGAAGGTCATTGATGTTTTCCAGTAGCTGAGTATGTCTGAGGCCTGTTCTTCAGTGCAGGGTCACCATGGGTTTCCACATGTTCAATGCAGCACACATAACATATCACATCTGCACGCTCACATCAGCGTCCGAATAGCATCCCCTCTTGTCATCTGATACAGTCTGCTCTTCAACTTTCATGTGATCTTATCAAAAGATCAAGGTGGTGTCTATCTCAAGATCTTTGCTCACCTTCCCTGCATAGTTCCAATGCCTTCAGGTAGTGGCCAGACTTATCAGGTTCAGTTAAAAGCAAAATACTGTGGACGCTGGAAATCTGAAACAAAAACAGAAAATGCTGGAAAAACTCGCCTCGTCCCCACATTCCCTAGAATGTACCTATGTATCAGATTTAACTATTCCATTGAGCTATACCCAGAATGAGTTATTCCTATTCCCAATTGGTGCTGTGATTCTCCCTTTTATTCTAAATGCATCATTCCATTAATTACCATTCGATCTCATTCAGGAGTGCTGGGGAAACTTTACTGTCCCATTTAATATCACATAATATGGTGTTTGTAGATCAGAGACATAAGTACAGAGACTTGCTATCAGACTGTAGATCACTCCCATATCTCCTGTTCTCAGGCACTTTGTCCTGAATGATAACAAATGGGATGAAGCCAAATCTTTAAAAAGCAAAGCCTTTTGTTTAAATTGTCACCGTGCTGTAGTGGAAGGGGTTAACTTCTCAGCTTGTTAGCAAAGGGACTGAAGAAACATTCTCAAATGTGCACACTTGTGTCAACTTTATGTAACTTCATTTTCAGATCAAGGATGAACCAAACCCTATTTCAATTTCTGTTTTTCCAATTCTTTTGGTATTTTTCACAGCTTTTCACAAATGTTTTTTTTCTTCTTTCTTCAGGTACCTTTCCAAATGACGGTAATAAAACTGAAGAAAAATAAAACTGAAAAAGTTCACTTTCACAGGCAAAAGGAGCTTCAACCTTCTGAGACTGAAAAGAGTTAAAGAGGGTGGAGCTTCCCACAGCTTGTGAGCTCCAGTTCATAACATCAAGGCTGAAGCTTATCTTTAGGGAATCCAACTTTTCGATGCCTTTTACAATTGTACAAGTTCATTGTGATTCATACCTAAAGGTTTACTTTCACTCAGTCATTATAACCTTTCACTTTTCTCAGCACAGAAGCTGGCAGCATTTTAGATTCAATCCCAATTGTAAACTTCTCTTGTAGCTGGCGTATGGAGAAGATCATGTCCACTTTAGATCTGCCAGCACAGAAACCGCACTGTGCTTCTGGATACACTCGGTCTGCAAGTAGATGGAGTCTTTTAAGCCTGACCCTAGGGAAGGTCGTCCCTGTGATGCTAAGGAGTGAGATGTCCCTGTAGTTGTTGCAATCTCCTCTGTCACCTTTCTTTTTGTATATTGTGATCATTCTTCAATCACACGTGTCCTGTGGAATGGATCCTACCTCCCAACAGAGAAGGAGGAGCTCATGAAGCTGTGACAGTAGATGGGACTTTCTGGGCTTGAGCAGTTCAGCTGGAATTCCATCCCTGCCGGGTGTCTTTCCGCTTGCTAAACAATCAATGGCCTTTTCGAGCTCACGTGATGAGGGCTCCTCATCCAACTCAACCATGACAGGAAGCTGCAGGAGAGAGTCAAACGGAGACTGGGAGATGTCTGTCTCATGGGAGCACAGCTCACAATAAAGTTCACCCCAGCGGGACATCTGTTTACATCTGTCAGTGAGAACTTCACCATCTGCTGATCTCAGGGGGTAACTTTGGTGATGGTCGGACCAAGCGCCCTCCTGATCCCATCATACACAGCACGTAGATTTCCATTGTCACAGGCAGTTTGGTTTCTTGACGTGGGCTGATCCAGTGTTTATTTGCACAGTATCTCCCTGTCTTTTACACAACTGTCTCAGCTACTTTCAAGTTACAGTGTTCTAGCTGTTGAATTTATGTTGTAATCAGGTAGGCTTTGCTTTTTGCTTCAATGACAGATTCATCTCTGCTGAGTAGGTCTCAAACCAGTCTTTGTTGTGGGTTCCACCTTTCCCAAATGTTGCTGCTGCTGTGTCAGAAATGATTGAACTCAGCGACTTCCAAGATTCAGCAATATCAACATTGACTGATGAAGCTTTTACTGATGAGCCTATAAAATACTTCACTATTTTGTTTATCTTCCTTGATAATTTAATAACATAATGGAGGTGTCACTGTGAGTAATGTACAAGTCAGTAAGAATTGTCAGCAAGGATTAATCAGCACTTTCTAATTGGAGATGTTAATCAGTGGAACCTCTCAGACACTGAATTGTAGAGTTCGTACCAAAGATAAATTTAGGATAAAGTAAAAGTTAATAATTTTATTATAAATGCGTTCCTGTCATGGGTTCTTGAATTAAGTGTAAGATCACAGATGGTGCTTTTAAGAAATACACTACAGTCCAGAAAATCAGTGACAGAAACAGAATATTAAACTCCAGCCAGTTATACGGCGGTCAACATCAGCAGGAACAAACCTAATTATTGTCCGACTATCAATCCTGGACGTGATTAACAGAAGCACTAATCACAGAATCCAACTCCACAGTCATTTATGAATTCACTGATGAGTCCGCAGGTTGGAGGATCCTGTGAATCCCTTTCCACACACGGAGCAGGTGAATGGTCTCTCCTCAATGTGAATTCGCTGGTGTACAGTCAGCTCAGATGTCTGTCTGAAACTCTTTCCACAGCTATTTCAGCTGAATGGGCTCTTCTCAGTGTGAATTCGCTGGTGTGACTGAAGGCTGGATAACCGAGCAAATCCCTTCCCACACGCGGAGCAGGTGAATGGTCTCTCCCCAGTGTGAATTCGCTGGTGTTTCACCAGATCAAATGACTGAGCAAATTTTTTCCCACACACGGAGCAGGTGAACGGCCTCTCCCCAGTGTGAGTGCGCTGGTGTACAGTGAGGGCAGAAGAATGTCTGAACCTCTTTCCACAGGAAGTGCAGCTGAATGGCTTCTCCTCAGTGTGAATTCACTGGCGTTCAATGAGGACAGATGACTGTATGAAACTCTTTCCACAGGTACTGCACCTGAATGGACTCTCCTCAGTGTGAATTCGCTGGTGTAACTGGGGGCTGAATAATCGAGCAAATCCCTTCCCACAAACGGAGCAGGTGAACGGTATCTCCCCAGTGTGAAGCCGCTGGTGTCTAACCAGGTCAAATGACTGAGTGAATCCCTTCCCACACACAGAGCAGGTGAACAGTCTCTCCCCAGTGTGAGTACGTTGGTGTACAGCGAGTGTGGATGAATGCCCGAAACTCTTTCCACAAGAGGTGCAGCTGAAAGGCTTCTCCTCAGTATGAATTTGCTGGTGTGACCAAAGACTGGATGACCGAGTGAAACCCTCCCCACACACAGAGCAGGTGAACGGCTTTTCCCCAGTGTGAATTCGCTGGTGATTCAGCAGGCTGGCTGACTGAGTGAATCCCTTCCCACACATGGAGCAGGTGAACGGTCGCTCCCCAATGTGAACTCGCTGGTGTGTCGTGAGGGTGGATGAATACCTGAACCTCTTCCCACAGTAAGTGCAGCTGAAGGGCCTCTCCTCAGTGTGAATTCTCTGGTGTAACATCAGGGAGGTTTTCTGAGTGAATCCCTTCCCACACTTGGAGCAGGTGAACGGCCTCTCCCCAGTGTGACTGCGTCTATGGTATTCCAGCCGGGATGGATAAATGAATCCTTTGCCACAGTCCTCACATTTCCAAGGTTTTTCCATGGTGCCAATGTCTTTATGTTTCTACAGTTGAGCCGATCAATTGGAACCTTGTCCATACACAGAACAGGTGACAGTTTCTCTCTGCTGTGAATGGTGTGATGTTTGTCCAGGCTGTGTAACTGGTTAAAGCGCCTTCCACAGTCAGCGTGCTGGAACACTCTCACTCGGGGGTATGAGTCTCGATGCTTGTCCAGTCACATTTATGTTTCAATTATTTTCTTGGAGACAAAATGGACGAACATTTTCCCTTCCACCTACAAAGGTCGATGGTATTCAGGTTCTGGATAACCAATTGACTCAGCCAAGATGTTTAGTTTCAGTGCACATCTCCAAAACCTTACTTTCTAAGTCCTGTAAAGAGAGGTTACAAAAGTAATCACTGTAAGTACAGCATAGGAATTCAGAGCAAACAGTTCTTGTTTTTACTTTCTCATTTCCCAAAGCTGCGAACCCTTGGCCCAAACACACTCCCATTTTCTGTGCTAAATTCCAAACCCATCATACCATCTCCCCCATATATTTCCTCCACTCCGAGTTTTCTCCCTCCATCTGCTCTGGTTCAGTTCAGTTCTCAAACCCCTGTGTGCAGAGTGAGAATAAAATCAATGAATGAATCACTTTTCTCCTGGTCACTGGGACCTTGAAGCCCCGCCTACTCTCATTTCACCAGGATAGCCGGGCATGCGCAAAGCTCGCTGCTGAAGCAAGATGGCGGCTGTTAACCTGGGCCTCTTCATGGTGAAAAGCCCCAGAGCTGCAGGTTCTTATTGGCAGTTTCCTGCCTCCAGCGGGTGTTTCTGAATCCTCCCCAACCACATCTTAGGGCTTCTGCACTGCTCTTACTCCAGCTCATAATGACTGGGGAGTGATTGGTGGCATCTCTGGCTCCAGCTCCGGCCTCCCCAGCTGCACTGGAGAGGTGCAAAGGAGATTCACCAGGATGTAGCCTGGGCTGGAGAGTTTCAGCTATGAAGAGAGACTGGATACGCTAGGGTTGTTTTACTTAGAGCAGAGAAGCCTGAAGGGGGAACTGATAGCGGTATACAAAATTATGATGGGCATAAATAGGGTGGAAGTGAAGAAGCATTTCCCCTTAGCAGGGGTGTCATTAACCAGGGGTCATCGATTTAAGGTAAGGGGCAGGAGGTTTAGAGGCCATTTGAGGATTTTTTTTCACCAAGAGGGTGGTTGGAGACTGGAACTCACTGCCTGAGGGGGTGGTAGAGGCAACAACATTTGAGAAGATTTAGATGAACACCTGAAACGCCACAGCTTACAGGGTTAGGGGCCAAGTGCTGGAAAATGGGATTAGAATAGACAGGTGCTCGATGGCCGGCACAGACAGGATGGGCCGAAGGGCCTGTTTCTGTGACTGACCAATAGGAAGGGGGCGGGGCTGGAGGACCGAGCGGCAGCGGCTGGTCCTCCAGCCAATCGGAATGAATGAGGGGCGGGGCTGAGCCATCTGTGGCAGCGCATGCGCTCCGCCGCACACTGACCCCTATAAAGATGGCGGCCGTTGACCCCCGGGCCTGTCAGCGGGAATACCCCGAGCAGCTGCCGCCGGTTCAAACCCGGACCCGGGATCGTCTTACTGGGGGTTCGGGGTCTACACGGGGTGTTTGTGAACCCTCCTGTCTAACCCAGCCGCCGGCTCCATCCCTCCCCGCTCACCCGGTAAACAGCCGCCGCCCCGGATTTTGTTATTGGGGTTTGGCGGCTCCACTGGGTGTTTGTGAGGTTTCCCCACCCACTCCGCCGCCTCCAACCCTCTTACAATCGGCCGTTTCTCTCGGGTTGCGGAGTCGAGATAACCGCCTCCCCGCAGGTGCAACATCCAGGCTGCGCATGCGCCAGCCTGAACCTTGTACTGCGCATGCTCCGTTCACAACCCACCACTGCGCCTGCGCGGGAGCCCCTGTGGTTAAGATGGGGCACATTCTAACAAGCAGCGAATGCTGGGTAAGAGCCGAGGCATGGAAAAGGCAACACGTTAAAGACAGAATTATGTTTTCTACTCCGTTTACAATTGGAGCCGTGGAGATAATGTACAGAATTATTAAATAATTTGTTCCAACAACCAAAGTGCATGAAACCTCCACTTCTGTTCTGTTCTGGGAGTAATCAACAGCAGAACAAACCCTAACAGTTGGATGTGAACACTTTGGAGTCTCAGCAGCTGGAATGAACAAGTGATTTTAAAAGATAATTGTATACATTGGTCCATTGGCTTCATTGTCTTCGAATCACAAAACATAATTTTCAATTCAGCCACGTGGCCTTTCAATGGCGGTAATCCTACCCAGCCTTCGCTGCGGGGTTGAATGTGCCCTGTCCTCGCTGCAGGATTTCCCCGCGCAGGCGCAGTACCGGACTCTGCCAGGAGCATGCGCATTGCGGGCTCTAACTTGAGCTGAGCAATAGGAGTGAATGGAGTCGGTGGGTGGGCAGGAATGAAGGAGCCGAGTGAGTGGGGAGGAATGGAGGCGGCCGATTGCTAGGGGACGATTGGAGGGGCCGAAGAGGTGGGGAAAAATGGCGGCGGCTGAGTGTATGCGGCTTCACAAATACCCAGTGGAATCCTCAAACTCTCAATAAGAAACTCCCGGTCCCGGGGTTGTACCAAGCGGTGAGGCGGCTGTTTATTGCTGAGAAACTGCCCGGTGAGCGGGGAGGGGTGGAGCCGGCGGCTGGGTTAGATAGAGTGTGGGGGAGGCAGATTCAGTCGTGGATTTCAAAAGAAAATTGGACCAATACCTGCAGCATGTCCAGGGAAAGGGCAGGAGAGTGGGACCAGGTGAGTTAGTTCCAGAAGAGTAAGAGGTCCCCCATTTCAAACAAAGATGAAGAGGTTTTTTTGGTTTTCTCAGAGGGTTGTTAGTGTGAGGAATGTTCCCCAGAAGGCAATGGAGGCTCTGTTATTGAATTTATTCAAGGCAGAATTAGACAGATGTTTGATAGACATGTGAGTCAAGGGTTATGGGGGGCAGCGGGAGTTGGGGGGGTGGTGTTAATGGACAGACAGGAAAGTGGAGTTGAGACCACAACCAGATCAGCCATGATCTTATTGAATGGCAGAGCAGGGTCAAGGAGCTGATGGCTGACGATCCTCTGACCAGGGCTGAATGGCCTCCATCTGTGGCGTTACCCTGGCTCTGATTTTATGGTACTGTGAGGGGCTTGAGCGATCAAATGGTCTATTCCTGTTCCTATTTGTTATGATCTAATTCAGTACCGTTACCACTCAAGGCAATGGTTACTATCATATTGCCAGCAGTAGCATGTGCAACTGGTCCAAGGCTGGACTTAGGCTACAGTCTCTATCGAGTCATGGATTTGAATCTCATCACTGCCAAAGTTTCTGTTGGTTCGTCCTTTCAGACGTTTCACCAAATCCCTTAGGATAAGCTCGGGGCATTGACATATGAAGTGGTTTGTCTAGGTAGGGAGAACAAGGGAGGCTGTAGGAATTGCAAGGTGAGTGGGAATAGGTGGGGCTGAATGTTCTCAGTTTCTTCTGTAACATTTCCATGATTTTACATGAACAACATTTATACCAGTGTGAGATCTCAAGTCATGGCTGAGTGATTAAGGCGATGGATTGGAACTCCACTGGGATCTGCGCACACAGGTTTGCATCCTGCCGATTGCGCTGCTCAGTGTTCCTTCCTTTTGGAACCTCCAGGATTAATTCTTGGCTAAATGAAGTCAGAACCTTCCAAACACTTCCGTCTGTTTTTCCTGCTTCACTTCTGTGTTCCTTCTTTCCTGTTTATCCATAAGCATTCACTGAATCTGCAGTCAATATTGGAACAAAGCTGAGCTAATTAGTGGCATCCTTGTTTTCTGAGAGTTTGCCTCTCCTTAGAGACAAACCCTTGCCCGCTGTCACTCTCGGTGTATATGTCTGTGTGTGTCAATGTGGTTCAGTTACTGAGGAGTGAGCGCATTTTTACCATTGCAAACTTTATTCAATTTCATTATATATCTTCATGGTAAATGGTACAGAGAATAACAACAGGTGTAAAAGTTGAAGGAGGAGATTGAACCTTTCTGTGTTTATTTAAGTGGAGACTGCTTATTGATTCAGTGCCCATACGTTTCACAGCAGAGGAAGATTGAAATGTTCACTGAGCAACTTTTAAACAGACAGTGGATTCAGTCGGTGTGATGGTGGGTTCCGGTTTGGTAAATGCAATCAGAGAATCAATTTCTATTCATAGCTTTTTGCCCAATCTTTCTAATAGGTTGGATGTTATGTACATTTGTGTTCCATTTTCTCGATTTATTTTAAATGAATATTCATAAATCTATTTGTGTGGGAACTTACTGAATAACAGCAGAACTGGCAAAGTTTGGACAATATTTCCTTGTAGCCAAAGGACACAAAGCAGAACTATGCCGATAATATAAGTAGAAGCGGGGAGAGAGGGAATCTACTTGACCCTAGGTGGTCTTAAACCATTGAACCTTCAGTTGGAAGCTAATTTCGTTCAAAAAGTATGCTGCAGAAACACCCGCATGGTTCAGATTCTGGGCTTTCACCGCCTGGGTTCAATTCCTTGTCTCGATGTTGTGCAAAGTGTCGTAACTAGTACCCAATTTATGGTTTGAAAAACAATCATATTAAACTCGAAACCTTAACCCTGTTTCTCCCTTCATATTTGCTGTCAGACCTACTGAGAACTTCCAGCACTTTCTGTTTTTATTATAACATGAATTATTGTCTTCATCATACACATGAACACAAGAAATAGGAGCAGGAGTAGATCAAACGGCCCATCGAGCTTGTTCTATCATTCAATTCAATCATGGCTGATCTTGGGCTTCAACTCCATTATCCTGCCCATTCCCCATATCCCTTAATTCCCCGAGAGACCAAAAGCCTGTCCATCCCAGCCTTAAATGTATTTAATGATGGAACATCCACAACCCTCTCCGTAGAGAATTCAAAGATTCACAACCCTTTGGGTGAAGTCATTTCTCCTCATCTCAGCCCTAAATTATTGGCCCTTTATCCTGAGACAGTGCCCCAGTGTTTTATATTCCCCGACCAGTGGATACAATCTCTGTGTCCACCCTATCAAGCCCCCTCAGAATTTTACAGGTTTCAATTAGATTGTCTTTCATTCTTCTAAACTCCAGAGAATAAAAGCCCAATTTATTCAGCCTCTCATCATAGGACAGCCACCTCGTTCCAGAGACCAATTTAGTGAACCTTCCCTGCACCTTCTCCACTGCCAGTACTTCCTTTTATAAATGTGGAGATGAAAACAGCACACGGGATTCTAGATGCAGCCTCACCAAAACCCTGTTAGAAGACTTCTTTATTCTTGCTCTCCAATCCCCTTGAAATAAAGGCCAACATGCCATTGACCTTCCTAATTTCTTGCTGCCCCTGCATGCTAACTTTCCACGTTCCTTGTACGAGCACAACCAGGTCTCTCTGAACTTATAAATTTCTCACCTTTCAAAAGCATTCCGTTGTTCTAATTTTTACAATCAAATGAACATATTCGCAGCTGCCGACATTATATTCCATCTGCCATCTTGTTGCCCATTCACATGACTTTCCAATATCTTTTTAAGGTGACCTTGTTACCAAAATTCATAAATTTAAATTGTAGGCCCCAGTGAGAATTGAACTCACGACCCCTGGTTTACAAGACCAGTACTCTAACCACTGAGCTATGGAGCCAGCTGTCATTTCACTGTCACAGCAAGTCTCCTAGTGGAACGAGGGACAGGACAGTATTCTTTCTTTGCTGTAACTGTCTATAATTTTATGTTTCCCAGGACCATTTCCCAGTCTTTCCGACATTTTATTGCACGCTTGGGAGAATGTACTTTCTTGCATTCCCGCTTTTGAAGTCAAGACACTGAGCAATTTCAAAATTTTTCATTAATTCCAGCACAGGGTTTGGAACCAGACCAGTTGAACGACACTTTATTGGTGCCAATCCTTCACTGCAGCTCATCCCTTAAAAACAGCGGCTGTCATTGCCCGAAGATGTCATTTATGAGAAAATTCTGTGAGAGAAACTTATCTCTGGTGAAAGTGTCTGAAAAAGAGCAAATGGGGCGGAGATAAAGCACGTTGCAAGAATTATAGACAGCTTTCCTCGTGATTTACAGGTAAGGATTGTGCCCTTTCACCGCCGTGACCCGGACTCGATTCCCGGCCAGGCAATGAAGGTTTATTGATCTGGTACAAACCGTTAAAACAAGCCTCATTTACTTATTGATTGAAAACCGAAACGCACAACAGCTCCGCCCGAATCAGTGGAGTGAGAGTTGAAGTTTCACATCAGAGATGCAAATGAACATCGCTCTCAAAACTCGTCCGCGACTAACAGCAATTCCTTAGGGAAAACACTTTCATATCAAATCCAAGATGACTATAAAGTGAGTGGTTCGGCCCGTCGTGCCTGTGTTGGCCTCAAGAAGAGCAACTAAACCAATTCCACACACCCCCCTTTCCCCCACACCAATTTCTATTCACATTGGCAATGTTCTTCCAGATATTTTATGAATAAAGTATTTTTTTTTTTAATTCTATTTACATTGTCTCTCCTCATTCGCCCTGTCAAAATAAAGGACCGCAACCCGCCTCAACCCCCACCCCCCGTATTAAACTGGAGTTGTCTCTTGCTCACCCAAAGGAAATTCCTAATGTCCCCGAAAGTGGGAAGCAACTGAAAATTTGGGAGCTGTTGGCTTCGGACTCATTCCTCTAGAGACTGGAACCTGAATCCAGCTCTCCAGTTTGTAGAGCAAATGGCATTCGATTGTAGTCAGCAGCTCAGAAATAACGATGACCTGTTTGATCAAAATAAAGTTCTTTTGTAATTCGATATGAAATCAGTTGCATTAATAAATAATGATTGTATCGAAAACTGTACGAGGAATCCTAGTCCAACTCTTCATGTCATTGGGTCAGGGAAACTTTGTTAACTAAGGCAAACTGTGCATGGATTCTGCAGAAACTCCTTCTTCAAGCGAGAAATGGACAATAATTGAAAGGGGGAAAACTCAGGTTTAAGTAAAGAGAGAAGGAATTTGAGACGAATTGGTTAAGTCTTTAAAAAAAGCTGGCACAGATACGATGGGGTGAAGGGCTTCACGTTGTAGTAAAAACAGGAAATGCTGGAAAAACTCAACAGGTCTGACAACACCTGTGAAGAGAGAAGCAGAGTTAATGCTTCGATTCGGCCTGAATCTGAAGAAGAGACATACGGACTCGGAACGTTAACTCAGCTTCCCTCTCCACAGA
Source organism: Cetorhinus maximus (assembly GCF_964194155.1). Classification (NCBI taxonomy): domain Eukaryota; kingdom Metazoa; phylum Chordata; class Chondrichthyes; order Lamniformes; family Cetorhinidae; genus Cetorhinus; species Cetorhinus maximus. The sequence continues at coordinate 61,015,690 of NC_135901.1, read as the reverse complement.
TGTTGCCAGACCTGCTAAGTTTTTCCAGCATTTTATGTTTTAAGTTCAGATCTCCAGCATCTACAATATTTTGCTTCCATCTTAGGCTCCCTTACTGCGCTGTGCCATTTGTTGATGACATTGTTGATCAGTCTGTCTCCAGCATTCCTAATGAGAACAGCCGAATTCCATTTCTTCAAAACAAAGACCCAAAGTGCTGCTGCATGACGTCACCGCTTAACATTCCAGACTGCTCCATTGGGATCTTTACAGCGCAGGGTTTGTGCAGGGCAGTGGGGGTCATGATCATTTCACATGTGGCAGAGCAGCGGTTTGAAGCCGGGCAAGATCATGATCCAAACTTGTTTATTTAAGTGTGAGTAAATGTTCAATAATTTACATTTGTTGTTAAAAATGAACACATGGGTTCGAACCCTGCCGTCTAAGGATTTATCATTTTGAATAGGAGAAAACCCACCCAAACACACCCGAATTGTCTTATTCATTTGTGAGCATTCAGGAGATGGCGTATTGGCATTGTCATTGGGCTAGAAACCCAGAGATAAAAGCAAAATACTGTGGATGCAGGAAATCTGAAGTGAAAACAGAAAATGCTGGAAAAATTCAGCATGTCTGGCAATATTTCTGGTAGAGAAATACAGTTAATGTTTCAAGTCCGTGTGACTCTTCTTTGGAGTTCGTTGAAAGCAGCACACAGGGCCGAATGGCCTCTTTCTTTGCTGTAACTTTCTATACTTTGATATTTCCCAACACCACTTCTTTCACAGTCATTCTGCCATTTTATAATCCGCTCTTGCGAGTGGGTGCAAAGCTCAACCACGTGCACAAGACTGGAGTCTGCGACTGTGGATAATCGGCACTGTGCACATTTCTGTCATCAGTACCTGGGAGAATCAGGAAGATGAGATCCCAGATTATCTTTACCATGTCATCTGCAAACTCATTCTTTCTAAAATCCTTGCATCCCACATTCTCTGTCCCTGCTTTCCAGGATAGGCTTGGGTTCATGAACTGACTGTGTCTGCATCAAGCAGCTAATTGACCTGGGAGCTGGACGGACAGAGGGAGCTGGAGGCGAGAAAGGGACAGAGGCAGAAACAGATGCGACATGACAGTGTGTAGAATTGGATGTGTCTCAGTTACTTTCAGTGATGAATTTCTGCCGCGTATTCCCTTGTCAGTTTCACAGGAGCTGCAGTGATGAGGTTGGTGGGTTTTGGAAATTGAAAGTTGTACATGTGCAGCTTGTGGGGATATTTCACCTCACTGTCAATTTCATGTTCCAGCTCACAGAAACCGTTGTTGTCATTAACTGAAGAATTCATTCTATTCAAAATGGAAACAGGGATAAAAGCAGCGTCAATAAACCAAACTGAAATGAGTTCACCAGTTTCCCTGGTGGGCTAGTGGTCAGGATTCGGTGCTTTCAGCGCCGGGGCCCGGGTTCGATTCCCGGTCAGGGAATGCAAATTTATTGAGCTTGTAGAATTGCCAAGATGAGTATTAATTACTTATTGATTGAAAACATTTAGTATCTCCACCAGAATCAGTTGACGTTTCGCCTCAGAGCTGGAAATAACACACTTGGAACAGGTTGGGTTGGTGGTGCCAGGCAAAATATGGGTGGGAGAAGGGTAAATTTTGGCGCCTACTGGTTGCATTGACAAAGATATCACTCCTGATGGATCAACCAACAAGAACTGTTCTTTAAAAGAGCACATCTGCTCATCGAGGCCGAATGACCTCTTTCTATGCTGTAAGTTTCTATAATTTTATGTTTCCCAACAGCATGGGTGCTTCTTTCACAGTCATCCTGCCATTTTATAACCCACTCTAGCGAGATATACTTTCTTACCTTGCTTTCGGCTCTTTTGAAACCAAAACACGGAGCAAATTCAGCGAGTTTCCTTGTCATTTATAGCACGAGATTTGTCACGAGACTAATTGAACGACACATTAATGATGCCAATCCTTCACTGGAGCTCACCGCGACCAAAGAGCAGTGTTATCATCAGCCTGTTATGTAACTTCTTGCAGTATATCTGCTGAACAATATAAGCTTATCACAGCTCAGCTTTCTTCACATGGAAACCCTCTGTGAAAATACAAAAAATTTCAAAGCTGAACAATATAGACAAGACTGGAAGGAGAGTGTGACTGTGGATAATCGGCACTGTGCACGTTCCTGTAATCAGTACCTGGGGGAATCAGGAAGATCCTGGTGTCTCTTTAGCCTGTTATCTGTAAACCGATCACGTTGTGTATTACAAAAACAGAAACAGAAATACCTGGAGAAACTCAGTAGGTCTAGCAGCATCGGTGTAGAAGAGTACAGTTGACATTTCGAGTCCTTATGACCTTTCAACAGAACCACTCTGTGACAGAGTGACATGAGGGGACATGTTTCATAACATGTATATAATCTTTAATATATATTTTTTCAGGGAGGTTATGTAGCGCGCTCTCGCATGCATGTACAAAGGTCACACTATCTCAGCTCACACTCCTCCCCCCGCCCGCACAGGCAGCGCTGAACACTGCTGCTCACGTTTCACGCAGCGCAGGCCTTAATTGGCCCCCAGCATGAACTTGCCTTCCGGGCCTGATTGCAGGCAGCGGTCAGCTTCCCAACTGCCCCATTCACCCCCACCGAGCCCGCACGCCAAGGGCAAAATTCTGCCCATGGAGCTTCCTTGTCACTAAGATTGAGACAATCCGATCAGCTGCCTCTTCTGCTTCCCTCCCTTCCACTAGCCCAACAGGACAAACTGCCTTTAAAATTCCCCCTTGTCTGAGCCCTGAACTCTCATCTTTCTCCAGTTTCTCTCCCATCTCCCTCATGCCATCTCGCTGCTCATCTTGTCCAAGAAACCCACTTTCTGCTGTACTAACTCCACTCTCACTGAACTACTGATCACCCAACTTCTCCATGTCAGCTGATATAATTCACAGTTTTCTCTCTCTCTCCCCTGGTACTGTATCAACGTGCTTATCCCACACGTAATACTGGATGAGCAGAAATTTCCTCAATTAAAAATTGGGAAGACCAAAGCCATTGTCTTCAATCACGACTACAAATTCCATCCCATAACTAATGAGACCATCCCTATGATTAACATAGGGATACATTGTCCTATGTTTATCAAGCCAGGAATCTTACTTCCTAAACAAGGGAGCGAGAGAGAGACAGAGAGCTATTCTTGTAATGTTCAATAAATTTCTGATGATTTCATAAGGTTAATTAGAAAGTTATTTCTCACAGATCTTCCCACCTTGAGAAGGGAATATCCTTACTGACTTCTCACAACTAATTTCTGACTAACCTCACTATTTCTAAGCTACGAGCTTGTTTTCCTAATTTCTTGATGACAAACCGTAGATAACATACTAAAGCTACTAGAATGATCAGAATCAGCAACACAAACCCTTGAGCTGTCACCAAGAGTAAATGTCAAATCTTTTCCACTAAAATGTGATAACTATCGACTTATATTCATCCTCCCCACCTGCCGATCATCTCTCACAATTCTAAATTATTGACATGTTGTAATTACATCTGGTTCAAACAAAAGTTCATGCAAGTACTTTAAAGATTATTCAGCTCTGTTCACCTACACCCATTTCGTGGATATTTTCTAAATCCAGATTCTATTTCCTTCTTCAAATTAATTTGACTCACTTTGATATGTTCAATGTATTTAATTCTTTCCTGAATGTTTGAGAGGCAATTTTTATATGGAATATGTGTTAATGTCTTGATAATTTAAAACGCTGTTTCATTCTAATGGCCACAATAATCACTCATGTTCTGTTTTTTTTATTCATTCATGGGATATGGGCTTCGTTGGCTGGGCCAGCATTTATTGCCCATCCGTGGTTGCCCTTGGGAAAGTGGTGGTGAGCTGCCTTCTTGAACCACTGCAGTCCATGTGGTGTAGGGACACACACAGTGCTGTAAGGAAGGGAGTTCCATGATTTTGACCCAACGACAGTGAAGAAATGTTTCCATATCAGGATGGTGAGCGACTTGGAGGGGAATTTCCAGGTGGTGGTGTTCCCATCTATCTGCTGCCCTTATCCTTCTAGATGGTAGTGATAATGGTTTTGGATGGTGCTGTCGAAGGAGCTTTGGTGAAATCTTGCAGAGCTCCTCATCAAACCCCATCTCGTCTCATTCATTTTCCACCACTTGGCCCGTAGCCCTGTAAGATGTGGTGTTTCAAGTGTTCATCTAAATATTTTTTAAATGTTGTGAGGATTCCTGCCGCTACCACCCCCTCAGGCACCTGGGCCTGGGGATTTATCCACTTTTAAGGCCGCCGTTAGAGACTGAGTCTCAGTTAATCATTGTCTGAATCTGGGGAAGGGAGGGGCAGATTCTGTTAGCAAATGGAATGAAAAACAACAAAGACCAAGTTCCAGCTCATACCATTCGCACCTTATGATAACATAGTTATGGGATAATCTTGAGGATGGATAGAGTTGTATTAGAAGCATTTCAGGGAAGGTTCATTCGGTTGATTTCTGGGATGAAAGCGTTGTCTTTCTTTTAAAATTCATTCTTGGGATGTAAGCTTTGCTGGCAGGTTCCAGATAGCCCACACGCTCTGGGTGAAAAGAAAATCCTCAAATCCCCTCTAAACCTTCTGCCCCTTACCTTTAATCTATACCACCTGAGTATTGACCCCTCCACTAAAGAGAAAAAATTCTTCCTATCCTCTATCTATGCCACTCATAATTTTGTGCACCTCTATCAGGTCCCCCCTCAGCCTTCTCTGCTCTGAGGAAAACAACCCCAGCCTATCTAGTCTCTCTTCATAGCTGAAATATTCCAGCCCAGGCAACATCCTGAGTGAATCTCCTCTGCACCCTCTCCAGTGCAATCACATCCTTCCTATAGTGCGGCAAACAGCACTGCACAGAGTACATCAAATGTGGCCTAACTAATGCTTTATACTGCTCCATCATAACGTCCCTGCTCTTGCATTCAATGCCTCGACTAATATGTCGACAATGTTTGACACAAAGCTGATTTATTTAACCTTTATCCAGAATATTAAACTCCAGCCCAGTTACAGGGATTATTAACATCAGCAGAAGCAAACCCCAACTGTCGGAAAGAGCATGGTTCAGTCATGGATGTGATTTGCAGCTACAATAACAGCAGAATCCAACCCCGGAAGTCACTTGTGAATACATTGGTTTGTCTGCAGGGTGGATGAATGACTGAATCCCTTCCCACACACGGAGCAGGTGAATGGATTTTCTCCAGGGTGAACTCGCTGGTGTGTCAGCTGGAGAGATGGATGAATGAATCCCTTCCCACACATGGAGCAAGTGAAAGGCCTTTCTCCAGTGTGAACTCGCTGGCGTGTCAGCAGACCCATTTTGCTTTTATAGCTTTTCACACAGTCGGCATGTTTAAAAGGTTTCTTTTCAGAGTGAACACGTTGTTGTGATGTGAACCGGGTTAGTTGAGTGAATCTCTTCCCACATTTGGAGCAGTTGAATGGTTTCTGCCCAGTGTGAACTTGCTGGTGTGTCAGCAGAATCTTTCTGCTTTTGAAGCACTTTTCACAGTCAGAACATTTAAAAAGCCTCTTGTCAGAGTGCACAAGTTGATGTGAAGTGAGGGTACTTATCTGAGTGAATCCCTTCCCACAGCTAGAGCAGGTGAATGGCCTTTTCCCAGTGTGAACTCGCTGGTGTATCAGCAGATTCCTTTTGCTTTTAATTGTCGCAACATTCAAAAGGTCTCATGTCATAGTGAACAAGTTGATGTGAAGTGAGGTGGGTTAGTAGAGTGAACCCCTTCCCACACTCGGAGCAGATGAACGGCCTCTCCCCAGTGTGAGTGCGTTGATGAGTTTCCAGCACAAATGGGGATCTGAATCCTAACCCACAGTCCCCACATTTCCACGATCTCTCCATGGTGTCAGTGTCCCCGTGTCTCTCCATGTTGGATGATCAGTTGAATCCTTGTCCACACACAGAACACTTGCACAGTTTCTTCCCGCTGTGAATGGTGAGATTTTTTTTCAGATAGTGTAACAGGTTAAAGCTCTTTCCACAGTCAGTTCACTGGAGCACTCTCACTCGGGCGTGTCTGTCTCGGTGCTTTTCCAGTCACACTGACGTTTGAAATCTTTTCCCACAGACAGAAAAGACAAATATTTCTCCTTCCACAGTCAAAGATCAATGATATTCAGGTCCAACGTCTAGAATTATAGACCAGTCAGCCTGACGTCAGTCGTGCGGAAAATTCTAGAGTCCATTATAAAAGATGTAATAGCTGAGCACTTGGAAAAATAAAGTGGCAGAATGGGACAGAGTCAGCGTGGATTTATGAAAGGGAAATCATGCTTGACAAATTTACTGGAATGTTTCGAGGATGAAACTACTGGAGTTGATGAGGGGGAACCAGTGGATGTGGTTTACTTGGACTTTCAGAAGGCTTTCGAAAAAGTCCCACATAAGAGATCAGCGTGTAAAATTAGAGCACATAGAATTGGAGGTAGTGTATTGAGAGGTATAGAAAACTGGTTGGCAGACAGGAAACAAAGAGTAGGAATAAATGGGTCTTTTTCCAAATGGCAGGCAGGCAGTGACTAGTGGGGTAGCGCAGGGATAGGTACTGGGACCCCAGTTTTTCACAATATATATCAATGATTTAGATGAGGGAATTAAATGTAATATCTCCAAATTTGCAGATGACACAAAGCTGGGTGGGAGGGTGAGCGGTGAGGAGGATGCAGAGATGCTTCGGTGTGATTTGGACAAGCTGAGTGAGTGGGCAAATGCATGGCAGATGCAGTATAATTTGGATAAATGTGAGGTTATCCACTTTGGTAGCAAAAACAAGAAGGAATAATATTATCTGAATGGCTATAAATTGAGAGAGGGAAATGCGCAACGAGACCTGGGTGACCTCGTACAGCAATTGCTGAAAGTAAGCATACAGGTGCAGCAGGCGGTAAAGAAGGCAAATGATATGTTGGCCTTCATAGCGAAAGCATTCAAGCACAGGAGCAGGGATGTCTTGCTGCAATTATACGGGGCCTTGGTGAGACCATACCTGGAATATTGTGTGCAGTTTTAGTCTCCTTATCTGAGGTAGGATGTTCTTGCTATAGAGAGAGTGCAGCGAAGGTTTACCAGACTGATTCCTGGGATGGCAGGACTGACATAAGAGGAGAGATGGAGTTAGGATTAAATTCGCTTGAGTGCAGGAGAATGAGGCGGGATCTCATAGAAATCTATAAAATTCTCACAGGACCAGGCAGGGGAGATGCAGGAAGGATGTTCCCGATGGTGGGGGAGTCCAGAACCAGGGGTCACAGTCTGAGGATATGGGGTAGACCATTTAGGACTGAGATGAGGAGAAGTTTCTTCACCCAGAGAGTGGTGAGCCTATGGAATTCGCTACCACAGGAAGTAGTTGAGGCCAAAACCGTGAATGTTTTCAAGAAGGAGTTACAAATAGCTCTTGGGGCGAAAGGGATCAAAGGATATGGGGAGAAAGCAGGAGCAGGTTATTGAGTTGGATGATCAGCCATGATCATAATGAATGGTGGAGCAGGCTCGAAGGGCCGAATGGCCTGCTCCTGCTCCTATTTTCTATGTTTCCTGCTGAATCGAGTGACTCTGTCAGATCTTGATGTGATGTTTGGTTTGAGTTTCCTATCTGCAAATCATCTCCCTCTTGTACCCTGTAAAAGGAGTTTACAAAAATATTCACTGTATGTACAGGATAGAAATTCAAAGCCGAAAATTCGAGTTTCTTTGGTACATTCTTCACCCAAACATGTGGTCCAATCAAACTGAAAGAAATTCAAATCAGCAACAAAGTCCCAGCAAAAGCAAAGGGAGCCTTCCTAAATAAGCCAGAATGTTGTTTCTAGTGTCTATGAGACACTCTGTACCCTGAGGTACCCACCGGTTGTGGGAGGTATCAAGCGTACCGGTGGATATTGCATGTTCCCTCACCAGGGACCCGCGGGCACGGACAAGACCATGGAAGAGAGGTCGGCAGCCAGTGTGACCAGACCCATCCTGGATCTAGAAATCCCTGTGTTAAACAGGCCCATGAACAGTTACAGGAGAAGATTCTCTGATTTAACAAACCCACCACCCCGCCCCCTGCCCTTTACACTGGGCAGCCAGAGATTAGGATTGTGAGGTTGAAGTATCGCCAGAGGTTGAGGATCAGCACCTCTCACTCTGAATATGTAAATGTCCCATGGACTCACTCACTGTTACATCCACAAGAAGGCCGCGCATGCGCCCTGCTCCCTGCTGAAACAGGATGGCGGCCGTTACCCTGGGTCTGGGTCTCGGGGAAAATAAATATATAAAAACTCAATAAAATTAGCGATCAAATTATAGAGAAACCTAAATGTAACAGAGCATCCATTATCCACCAGAAAGATGGGGAGCGGGAATTGTCCATCTCAGTATCGTGAATAGATACTTAATGAGGGGACATTATTCTCTGTGTCTTTCCCGGACATGGAGATGGAAAAGGGGCAAATGAATGAACTTTAAACACCTCGTCCACTTGGCACAGAAACTGTCTGAAACTCAGAATAGAAACCACATGGAACAAAATACTGACAAATACTCAACTGTTAGCCAAAAATAAATAAAAATATATATTGGGGGAGACGGTGCCACAGTGGGAATGTCACTGGACTAATAATCCAGAAAACCAGCTTGATGCTCTGGGGACAGGGGTTCAAATCCCACCACAGCAGCTGGCGGGATTAAAAATCAATTATTAAATCTGGAATTGAAAGCGAGTCTCAATAAGGGCGATGATTAAGCCATTGTCGATTGTCATAAAAACCCACCTGGTTCACTAATGTCCTTTCAGGAAGGAAATCTGCCCTTCTTACCTGGTCTTACATGTGACTCCAGAGCCACACCGAAATGTGGTTACTCTTGATAACCCTCTGAAATGTTGTGGCAAGCACTTATTTCAAGGACAACAAATGCTGTCCCTGCCCACATTCCATGAAAGAAAGTTTTTAACATCACCGCCACTGAATGGCTACAATTTAGGAAGGAAGTGAAGACAGAGGGTCCAGAAAAGATGCAAGAAAACTGTTCCCCTTCCAAGGATAACAAACCAACTTCATGAACCTAACTGAAGTTCCGATCTCTCGTGAATCTTTCCTCCAAACTCTCACATTCTTCCTAAAGCTCAGAATTGGACACAATACTACTTGGGTCCAAAGCAGTGTTTTTTATTCAGGTTTATTCTAACATGGTTGATTTTGTACTTTATTCCCGTATTCTTAAAGCCCAGGATTCCACTTGCTTTATTCACTGCTTTCTCAGACTGCCCCTCCATCTTCAATGATTTGTGCACATAAAGCCCCAGATTAAACTGCTGCACCTTTTTACAGTTGTATCCTTTATCTTATATTGCCTTTCCTTCCTACCGAAATGAATCACTTCACACCTCTCTGAATGAAATTTTATCTGCCACCTGTCTGCCCATTCCACCATCGTGTCTATGTCCTCTTGAGGTTAATCACCATCCTCCCCACTGCAAACACAACTTGAAAATTTGGTGTTGTTTGCAAATTTTGAAATGCAGCCCGGCACACACAAGTCTAAATCAATAATATATATCAAGAAATCAGTGTTCTGACCACCGACCCCTTGTGATCCCACTGTATACTTTTCCTCAATTTCAAAAAGCAACCGTTCACCATGCATGTTGTTGCCTGTCACACAGCCAATGCTGCCTCTGCCCGATGGATTTTAACTCGGCTGACATGCCTGTTACTTGGCACTGTATCAAATGCCGTTTAGCAGTTCATGTGCACATCAACCGTGTTACCCTCATCAACATTCTCTGTTGCCTTATCAAAAACTCAAGAAATTTAGTTCAATATGATTGTCCTGAACAAATTGTACAAGTGACCTAATTTTGACCTGAATTGCCGCTTCTAAATGCTTTCCCACACAAGAGGTTAAACTGACTGGTCTGTCAATGCTGGGCTGACCCTTCCATTTAAGATTACTAAGGATTTAATATTAGTGCCAGAAAGTGTGGGGAAATCGTGAGAAGTTGTGAAATTGTAACATTTAAAGACACTAATAACTGATAAATAGCTCAAGAAATAATCAGTTTTCAAGACATAAAGTACAGATAAATTAATTTATGAATAACTGAATTGAATTATTAATAATGTCGGGTAGAGTGCTTGGAATGGAGAGACGAAAATTACTGCAATGCTTAAAATACGAAATGAAAAGATTAAAAACTGGAAACACTCAGCAGGTCTGGAAGAATCTGTAGAGAGAGAAACACGATTAACGTTTCAGGTCTGTGAGCCATTGAAAGGTGGAAGAGGAACAGAAGGGAAGGTCTATGAAAGGCTGCAGGGCGAGAGAGATTAACTGACAAAAGGCTTCATAATGCAAGGTCAAAGGGAGTGGTAATGGGACAATTAAAAACACAAAAGCTGTTTCTAGATTAGGTGTGAATGGCACGATAACAACAGTCTGAATGCACCTGAAGCAAATGGGAGAAATAAGAAAGGAAAACTAGGACTCAAAGAAATAAGGAACAAATGAGGGCAGAGATAATTACTTGGTTAAACAGGGATCCAGGGACAAAAGCAGAAGGTGGGAATCACTTTGAGTGGAGCAGCGGGATGGAGACAAGTCAGAGAATCATAGAATGGTTGCAGCAAAAGGAGGCCATTCGGCCAGTCGTGTCTGTATTAGGCCTCTGAAGGGACAATTTACCCAATGCCACGTCCCTGCCTTTGCCCCATAGCCCTGAACAAGTCTCAAACAAAACTTGTATGAAACAAGATGTTTACGTGAAGGGGCAGCAGAAAAAAAGAAAAACAACTTGTTTACAGAGTGTATCGGGGGTGGGGAGCAGCATAATGTACCTGTGCAGGCCAGTGAGGATCCCCAAGGTCCATCAGCCGTCTGCATTCAGTGTTTAGTGGGCCCTGGGGGAGGGGGTGATGGAACCATTTGGGACACAGCACAGTGCTGGAGCTCACCCCTCCCCCACTGTCCTGATAACACAAATGACTCACCTTGGACTGTCCCACACCTGGGCCGGGCGGGGTCAAGGAGGCTGCAAGCTGGTAGGTTGAGCTGTGAACTGGGCGGAGTTGGGGGTTTGAGTGACAGGTCTGGTGCTATATCAGAGCAGGCACAGTCACTGCTCCCCCTCTCCTCGTGGAAGTTTGACTGGAATCGTGTTGGTGAGTGTTTCTAAACTCTGTCTCACTATCCCGGGATTGGAGGTGGATTGGAGGTTGTTGTGAGTGTTGGATTATATTGTTTTTCCTCATTCTTCCCGCTTCTCCCACTCCCAGTTCCAGGCTGCAGGTCCCGGTGATTCTGGATGCGGGACAGTTGTTAGTCCCGGCCCTGGTGTGGGTGCGCAAGCGCAGATGCGCGGCTTCTTGTTCTGTAATAATGGCGAGTGATTGTCCTCCTGTATTTTGCTGCAGTTCTTCACCTCCTTGACTCTCCCGGCGCCATAGTTGCTACCTGCCGATTGCGGTAATCGACCTTCGATCAGGAAATTAACAACTTTTAGTTAGAGCGGTTTCTGGGGCGCTTAGCATTGTTGGAACATTGCCCGCCATTATTCGGCGGCCGTCGCCGAGAGTTATCGTGCAGTCTGAAGGGAGGTCAGGGACCTGAGCCCCAATTTATGTTTCTTTATCTGTTCATACTGTCTGATCTGCTGGATATTTAAAATATTTTATCTCTTAATTTCCGATCCAGCCTTGCAGAGCTTTGCTTTCATGTATTGTTTTTTAGAACCGAGTCTCGAAACACAGACAGGCCAATTAGGAGCCGGTTTGAATTAGGGTGGGTGTTGGATGGGGGACTTTTTTTGTTACATCAGTTTTGTGATGGAGGAGAAACTGCTGGGTTTAACCCCGAGGAGTTTGCAACCCAGTTGGACCCAGCAATTTCCGGTGTGAGACTGTCAAGGGAGGTAGTTCCTGGGGGAGATCAGATTGACAAACACACTGTCCATTCAATTTAAGAGTTTTGTTTTAGTAACAAGTATTTCTACGGTCCCCTTTTATCCGAGATTTTTTTGTTAACTCCATTCTTGGTATTTGGGTGTCACTAACAAGAGCAGCAGATATTGTCAATCCCCAGTTTTCTGTTGGTCAGGTGTTGGTGGGCCTTCTTCCTGAATCGCTGCAGTCACTGTGGTGAAGGTGCTCCCACAATGCTGATTGGTAAGGAGTTACAGGATTTTCACTGAGCGATGATAAATGTCCAAATCAACAACAACAAGCTGCATTTATGTAGCACACTGATTGGAATAAAATGTTCCAAAGTATATCGCTGGAATATTATACTGGAATATTTAACACTGAAGCACATGATGAGATATCAGGGCAAATGATCAATAGCCTGATCAAAGAGGTAGGATTTTAAGAGAGTCTGAAAGGATAAGAGAGTGAGGCAGAGATGTCTAAGTAGGGAATTACAGAGCTTATGGCCCGGGCAGCTGAAGGCTCGGTCACCAATAGTGAGTCAATTAAAATCAGGAATGCTCAACAGGCCTGAATTAGATGAGCCCAGATATATGGGAGGGATGGAGATTGGAGGATATGATAGAGATAGTGAGGGACAAGGTCACTGAAGGATTTGAAAACAAGGATGAGAATTTGAACATTGAGGTGCTGCTTAAAGAAGAGCCTCTGTAGCACAATGAGCACAGAGGTGTTGGATGATCGAGACTTACTGCGAGTAAAGACATGGGAAGCAGAATTTTAAATGACCCCCGTCGTTTATGTGGCTGGCTCAGAATGGTCCAGTTTGGTGGTAACAAAGGAATTGATGACTTTCAGCAGCAGATGGGCTGAGGAAGGAGTGAAGTTACAGAGGTGGAAAGAGATGGTCTTTGTGATACGAAGTCAGAAGCTCAGCTTGGGGTGAAAATATGACACCAAGATTGTGAACAGTCTGGTTCAGCCTCGTAAGTTGCAAGAGAGATGGATGGTATTGATGGTTAGGGAGTGGAGTTTGTAGCGGAGACTGAAGACAATGACTTCAGTCTTCCCAACATTTAAATGGAGGAAAGTCCTGTTCATCCAGCACTGGATGTCGGGCAAGTCAGGGCAGTCTGTGACTTGGAGGTGATTTACCTGCTACCCTGGTCCTTCTAGGGGGTGGAGGATGAGGGATTGGGAGATTCTGCCAAAGTTCTGGTAGAGTTGACTGGGCCCAGACTGGGTGGAAGGTTCCCTTCCTAGAAGGACATTGGTGAACCAGTTGAGTTTTTATGACAATGCAGCAGCTATCGTGGTCACTTTTCCCTTGTGCCGGCCCCACACATACAGCTCAATTTCACACCCTGCCTTTGTGTTTTTGTGGGTTCTCTCTCACTCCCTTTTGCCTGTTTTGAACTATTTTCACAGGGTTAGCAGTCCGTAATTTCAAACCCAACATAACATCAGGATCTGATGGTGTCACCCAATTTATCGTAACCCACAAATCATCGAATTTTAAATATGGAAGTTAAGAGCCCTGTTCACAGTGGGGAGAAACCATACACATGCTCTGTGTGTGAACGAGGCTTCAGCCAATCATCTGCCCTGTCGAGCCACAGCCGCAGTCACACTGGAGAGAATCCATGGAAATGTGGGGACTGTGGGAAGGGATTCAATTACCCATCCCAGCTGGAAATTCATCAGCTCACTCACGCCGGAGAGAGGCCACTCACATGTTCTGATTCATCCAACCACCAGCGAGTTCACAATGGGGAGAGGCCATTCACCTGCTCCGAGTGTGGGAAGGGATTCACTCAGTCATCCAGCCTGCTGAGACACCAGCAAGTTCACACTGGGGAGAGACCATTTACCTGCTCTGTGTGCAAAAAGAGATTTACTTATTCATTCTCCCTACTGAAGCATCTGCGAGTTCACACTGGGGAAAGACCGTTTACCTGCACTGTGTGTAAACAGGGATTTTCTGATTCATCCAACCGACTGAGACACCAGCGAGTTCACACTGGAGAGAGACCATTTACCTGTTCTGATTGTGGGAAGGGATTCACTCAGTCATTCCATCTACTTAGACACCAGCAAGGTCATACTGGGGAGAGACCATTTCCCTGTTCCGATTGTGGGAAGGGATTCAATGATTCATCCAACCTGCTGAGACACCAGCGGGTTCATACTGGGGAGAGACCACTTACCTGCTCCGAGTGTGGGAAGGGATTCACTCAGTCATTCCAACTTTTATCACACCAGCGAGTTCACACCGGGGAGAGACCATTCACCTGCTTCGAGTGTGGGAAGGGATTCGTACGCTTATCAAGTCTACTGACACACCAGCGAGTTCACAAGTAACTGCTCTAGTTGGATTTAGTTGCCAATGATATTCTTGTCTGAAGCATATTCATTGAAGTGTGTTTCTGCTGATGTTAATAAACTCCAGCCTATTTACAGATTCTGTATATAATTCAAATAAATCAGTTTTGCGTTAAACACAGTGTGTTGAGTCGTTTTGATATCTCTAACACATTCAATTCAATTTTTATTTTAACTGAATATTATCAATTTTTACCACATCACTGATTTGGTTTGGTGCTGAAGGAGGCTATTTGGACCATCATGTCTGCACTGGCTCTCCAAATGAGCAACTCACCCAGTTCTATTCTCCCATCTTTTCCCCGTAACCCTGAACATTATTCCTTTTCAGATAACAGCCTAATTCCCTCCTGAATGCTTCAATTGGACCTGCCTCCACCACACTCCCACAAAAAGCACACCAGACCCTGCATGAAAAGCTTTTCCTCATATCATTGTTGATTCTTTTACAGATCACTTTAAAACTGTTCTCAGTCCTTTGATCGGTGGAAACAGTTTCTCCTTATCTGCTCTGTCCAGCCCCAACTTGAAAACATCTATAAAATCTCCTCTAAACTTTATTTTCTCTAACGAAAACAGTCCTGATTTCTCCAATTCACTTTCCTAAGCGCTGTTCTTCCTCCCAGGAGCCAGTCTTGCGAATCTTTACAGTGCCCTCTCCAATGCATTCACATCCTTCCTGAAGTGTGGTGCCCAGAAAGGGATGCGATAAACCACCTGAGGCCAAACTAGTGACTTATAAAAATTCAACATAACCTCCTTGCTCTTGTACTCTATGCCCCTATGAATAAAACCCAGGATAGTGTATATTTTAATAAACACACTCTCAATGACTCTCCTGCCACTTTCAATGACTTAAGGGCATATACACCCAGGTTCCTTTCACCTTCAACTCGTTTAGAGTTGTGCCCCTTAATTTATATTGCCCTTCATGTTCTTTCTACCAAGATGTATCACCTCACATTTCTCTGCATTAAACTTCATCTTCCACACGATTGCCCTATTCCACCAACTTGTCTATTTCTTTTTGAAGTTCTACACTGTCCTCATCACTGTTCTCAATGCTTCCACGTTTTGCATCTTCTGCGAACTTTGAAATGTTTCCCTTTACATCAAGATTTAGGTCATTAATATATATCAGCAAAAGCCCGAGTCCCATCACTGACCCCTGGCGAACACCATTACAAACCTTCCACGAGCATGAAAAACATCCATTAACCGCGACTTTCTGTTTCCTTCCACTGAGCCAATTCCGTATCCATGTGGCTACTGTCCCATTTATTCCATGAGCTATAACTTTGCTTATAAGTCTGTTGTGCAGCCCTGTACCAAATGCCTTTTGAAAGTCCATGTACACCACATCAACAGCATTGCCCTCATCAACCCTCTCTGTTACCTCTTCAAAAAACTCCAGGAAGTTAGTAAAACATTCTTCCCCCTTAAGAAGTCCATGGTGTCTTCCCTTAATTAATCTGCATTTGTCCATGTGAGTGTTAACGTCGTCCATATTATAATTTCTAGACGTTTCCCACCACTGAAGTTAAACTAACTGGCCTGCAGTTTCTGCGCTTATCCTTACACCTATTTTTGAACAAGGGTGGAACATTTGCAATTTTCCAGTCCTTCAGCACCTGAGTCTAAGGCACAGTGAAATATTATGGCCAGTGCCTCTGTAACTTCCACTCTTATTTCTCCCAGTACCCTTGGGTGCATCTCATTTGGCTCAGGTGACTTCACAACTTTAAAGTAAAAGCAAAATACTGCAGATGCTGGAAGCCTGAAACAGAAACAGAAAATGCTGGAAAAACTCAGCAAGCCTAACAATATATGTGGAGAGAGAAAAAATCTGTTAACGTTTCGAGTCCGTAACATTAATTTTTTTTTACTTCTTTCCACAGATGCGAACAGAATCTTCCTCTTGCTTTCCCAGATTCAGACAAAGATTAACTGAGATGCGGCTTCTAATGGCGGCCGGATTACCCACAATCCTATGCGCCTCAGAAACTGCTCTATCTGCCGCGGATTGTCCGGGTGGATGGCGCATGCTCGGAGTCTCTTGCTCTCCTTATGAGGTTGGTGCCGGATAGAAGCCGGAAGCGGCGGATTGTGAGAGTGGAGAATGATCATTGGTTCAGAATCGGCTCTGGGGCCGCACTCGGGATTTGTAAACCCCGCCCCCCGACGTTGACCTCACACCTGGCAACTCACAATGCCCGGCTGATTGACGGCGGCTACGGACCAATAGGAGAAGAGGGTGGGGCTGGATGAACGAAGGCGGACAGCTGCTCCTCCAGCCAATCAGAGTGAATGATGGGCGGGGCTGAGCCCGGATCTCCCTCATTGGCTGAAACTCTGCATCATTCTGAAAGCTGATTGTCTCAAACTCCAGGAGAAAACTGGACCTTTTTGTTAGTGACTTTAAACAGATGAAACCCCGTGGGTGTGGAGCATACATTTCAGCATTTGTTACTGAAACGTGGGAATATGATAAAACAATGTACAAACAATTCAAGGGCTCACTTCAAGGAATGACTAGCCAGGCAAGGAAAGTCACCATTAGAACAAGTGGAATCCCTGGTTTCAATAAATGAACGGGCAGAAGGGTTAGGACAGGTTAGGGAGAAGGTTAATACTGTCATCATTCAGAACAGCACATGGAAGCCAAGGCCTGGGAGAGGGGGATCCACCTCAGACATAGCAACAGGGGAACGAAAACAAAAAATGCTGAAAAAACTCAGCAGGTCTGACAGCATCTGTGGAGAGATAGACAGAGATAACGTCTCGAGACCGTATGACTCTTCTTCAGATCTAAAGAGAGGTAAAGATGTGGTGAAATATGTACTGATGAAGGGGGGTGGAACCAGTGAAGCTGGATAGAAGGCCAACGATAGGTGGAGGCAAAGGAGAGATGGTGAAAGATGTCATAAACAAAAGGTCAAAGAATAGTTAATGGTGGTGGTACTGGCTAAATGAGGTGCAAATGGTGACATTAAGGAAGTAAAATGTGATAATGGCAGGACCAGGGTAAGCACTCTGGAAAGTGGCAGATGGCCCAAGCGGGGGTGGGGTGGGGGGAGGGGACGGTGGTGGGAAGAAAGATCGGAAATAGGCTAAAAGCTGGGCATAAACAATGAATAGGAACAAAGGGAGGTCATTCAGCCCGTCCAGCCTGCTCTGCCATTCAATACGATCATGGCTGATCAAACACTTCAATACTGTTTACCCACACTATCCCCATAACCCTTTACATTATTGTTAATCAGAAATCTCCCACTCTATACATTAAACATACTCAATGACTGAGCTTCCACTGCCCTCTAGGGTAGAGAGTTCCACAGTTTCATAACTCTCTGAGTAAAGAAATTTCTCGGTCCGAAGTGGCTTTCCCCTTATTTTGAAATTGTGTCCCCTGGATCTAGACTCTCCAGCCAGTGGAAGAATCTTACCTACATCAACCCTGTCTACTTTTATAAATATTTTGTAGATTTCAATGAGATCACCTCTCATTCTTCGAAACTCTAGAGAATACAGGCCCAGTTTGTCCAATCTCTCTTCATCAGACAGTCCCACCATTCCCGGGACAAGCCTGTGAACTTTCACTGCACTCCCTCTATGGCAATAATATCCTTCTGAGGCAAGGTGACCAAAACTGCACACACTACTCCAGGTGCAGTCTAAACAAGATTCTAAACAATTAAAGCAAGACTTCACCACTCCTGTACTCAAATCCTTTTGTGGCAAAAGCTAACATTCCACGAGCCTTCCGAATAGCTTGCTGCATCTGCAGGTTAGCCTTCAGCGACTTATGGACAAGGACACCCAGGTCCCTTTGTACAACTACACTTTCTCATCTCTTTTCATTTAGGAAGTACTCTGAACATCAGTTCCTTCTACCAAAGTGGATAACCTCGCATTTTTCCACAATATATTCCATCTGCCATGGTCTTGCCCACTCACTAAGTCTGTCCAAATCCTCGCATATCTGCTTTACATCTACCTCACAACCTAGCTTTGTATCATCTGCGAACTTGGAAGGATTACATTTGGTCCCCACATCCAAATCGTTAATATATATTGTGATCAACTGGGACCCAAGTACTGATCCTTGTGGTACCCCACTAATCACATCTTACCAACACGAGAATTACCCATTTATTCCTACTCTCTGTTTTCTGCCTGTTTGCCAATCCGTAATCCATGTCAGTGTATTGCCTCCTATCCCATGTGGGTTTATTTTGCTAATTAATATGTCAGGTCCCAGTGACTTATCAACTTTCAATCCCATTCTTACTGATATTAATTTCCTTCAACTCCTTATTCTCCCTACTCCCTTGGATCTCTAAACCTGGGAGATTTCTTGTATCTTCCCCGGTGAAGGCAGACTCAGAATTATCATTTAGCTTCTCTGCCATTTCTCTATTCCCCGACTCTGCATGCAATGGACCCACATTTGCCTAAAGCAGCTCTTAGAGTCTGTTTTTATCTTTTCTCTAGATTGCATTCATATGCTATTCTCCCTTTATTTACCAGTTTCCTGGTCTTCCGTTGCTGTATTCTAAAAGCTTCCCAATCCTCAGGTTTACTACCACTTCTGGCAAATTCATAAGCTTATCTTTAAATCTTATACCATCCTTAACTTCCTTTGTCAGCCAAGGTTGACTGACTTTTTGGAGGTTTTGCACCTTGAAGGAAGATTATGTGCTGTAAGCCATGTAATAATTCTTTGAAGACTATCCATTGCCTCTGTACATTTTAATGTATTTTCCCGTTCTATCTCAGCCAATTTGTCCCTCATACCTTCATAATTTCCTTTATTCAACTTTAACACCCTTGCTTCAGAGTGAACTACCTAATTTTCAAACATAATGTAAAATACTATAATATTGTGTTCACTCGGCCCTAAAGGTTCTTTTACAACAAGATTATTAATTAGTCCTTTTACATTACATAATGCTAGATCTAAAATAGCCTGTCCTCGAGTCGGCTCCTCAACATACTGCTCTAGAAAACCATCCCCAACATACTCCAGAAATTCATCTTCCACAGCATCAGTGCTCAATTGGTTTACCCAGTGTACATGTAGATTGAAGTCATCCATGATCAATGTATAGCCTATGCTAAATGCTTCTATCATCTCCTGATTAATAAATTACTATTACCATTACTATTTGGTCGGCAATGAACAACTCCAACCAATGTCTGCTGCCTTTTGCTAATTCTTAGCTCCACCAAAACAGATTCCACACATTGTTCTTCCAAACTGACATCCCCTTTACTAATGCACTGATCTCATCCCTTATTTTCAGCACAACTCCACCTCCTTGTCTGTCTTTACTAAACTTTGAGTATACATGAATATTCAGTTCCCAGTTTTTGTCACCATGCAGCCATGTTTCCATAATGGCAATAATATCTTACCCCGATAATATCTTACTATTTGTGTCTTTTGATCATCAATTGCGAATGCTGTGCGCATTCAGGTAGAGCACCTTTAATTTTGTCTTTTTAACATAATTCTGCATTCGAAGCATACTCAATGCTATGCTTTGTTTCTCCTGCCTTGTAGCCTCACTACTACTTCCTGTTACCCATTTTACTTCCTTCTCATTTTACACTTAAAGGAGGATGAGTAGAATAAATTAACAATAACTTCACTTTGCTACACTTCTCCTAAGTTTACCTTACTTTGGTTTACTTTATGACTATATTTCACTTTGAATTGATTTAACGTTACTTCCCTATTGTTGGTGTTCCTTACTGAAATCCAGGCAGCTACCTCTTTATAAATGTTATCCTTTTTTTTTCTAGTTTTAAGCTATTTAAACACACTCCCTAACAGCAACTTCTCACCAACCAAGTTTTCCTGCGATATCGCCCTTGAGTTTATTTTCAAACTTAGCCCACTGCCCGATCGGAGGTGTTCCTCACAGGTCTGGCTGTCTCCTCTCCAAGAAGGTGAGACACGTCGGGAAGGACCAGAAGAGAAAGTTTACCTGTGTCGCAACCACATAGGATCTCACTTGTGGCTTTGATAAGAACTGTTTTCGAACTGAGGCAGGGCAGAAACCTGATTGGAGGGATTCAAAGGATTTTTGAAAGGAAAGAGAGGCTGGAGATGGGGCAGCAGCATGCAAAGATGGAAGAGTGAAGGGTTTGTTTTTATTTAAGCATATATAATGATGGAAGGTTTAAAGGAGAGAGGCACAGTATCTGAAAAGAGAGAACCATTGACAATGACGGTAAACATGGGGAAGTTGGATGGTCAGTAGTTTAGTGGGAATAGGGTCGATGGAGCAGGTGGTGCACACAGAGGGCATGAGAGGAGATGGGAGAGAAACTGGAAAAAGATGTGATCACGGCTCAGACAGTGGGGGAAACTTAGAGACAGTGTGTCCCGGTGGGCTAGTGGAAGGGAGGGAAGCAGCAGAGGCAGCTGATCGGATTGTCTCAATCTTAGTGACAAAGAAGCTCCATGAGCTCCTCATAATTTTCGTTGGGGCTGAGGATGGAGGAGACAGGGCAGAGGGAGAACCTTTCAAAAGGAACTAACTTGTGCTAGAGATATCAAAACGACTCAACACACTGTTTATCGCAAAGCTGATTTATTCCAATTTTATACAGAATCTGTAACTGGGCTGGAGTTTATTAACCTCAGCAGAAACACACTCTCATGAATATGCTTCAGACAAGAATATCATTGGGAACTAAATCCAACCACAGCAGTTACTTGTGAACCCGCTGGTGTCTCAGCATATTGGATAACTGTATGAATACCTTCCCACACTCTGAGCAGGTAAATGGCCTCTCCCCAGTGTGAACTCTCTGGTGTCTCAGTAGATGGAATGACCGAGTGAATCCCTTCCCACACTTGGAGCAGGTGAATGGTCTTTCCCCAGTGTGAACTCGCTGGTGTTCCAGGAGGTTGGATGGATCAGCAAATCCCTTTCCACATGTGGAGCAGGTAAATGGTCTCTCTCCAGTGTGAACTCCCTGGTGTCTCAGCAGGCTGGATGAATCAGTGAATCCCTTCCCACAATCAGAACAGGTAAATGGTCTTTCCCCAGTATGAACTCTCTGGTGTCTCAACAGGGTGCATGAATCAGTGAATCCCTTCCCACAATCAGAACAGGTAAATGGTCTCTCCCCAGTGTGAACTCGCTGGTGTTTCAGTCGGTTGGATGAATCAGCAAATCCCTTTTTACACACAGTGCAGGTAAACAGTCTTTCCCCAGTGTGAACTCGCTTATGTTTCATTAGGGAGGATGAGTCAGCAAATCCCTTCTTACACACAGAACAGGTAAACAGTCTCTCCCTAGTGTGAACTTGCTGGTGTCTCAGCAGGTGGAATGACTGAGTGAATCCCTTCCCACACTCGGAGCAGGTGAATGGCCTCTCCCTAGCATGAACTCGCTGGTGTTTCAGTCGGTTGGATGAATCAGAAAATCCCTTTCCACACACTGAACATATGAATGGCTTCTCTCCAGTGCTTGTACACTGATGGATTTCCAGCTGGGATGGGTCATTGAATCCCTTCCCACAGTCCCAACATTTCCATGGATTCTCTCCATTGTGACTGTGTTTCAACAGGTCAGATGACTGGCTGAAGCCTCGCCCACGCACAGAACATGTGTGCGGTTTCTCCCCACTGTGAACAGGGCTCTTAATCACCATATTCAAAATCCGATGGTATTTGGGTTACGATCAATTGGACAACACTGTCAGATCCTGATGTGATGTCGGGTTTGTGATTCTGGACTGCAAACCCTGTGAAAATAGGACAAAACAAACAAAGGTGAGTGAGAGAGAACTCACAAAAACACAAAGGCTGGGTGTGAAATTGAGCTCAACGTGTAGGACTGGCATTAGGAAAAAGTGACCATGAAATTTGCTGGATTATCATAAAAACCCAACTGGTTCGCTAATGTCCTTCAGGGAAGGGAACCTGCCTGCCAGTCTGGGCCTACACAACTCTACCAGAACTTTGACAGCATTGCCCAATCCCTTATCCTCCAACCTCCATCAGGACCAGGGTAGCAGGTGAATGTGAACACCATCACCTCCAAGTCACACTCCGCCCTGATTTGTCTGACATCCATTACTGGATGGACAGAAACTTCCTCCATTTAAATTTTGGGAAGACTGAAGCCATTGTTTTCATTCCTCGCTACAAACTCCACTCCCCAACCTTCAATGCCTTTCTGACAACTCTGAGGCCGAACCAGACTGTTCACAATCTTGGTGTCATATTTCACCCCAAACTGAGCTTCTGACTACATACCACTAAGGCCGTCCATTTCCACATCAGTCATTTTGCCGGATTTCATTCCTGCCTCAGCTCAGCTGCTGCTGAAACACATCCATTCCTTTGCTACCTCTAAACTGGAATCTTCCTAGCCTGCCACAGAAACAATGGAGTCATTTAAAACTCCACTTCCCATGTCTTTACTCGCACTTTGTCTCGTTCATCCAACGCCCCTGTTCTCATTGAGCTACATAGGCTCCTCGTTAAGCAGCACCTCAATGTTCAAATTCTCATCCTTGTTTTGAAATCCCTCAGTGACTACGCTCCTCACTATCTCTATCATATCCTCCAATCTACATCCCTCCCAGATATCTGGACTCATTTCATTCAGGCCGATTGAGCATCCCTGATTTTAATTGACTCACCGTTGGTGACCGTGTCTTCAGCTGCTCAGGCTATAAGCTCTAGAATTCCCTATTTAGGCCTCCCTTTCTCATCCTTTAAGACTCTCCTTAAAACTTGCCTCTTTGACCAAGCTGTTGATCATGTGCCTCAATACCTCCTCATGCGCTTCAGTGTTAAATATTCCGGTATAATATTCCTGTGAAATACTTTGGAACATTCTATTCTAATCAGTGTGCTACATAAATGCAACTTGTTGTTGTTGATTTGGACATTTATCATCGCTTAGTGAAAATCCTGTAACTCCTTACCAAACAGCATTGTTGGAACACCTTCACCACAGTGACTGCAGCGGTTCAGGAAGAAGGCCCACCAACACCTGACCAACAGACAACTGGGGATTGACAATATCTGCTGCTCTTGTTAGTGACACCAAATACCAAGAATGGAGTTAACAAAAAGTCTCAGAAAAAAAGGCACTTTAGAAGTACTTGTTACTAAAGCAACACTCTTAAATTGAATGGACGTTTGTCACTCTGTTCTCCCCCAGGATCTACCTCCTTTAATAGCCTCACACTGGAAATTGCTGGGCCCGACTGGGTTGCAAAGTCCTCGGGGTTAACCCCAGCAACTTCTCCTCCAATTCACTCCAGCTCAAAACTGATCCAACAAAAAAGACCCCCATTCAACACCCACCCTAATTCAAACCGGCTCCTAATTGGTCTGTCTGTGTTTCCAGACTCGGCTACATGAAACAATAAAATGAAAGCAAATCTCTGCAAGACTGGAACTGAAGTTAAGACATAAAATATTTTAAATATCCAGCAGGTCAGTCAGCATGAACAGATTAAGAAACAGAAGTAGGGGCTCAGGTCGCTGACCTGCCTTCAGGCTGTACGATAACTCTCGGCGACGGCCAACGAGTAATGGCGGGCAATGTTCCCACAATGCTAAGCGCCCCAGAAACCGCTCTATCTAAAAGTTGTTAATTTCCTTTTGGAAGGTCGGTTGCCGCAATCGGCAGGTGGAAACTATGGCGCCGGGAGAGTCAAGGAGGTGAAGAACTGCAGCAAAATACAGGAGGACGATCACCCGCCATTATTACAGAACAATAAGCCGCGCATCTGCGCTTGCGCACACACACCAGGGCCGGGACTAACAACTGTCCCGCATCCAGAATCACCGGGACCTGCAGCCTGGAACTGGGAGTGGGAGAAGCGGGAAGAATGAGGAAAAACAATATAATCCAACACTCACAACAACCTCCAATCCACCTCCATTCCCGGGATAGTGAGACAGAGTTTAGAAACACTCACCAACACGATTCCAGTCAAACTTCCACGAGGAAAGGGGGAGCAGTGGCTGTGCCTGTTCGGATATAGCCCCAGACCTGTCACTCAAACCACCCCAACTCCGCCCAGTTCACAGCTCAACCTACCAGCTTGCAGCTTCCTGCACCTTGACCCCGCCCGGCCCAGGTATGGGACAGTCCAAGGTGAGTCATTTGTGTAACCGGGACAGTAGGGGAGGGGTGACCTCCCGCCCTGTGCTGTGTCCCAAATGGTTCCATCCCCACTCCCCCAAGGCCCACTAAACACTGCATGCAGACGGCTGATGGACCTTGGGGATCCTCACTGACCTGCACAGGTACATTCTG
Organism: Cetorhinus maximus; assembly: GCF_964194155.1. Classification (NCBI taxonomy): domain Eukaryota; kingdom Metazoa; phylum Chordata; class Chondrichthyes; order Lamniformes; family Cetorhinidae; genus Cetorhinus; species Cetorhinus maximus. Next base: position 60,991,008 of record NC_135901.1, on the reverse strand, counting down.
CTGCTCCCCACCCCCGATACACAGTTAATCTCTCCAGCCCTGCAGCCTTTGATAGACCTTTCCTTCTGTTCCTCTTCCACCTCCCCACTTTCAATGGCTCACAGACCTGAAACGTTAATTTTGTTTCTCTCTCTACAGATTTTTCCAGACCTGCTGAGTGTTTCCAGTTTTTAATCTTTTCATTTCATGTTTTAAGCATTGCAGTAATTTTCGTTTCTCTATTCCAAGCACTCTACCTGACATTATTAATAATTCAATTCAGTTATTCATAAATTAATTTATCTGTACTTTATGTCTTGAATCTGATTATTTATTGAGCTATTTATCAGTTATCAGTGTTTTTAAATGTTACAATTTCACAACTCCTCACGTTTTCCCCACAATTCCTGGCACTAATATTAAATCCTTAGTAATCTTAAATGGAAGGGTCAGCCCAGCATTGACAGACCAGTCAGTTTAACCTCTTGTGTGGGAAAGCATTTAGAAGCGGCAATTCAGGTCAAAATTAGGTCACTTGTACAATTTGTTCAGGACAATCGTGTTGAACTAAATTTCTTGAGTTTTTGATAAGGCAACAGAGAATGTTGATGAGGGTAACACGGTTGATGTGCACATGAACTGCTAAACGGTATTTGATACAGTGCCAAGTAACAGGCTTGTCAGCAGAGTTAAAATCCATGGGGCAGAGGCAGCATTGGCTTTGTGACAGGCAACAACATGCATGGTGAACGGTTGCTTTTTAAAATTGAGGAAAAGTATACAGTGGGATCACAAGGGGTCGGTAGTCTGACCACTGATTTCTTGATATATATTAATGATCTAGACTTGTGTGTGCAGGGCTGCATTTCAAGATTTGCAAACGACACCAAATTTTCAAGTTGTGTTTACAGTGGGGAGGATGGTGATAAACCTCAAGAGGACACAGACAAGATGGTGGAATGGGCAGACAGGTGGCAGATAAAATTTCATTCAGAGAGGTGTGAAGTGATTCATTTTGGTAGGAAGAGCAAGAAGTGGCAATATAAAATAAAGGATACAAGTGTAAAAATGTGCAGGAGCAGCGTAATCTGGGGCTTTATGTGCACAAATCATTGAAGATGGCGGGGCAGGCTGAGAAATTAGTGAATAAAGCATGTGGAATCCTGGGCTTTATGAATACGGGAATAAAGTACAAAATCAACCAAGTTAGAATAAACCTGAATAAAACACTGCTTTGGACCCAACTGCAGTATTGTGTCCAATTCTGAGCATTAGGAAGAATGTGAGAGTGTGGAGGAAAGATTCACGAGAGATCGGAACTTCAATTAGGCGAGGTGAAGTTGGTTTGTTATCCATGGAAGGAGAACCGTTTTCTTGCATCTTTTCTGGACCCTCTGTCTTCACTTCCTTCCGAAATTGTAGCCATTCAGTGGCGGTGATGTTAAAAACTTTCTTTCATGGAATGTGGGCAGGGACAGCATTTGTTGCCCTTGAAACAAGTGCTTGCCACACCATTTCGGAGGGTTATCAAGAGTAACCAGATTTCGGTGTGGCTCTGGAGTCACATGTAAGACCAGGTAAGGAGGGCAGATTTCCTTCCCGAAAGGACATTAGTGAACCAGGTGGGTTTTAATGACAATCGACAATGGCTTAATCATCGCCCTTATTGAGACTCGCTTTCAATTCCAGATTTAATAATTGATTTTAAATTCCACCAGCTGCCGTGGTGGGATTTGAACCCCTGTCCCCAGAGCATCAAGCTGGTTTTCTGGATAATTAGTCCAGTAATATTCCCACTGTGGCACCGTCTCCCCCAATATATATTTTTATTTATTTGTAGCCAACAGTTGAGTATTTGTCAGTATTTTGTTCCATGTGGTTTCTATTCTGAGTTTCAGACAGTTTCTGTGCCAAGTGGACGAGGTGTTTAAAGTTCATTCATTTGCCCCTTTTCCATCTCCAGGTCCGGGAAAGACACAGAGAATAATGTCCCCTCATTAAGTATCTATTGACGAGACTGAGATGGACAATTCCCGCTCCCCATCTTTCCGGTGGATAATGGATGTTCTGTTACATTCAGGTTTATCTATAATTTCATCTCTAATTTTATTGAGTTTTTTTATTTTTATCCCCGAGACCCAGACCCAGGATAACGGCCGCCATCTTGTTTCAGTAGGTAGTAGGGCGCATGCGCGGCCTTGTTGCTGCAACAGTGAGCGGGCGGGGCTTCACGCTCCCGTTTCCCAACAGGTTCCTTGTACCCGGGATAGGCAAACTTTTGGCGGAGGGACAGGGTTTGAAGCAGCTTTACCCACTCCCAGGCTGCAGGTGATGTTTGCGACCTAGAGGAGTCCATGTATATATTCAGGGTGAGAGGCTGCGGCCCCTGTGGGGCTGATCCGAAGCCCTTGGTGACACTTCAGCCCCACAATCCTAATCTCTGGCTGCCCAGTTAAGGTGGGTGGTGGGTGGGGTGGGGAGAGGCTGGCCTGGGAATAAGTTGGAGAATCTTCTCCTGTAACTGCTCATGGGCTTGTTTAAAACAGGAATTTGTAGATCCAGGATGGGTGACAAACATGGGGGTGGTCACATTGGCTGCCAATCTCTCTTCCGTGGTCTTGTCCGTGCCCGGGTGTCCCTGGAGAGGGAACATGCAGTGTCCACCGGTACGCTTGATACCTCCCACAACCGGTGGGCACCTCAGGGTACAGAGTGTCTCATAGACATTGGAAACAACATTCTGGTTTACTTAGGAAGGTTCCCTTTGCTTTTATTGGGACTTTGTTGCTGATTTGAACTTCTTTCAGTTGGATTGGACTGCATGTTTGAGTGAAGAATGTACCAAAGAAACTCGAATTTTCTGTTTTGAATTTCTACCCTGTACTTACAGTGAAAAGTTTTGTAAACTCCTTTTACTGGGTACAATAGGGATATGGTTTGCAGATAGGAAACTCAAGCCAAACATCACATCAAGATCTGACAGAGTCACTCAATTCACCAGGAAACATAGAAACATAGAAAATAGGATCAGAAGGAGGCCATTCGGCCCTTCGAGCCTGCTCCACCATTCATTATGATCATGGCTGATCATCCAACTCAATAGCCTGCTCCCACTTTCTCCCCATATCCTTTGATCCCTTTCACCCCAAGAGCTGTATCTAACTCCTTCTTGAAAACATACAATGTATTGGCCTCAACTACTTTCTGTGGTAGCGAATTCCATAGGCTCACCACTCTCTGGATGAAGAAATTTCTCCTCATCTCAGTCCTAAAACCCCATATCCTCAGACTGCTACCCCTGGTTCCGGACTCCCCCACCATCGGGAACACTCTTCCTGGATCTACCCTGTCTAGTCCTGTTAGAATTTTATAGGTTTCTATGAGGTCCCCGCTCATTCTTCTGAACTCCAGAGAATATAATCCTAACCGACTCAATCTCTCCTCATATGTCAGTCCCGGCATCCCAGGAATCAGTCTGGTAAACCTTTACTGCACTCCCTCTATAGCAAGTACATCCTTTCTCAGACAAGGAGACCAAAATTGCACACAATATTTCAGGTGTGATCTCACCAAGACCCTGTATAATTTCAGCAAGACACCTCTGCTCCTGTACTCTAATCCTCTCGCTATGAAGGTCAACATACCATTTGCCTTCTTTACCACCTGCTGCACCTGCATGCTTACCTTCAGCGACTGGTGTACAAGGACACCCAGGTCTCGTTGCACATTCCCCCTCTCAATTTATAGTCAATGGGATAATAATCTGCCTTCCTGCGTTTGCTACCAAAGTGGATAACCTCACATTTATCCACATTATACTGCATCTGCCATTCATTTGCCCACTCACTCAGCTTTTCCAAATCATACTGAAGCATCTCTGCTTCCTCCTCGCGGCTCACCCTCCCACCCAGCTTTGTGTCATCTGCAAATTTGGAGATATTACATTTAGTTTCCTCATCTGAATCATTAGTATATATTGTGAATAACTGGGGTCCCAGCACCGATCCCTGCAGTACCCCACTAGTCACTGCCTGCCATTCGGAAAAAGACCCATTTATTCCTACTCTTTGTTTCCTGTCTGCCAACCAGTTTTCTATCCATCTCAATACACTAGCCCAATCCCATGCGCTTTAATTTAACACGCTAATCTCTTATTGTCGAAAACCTTTCGAAAGTCCAAATAAACCACATCCACTGGATCCCCCTCATCAACTTTATGAGTTACATCCTCGAAAAATTCCAGTAGATTTGTCAAGCATGATTTCCCTTTCGTAAATCCATGCTGACTCTGTCCCATATTGTCATTGATTTCCAAGTGCTCAGCTATTAAATCTTCCATAATGGACCCTAGAATTTTCCCCACTACCGACGTCAGGCTGACTGGTCTATAATTCCGACGTTGGACCTGAATATCATTGATCATTGACTGTGGAAGGAGAAATATTTGTCGGTTCTGTCTGTGGGAAAATATTTCAAACATCAGTGTGACTGGAAAAGCACCGAGACACAGACACGTCCTAGTCAGAGTGCGCCAGTGAACTGACTGTGGAAAGAGCTTTAACCTGTTACACTATCTGAAAAAAAATCTCACCATGCACAGCGGGGAGAAACTGTGCAAGTGTTGTGTGTGTGGACAAGGATTCAACTGATCATCCAACATGGAGAGATACGGGGACAACGACACCATGGAGAAACCGTGGAAACGTGGGGACTGTGGGTTAGGATTCAGATCCCCATCTGTGCTGGAAATTCATCAGCGCATTCACACTGGGGAGAGGGCTTTCATCTGCTCCGAGTGGGTGGGAAGGGATTCACTCGACTAACTAACCTCACTTCACCTCAACTTGTTCACTCTGACATGAGACCTTTTAAGTGTTGCGACTATGAGAAGAGCTTTAAAAGCAAAAGGAATCTGCTGAGAAACGAGCGAATTCACACTGGGGAGAGGCCGTTTACCTGCACTGACTGTGGAAAGGGATTCACTCTGATAAGTACCCTCACTTCACATCAACTTGTACACTCTGACAAGAAACCTTTTAAATGTTCTGACTGTGAAAAGTGCTTTAGAAGTAGAAAGATTCTGTTGAAACACCAGTGAGTTCAAACTGGGCAGAAACCATTCAACTGCTCCAAGTGTGGGAAGAGATTCACTCAACTAACCCAGCTCACTTCACATCAACGTGTTCACTCTGAAAAGAGACCTTTTAAACGTGCCGACTGTGTGAAAAGCTATAAAAGCAAAATGTGTTTGCTGACACATCAGCGAGTTCACACTGGAGAGAGGCCTTTCACTTGCTCCATATTTGGGAAGGGATTCATTCACCCATATCTCCGGCTGACACACCAGCGAGTTCACACTGGAGAAAGGCCATTGACCTGCTCCGTGTGTGGGAAGGGATTCAGTCATTCATCCACCCTGCAGACAGACCAATGTATTCACAAGTGACTCCCAGGCTTGTACTCTGCTGTTATTGTTGCTGCAAATCACATCCAGGAGTGAACCATGCTCTTTCCGACAGTTGGGGTTTGTTTCTGCTGATGTTAATAATCCCTGTCACTGGGCTGGAGTTTAATATCCTGTAGAAAGCTTAAATCAATCAGCTTTGTGTCAAACATTGTCGACATATTAGTCGAGGCATTGAATGCAAGAGCAGGGACGTTATGATGGAGCAGTATAAAGCATTAGTTAGGCCACATTTGGAGTACTCTGTGCAGTTCTGTTTGCCACACTATAGGAAGGATGTGATTGCACTGGAGAGGGTGCAGAGGAGATTCACTCAGGATGTTGCCTGGGCTGGAGAGTTTCAGCTATGAAGAGAGACTAGATAGGCTGGGGTTGTTTTCCTTGGAGCAGAGAAGGCTGAGGGTGTACCTGGTAGAGGTGTACAAAATTATGAGGGGCATAGATAGGGTGGATAGGAAGACATTTTTCTCTTTAGTGGAGTGGTCAGTACTCAGGGGGGCATAGATTTAAGTTAAGGGGCAGAAGGTTTAGAGGGGATTTGAGGATTTTCTTTTCACCCAGAGGGTGCGGTCTATCTGGAACCTGCCCGTGAAGCCTACATCCCATGAATGAATTTTAAAAGAAAGACAACACTTTCATCCCAGAAATCAACTGAGTGAACCTTCCCTGAAATGCTTCTAATACAACTCTATCCATCCTCAAGATTATCCCATAACTATGTTATCATAAGGTGCGAATGGTATGAGCTGGAACTTGGTCTTTTTTATTTTTCAATCCATTTGCTAACAGAATCTGCCCCTCCCTTCCCCAGATTCAGACAATGATTAACTGAGACTCAGTCTCTAATGGCGGCCTTAAAAGTAGATAAATCCCCAGGCCCAGGTGAAATGTGGGACTCAGTGCCTGAGGGAGTGGTAGAGGCAGGAACCCTCACAACATTTAAGAAGTATTTAGATGAACACTTGAAACACCACAGCTTACAGGACTACGGGCCAAGTGGTGGAAGATGGATGAGAGTAGATGGGCTTTGATGATGACCACTGCAGGAATTCACCAAGGCTCCTTCGACAGCACCATCCAAACCCATGATCACTACCATCTAGAAGGATAAGGGCAGCAGATAGATGGGAACACCACCAGCTGGAAGTTCCCCTCCAAGCCACTCATCATCCTGATATAGAAATATATTGCCATTCCTTCACTGTGGTTGGGTCAAAATCCTGGAACTCCCTTCCTAACAGCACTGTGGGTGTACCTACACCACATGGACTGCAGTGGTTCAAGAAGGCAGCTCCTCACCACCACTTTCTCAAGCGCAACTAGGGATGGGAACAAATGCTGGCCCAGCCAGCGAAGCCCATATCCCATGAATGAATAAAAAATAAACAGAACATGAGTGATTATTGTGGCCTGTAGAATGAAACAACGCTTTAAATTATCAAGACATTAACACATATTCCACAGAAAAATTGTCTCTCAAACATTCAGGAAAAAATTAAACACATTGAACATATCAAAGTGAGTCAAATTAATTTGAAGAAGGAAATAGAATCTGGATTTAGAAAATATCCACGAAATGGGTGCAGGTGAACAGAGCTGGAGAATCTATAAAATCTGTGCATGAACTTTTCTTTGAACCAGATGTAATTACAACATGTCAATAATTTAGAATTGTGTGAGATGATCAGCAGATGGGGGAGGATGAACCTAAGTCGATAGTTATCACATTTTAGTGGGAAAGTTTTGACATTTATTCTTGGTGGCAGCTCAAGTGTTTGTGTTGCTGATTCTGATCATTCTAGAAGCTTTAGCATGTTATCTATGGTTTTTCATCAAGAACTTAGGAAAACAAGCTCGGAGCTTAGAAATAGTGAGGTTGGTCAGGAATCAGTTGTGAGAAATCAATAAGGATATTCCCTTCTCAAGCTGGGGAGATCTGTGCGAAATCACTGTCTAATAACCTTATAAAATCTTCAGAAATTGATTGAACATTACAGAAATAGCTCTCTCTCTCTCTCTCTCTCTCCCTTGTTTAGGAAGAAAGATTTCTGGCTTGATAAACCTCGGACAATGTATCCCTATGATAACTCATCGGGATGGTCTCAGTAGTTACGGGATGGAATTTGTAGTAGTGATTGAAGACAATGGCTTTTGTCTTCAATTTTTAATTGGAGTAATTTTATGCTCATCCAGTATTGGGTGTGGGATAAGCAGTTGGATAACTTAGTAACAGTGGAGGAATGGAGAGGGATGGTGGTGAGGTAGAGCTGGGTGTTGTCAGTGTACATGTGAAAACTAACACGGTGCTTTTGGATGATGTCACCTAGTGGCAGCATGGAGATGAGAAATAGGAGGGGCCTAAGATAGATCCCGTTTTTAGGATGGGTCAGGACGGTGGGTTTAAATGTGAAAGGGACAGTACCAGTAGAGAGAGAGACAAAACTGTGAATATCAGCTAACATGGGGAAGTTGGGTGATCAGTAGTTCAGTGAGAGTGGGGTCAGTACAGCAGAAAGTGGGTCTTATGGACAAGATGAGCACTGAGAGGGCATGAGGGGAGGTGGGAGAGAAACTGGAGAAAGATGTAGATTCAGGGCTCAGACAAGGGGGAATTTTAGAGACAGTTTGTCCCGGTGGGCTAGTGGAAGGGAGGGAAGCAGCAGAGGCAGCTGATCAATTTGTCTCAATCTTAGTGACAAAGAAGCTCCATGGGCAGAATTTTACCCTTGGCGTGCGGGCTCGGTGGGGGCGAGTGGGGCAGTCGGGAAGCTGACCACTGCCAGCAATCAGGCCCGGAAGGCAATTTCATGCTGGGGGCCAATTAAGGCCTGTGTTGCGTGAAACGTGAATAGCAGTGCTCAGCGCTGCCTGTGCAGGTGGGGGGAGGAGTGCGAGCTGGGCGAGTGTGACCTTTGTGCATGCACGCGAGAGTGAGCTACATAATCTCCCTGAGGCAGAGAGCTGTCTCAGGCAGATGAAATGATTTGAAAAAATATATACATGAAGATTTTATACAGGTTCTGAAACATTTCCCCTCATGTCACTCTGTCACATGAGCAGGGACATATTTTTAATTAATAAGATAAAAGCAAAATACTGCAGAGCACTACTTCTTCAAGGTATTCCTGGAAGAGAAGTGGCAGTGAATTAAATAAGATAAAAGCAAAATACTGCAAAATAGTTTTGCAAAAAAGCAAAACTCTGTTTGTCTCTCCAGAGATGCTGTTGGAACTGCTAAAGTTTTCCAGCATTTTCTGTTTTTGTTTCATGCTTTTAATTCAAGTGTAAACCAGGCGATCTTAGTGATGGCAAAGGTATGAGGTCAGGAGCTTATCCCAAGATCAAATGTAACACCGAGTTTACGAAGAGACTGGTTTAATCTCAGAATATTCCCAAGGAAAGGGATGGAGTTGGTATCTGGGAAATGGAGATTGGAGCAGGGACTGAAAACAGTGTCTTCAGTCTTCTCAGTATTTAATTGGAGTTAATTAGTCATCAGGAAGAGAAGCAGGAACCAGAATGGACCACGAGACTGATCCCAGGTTTAACTTAGTTAGAGGGGAAGAGAAGGAAGGAAGGAAACCCTGGGAGGTTTGGAGAAACCACCTTCATAATCGCTCATTAAACCTCCACACAGTAAGTTTTGGACACAAGGTTAACGTCTGCTATTCTGTCTGGTCGGTCAGGGGGTTTCAGATTAATGTTTTGTCACGAGTACTGACTGAAGTGAATGATCAGACATATTGTTATCTCCAGTTGTATAAATTTGTTAAAAAAGATACAAAAAAAACTGTCCAAAGCTGCATTTGGATTTCAGCACAGGGAGGAGGGAGAGTGTGTGGGATGGGGATTTGTAGCTTTCGGGGCACAAGAGAGGAAATAATGTTCCACAGGAACTAGAATTGTCTGTTCTGAATTTCTATCCTGCACTGACAGTGATGACTTTTGTACACTCCTTTCACAGAGAATTAAAGGGGAGGATTTGCAGACGGGAAACTCAAACCAAACATCACATCAAGATCTGACAGAGTCACTCGATTCATCAGGACCTGAATATCATCGGCCTTTGAATGTGGAAGGAGAAATGTTTGTCTGTTCTGTCTGTGGGAAAAGATTTCAAACATCAGTGTGACTGGAAAGCACCGAGACACACACACACCAGAGTGAGAGTGTTCCAGTGAACTGACTGTGGAAAGAGCTTTAACCAGTTACACAGCCTGAAATAACATTGCACCATTCACAGCGGGGAGAAACTGTACACATGTTCTCTGTGTGGACGAGGCTTCAACTGATCATCCAACCTGGAGAGACACAGAGATACCCACACCATGGAGAAACCGTGGAAATGTAAGGAGTGTGAGAAAGGATTCGATTACCCATCCCAGCTGGAAAAGCATCAGCGCAGTCACACTGGGGAGAGGCCGTTCACCTGCCCTAAATGTGGTAAGGGATTCACTCACTTATCCCAACTACTGACACACCAGCGAGTTCACACTGGGGAGAGATCATTTACCTGCTCTGACTGTGGGAAGGGATTCAGGTCTTCATCAAACCTCATTGTACACCAGCGACTTCACACTGGAAAGAGGCCATTCATCTTCTCCAAATGTGGGAAGGGATTAATTCAGTCATCTCACCTACTGACACACCAGTGAGTTCACACTGAGGAGAGACCGTTCAGTTGTATTTCCTGTGGAAAGAGATTCAGGTCTTCATTCCACCTCAATGTACACCAGCGACTTTACACTGAGGAAAGGCCATTCATCTGCTCCAATTGTGGGAAGGGATTCTCTCGAGCAGTTGATCTACTGAGACACCAGCGAGTTCACACGAGAGAGGCCGTACACCTGCTCCGAGTGTGGGAAAGGATTCACTGGGTCCTCTGACCTGCTAAACCACCAGTGAATTCACACAGAGGAGAGGCCGTTCAGCTGTACTTCCTGTGGAATGAGATTCAGGTCTTCATCCAACCTCATTGTACACCAGCGAGTTCACACTGGAGAAAGACCATTCATCTACTCCAAATGTGGGAAGGGATTCATTCAGTCACCACAGCTGCATAGACACCAGCGAGTTCACAAGTGACTGCAGGGGTTGGATTCTACTGTTATTGCTGCTGTTAATCACATCCAAGCAGTTGGGGTTTGTTTCTGCTGATGTTAATAATCCCTGTTACTGATTTGGAGTTTAATATTCTGGATCTATATATGATTGTGTTCTCAGGGCTGCAGTGTCCCTTTAAGAACCGCTGTCTCTGATCTTTCCCCATAATTCAGGAACTCATCACAAATTAGTTTACAACAAGATTCTGAACTTTTACTTCAGGATTGTTTAGTAAGTGTTGTCCAATGGTGGAATCGCATCTAATATCACTTAAGGGGAAGCTGGACAAGCACAAGAGGGAGAAGGGAATAGATGGTTAAGATGGTCGATTTAGATCAGGATAAATGGGAGGAGGTTCTTGTGGAACATAAACACCAGCATGGACTGGCTGGGCCGAATGGCCAGTTTCTGTGTCATGTATCCTACGTAATTACACTCAGGGTCTGGTTCTAACTTTTAAACTATACCACCTATTCCTAGACTGCCTAACCAGCAGAAATAATTTCTGTTTACCCTCTGTTCCCCTTAATGTGCTCAATTCTGCTTTTACTGTCACTGTTAATATCATCCATGTTCAGTTGGGGTTTATTTCTACTGATGTTAATAATCACTATAACTGGGCTGGAGTTTAATATCTTGGTGTTAAATAAATCAGCTTTGTTTCAAACACGCAGTATGTTAAGTCCTTGATTTTTCCAGGATAAGAGGAGACTGATTGGTGTCCTGTTACTAACTGCCTCATTTTTGGATCTTTTCCCCTTTCTTACTCGAGATTCTTTCAGTTCTCACACCTTTGCTTACTCTCACGAACAGGTCCCAGCTCCCTGTTCCTCCCAGAGATCCTCTGTTTACCTTGCAATTCAGGGAAGGCATCGCTATCAAAAACAGAAAATGCTGGAAATAAAAATCCATACTTTTCCAATTGCCAATTAATTTTCTCCTGGATTATTGGCTCCAACCTTTCCCCACCACTGATGTGAAGCTGATTGTCCTGGTATTGCTATGTTTTTGAACAGGGGTGTAACATTTACAATCTGTCAGTGCTTTGACACCACTACTACATAAGGAGGATTGGAAGATTGTGACCAGAGTCTCCACAAGTTACATGTGAAGGATGCTGTCTCTGACAGTGCAGCAGTCCCTCAGTGTCACCCTGGAGTGTCAGCCTAGATAATGTGCCCAGGTTTATTAATATTTCCTCTTGTTATTGATGTGGGTCATTAAGAAACAATGGACTCTTATGATGTCATCCAGTCCCAGTGCGACGATGTCATCCAGTCCCAGTGCGATGATGTCATGGAGACTATTAAATACCAGCGGAGCCTTAGTGGTGAAAACAGTTTTGTTTGAGATGGCAGCAAGTCCATTACTGATAGATCAGCAAATGGAATTAATGGGAAAGAAAGTGAGGCAACTCATGAACATCAGGAATAGTGTTGTGAACTGTGAAGATGAGAAATATGTACAGTATATGTCCCATCTCCCGACACTCTGCCCCTGTCTCCCGACACTCTGCCCCCATCTCCCGACAGGTTTCCCCCATCTCCCGACACGCTGCCCCATCTCCCGACACTCTGCCCCATCTCCCGACACTCTGCCCCATCTCCCGACACTCTGCCCCATCTCCCGACACTCTGCCCCCGTCTCCCGACACACTGCCCCCATCTCCCGACACTCTGCCCCCGTCTCCCGACACACTGCCCCCATCTCCCGACACACTGCCCCCATCTCCCGAGCAGCCTGTCTCTACCTCTGCTGAACCCACACAGGATGCACCATGTTGAAGCCAGAGGGAAGGACTGGGTGAGAAATTGTAATTCACCAAGGGTGTGAACATGGGGGTTTAACAAAATATTAAGTTTCCTGTTTATAACAATGAAACTTAAAACGCATTGATTGGAACCACTTCCAGCTCTTGTCCATTCTGACATCCCGTGGGCCAGCTCACCCTCTCACTGGGTTCATGCTGAATGTCAATCCAGGCTGGGAGCCATTGGGTGGATGTGCAATGGGTGGATGAGTGGCTGAAGGAATGTTCAGTTCACAGGGAGGGGGATGGGGGAGGGGGGTTGGTGCTGGTGGTGGGAAGTGTTCATTCTGAAAGAGTCCCACCTGAAACAGTGACCACTAACTTATCACTTTCCAATGATGATTGACCTGCTGTGTTTTTCTCTGAAACCCGGGATGGTCAAACTATGTCCCAAAGTTCAGATTAGGGCCTTGAGCCTGGGCTATGGGGCCCACATATATGGAGCACCATTACCGGATGTCCTTCATCCCCGATTTTAATCACTCCACCATTGGTGGCCGGGCCTTCAGCTGTCTGGACCCTAAGCTGTGGAATTTCCTCCCTAAACCTCTTCACCTTTCTCATTCACTTTCCTCCTTGCAGACACTCCTTATAACCGACCTCTTTGGCCAAGCTTTTGGTTATCTGACCTAATATATCCTTATGCCCTGGTGAAACTCCTTGGGACAATTTATTATGTTAGAAGCCCGATATAAATTTAAGTTGTTGTTTTTGTAGTTCAGTGAGAACTGTTCACTTACTGAGTGAGTGAGTCTGTATAAATAGAACTCAGATAGACACAGCTTGTGTTATAGTTCAGTGAGATCTGATCACTTACTGAGTGAGTGAGTCTGTATCAATGTAACTCAGATAGACACAGCTTGTGTCATAGTTCAGTGAGATCTGATCACTGACTGAGTGAGGCTGTTTCAATGTAACTCAGATAGACACAGCTTGTTTCATAGTTCAGTGAGATCTGATCACTTACTGAGTGAGTGAGTCTGTATCAATGTAACTCAGATAGACACATCTTGTGACATAGTTCAGTGAGATCTGATCATTTACTGAGTGAGTGAGTCTGTTTCAATGTAACTCAGATAGACACATCTTGTGTCATAGTTCAGTGAGATCTGATCACTTACTAAGTGACTGAGTCTATATCAATGTAACTCAGATAGACACAGCTTGTGTCATAGTTCAGTGAGATCTGATCACTTACTGAGTGAGTGAGTCTGTATCAATGTAACTCATATAGACACATCTTGTGACATAGTTCGGTGAGATCTGATCATTTACTGAGTGAGCGAGTCTGTTTCAATGTAACTCAGATAGACACATCTTGTGTCATAGTTGAGTGAGATCTGATCACTTACTAAGTGACTGAGTCTGTATCAATGTAACTCAGATAGACACAGCTTGTATCATAGTTCAGTGAGATCTGATCACTTACTGAGTGAATGAGTCTATTTAATGTAACTCAGGCACAGCTTGTGTCACAGTTGGGAAAAGGTGATTCTTTCCAAACATTCAAAATTACCACAAAACCATTAAAGAACATCTGTTGTGAGCTGAATTATTTGATAGAATTAGAGTGAAGGAGTGGGATTGACCCACAGCCTGAGACACCACTTTAAGGACAGGAAGAGAGGGAATCTGGAGGGGAGAAAATAATTAGTAGGAGATCAGGCACTGAATCTGTAACAATGAGCAGAGAGGGGGAGGAGTGTGTGGGACAGGGATTTATAGATTTGGGGGAATGAAAGGAGAAAGAATATCCCTTGGAACTAGAATTGTCTGTTCTGAATTTCTATCCTGTACTGACAGTGATGGCTTTTGTCAACTCTGTTTACAGGGGATTAGAGGGAGAGGATTTTCAGATGAGAAACTCAAAGCAAAAATCTCAAGATCTTATAGAATCACTGAATTCATAAATGATCAGCCTCTGATTATGGAAGGAGAAATGTTTGTCTGTTCTGTCTGTGGGGAAATATTTAAATCATCAGTGTGACTGGAAAATCACCGGGACACACACACCCGACTCAGAATCACATCTCGGGGTCAAACCTGACATCACGTGGGCAAAAAGTCTGGTTTACATTCAGACAGTTGCCAGGGAGAGAAATGGAGTTGGTAGCTCGGGAATGAAAACAATGGTTTCAGTCTTCCCAATATTCAATTGGATGACATTTTTGCACATCCACCACTGGATATTAGACAGTCTGATAATTTAACAAAAGTGGAGAGAGGTGGTGGTGAGGTAGAGCTGGGCACTGTCAGTGTACATGTGATAACTGACACTGTGTTTTCAGATGATGTCGCTGTGGGGAGCGTGTTGATGAGAAATAAGAGGCCAAGGCTGGATCCTTTGGGGACACCAGAGGTAACTGTGGGAGTGGGAAGGGAAGACATTCCAAGTAATTCTCTGGCTATGATTAGATAGAGAAGAATGGAACCAGGAGAGACCAGCCCGACCCAGCCGGACGACGGTGGAGAGATATTGGAGCAGAATGGTGTGGTCAACTTTGTCAAAGGCTGCAGACACATCAAGAAGGACGAGAAGGGATAGTTTACCTTTGTCACAGTCACATAGGATGTAATTGGTGCTTTGATCAGAGCTGTTTCAGTACAGTAGCAGGGCAGAAACCTGATTGGAGGGATTCAAACAGGGAGTTCTGGGAAAGATGAGCATGGATTTGAGACGTGACAAAATTTTCAAGGACTTTGGAAAGGAAAGAGAGGTTGGAAATGGTGTAGTCGTTTTCAAGGATGGTGGGGGCAAGGATGTTTATTGAGGAAGGGAATGATGATTAGAAGGTGAGGGGGGCAATAGCTGAAGAGAGAGAACTATTAACAATATCAGTAAACATGGGGAAGTTGGGGGATCAGCAGTTTATTGGGAATAGGGTCGATAGCAGGAGGTGGGTCTCATGGACAAGGTGAGCACTGAGAGGCCATGTGGGGAGATGGGAGAGAAACTAAAGAAAGATGTGAGTTCAGGCTTGAACAAGGGGAACTTTGGAGACAGTTTGTCCCGGTGGGCTAGTGGAAGGGAGGGAAGCAGCAGAGGCAGCTGATCGGATTGTCTCAATCTTAGTGACAAAGAAGCTCAATGAGCTCCTCACACTTGTTCTTGAAGGTGAGGATGGAGGAGACAGGGGAGGGGGGAGCATTTCAAAATAAACTAACTAGTCTTCAAGATATTAAAACAGAGCTTCCAAAATTGTGGCTCGTGATCCCCAGTGGTGAGATTTTGGGCTCGCGAGCTCTGAGGCATCCATGGCTGCCAGGGAGCTTGGACTGTCCCCTGACAGCTACGAGGGCCCCTTAAATCCTCACCTTTTCCTATTGGTGGACGAGCTCTAATGGCTGCTATCTGAGGCTTGATTGCTGCATAAAACGCCCGTGAAAAGGTAGGTGTTTGTTTTCTATTCATCAACTCCCCCAATTCATTCATCATTACCAAACTAAGGCAAACACATATCCTGGGGATTAAGATAGATGCAAAAAAGCTGTCTACCTCTTCTGTCATTTCAGCAGACGAAAGGAGGATCAGTCTGGTTTTGAGGGATGTACATTCACCATTTTGAAAAGTATATTTTTAGGATTACTAAAAGTTTTATGAGCCATTAAATATTTGTAGAGGAGAAAGCACCTTTCTGACTGTATATCACGCTAATAGCTTCTGTTGTATATAACTATTGTAGTGTTTATGATAAAAGCTGTATCTGTGTGTAATTGAGTCATTTATTTGAAATATCCTGCACATGCAGAATTGGAATTTCAAGATTTTATTTAGTGAAGAATTATAGAGAGTTAAGAGAATTATTGAGTTAATTAGACATGAGTCCAATTTACAATGTAGACTTTACAATATGCTAATTTTTCATTGAGCAATTGCAAATATTTAGCTGCTTGAAGTACTTTCTACAGAATAACAATTGTCCAAACTTTGCCTGACGCCTCTTTCCTGCACAACATCTCCTGTAATCCCCAGATTTTCACTCTAGGGTCACACCAAGTCTGAGACATTAAAATGGGGTCTCACTGGGAAAGGTTTGGGAAGCGCTGGATTAACAGACTCAGCACTTTGTGTTTAACACAAAGCTGTTTTATTTGAATTTTATCTGGAGTTTATAAACATCAGCAGAAACAGATCTCAATGAACATGGTTCAGTCCTGGATGTGATTAACAGCAAAATCCAATCACTGTCATGACTCATGAACTTGTTGGTGTCTCAGCACGTGGGATGAGGTAGTGAATCCCTTCCCACACTCGGAGCAGGTGAATGGTCTCTCCCCAGTGTGAACTCGCTGGTGTCTCAGCAGGTTGGATGATCGAGTGAATCCCTTTCCACACACGGAGCAGGTGGACAGTCTCTCCCCAGCGTGAACTCGCTGGTGCATCAGAAGGTTGGATGCCTGAGTGAATCCCTTCCCGCATGCACAGCAGATGAATGGTCTCTCCCCAGTGTGAACTCGCTGGTGCATCAGCAGGTTGGATGCCTGAGTGAATCTCTTCCCACACTGGGAGCAGGTGAATGGTCTCTCCCCTGTGTGAACTCGCTGGTGTGTTAGCAGGCTGGATGCATGAGTGAATCCCTTCCCACACATGGCACAGGTGAATGGTCTCTCTCCAGTGTGAGTGCGCTGATGAGTTTCCAGCTGAGACGGGTAGTTAAATTCCTTCCTACAATCCCCACATTTCCACGCCTTCTCCCCAGTGTGAACGGTGCTTTTTCCTTCCATGTTCGAAATCCGATGATCTTCAGCTTACGATAGACTGGGAAATTCCGTCAGATCCTGATGTGATGTTTAGTTTCAGTTTCCCGACTGCAAATCCTCCCCTTCTAATACCTTGTGAAATTGATTTAAAACAGAAAAAAGGGAGTGAGAGAGAACCCACAAAAACACAAAGGCAGGTTGTGAAATTGAGCTGAATGAATCTGGGAATTTGTGGGGCCGGCACGAGGATAAAGTGACCATGAAAACTGCTGGATTGTCATAAAAACCCAACTGGGTCACTAATGTCCTTCAGGGAAGAGAACCTGCCACCTGGTCTGGGCCTACACAAGACTCTGGTCTCGACTGGAGGAGGGAGAGAGAAAGATGGGAGTGGGTGAGAGCGAAATGAGAGAGAGAGAGAAAGGCAGGGGGTGAAGGAGAGGGATAAAAACAAAGTGCTGGAAAATCTCTGCAGATCTGGCAGCATCTGTGAAGAGAGAAACACAGTTAAAGTTTCGAGACTGTATTACACTTCTTCGGAATTGGTGAAGCAGAGGGGATTTATATTTCTACAACTCAACCAGAACTTAGACAGAACCTCCCAAACCCTCAACCTCCACCACCCAGAAGGACCAGGGTTGCAGGTGTGTGTGAACATCATCACCTCCAAGTTACCCTTCAAGTCACACACCATCCTGACTTGACTGACATCCGGTACTGGATAAGCGAAATTCCCTTTATTTAAACATTGGGAAGATTGAAGCCATTGTCTTCAGTCCCCGCTACAAACTCCACTCCCTGATCACCGACTCCATCTCACTTCCTGGCAACTGTCTGAGAATGAACCAGACTGTTCACAACCATGGTGAAATATTTCACCCCAAGATGAGCTTCCAACCACATATCCACATCATCACCAAGACCGCCTATTTCCACCTCAGTAACATCGCCCGAATCCAGCCCAGTCTCAGCTCATCTGCTGCTGAAACTCTCATCCATTCCTTTGTTACCTCTAGACTTAACTATCCTAACGCACTCCCGGCCGGCCTCCCACATTCAGCCTCCCTGTAATCTTGAGGTCATCCAAAGCTCTGCTGCCGTGTGATTACTTGCACCAAGTCTTGTTCACCCATCACTCCTGTGCTCACTGACCGACAAAGTTTCCAGGTTAAGAAACACCAAAATGTTCAATTTCTTATCCTTACTTTCACATTTTTCCATGGCCGCTCCCGAACTCAAAAATCTCCATCAGTATCACAACCCTCCGAGATATCTGTACTGCTCTGATTCCAGCCTCCTGAGCATTCCTGATTTTAATCACTCCACCACTGGCAGCCATTTATCAGTTTTCAAGGCCCCAAGCTCTCGAATTTCCTCCCTAAACCTCTCTACCTTCGGAAGTCCCCGGAATCACAGATGCCATTCCTCAGCTAATTCCATTCACTCCACATGATATCAAGAAACGGCTGAAGACACTGGACACTGCAAAGGCTATGGGCCCTGACAATATTTGGCCAATAGTACTGAAAACTTGTGCTCCGGAACCTTCAGCACCCCTAGCCAAGCTGTACCAGTACAGCTACAACACTGGCATCTACCCGGCAAGTGGAAAATTGCCCAGGTATGTCCTGTACACAAAAAGCAGGACAAATCTAACCCGGCCAATTACCGCCGCATCGGCCTATTCTCCATTATCAGTAAAGTAATGGAAGGGGTCATTAACAGTGCTATCAAGCGGCACTTGCTTAGCAATAACCTATTCACTGACGCCCAGTTTGGGTTCCGCCAGGGCCACTCAGCTCCTGACTTCAATTCAGCCTTGGTTCAAGCATGCACAAAAGAGTTGAACTCCCGAGGTGAGGTGAAAGTTACTGGCCTTGACATCAATGCTGCATATGACCGAGTGTGGCATCAGGGGGCCCTAGCAAAACTGGAGTTGGTAGGAATCGGGGGGAAACTTCTCCGCTGGGTGGAGTCAAACCGAGCACAAAGGAAGATGGTTGTGGTTGTTGGAGGTCAGTCACCTCAGTTCCAGGATATCACTGCAGGAGTTCCTCAGGGTAATCTCATCAGCCCAACCATCTTCAGCTGCTTTATCAATGACCTTCCTTCCATTATAAGGTCAGAAGTGGGGGAATTTTCTGATCATTGCACAATGTTCAGCACCATTCATGACTCCTCAGATCCTGAATAACTCCATCTTCAAATGCAGCAAGATCTGGGTGATATCCAGGCTTGGGCTGACAAGTAACATTCGCCCCACACAAGTGCCAGACTATGACCATCTCCAACAAGAGAGAATCTAACTATGGTCCCTTAACATTCAATGGCATTACCATCGCTGAATCCCTCACAATCAACATCCTGGGGGTTACCATTGACCTGAAACTCAACTGGACCAGCCATATAAATACTGTGGCTACAAGACCAGGTCAGAGGCTAGGAATCCTGTGGTGAGTAACTCACCCCCTGACTCCCCAAAACCTTTCCACCATCTACAAGTCAGGAGTGTGATGGAATACTCTCCACTTGCCTGGATGAGTACAGCTCCAACAACACTCACGAAGCTTGACACTGTCCAGGACAAAGCAGCCCACTTGATTGGCACCACATCCACAAACATTCAGTCCCTCCACCACCAATGCACTGTAACAGCAGTGTGTACCATCTACAAGATGCAATGTAGGAACTCTAGGTCAATTAGAGAGTGTCTTACAAACCTACGACCACTACCATCTAGAAGGACAAGGGCAGCAGACACATGGGAACACCATCACCTGGAAGCTCCCCTCAAAGCCACTCGCATTCCTGACTTGGAAATATATCGCTGTTCCTTCACTGTCGCCTGGTCAAAATGCTGGGATTTCTTCCCTAACAGCACTATGGGTGTACCTACACCATGTGAACTCCAGCGGTTCAAGAAGGCAGCTCACCACCACCTTCTCAAGGGCAATTAGGGATGGTCAGTAAATGTTGGCCCAGCCAGTGAAGCCCACATCGCTTGGAAGAATTAAGAAGATTCCCTTTAAGAGTGACCTCTTTGACCAAGCTTTTGGTCACCTGCCCTAATATCTCCTCATGTGGCTCAGTGTCAAATGTTACTTTGTGACATTTCTGTGAAACGTCTTGGAGCATTATATCACATTAAAAGTTGATGAAACAAATTGTTGTTGTTGATTTGGACATATATCACTGTTCCTTCATCATCACTGGGTGAATAACATGTGACTCCTTACCTAACAGCATTGTGGGAGCACCTTCACCACACGGACTGCAACGGTTCAAGAAGGTCAAACATCATCTTCCCCACAGGCAACTGGGGATTGGCAAAATATGCTCCTATCTGTGGAGAGGAAAACAGAGTAAACATTTCAGGGTGTGTAGAATGAATTAAAGGGACTAAAAATGTTGCAGAATTTGATGGTCAACATGAGCTCAGAGGTGGAAGAGAAATGGACTATTGCACAGGAAAAACAATTCCTGACTACGAAAGGTACTGTGGGAAGATAAAGCTGGGAAGACAGCAGCACATGGTCAGGAGATGGGCAGCGGAGGTAACCTCATTGAGACACAGTCAGCAAAAGTAACAATTAAATACTAAACGTACCTAAAATACACCCAGTATTAGAGGCAGAGGAATTGGACAATAGCAGAGAAGACAGAGCTGAAACAGAGCAATGGATTGTGTTATAAATTCAATTCATCCTGGGTCCCTGCTAAATTAGCAACCTGTGGAGATTGTAACATTTAAGGTACAGGATGTTCCAATGCTTGTTACATTGGTTCCTGTCTAGTAACAAGGGTGGGATCCTCTGGGAGTATTTTGATAGGTCACCAGATCAGTTCTAGGGTCAGTGAACAGCTCTTCTTGAGGCAGTTATTTCCGGGAGTTGCCAGGCAATAGGTGCCACAGGAACAGGTAGAGGTCCCAGTTAAGTTGAGTTAAAAATTTAGAGAAAAGGCTGCAGGGAGCAGACTTTAACTAAAGAGGGCTGTTGAAGCAAAGGTACCCCTTTGGAGCAATGGTGTTCTGCTTGGCATGGCCATAAGTCTCAGCTAGTGCAAGCTAGTGTTTGATTGTACTTGGGAATCCAGGGAGAAGGAATCTTGGAAAGCGAGACTGAAACTCTGCGAGGTGGGCCATTGTTAAAGCCATCTGAGTGGGAGTGACTTTTGGAGAGAATTCCAGGTGAGATCTTCGAAGCTGGAGATTGGAAACCCTCTTGAGAAAGACTAAGTTTCAGTGAGATTGGTTGACTCAATGTGGGATTAATGTCTGGGTGGATTGTTGTGAAATCCATGGAATCTCTTTTGGTTGCATCTGTCATTTACTCTGTAATGTGGTGTGTCTCATCACAGTTCATCTGTTAATTCACATGTACCTCATACTTACCTTGAATGTTTGAGTATCAGATACATATTGTAAATTGTTTTATCTTTCTGAACTTGTACAGTAAATTTTGTTTTATTGTTGTTCAAAACCCATGGAAACTTGTGGCCTTATTCCAAAAGTAGGTGTCTTAAATCTCAACCTTCATCTACTTTAAACAAAATGTTATTGATCCCTCACCGGATCGCATATGTGTCTGGCCAAGAATCATAACAATGGACATTGGATTCAGATCCACAGGAAAGAAGCCACACCAGCCATTAACAGGATCCACACCAATTGGTGAGGTCAAAACTAAGACACAGGGCCTTTTCTTGCTGAGAAAGTTTGTTGACTTGGTTCACTGTCAACACTGCTCACCCACACCCAGTGTCCCAACTATCCCCTACTTCATTGTGTTCAAATACCCATCACCTGTTTACCTTAACAATCTCATTGACATTAACAAACCTTAACAATGTAACTGAGAAGGCATTCACACCAACCTCAGAGCCATGGAACTTTGCATAGATAACAGAGCATAGGCAACAGAGCATAAAACCAAAATCTTTAAATTGTAGATGAATAGTCAAAAATACTCACCTGTGAAACAATTTCAAGGTTGAACTTTAAACTCTCCTGCTGGAGCCTGCAACTGGAAAGATATCAGAAGCACTGGAGTTAGAGAAAAATCTCCCAGTTGAGGAAATACCCGGGGAGCGGGGTGATGTCACCGTGTAATTGTCGATGTGTGATGATGTCACAGTGTAATTGTCGATGTGTGATGATGTCACAGACACAGAACATCTGGATCTGTGCAAACCAGTGATCAACACACATTATGAAGGATGTGAGGGTCCTTGAGAGGGGGCAGAGGAGATTTATCAGAATGGGTCGAGGGAAGTGGGATATGAGCTAGAAGGTTTTGTTCTCCTTCAAGCAAAGGAGATTGAGGGAAATTTAATAAAGGTGTACAAGATTATGATAGGTTTAGATAAGGTAGATCACACAGTGCAGAAGAGGCCCTTTGGCCCATCGAGTCTGCACCAACATGTGAGAAACACCTGACCTACCTACCTAATCCCATTTACCAGCACTTGGCCCATAGCATTGAATGTTTTGACGTGTCAAGTGCTCATCCAGGTACTTTTCAAAAGGATGTGAGGCAGCCTGCTTCCACCACCCTCTCAGGCAATGCATTTCAGACCGTCACAACCCTCTGGGTAAAAAAGTATTTCCTCACATCCCCCCAAACCTCCTGCCCCTCACCTTGAATTTGTGTCCCCTCGTGACTGACCCTTCAACTAAGGGGAACAGCTGCTCCCTATCCACCTGTCCATGCCCCTCATAATCTTGTATACCTCAATCAGGTCGCCCCTTAGTCTTCTCTGCTCCAACGAAAACAACCCAAGTCTATCCGACCTCTCTTCATAACTTAAATGTTTTATCCCAGGCAGCATCCTGGTGAATCTCCTCTGCACTCCCTCCAGTGCAATCACATCCTTCCTATAATGTGGTGACCAGAAATGCACACAGTACTCCAGCTGTGGCCTCACCAAGGTTCTATACAACTCCAACATGACCTCCCAACTTTTTTATTCTATGCCTCGATTGATGAAGGCAAGTGTCCCATATGCCATTTTCACCACCCCACTAAGATGTCCCTCCGCCTTCAGAGATCTATGGACACATACACCAAGGTCCCTTTGTTCCTCAGAACTTCTTGCTGTCATGCAATTCATTGAATACTTCCTTGTCAAATTACTCCTTCAAAAGTGTATTGCCTCACACTTTTCAGGGTTAAATTCCATCTGCCACTTATCTTCCTGTAGCCCAAGACTCTCAACCTCAGTTAACCACCCGATCAATCTTTGTGTCATCCGCAAACTTACTAATCCTACTCCCCACATGTCGTTTATATAAATGACGAATAATAGGGGACCAATCACACATCCCTGTGGTACGCCACTGGCTTCCAGCCACTAAAGCAGCCTTCTGTCATCACCCTCTGTCTCCTACAACTAAGCCAATTTTGAATCCAACTTATCAAATTACCCTGTCTCCCATGTGCATTTGCCTTCTTTATAAGTCTCCCATGTGGGACCTTGTCAAAGGCTTTTCTGAAATACATATAAACTACATCAACCTCACTATCCTCATCTACACACCTGGTCACCTCCTCAAAAAATTCAAACAAATTTGTTAGGCATGACCTCCCTCTGACAAAGCTATGCTGACTTTCCCTGATCAAACCTTGCCTCTCCAAGTGGAGATAGATTCTCTCCTCCAGAATTTTCTCCAATATTTTCCCTGCCACTGACGTGTGACTCACTGGACTGTAGTTCCCTGGCTTATCTCTACAACTCTTGTTAAATAGCGGAACCACATTAACTGTTCTCCAGTCCTCTGACACCTCCCCCAGAGGGGAATTAAAATTTTGGGTCAGAGCCTCTGTGATCTCCTCCCTTGCCTCCCTTGTCTGGGATACAAATCATCTGGACCTAGAGATTTGTCCACTTTTGAGCCTGCCAACACCTTCAATACCTTGTCACTCCCTATATCAATTTGCTCAAGAACCTCACAGTCTCTCTCCCTGAGTTCCATACCTTCATCCTCATTCTCTTGGGTGAAGACAGATGTGAAGTATTCGTTCAACACTCTAGCAATGTCCTCTGGCTCCACCCATAGATTGCCCTCTTGGTCCCTAATGATAACGATAGTTAACGAAAAGCTGTTCCAATTAACTGATTGTAAAATGATTACGGGACACAGATTAAAGATTTTGGGCAAGATCTGTAGGAGGAATGAGGAAGAAATTTTACACAGTGAGTGGTAATGACCTGGAACTCAAGGATTACACTCAGAGGCCGATAATATCCAGGTCCTGTCCTGGATTTCTATCCTGGACTGACAGTGACATATTTGGAAAACGGTATATACAGAGCATTAGAAAAGGAGGATCCAGGTCCTGATGAATCTAGTGACTCTGTCATATCTAAATGTGATGTTGGTCTTGACATTCCAGTCTGTAAATCCTCCCCATCTGACCCCCTGTAAAAGGAGTTTCCAAAATCCATCCCTGTCAGTCCAGGATAGAAATGCACAACATTCTCTCCTCTTGCTAGCTGGACCAGGATGACCGCGCATGCGCCCTGCTGCACATTGCCCCCTATAAAGATGGCGGCCGTTACCCCGAGTCTGGCGAAGGGAGAACTCCAGAATTTTTCGGCCCGTTCTCTGCAAACACAAGACCGGTACCTTGTTATTTGGGCTCTGAGGCCTGCACTGTGTCTTTATGAAGCCTCCCTGCCCATTCCGCTGGCTCCATTCCTCCTCACACACCCACTAACTCTGTTAGTTTGCTCCACTCGACATTCTCAACCACTCTGAGCAGCTTCTGTCGCAGACCAGTACTGCGCATGCTCGTGAAACATACCGCAATGCGCATGCCCCAGCACACACAGTAATGCGCATGTGCCGGGAGCTCCTGTTGTGAGGATAGGACACATTCTGTTCCCCTTTGAATGCTGGGTAGCCCCGCTGCCATTGAAAGTCCTTATTTCTGAATAGGAATTTATTATTTGTGATCCAGTGACGATTGGATCCACAGGGCCAAGATATAACAATGTTTTTTGATATCAATTGACTTAATAAAGTGCACTGGTCTTCCGCCATAGTTCTGTGCCAGGTGTAATTAACAGCAGAACAAATCCCTCGTTAAATGTGAACTCACTGGAATCTCAGGAGGCCGTGTGAACAAGTGATTTTTCATTCCATACACAAAACATTTAAATTCTGTCATCAGTAAGAATGTAACAACTCAGCTTGTGAACGATTATTTCACAGTGTGATTTTACCCATAAGTTTCCAGCTCACACGGGGATCTCAAACCCTTCAGATAATGAGTTCCACATTCTCAACAATCTACAGTTATCAAAAAGCGGGTGTTGTGAATCTGAAATTAAAATGGCAGATCTGGTAGTACCGGTACAGGGAGGAATATAGCATCAGTGAACAGTCCTGAAAACTTAATTCTTCTCACTGCAGATGCTCCTAGATGTGCTGAGTGTTTCCGGAACACTCTGCATTATCTCTGATGAATGAAAATTGATCATGATTTACACATTAGATTTATTAATGACTAACTTATATTTATTTCCATCCATTCACAAGTGGAAACATCTTCCACGTGTCCATCCTGTCAAACCCTTTCACTATCTTAAAATGCTCGGTCAGGTCATCTCTCACTCTCTTCTCCAAATAAAATCTTTGCAAACTGTTGAATCTTTGTTGATTGATATAACTTTCCAATTCTGACATCATTCCAGTAAATCTGTTTTGCACCTTCCCCAGTGCTTCTCGATCCAATTTAACATATGGAGACAGAGCTAATCTGAGCATCAATATCACTATTGCCCCAAATTCCTGTATGTTGGAAGGATCGGTATGGCAGTGGGAGAGAGGACTGTGGTTGCGAGCTGTTATTCATCATCCTCTATTTGAGAGATTATCTCACTAGAATATTTGGACACTAAGGGAATCAATGGATATTGGAATGGGGCAGGAATGTGGAGTTAAGCTGAAAGATCATTTAATGGTGGAACAGTCTCAAAGAGCCATATGGTCTACCCCAGCTCCTATTTCTTGTTTTCTTATGAACATCACTGTGAATCATTTCCATACAAGCACAGCAGATCCAGGGCCAGCTCTTCACCTCTTCCCTTCCCACATTCCAGGTCCCCAAACACACTTTCCAGGTGACACAATGAAAAAGGTCAGCGACCTAAAACATTCCGTCCACTTGGTCGACATGAAACTAAACTCATGATGAATTCCTCCTCAATAACAGGGAGTGGATCAATAGCACTACTACTGACCGAGCTGGTCGATTCCTAAAAGACATAGCTGCTAGACTAGGTCTGTGACAAGTCATGAGAGAGTCTTCAAGAGGGAAAAACATACTTGATCTCATCCTCATCACTCCGTCTGCTGCAGACGCACCTTTCCATGATAGCATCAGTAGGAGTCACCTCCTACGAAGTCGTTGTGGAGACGAAGTCCCATCCTCACATTGAGGACGCCCTCCATCTTATGGTGTGGCATTACTATCGTGCTAAATAACATAGGTTTCGAATAGATCTAGAAACTCAAGGCTGGGCATCCTTGGGGCGCTCTGGGCCAACGGCAGCAGCAGAATTGCACTCAACCATAATCTGTAACCTTTTGGCCTGGCAAACCCCCCCAACTCTACCAGTACCATCAAGCCAGGGGATCTACCCTGGTTCAATTAAGAGTGCAGGAGGCATTCCAGGAGCAGCATCTGGCATACACAAAAATGAGATGTCAACCTGGTGAAGCTACAACATAGGACTACTTGCAGGCCAAACAGTGTAAATGATATGTGACAGACAGATCTAAGCGATTCCACAACCAATGGATC
This sequence comes from Cetorhinus maximus, assembly GCF_964194155.1. NCBI lineage: Eukaryota > Metazoa > Chordata > Chondrichthyes > Lamniformes > Cetorhinidae > Cetorhinus > Cetorhinus maximus. The sequence goes on along the minus strand of NC_135901.1, from coordinate 60,964,142 downwards.
AGGTCTAAGCTCTGCAGTCCTGCCACACTCAGTCGTGAATGGCGGTGGACAATTTAACAACTCATTAGAGGAGGAGGCTCGACAAATATCCCCATCTTCAATAGTACTGAAAACCTGGACTTCAGAACTCGCTGCACCCATAGCCAATCTGTTCCAGTACAGCCACAACACTCGCATCTCCCCAGCAATGTGGAAAATGGCCCGGGTGTGTCCTGTACACAAGGCATGATAAACCCAATCGGTCCAATTACTGCTCTATCATTCTACTCTCGATCATCAACAAAGTAATGGAAGGGGTCATCAACAGTGCAATCAAGTGGAACTTGCTTAGCAATAATCAGGTCACTGGTGCTCAATTTGGGTTTTGCCAGGATCACTCAGCTCCTGACCTCATTACAGCCTACGTTCAAACATGGACAAAACAGTTGAACTCCGGACGTAAGGTCAGAGTAACTGCCCTTAACATCAAGGCAGCATTTGACCGAGTGTGGCATCAAAGAGCCCTAGCAAAACGGGAGTCAATGGAAATGAGTGGGGAAACTCTCCACTGGTTTGAGTCCTGGGTTGTGGTTGTTGGAGGTCAATCATCTCAACTCAGGACAACGCTGCAGGAGTTCCTCAGGATAGTGTCCTCGGCCCAACCATCTTCTGCTGCCTCATCAATGGCCTTCCTTCCATCATAAGGTCAGGAGTGGGGATGTTCTCTGATGATTGCACAATGTTCAGCACCATTCGGGACTCCTCAGGTCCTGAAACAATCCATGTCCAAATGTACCAAGACCTGGAAAAACTTGGCAGATGGAATATAAGTAGGGAATATGTGAGGTTATGCTATTTGACGGGAAGGATAGAGGAGCTGAATATTATTAAAGTGGAGAAAGACTGCAGAAGGCTGCAGCACAGAGGGATTTGGGAGTCCTTGTGCATGAATCCCAAAAAGCTAACATAAACGTTCAGCAGGTAATAGGGAAGGAAAATAGAATGTTGGTCTTAATTTCAAAGGGAATGGAGTATAAAAAAGGAAAGTCTTGGCAAAACTATACAAGGCAGCAGTTAGACCGCCCCGAGAATACTGTGAACAATTTTGGTCCCCTATATAAGGAAAGGTATTCTGGCACTGGAGGCAGCCCGGAGAAGATTCATTCTGTTGATCCCGGGTATGGAGGGATTTTCTTTTGAGGAGAGGTTGAGTAGGTTGGGCCTGTACTCATTGGAGTTTAGAAGAATGAGGGGCGACCTTATTGAAACATATAAGATTCTTCGGGGGCTTGACAGGGTAGATGCTGAGAGGTTGTTTCCCTTTGTGAGAGAGTCTATGACTAGAGGGCATAATCTCAGAGTTAGGGGGTGCCCATTTAAAAAATAGATGAGGCAGAATTTCTTCTCTCAGAGGGTAGTGAATCTGTGGAATTCTTTACCACAGAGGGCTGTAGAGGCTGGGTCATTAAGTATATTCAAGGCTGAGATAGACAGATTTTTAATCAGTAAGGAAATCAAGGTTATGGGGACAAGGCAGGGAAGTGGAATTGAGGATTATCAGATGAGCCATGATCTCATTGAATGGCGGAGCAGACTCGATGCACCGAGCGAGGCCGCAACTTTCTCCCAGTTACAGACCTGGGGTAACGGTCGCCATCTAGCCAAATGGCCAGCTTCTGCTCCTAAATGTTATGGTCTTATGGACATTACCCAGGCTTGGTCTGGCAAGTGGAAAGTAACATTCATGCCACATAAGTGCCAGGCTATGGCTATCTCCAACAAGAGAGAAGCTAAGCAACTCCCCTTGACATTCAAATGCATTACTACCATTTAATCTCCCATTATCAACATCCTGGGGTTACCATTTACCAGAAACTGAATTGGACCAGCCATATACATAGATAAAAACAAAAAGCTAAAAGCTACTGCGGATGCTGGAAATCCAAAACAAAATAAAAACAGAATTACCTGGAAAAACTCAGCAAGTCTGGCAGCATCGGCGGAGAAGAAATCAGTCAACGTTTCGAGCCCTCATGGCCCTTCAGCAGAACTGAAGCATAGTTTCAACAAGGGAGAAATATAAATTGGTTTAAGGTGGGTGGGGGGGAAGAGACACATTGAGGGTGTGGTGTGAGCAGATAATCAAAAGATGTCAGAGACAAAAGGGTCAAAGAGGTGTTGAAGGTGGTGGTCTTTGTCTGAGAAAAGTGCTAATTAAGAATGCAAGACAGGATATTCAAACTACAGCTCTAGTGGGGGTGGGGTGGAAAGACTAAAGGTTTTAGTTTTAGATTTAAAAATAATGGAAATAGGTGGGGAAAGAAGAATCTATATAAATTATTGAAAAAAAAGGCGGGTGGGGGGGGGAAAAGAAACGGGGTGGGGATGGGGGGAGGGGGAGTTTAAGATCTAAAGTTGTTGAATTCAATATTCAGCCCAGAAGGCTGTAAAGTGCCTCGTCGGAAGATGAGGTGCTGTTCCTCCAGTTTGCGTTGGGCTTCACTAGTCCGGCTACAAGAGCCAGTCAGAGGCGAGGATTCCTGCGGCAAATATCTCACCTCCTGACTCCCCAAAGCCTGTCCACAATCTACAAGGCACAAGTCAGGAGTGCGATGGAACACTCTCTACTTGCCAGGATCAGTGCAGCTCCAAAAACGCTCAAGAGCTCAACACCATCTAGGACAAAGCAATGCACTGGATTGGCACCACATCCACAAACATTTATTCTATCCACCACCAACACACAGTCGCAGCAGTATCTACCATCTCCAAGATGCACTGCAGAAACTCACGAAGGTTCCTTGGGCATCACCTTCCAAACCCGCGACCACTACCATCTAGAAGGACAAGGGCAGCAAACACATGGGAACACCAGCACCTGAAAGTTCCCCTCCAAGTCACTCGCCATCCTGGCTTGGAAATATCGTCGTTCCTTCACTGTCACTGGGTCAAAATCCTTGAACTTCCCCCAGCATCTCATGAATGAATTTTTAAAAATCAATTGTAAACACAAAGCTTCCAGCCGGGATTGAACCGGGGACTTTCTCATGTAAAGTAAAGGTGATAATCAGTGCACTAGGGAAATGAGTGTGAATCCCCCCGGACAGAGGGGAACTGACCATCCATCTCTAGCTCTAATTCCCAAACAGAAAATGCTGCCAAGAATCAGCAAGTCAGGCTGAGTCTGGCCGCTCACACCATTTGGAACCGTCACAATGCCCGGCTGATTGACGGCAGCTCCAGGCCAATAGTAAGAGGGGACATGCCTGGAGGACCGCGCTGATCCTCCAGCCAATCGGAATGAATGAGGGGCGGGGCCGGACTGGGAGTGAAGCATGCGCAGTGTGAGTAATGGCGACTGAGAGACGCTTCTGTCTCGGAACCGGAATCGGTGAGTTTGTGAATGGCGGGGCGGAGGGAGCGATGGATCCGGCGGGTGGGCGGGGAGGCTTTGGAAACATGTTATGTAAACAGAAATCCCTGAAAAATAACTTTCCGGTCCCCGGGGTAACCGTTTCCCCATTTGCACCGAGCGAGGCCGCAACTTTCTCCCAGTTACAGACCCGGGGGTAACGGCCGCCATCTTTATTGGGGGCAAAGTGCATCAGGGCGCACGCGCCGCCGCCATATTTATTGGGGGCAAAAGTTCAAAATGTTGCAAAAGCTCAGCAGGTCTGACAGCATCTGTGCAGAGAGAGACAGAGTTAACGTCTCGAGTCCGTATGACTCTTCTTCAGAGCTAAGGAGAAGTAGAAATATCATGGACTTCACACTGTTTATGAGGGATGAAGCAGGTGGAACAATGATATTCAGGTCCTGTTGAATCGAGTGAATCTGTCCAATCTTGATGTGATGTTTGGTTTGAATTTCCCGTCTGCAAATCCTCACCAAGTCTCCTTAGGCAGCAGCTTCCAAACGCACGACCACTACCATCTAGAAGGACAAGGGCAGCAGATACATGGGAACACCATCACTTGTAAATTCCCCTCCAAGTCACTCAACATCCTGACTTGGAAATATATCTCCGTTCCATCAATGTCGCTGGGTCAAAATCCTGGAACTCCCTTCCCAACAGCACTGTGGGTGTACCTACACCACATGGAGTGCAGCGGTTCAAGAAGGCAGCTCCCCACCACCTTCTCAAGGGCAATGAGGCATAGGCAAGAAATGCTGGCGCAGCCAGCGATGCTCGCATCCCATGAATGAATTAAAATAAAATGCTGTAAAAAGGAGATTCCAAAAATTCCATCACTATCCAAGGGATGGTGCAGGAGGGAGGGCTTTAGATTCCTGGATCAATGGGCCCATTTCTGGGGAAGTTTGGGCCAATACAAGTCTGACAGGTTGCACCTGGGCTGGAACAGGACCAACATCCTTGCGAGGGGGTTGCTAATGCTGTGGGTGGGGGGTTAAACTAACTTAGCAGGGGGATGGGTTACAGAGTGGAGGTGTACTAGGTGTGATGCACAGACAAGTATAGAAGGAAAAAATCAAGTCAGTCTGGAAGGCAGAGCATATATTGTCAAGTTAAGGCACAAGGCAGCATGGCAAGGCTGGATGGCAACTATTTTAATGCAATAACTCTTGCAAGTAAGGCCGATGAGTTGAGGGTGTTGATGAACATATGGGGATATGATATCATTGCTATAACGGAGACATGGTTGAGGGAGGGGCAGGACTCACAGCTCAATACTCTGGGGTATGGAATCTTTGGGTGAGACGGGGGTGGGGGTGTAAAAGAGGAGGTGCGGGTCACAGTGTTGATCAAGGAGTCAATTACGGCAATAAGGAAGGATGATATCTTAGAAGGTTCCTCAAATGAGGCCATATAGGTAGAACCTAAAAACAAAAAGGGGGAAATCACATTGCTGGGAGTGTACTATAGACCCCTAAACAGACAGTGAGAGATAGAAGGGCAGATATGTAGGCAAATCTCAGAGAAGTGTAAAAATGATAGGGTAATAATAGTCGGGGATTTCAACTTCCCCAATATTAACTGGGATCGACAAAGTGTGAAAGGCTTAGAGGGGGATGAGTTCTTAAAATGTACCCAAGAGAGCTTTTTAAGCCAGCACATAGGAAGTCCTACGAGTGAGGCAGCAGTCCGAAGCCGGGCAAGTGGTAGGAGTGTCTGTGGGGGAGCATTTCGGTGATAGTAACCATAATTGAGTAAGATTTAAGGTAGTTATGGAAAAGGCCAAAGATGATCTAGAAATAAAGATTCTGAATTGGGTGAAGGCTGATTTTAATATGATAAGACGAGATTTGGCCAAAGTGGACTGGGAGCAGCTACTTGTAGGAAAATCTACATCAGAGCGGTGGGAGTCATTCAAAAAGGAAATAGTGAGAGTGCAGGGCCAAAAATAAACCAAATTTCATAGGGAACAACAGTTTATACTGCATGAGAAAAGGGTGCTGATTGGTTGGCCAGTCAGTTCTGATTGGTCATTGCTATGGAGAATGTTCCAGGTAGTTATCATCATGTGCTTTTGTTTAATTCAACAAAAGGTGCCATGCCTGGACTTGTTCCTTCTGCCTGCAGAGGACAGGTCCCTGTGTTTGGATATATGTAGCTTCTAGCAAATGTAAGTGAGACACTTTACGAGCCTGACTGATAATCTTTGAAATTTGATGTTCTTGTGTCTGTCCTGATGAGTACAAGATTAAATGTTTTTAACAATACTCAAGTGCATTAAAGGGGGAAAGTGTGGTAGACAGAGGGAGAGGTGTAGGGAGAGAATCTCAGAGCTTGGGGACAAGGGAACTGAAGGCACGGTCACTAATGGTGGAGCGATTAAAATAGGGAATGTACAGGACCAGAATTAGAGCAGTGCAGATATCTCAGAGGGTTGTGGGGCTGGAGGAGATTACAGAGATAGGGAGGGGCGAGGCCATGGAGGGATTTGAAAACAAGGATGAGAATTTTAGAATCAAGTTGTTGCTTGACTGGGAGCCAAGGCAGGTCAGGAAGCAAAGGGATGTTAGGGGAATGGGCCTCACTGTGAGTGAAGACATGGACAGGAGACTTTTGGATGGTGTTAAGTTTGCAGAGGGTAACGTGGGAGACCAGCCAGGAGTGTGTTGGAATAGTCGAGTTTGGAGGTAACAACGGCAGCGATGAGGGTTTCAGCAGCAGATTCACTGAGACAGGGTGAGGTTGGGTGATGTTACAGAGGTGGAAACAGGCGACCTTAGTGATGGCACAGATATGAGGTCAGAAACTCATCTCGAAATCAATTTTAACACCGTGGTTGTGAACAGACAGGTTTAATCTCAGACTGTTCCCAGGGAGACGGATGGAGTTGGTATCTGGGAAATGGAGATTGGAGCAGGGACTGAAAACAGTGTCTTCAGTCTTCTCAGTGTTTAATTGGGGTTAATTAGTCATCAGGAAGAAAAGCAGGAACCAGAATGGGCCATGAGACTGATCCCAGGTTTAACTCAGTTAGAGAGGGAGAGAAGGAAGGAAGGAAACCCAGGGAGGTTTGGAGAAACCATCTTCACAATCGCTCATTAAATCTCCACACTGTGAGTTTTGGACACAAGGTTAACATCTGCTATTCTGTATGGTCGGTCAGGGGGTTTCAGATTAATGTTTTGTCACGAGTAATGACTGAAGTGTATGATCAAAAAAGTTGTTATCTCCAGTTGTACAAATTTGTTAAAAAGATGCAGAATTGTCCAAAACTCTGGATTTCAGCGCAGGGAGGAGGGAGATTGTGTGGGACGGGGATTTGCAGCTTTGGGGGGAACAAGAGGGGAAAAAATGTTCCACAGGAACTAGAACTGTCTGTTCTGAATTTCTATTCTGTTCTTACAGTGATGACTTTTATAAACTCCTTTTACAGAGAATTAGAAGGGGATAATTTGCAGATGGGAAACTCAAACCAAACATCACTTCAAGATCTGACAGTCACTCAATTCATCAGGACCTGAGTATCATCGGAATTTGAATGTGAAGGGAGAAATGTTTGTCTGTTCTGTCTGTGGGAAAATATTTCAAACATCAGTGTGACTGGAAAAGCACCGAGACACACACACACCCGAGTGAGAGTGTTCCAGTGAACTGACTGTGGAAAGAGCTTTAACCAGTTACACAGCCTGAAAAAACATCACACCATTCACAGCGGGAAGAAACCATACCGTGTTCTCTGTGTGGATGAGGCTTCAACTGATTATCAAACCTGGAGAGACACCATGGAGAAACCATGGAAATATGAGGACTGTGGGAAGGGATTCAATTACCCATCTTCGCTGGAAATCCACCGACGTACTCACACTGGAGAGAGACCGTTCACCTGCTCCAAGTGTGGGAAGGGATTCACTTGGTCATCCAGCCTGCTGAGACACCAGGGAGTTCACACTGGGGAGAGGCCATTCACCTGCTTTGAGTGTGGGAAGGGATTCACTCAGTCATCCTACCTGCTAATTCACCAGCGGCTTCACACTGGGGAGAAGTCATTCACCTGCCCTGTATGTGGGAAAGGCTTCACTGGGTCATCTGACCTGCTGAACCACCAGAGAATTCACACTGAGGAGAGGCCATTCCCTTGTACTTCCTGTGGAAAGAGATTCAGGTCTTGGAACAACCTCAAAGTACACCAGCGAGTTCACACTGGAGAGAGACCATTCACCTGCTCCAAGTGTGGGAAAGGATTTACTCAGTCATTCAACCTGCTGATCCACCAGCGAGTTCACACTGGAGAGAGACCATTCACCTGCTCCAAATGTGGGAAAGGATTCACTCAGTCATCCAACCTGCTGAAACACCAGCGAGTTCACACTGGAGAAAGACCATTCACCTGCTCCGAGTGTGGGAAGGGATTCACTCAGTCATCCAGCCTGCTGAAACACCAGCGAGTTCACAACTGACTGCAGGAGTCCGATTTTGCTGTTATTGCTGCTGTGAATCACATCCAGGACGGAACCATGTTCATTCTGACAGTTGGGGTTTAAAGCCAGCTAGTCTGGGTGTTTTGATGCATAGTACTTTTGAGATGTTAATTAGATAAACATACGGAAGTTAAAAGGTAAAGTGTAAATTTGCATTTGTTCAATACAGCATTCAAGAGTGGGAATAAAACCTTGCACCTAGCTGGGAGATGCCAAGCAATGTGTTTAAATAACTAATAAAATTAGTGGGATGAAAATGTTATTGTTCGAAGATGTGACATTAAAAACCTAGGATGCAATGGAAAATTTACATTGAAATGGGAAGCCAAGTATAAACAGAAAGGAATTTGTGTGTAGGGCAGAGGCATTTAAGATCTAACCAGCCTGTAAGCCTACAACTGTGTCTGCAAAGGAACCAAATTGAAAGGAACCTCACATTTAATTTGTAAGGTCAAATGTGCTTTGCCTGGTATCCGTTTAAAGTCTATGGGTTATTGTTGCCTTGGTGAAGATTTACCTGGAGTGATTAATTTGGGGATTTGTTTAAAAACTATTATGGTAGTAATTTGAGACATGTGTATGTGTTTAACTTGTTAAATTAATAAATGATTAATTTAGTTTTATATATAAAAAAACCTTTTGAGGCTTAGTGGTCTTATTCCTGAATTCAGAGCTGCATCTCAAACATACCAATTAAAAATATAGGTTATGACAGTTGCTCAAGTTTCCCTCTCGGATTTAAACAACTCAGTCTTTACCAACTGCTGTGTTATAACACCCAGTGACAGAGAAGGAACAGTGATATATTTCCAAGTCAGGATGGTGAGTGGCTTGGAGGGGAATTTCCAGGTGGTGGTGCTCCCATGTGTCTGCTGCCTTTGCCTTTCTAGATGGTAGTAGTCATGGTTTTGGAAGGTGCTGTCTAAAAAGACTTGGTGAGCACCTTCTAAACCCAAAAATTAGGGTGTGAACAATTGGAAAAACGATGAGATGCCCTCGCTCACATGAAATATTGGGGTGGTCTCTCTCCAGTGTGACTGTGTTGCTCTGTCAGTATATGGGATAACCAACTTCATCTCTTCCCACATCCAGCTGCTGAGTGATCAGTCTGCAGTGTGAGTGATCCACGACTTTCCAGCTCAGACTGGAATTCGGTCCCTTCCCACATTCAACAACTTGCATTGATCTAGCACCTTAACAGTAGTAAAAATGCCCCAAACTGCTTCACAGGAGTCGTAACAGTCCCCACATTAACATGATGGTTTCTTGACAACTCTGTGCTCATGTCTCCAATTGAATCTCTAAAAGACTTCTGTAATTTCCATACAAAAAACAGGAATGCACAGATTTTACTGACATAAACCAGTGGCTCTGAGAAATGTTCTATAACATTGCGTAACAACCTTACGGTTGGAAAACCACAGATCCTCTGACTCAGTATGATCCATGCCTTGGTTGACCTGCTAGGAATATAAAATAAACGGCAATTGTTTGTCTATTTCATGTCAGTGACATCACACACATTTATTTTAGTCCAGTGTCTCAGAGCTGATTGTCTCCCAGACAAATTTCTTCCCACAATCTTAATAATGAGTCTTACCTGTCTCCCAGTTTGTTTCTATTGCTCCTGCATTCAGCCGATCCCATTCTCATTTCCATGGATACTTCTCACTGGTATTGTCACTATTATTTTCTTCTCTTTACTGTTTCTAAATCCGTTTCCTATCTGCTTTATGTCTCTCCATTCTGACTATTCAGGCATTGTTCCCAAAGTTGGTAAGGATATAAAATGTGTCAAGCAGCATGGTATATATACTGTATCTGCTGTGTGCCTGCCATTTTCACCAGTCCCTCTATGTCCTCCTGACATTAGTTACTATCTTCATAACAGTTTCCTGTATTTCCCAGTTTTGTGTCATGTGCAAATTTGAAATTCTGCCCTATCTCCATGTCCAGGTCAGTAACATATATCAAAGAGATCACCAGTGCCAACACTAGACCCTGGGGTCACACTGCTGTAAACTCCCATCCATTCTGAAAAACAAACTTTTCTGCTTCCTGTCCCTGAGCCAATTTTATACTCAGGCTGAAACTCATGGGTTTCAGCTTTGCCGACAAGGCTATTGTGTGGTACCATATTAAACATCATTTGAATGCCCATGTAAAAGGTATCAACCCCACTCCCCTCACACACCCTCCCATTACTTCATCAAGTTGGTCAAAAATTATTTGTCTTTAACAATTACATGGATTATTTTCATTTATTAGTCCATGCTTTTCCAAGTGCCAATTGATTTTCTCCCGGATTGTTGTCTCCAACCTTTCCCCACCACTAATGTGAAGCTGATTGTCCTGGAATAGCAGTGTTTTTGAACAGGGGTGTAACATTTACAATCTGTCAGTCCTTTGACACCACTACTATATAAGGAGGATTGGAAGATTGTGACCAGAGCCTCTACAAGTTCCATGTGAAGGATGCTGTCTCTGACAGTGCAGCAGTCCCTCAATGTCACCTTGGAGTGTCAGCCTAGATAATGTGCTCAGGTTTATTAATATTTCCTCTTGTTATTGATGTGGGTCATTAAGAAACAATGGACTCTTATGATGTCATCCAGTCCCAGTGCGATGATGTCATCCAGTCCCAGTGCGATGATGTCATCCAGTCCCAGTGCGATGATATCATGAAGACTATTCAATGCCAGCGGAGCCTTAGTGGTGAAAACAGTTTTGTTCGAGATGGCAGCAAGTCCATTACTGATAGATCAGCAAATGGAATTAATGGGAAAGAAAGTGAGGCAGCTGATGAACATCAGGAATAGTGTTGTGAATTATGAAGATGAACAACATGTCGAGTATACATGTCCCATCACCCGGCACACTGTCCCCATCTCCTGACACATTGTCCCCGTTTCTAAATTTTTCCAATTTGGATAAAAGGTTAGTGTCCTGAAACATTCTCTCTTTCCCTCTCCATAGAAGCTGTTTGACCTGCTGAGAGTTTCCCACATTTTCTGTTTTGAGGTCGGATTTCCAGCATCTGCAGTATCTTGTTTCAGGGTCACAGTGGATCAGTTTTCCCTGACTTATCGTTCCCTGTTTAAAGGTGAAGAAGGAGCTTTTAAAGAATGAGACAATAACTGTCCCCCTGTTCGACATGAAACTAAACTCACTGTTAATTCCTCCTCAGTAACAATTGTAAACACAAAGCTTCCAGCCGGGATTGAACCGGGGACTTTCTCATGTAAAGTAAAGGTGATAATCAGTGCACTAGGGAAATGAGTGTGAATCCCCCCCGGACAGAGGGGAACTGACCATCCATCTCTAGCTCTAATTCCCAAACAGAAAATGCTGCCAAGAATCAGCAAGTCAGGCTGAGTCTGTGGCCGCTCTCACCATCTGAAACCGTCACAATGCCCGGCTGATTGACGGCAGCTCCGGACCAATAGGAAGAAGGGGGCGGGACTGGAGGACCGAGCGGGAGCGGCTGGTCCTCCAACTAATCAGAGTGAACGAGGGGCGGGGCTCGAGTGCTGACGACCCGCGCAAGCGCAGTGTCGTTATACCTGAAGCCCGGTGAGTGCGGGAGCTGAAGGAGGAAGGAGGCGGGAAAGGGTGAGTGACAGCCGAGTGCAGGAGAGAAATGGAGTCAGTGTGGACTCGGAAACTTTATAAACACCCGGTGCAGGCCTCCGGACCCGAATTAGAAACTTTCGGTCCAGCGTTTGCGCTAAAACGACAACTGAGACTCTTCAGGTCTCAGGCCCGGGTTAACGGCCGCCATCTTTATAGGGGGCAACGTGCAGCAGGGCGCATGCGCGGTCATCCTGGTCTAGGTAGCAGGAGGAAAGAATGTTGTTCATTTCTATCCTGGACTGACAGGGATGGATTTTGGAAACTCCTTTTCCAGGGGGTTAGAAGGGGAGGACTTACATACAGCAAACTCAAACCAGGAGTAATATTTGTTTCTTCTGAATATTTAATCCTGAACCTACAGTGATGATTTTTTTTTACAGGATTTTTGAAGATCTGGAATTTGAGGCAGGAAACACCAACCAAATCTGACAGAGTCACTTAGTTCATCAGATCCTGAACATCAATGGATTTTGAACATGGAAGGAAAAAGCACTGTTCACAGTGGGGAGAAACTGTACACGTGTTCTGTGTGTGGACAAGGCTTCAGCCAATCATCTGGCCTGTTGAGGCATAAGCACAGTCACAACAGGGGGAAACCGTGGAAATGTGGGGACTGTGGGAAGGGATTCAGAACCCCTTCGGAGCTGGAAATTCATCAGCGCAGTCACACCGGGGAGAGGCCATTCACCTGCTCTGAGTGTGGGAAGGGATTCATTCACTCATCCACCCTGCTGACACACCAGCGAGTTCACACTGGGGAGAGGCTGTTCACCTGCTCCAAGTGTGGGAAAGGATTCACCCGATCATCCAACCTGCTGAGACACCAGCAGGTTCACACAGGGGAGACACCATTCACCTGCTCCAAATGTGGGAAGAGATTCACTCGGTCATCCACCCCGCTGCAACACCAGCAAGTTCATGCTGGGGAGAGGCCATTTACCTGCCCTGAGTGCGGAAAGGGATTCACTACCTCATCTACCTTGTCGAAACACCAGCGAGTTCACACTGGAGAGTTCGCCTGCCCTGAGTGTGGGAATGCATTCACTGATTCATCCACCCTACAGAAACACCAGCAAGTTCACACTGGGGAGAGACCTTTTCAATGTCCAGACTGCGAAATGTGTTTTAAGAGTTCCGGAGAGCTGATATCTCATCAACGTGTTCACACTGATGAGAGACCGTTCAGGTGCTCCCTGTGTGGGACTGGGTTCAGGTGGTCATCTCAACTCACTGTGCACCAGCGAACTCACACTGGGGAGAGACCATTCCCCTGCTCCGAGTGTGGGAAAGGATTCACCCAGTCATTTAACCTGCTGAGACACCAGCATGTTCATACTGCTGAGAGACCTTTTAAATGCCCAGACTGCGGAAATTGCTTTAAACGTCCCAGGGAATTGATATCCCATCGACGTGTTCACACTGACGAGAGACCATTCAAGTGCTCTCAGTGTGGGGCTGGGTTCAGGCATTCATCTCACCTCACTGTACATCAGCGTACTCACACTAGGGAGAGACCATTCACCTGCTCCAAGTGTGGGAAGGGATTCACTCAGTCATCTCACCTGCTGACACACCAACGAGTTCACAAGCAACAACAGTAATTGGATTTTGCTCTTACTCACATCCAGGACTGAATCCCATGTTCATTGGGGTCTGCTTCGGCTGATGTTAATAAACTCCAGCACAATTATAGGTGTTAATATTATGAATAAAAGTGAAATAAATAAGTTTTATGTTCAACAGACAGTGTTGAGCCTCTTTAATATCTCTAACGCAAGTTAGTTCCTTTTGAAGGGCTCTCCCTCTCGCCTGTCTCCTCCACCCTCAACAACAAGTGTGAGGAGCTCATGGAGCTTCTTCGTCACTAAGATTGAGACAATCCAATCAGCTGCTTCTGCTTCTTCCCTCCCACTAGCCCACTGAGACATACTGTCTCTTAACTCCCCCCTTGTCTGAGCCTTGAACCCACATCTTTCTCCATCCAGCCTCCACATACTCAGCAAGTTCAGACTGCAGAGAGAGGTTTAAATGCTTAGATGTATCAAGAGCTTTAAAAACCCACATTCACTGATGTTTCACCATTGCATTCACTCTGGTTCCACTCCATTCACCTGTTCTCACTGCGGGTAGAGGTTCAGGTGATTGTCCATCCTGCTGCAACACCAGTGAGTTCACACTGGGGAGAGGTTATCCACCTGCTCCATGTGTGGGGAGGGATTCACTGATTCATCTAACCTGTTGGCACATCAGTGAGTTCACACTCATCAAAGATCTTTTAAACGTCTGGATTGTGGGAAGTGTTATAAAGGTTCTCTGGAGCTGACGTGCTATCAACATGTTCACACTGACAAGAGACCGTTCAGGTGCTCTCGCTGTGGGACTGGGTTCAGGTGATCATGTGAACTCAGTATCTACCAGTGCACTCACACTGGGGAGAGACTGTTCACCTGTTCCATGTGTGGGAGAGATTCACTCAGTCATCCCACTTGACTCCACATCAACCTGTTCGTTCTGATAAGAAACCGTTTCAAAGTTCTGCCTGTGAAAGAGATTTTAAACCAAAGTAGATGCTCTGAAACACAAACACATTCAACCTCACCATCCCTGGGTTTGTCCTGTCCCAGATGCAGGACAGACCCAGCAGAGGTGGCAGGACAGTGATATACAGTCGGGAGGGAGTTGCCCTGGGAGTCCTCAACACCAACTCCGGACCCCATGAAGTCTTGTGGCATCAGGTCAAACATGGCCAAGGAGACCTCCTGCTGATTCCCATGTACCGCACTCCCTCAGCTGATGAATCAGTGCTCCTCCATGTTGAACACCACTTGGATGAAGCACTGAGGGTGGCAAGGGTGCAGAATGTACTCTGAGTGGGCGACTTCAATGTCCATCACCAAGAGTGGCTCGGTAGCCCCACTACACACTGAGCTGGGCAAGTCCGAAAGGACATAGCTGCTAGACTGGGTCTGTGGCTGGTGCTAAGTGAACCAACAGGAGGGAAAAACATACATCATCACCAACCTGCCTCCTGCAGAGGCATTTGTCCATGACAGTACCTGTAAGAGTAACCACCACACAGCCCTTGTGGAGATGAAGTCCCATCTTCACATTGAGGATACCCTCCATCGTGTTGTGTTGCACTATCACCATGCTAAATAGAATAGATTTCAAACAGACTGGGCAGCCATGAAGTGCTGTGGGCCATCAGCAGCAGCAGCAATGTACTGAATCACAATCTGTAACCTCATGGCCCGGCATAACTCCCACTCTAACATTGTCATAGAGCCAGGGAATCAACCCTGGTTCAATGAAGAGTGCAGGAGGGCATGCCAGGAGCAGCATCGAGCATACCTAAAAATAAGGTGGTGAAGCTATAACACAGGACTACTTGCATGCCAAACAGCTTATGCAGCAAGTGATAGGCAAAGCTAGGCAAACCCACAACCAATGGATCAGATCTAAGCTCTGCAGTCCTGTCACATCCAGGAGGGGGACATCAATAGTGTTGTCAAGCGGCACTTGCTCAGCATATAACCTGCTCATTGATGCTCAGTTTAGGTTCCGCCAGGTCCACTTAGCTCCTGTCCTCATTACAGCCTTGGTTCAAACATGGGGAAAAGAGCTGAGCTCCAGAGATGAGGTGAGAGTGACTGTCCTTGGCATCATGGCAGCATTTGACCAAGTGTGGCATCAATGAGCCCTAGCAAAACTGGAGTAAATGGAATGAGGGTGAAAACTCTCTGCTGTTTGGAGTCATACCTAGCACAATGGGAGATTATTGCCATTGTTGAAGGTAAGTCATCTCAGCCCCAGAACATCACTGCAGGAGTTCCTTAGGATAATGTCCTCGGCTAAACCAATGCTTCATCAATGACCTTCCTTCCATCATAAGGTCAGAAGTGGGGATGTTCGCTGATGATTGCACAATGTTCCACACCATTCGTGGCTCCTCAGATGCTGAAGCAGTCCATGTCCAAATGCCACAAGACCAGGAGAATATCCAGGCTTGGGCTGAGAAGTGGCAAGTAACATTCGTGCCAGACAAGTGCCAGGCAATGATCATCTCCAACAAGAGAGAATACAACCATCGCCCTTTGGTGTTCAATGGCATTATCATCACTGAGTCCACCACTTGAGGGTAACTTGACCAGAGACTGATCTGGAATCGCCAAATAAATACTGTGGCTGCAAGTCCAGGTCAGAGGCTAGGAACCCTGTGACAAGTAACTCACCAGCGAATTCACACTGAGGAGAAGCCATTCAGCTGCACTTCCTGTGGAAAGAGGTTCAGGTATTCAGGCAACCTCACAGCCCACCAACGAGTTCACACTGGAGAGAGGCCGTTCACTTGCAGGAAGGGATTCCATTGGTTATCCAGCTGCTGAGACACCAGCAGGGGTAGGGGTTGGATTCTGCTGTTATTGCTGGTCTTAATCACATGCAGGACTGATAGTCTGACTGTATTTGGTCTGTTTGTGTTGATGTTATCAACCCTATAACTGGCTGGAGTTTTATACTCTGGGTATGTCATTGATTTTCATGGCCGCATTCTTGCTTTCTGAAAGCACCATCTGTGATCTCGCCCCTTAATTCAGGAATTCTCGACAGGAACTTGGTTTCAATAAAGTTATGAACTTGTAATTCAATCATAAATTCATCTTTAGTGCAAACTCTACAATTCAGTGTCTGAGAGGTTCCACTGATGAACATTTCCAATTAGAAAGTGCTGATTATTCCTTGCTGACAATTCTTACTGACTTGCACATTCTTCACGGTGATACCTTCATTATAGAGACATATAGGAACATAAGACTTAGGAGCAGGAGGAGGCCATTCAGCTCTTTGAGTTTGCTTCAGCCTTCAATTAGATCATGGCTGATCAGGTTGTGGTATCAACTCTACTTTCCTGTCTGTCCCCCATAATCCTTGACTCTGTTGTTTATCAATAATCTGTCTAACTCAGCTCTGAATGCATTCAATGACCCAGCCCCCACTGCTTTCTGTAGAAAATAATTCTACATAACAATGACCCTTTGAGAGAAGGGTCTTTGATTTCTCATCAACTCCGTCTTAAATTGTAGACCACATATTTTTAAACTGTGTCCCCTCGTTCTAGTGTGTCCCACAAGCTGAACCATCCTCCTGCTATCTACCCTATCAAATCCCCTCAGGATTTGAAGAAGAGTCATACAGACTCGAAACTTTATCTCTGTCTTTCTCCCAACGGATGCTGTCAGACCTGCTGAGTTTTGTGAGCATTTTTTGTTTTTGTGCCCTTAGGATTTTATCTGTTTCAATATGATCACCCCTCATTTTTCTAAACTCCAATGGGTAAAGGTCAAATTTTCTTCAGAAGATTCAGGGATGAGTTGAGTGAACCTTCGCTGAATGTTTTCAATGCAATTATATCTATTTCTAATAAGGAGACCACAGCTGTACACAATATTCCAAATGTGGTCTCATCAAGGCCCTGTACAGCTGCTGTAAAACTTCCCTACTTTTATATTGGTGAAACTTAATTATCAAGGAACATAAACAAAATAGTGAAATATTTACAGGTACATCGACAAAAGCTTCATCAAACAACATTGATATTGATGGATCTTGGAATTTGCTGAGTTCAATCGTTTCTGACCCAGCAGCAGCAACATTTGGTAAAGGTGGTACCCACAACAAAGACTGGCTTGAGACCTACTCAGCAGAGATGAATCTGACATTGAAGCAAAAAGCAAAGTCTACCTGATTACAACATAAACCCAACAGCTAGAGCATTGTGTAATTAGCTGAGACAGTTGTATAAAAGACAGGGAGATACTGTGTAAATAAACACTGGATCAGCCAACGTAAAGAAACCCAAACTGCCTGTGACAATGGAAATCTCCGTGCTGTGTATGATGGGATCAGGAGGGTGCTTGGCCCGACCATCACCAAAGTTGCCCCTGAAATAAGCAGATGGCGAAGTTCTCACTGACAGAAGTAAATAGATGTCCACTGGGTTGAACACGACGGACATACATCTCCCAGTCTCTGTTTGACTGTCTCTTGCAGCTTCCTGCAAGGTTGAGTTGGACGAGGAACCCTCATCACCTGAGCTCGAAAAGGCCATTGATTGTTTAGCAAGCGGAAAGACACTCAGCAAGGATGGAATTCCAGCTGAAATGCCCCAACCCGGAAAGTCCCATCCACTGTCACAGCTCATTAGCTCCTCCTCCTCTGTTGGGAGGTAGGATCATTCCACACGACACGAATGATGCAAAGATCCTCACATTATACAAAAACAAGAGTGACAGAGGAGATTGTCACATTTACAGGGACATCTCACTCCTCAGTGTCACAGGGACGACCTTCACTAGGGTCAGGCTTGAAAGACTCCATCTACTTGCAGACCGAGTGTATCCGGAAGCACAGTGCAGTTTCTGTGCTGGCAGATCTACAGTGAACATGATCTTCTCCATTCTCCAGCTCCAACAGAAGTTTATAATTGGGATTGAATATAAAATGCTGCCAGCTTCTGTGCTGAGAAAAGTGAAAGGTTATAATTACTGAGTGAAAGTAAACCTTTAAGTATGAATTACAAAGAACTTGTACAATTGTAAAAGGCATCGAAAAGTTGGATTCCCTAAAGATAAGCTTCAGCCTTGAGGTTATGATGTGGAGCTCACAAGCTGTGGGACACTCCACCCTCTTTAACTCTTTTTAGTCTCAGAAAGTTGAAGTTTTTGTTTATTTGTGAAAGGAAACTTTTCCAGTTCTACTTTTCTTCAGTTTTTTTTGCACTTATTTGGAAAGATGCCTGAAGAAAAGCTGAGAAAAAATCAAAAGATTTTAAAAGCAGATTAAAATGGTGTTTGGTTCATCTTTGACCTGAAAATAAAGTTATGTAAAGTTGACACAATTGTGCATATTTGTGAATGTTTGATCCACCCTTTTGCAAAGAAGCAGAGAAGTTAACCCTTTCCATTGACAGTACGTTGACAATTTAAACTGCAGACTTTGCCAGGTTAAAGATTTGGCTTCATTCCATTTGTTATCTTTCAAGGTAAAGTGCTTGAGAACGGGAGATATGGGAGTTACCTCCAAACTGATTGCAACTACTTCTGTCTCTGATCTTCAAACAGTATTCTGAAAATTGAATTAATCATTGAGGTTTCTCTAGGGCTCATGAATGAGATAGAATTGTCATTAATGGGATGCCCCACTTAGAATAAAATCACAGTACAAACTTGGAATTGAAATAACTTATCCTGGGTGTTGCTCAATCGAATAAATCAATCCTCGAGGGAGATACTGGTGCAGTGGTAATGTCACTGGAGTAATAATCTCTCTAGGGACATGGGCTCAAATCCCAACATAGCAGCTGGTGGAATTTAACTTAATTGATTCTAGGAAATGATCTCAGCTACCATCTGCTTCACTAATGTCCTCAGAAAGAAATCTGCCATCCTCATCTGGTCTGGCCTACATGTGGTTGCTGCTTAACTTCCCTAGCAAGGCATTCAGTTCAATTAGGTAACAAATGCTGACCTTGATGAAAATGAAAGAATAAAGAAAATCTGGCATCCATGGGCATTACAGTGACAGTCAGGAAAGTGTCGATGAAGCTATCCTTCTCTTGGACAGGCTCGTATCCTTGACCCTGAACTTCTGAAGAAAATGTCATTTGTCAGTCTGGCCACTTCCTGAGGCATTTCACCTCATCTCCACCATGGATTTATTGCCAGTTATTTTAAGGCTGTGTTTGCTGCCAATGCCGCACATGCACTGTTTCTCCACCATGTTCACTGTTTCACAGACTGTCACCCTGAATCTGTGAAAAAGGAAATGAACAGAAACTTTGACTGCACCCGGACACATCCCGGGTTCTGAAGAGACAGGGACATTCCCTCTGTTTATTGCAGAGAGTGGGGAAGGGGCCATGTCTAGCGCAGGTTTGGATTTGTGAGTGAAAGACCTTTCTCTCTGAAATCTGCAGAGATTACAACAGGTAAGAGAGGGTCAAATAGGGGACATTTTATCACTGGCTGGCACTGCCCCTGAGTGCGAGATTAATACTGTGTTTGTCTCTGATACAATATCAGTCAGAGATGAGACTGCATCTTCTGTCTCTCCAATAGAGGTTTTCTAGGTGAAACCAGGCTTTACAGGGTTTTCTGGAACCGATACTTTGTCTGACCATCTGTGACTCAGCCCTGACTCACTCTGAAACTGTCTCTCACTCCACACTCTCTATTTTTCCTCCCTTGTGCTGTGTAACAAAGTGGGAAGCTGCTCTTTCTGATGGATACACATGTTTCTATTTAGAGGCTTTCTGACAGACTGGGAGCGGCAGAGTGACATCTGCATGGACCACTGAGCATGTGCAGACAGACATTTTACATTGACAGGAGACACAGTGTTATTTTAAAGCTGTGATCAGCGGTTACCAACCATCCTGCCAATCAAAACTACTTCTCCCTATGTGAAGGGAAACTCCTCAAAAATGTCCACACTTCAATTAAATCACCTCTTAACCTTCTCTGCTCAAAAGAGAATAATCCCGGCTTCTCCAGTCTCTCCACAGAAATGAAACCCCTTATCACTGGTACTATTCTGGGAAATTTTCCCCGCACCCTCTTCAAGGCCTTGACATCTTTCCTAAAGTGTGGTGCTCAGAACTGAACACAATATTTCAGCTGAGGAATAATCATTGATTTGTAAGGATTCAGGATAACTTTCGTGCTTTTGTTCTCCATGTCTCCATGAATAAACTGAGGACCCCATTAGCTTTTTATTAAACAGCTTGGTCAACTTGTCCTGTCACATATAAATATTTATGTACATACACTCTTAAGTCACTCTGTTGCTGCACTCTGTTTAAAATTGTACCATTTACTTTATTCTGCTTCTCCTCATTCTTCCATCCAAAATACATCATTGACTGTGAATCACTTTGGGATGTTCTGGGGTGTGAAAGATGTTAAATGAACACAAGAAATTTCTTTCTCTTTTACAGCTGATTTAAAGTTGCAGATTTTGCTCCGAAGATTAAATTGGGATTGATATTCAAAGTTAGCTATTTAACTGCAGCAACAATTTCAGCTGGGAGTCAGTGAATTTGTAGGAAAGATCCCAGACAGCGGCTCTTCAAGGTACATTGCAGGCCCGACAGCTCAATCAGCTCCACTCTCAGCTCAGGAGAGCTCAACAATTCCACATCCTGTCCACAGGGGAGTTCTCCTGGTGCAGTGGGACCAACATTCGTGCTTTAACTAACAGCACCAAAAATACTAGATTAATCAGTTAGTCTGATTGCTGTTTGTGGAATCTTACTGTGCACAAACTGGCTGTCAAGAAACAGAAACAACTTGTATTTATAAAACACGTTTAATGTAACAAAACGTGCCAAGGTGCTTCACAGGACTCTCATAAAGAAACATTTGACATCGAGTGACATGGGGAGATATTCGGGTCAATGACAGAACCTTGATTGGAGAGGCAGATATTAACAAGCCTCTTTAATCAGGAGAGAGAGCTGTAGTGGTTTCGGGAGGAAATTCCAGAACTTTGCACGTAGGCACGGCCACCAATGGTGCAGTAATTAAAATCAGGGATGCTAAAGAGTACGGAATGAGATAGCACAGGTATCTCAGTGGGTGTGCGACTGGAAGTTACAGAGATAGGGAGGGACGTGACCATGCAGGGATTTGTAAACAAGGTTACGAATTTTAAAATTGAACAGGAGCCAATTTAGGTCAATGGCTACAGGGGTGAAGGGTGAACGGGACTTACTGTTACTTGTCAACTCGCTGGTGTCTCAGCAGCATAAATGACTGAGTGAATCCCTTTCCACACACAGACTAGCTGACTGGTCTCTCCCCAGTGTGAACTCGGTGGTGTTTCAGTGGGTAGGTTGAATTAATGAATCCCTTCCTACAGTCAGGGCGAGTGAGCAGCCCCTTCTCCAGTGTGGATTCACTGGTGTCTCAGCAGGTTGGATGACTGAGTGAATCCCTTCCCACACATGGAACAGATGAACGGCCTCTCCCCGGGGTGACCGCTGATGTACAATGAGGTCAGATGATCGCCTGAACCCAGTCCTGCAGTGAGAGAACCTGAACGGTCTCTCGTCAGTGTGAACACGTTGATGCAAGATCAGGTCCTGGTAACTTTTATAGCACTTCCCGCAGACTGAGCATGTAAACTGTCTCTGGTTTGAGTGAACCAGCTGATGTCTCTGTAGGTGGAATGACCTAGTGAATCCCTTCCTACACTCAGAGCAGGTGTACGGTCTCTCCGCAGTGTGATCTCGCTGGTGTGTCAGCGGGTCGAATGATCGAGTGAATCCCTTGCCACATTTTGAGCAGGTGAATGGTCTCTCCCCATTGTGAATTTGCTGGTGCGTCTGCAGCTTCGTTGAAGTAATGAATCCCATCCTACGCTCAGAGCAGGTGAACGGTCTCTCCCCGGTGTGAACTCTCTGGTGTGTCAGCAGGTTGGTTGAACTAATAAATCCCTTCCCACACTCGGAGCAGGTGAACGGTCTCTCCCCAGTGTGAACTCGCTGGTGTGTCAGCAGAGTGGATGACTGAGTAAATCCCTTCCCACACTCAGGGCAGGTGAATGGCTTCTCCCCAGTGTGAATGCGTCGATGAGTTTCCAGGTCAGACGGGTAATTGAATCCCTTCCCACAGTCCCCGCACTTACACGGTTTCTCCCTCAGCGTGAGCAGTGCTTTCTGCTTCCATGTTCAAAGGCCGATATTATTCAGGTCCTGATGAATCAAGTGACTCTCTCAGGTCTTGGTGTGAGTTTCCCGAGAGCAAATCCTCCCCTTCGAATACACTGTGAAATTGATTTAAAACAGAAAAAAGGGAGTGAGAGAGAACCCACAAAAACACAAAGGCAGGTTGTGAAATTGAGCTGAATGAATCTGGGAATTTGTGGGGCCGGCACTAGGAAAAAGTGACCATGAAAACTGCTGGATTGTCATAAAAACCCAACTGGTTCACTAATGTCCTTCAGGGAAGGGAACCTGCCACCCGGTCTGGACCTACACAAGATTTGGGCTTCTAGGGGAGGAGGGAGAAAGAGCGAGAGAGAAGTGAGGAATGCAGGAGAACCCTGACAGAATCTCCCAAACCCTCAACCTCCACCCCCTAGAAGGACCAGTGTAGCAGGTGTATGTGAACACCATCACCTCCAAGTTCCCCTCCAAGTCACACACCATCCTGACTTGTCTGACATCCAGCACTGGATGAGCAGAAAATTATTCCATTTAAATAATGGGAAGATTGAAGCCATTGTCTTCAGTCCCACTACAAACTGCACTCCCCAGACACTGACTCTGCACCTCTCGCTGACAATTGTCTGAGGCTGAACCAGACTGTTCACAACCATAGTGAAATATTTCACCCCAAAATGAACTTCCAACCACATATCCACATCATCACCAAGACCGCCTATTTCCACCTCAGTAACATTGCCCGACTCCACCCCAGTATTAGCTCATCTGCTGCTGACACCTTCGTCCATTTCTTTGTTCCCTCTAGACTAACTATCCTAACACACTCCCGGCCGGTCTTCCACATTCAACCTCCCTGTAATCTTGAGGTCATCCAAAACTCTGCTGCCCGTGTGCTTACTCGCGCCAAGTCTTGTTCACCCATCACTCCTGTGTTCACTGACCTACACAGGCTCAGAAAAATCTGTTGGAATTCTTTGAGGAGGTAATGAGTAGGTTAGACAAAGGAGAGCCAATGGATGTTCTCTACTTGGACTTCCAGAAGGCCTTTGACAAGGTGCCGCACGGGAGGCTGCTCAGTAAGATAAGAGCCCATGGTGTTAGAGGCAAGGTACTAGCATGGATAGAAGATTGGCTGTCTGGCAGGAAGCAGAGAGTGGGGATAAGGGGGTCCTTCTCAGGATGGCGGCCGGTGACTAGTGGAGTTCCGCAGGGGTCAGTGTTGGGACAGCCACTTTTCATTTTATACATTAATGATCTAGATGAAGGAACTGAGGGCATCCTGGCTAACTTTGCAGATGACACAAAGATGGGTGGAGGGACAGGTAGTATTAAGGAAGCAGGGAGGCTGCAGAAGGATTTGGACAGGTTAGGAGAATGGGCAAAGAAGTGGCAGATGGAATACAACGTGCGGAAGTGTGAGGTCATGCTCTTTGGTAGGAAGAATAGAGGCATAGACTATTTTCTCAATGGGGATAGAATTCAGAAATCTGGAGTGCAAAGGAACTTGGGGGTCCTAGTCCAGGATTCTCTTAAGGTTAACTTGCAGGTTGAGTCGGTAGTTAGGAAGGCAAATGCAATGTTGGCATTTATTTCGAGAGGACTAGAATATAAAAGCAGGGATGTGCTGCTGAGGGTTTATAAGGCTCTGGTCAGACCACATTTAGAATATTATGAGCAATTTTGGGCCCGGTATCTCAGGAAGGATGTGCTGGCCCTGGAGAGGGTCCAGAGGAGGTTCACGAGAACGATCCCAGGAATGAAAGGCTTACCATATGAGGAACGTTTGAGGACTCTGGGTCTATACTCGATGGAGTTTAGAAGGATGAGGGGGGATCTGATTGAAACTTACAGAATGCTGAAAGGCCTGGATCGAGTGGATGTGGGGAAGATGTTTCCATTAGTAGGAGAGACTAGGACCCGAGGGCACAGCCTCAGAGTAAAGGGAAGACCTTTTAGAATAGAGATGAGGAGAACCTTCTTTAGCTAGAGAGTGGTGAATCTATGGAATTCATTGCCACAGAAGGCCAGGTCATTGAGTGCATTTAAGAAAGATAGATAGGTCCTTGACTGGTAAGGGGATCAAAGGTTATGGGGAGAATGGGGTTGAAAAACTTATCAGCCATGATTGAATGGCGGAGCAGACTCGATGGGCCGAATGGCCTAATTTCTGTTCCTATGTCTTATGGCTCCAGGTTAAGGAGACCCTAAATTATAAAATTCTCATCCTTATTTTAAAGGCTGTGTTTGCTGCCGTTGTGCAAGCGCAGTTGTTCTGTTTTACTCTGTCTTCATAGGGTTAATCTCTCGTCCTCATCAGACTCAAGTCACCACTGCAGACTCACTGCGACGAAACTGAGACTGACCAGGTTACAGTGTCCATCAATCAGCCAATTCAGAACTCAGTCAACAGCAGAGAGCTTTGATTGTACAGTCCTAATCTCTAATGCTTTTTATAAACGCATACTGTTCTTTGAAATGTCTTGGAAAGTTTTATTACATTAAAGGTGCTATATAAACACAAATTGCTGTTGTTGATTTGGACATATATCACTGTTCCTTCATTGTCGCCGGGTGAATAACCTGTAACTCCTTACCGAGCAGCATTGTGGGAGTACCTTCACCACACGGACTGCAGCGGTTCAAGAAGGTCAAACATCATCTTCTCCACAGGCAACTGGGGATTGGCAATATTTGCTGGTCTTGTTAGTGAAAGGGCAGGGGAGTGGGACTAGCTGACTTGCTCTTGCAGAGCGCCAGCATCTGCACAATGGGATAAATGGCCTCCGTCTGTATTGTAATCATTCAATGCTTCTATGACTTGATGAGAAAGGACCTACACTGGAGGCCAGGGACCAACTTCTGTAACTGATACCCACCCTGATACAAACCGGCTCTTAATTGGTCTGTCTGTGTTTCTAGACTCGGTTCTGTGAGCAACACCTGCAATAAAATAATAGCAAAATGCTGCAGCTGCTGGAAATCTGAAATAAAAAGAGAAAATGCTAGAAATACTCAGCAGATCAGGCAGGATCTGTGGAGAGAAAGAAACAGAGTTAACATTTCAGGGTGTGCAGAATGGATTACAGGGAATAAAAATGGTGCAGAATTTGATGGTCAATATGAGCTCAGAAGTGGATTATAGCACAGGAAAAACAATTCCTGACTGTGAGAGATACTGTGGGAAGATAAAGCTGGTAAGACAGCAGCACATGGTCTGGGGATGGACAGTGGAGGAAACCTTATTTGGACACAATCAACACAAGTAACAGTTAAATGCCACACACAGCTAAAATGCACCCAGTATTAGAGACAGAGGAAGTTAGACAATGGCATATAGGTGATAGGGCGGGCAGTGGTGAAACAGAGCAAAAGATGGACATGGATTCAGATCCACAGGAAAGGAGCCACACTAGCCCCAGAGCGATGGAACCTCTAAAAGATAACAGAGCAGAGAACTAAAAGCTCCAAATTGTAGATGAATGGTCAAAAATACTCAACTCTGAAACAATTTCAGTTTTCAACTTTAAAATCTCCTGCTTGAGCCTGTAGCTAGAAAAGATATCAGAAGCACTGGAGTCAGAGAAAAATCTCCCAGTTGAGGAAATACCCATGGAGCGGGGTCATGTCACCGTGTAATTGTCGATGTGTGATGATGTCACAGCGTAATTGTCGATGTGTGATGATGTCACACACACGAACACGGAACATCTGTGTCTGATCACCACACATTATGAAGGATTGGAGGGTCCTTGAGAGGGGGCAGAGGAGGTTTACCAGAATGGGTCGAGGGATGAGGGATTTTAGTTGCAAGGTTAGGTTGGAGAAACTGGGATTCTTCTCCTTGGAGCAAAGTAGATTGAGGGAAGTTTTAACAAAAGGTGCACAAAATTATGAACGGTTTACATAAAGTAGTTAAAGAAAAGTTGTTCACAGTAGCAGATCGTGAAAGGATTATGGGTCACAGATTTAAGATTTTGGGTAAGATGTACAGGAGGGATGTGAGAAAGAAATGTTTGCACAGTGAATGGTCATGACCTGAAACTCAATGCTTACACTCAGAGGCCGATAGAATCCAGGTCCTGAATTCCTATCCTGGACTGAGTATGGCAGGTTTGGGAATCGGTTTGTACAGAGCATTAAAAAAGGAGGATCCAGGTCCTGATCAATTGAGCGACTCTGTCAGATCTCAACCGTCTGTAAATCCTCTCCTTCTAACCCCCTGTAAAAGGAGTTTCCAAAATCCATCCCTGTCAGTCCAGGATAGAAATTCACAACATCTCCTCCTGATACCTAGACCAGGATGATCGCGCATGCGCCCTGCTGCACATTGCCCCCTATAAAGATGGCGGCCGTTACCCGGGCCTGGCGAAGGGAGAAATCCAGACTTTTTCGGTCTGTTCTCTGCAAACACAAAACCCGTACCTTGTTATTTGGGGTCTGCGGCCTGCATTGTGTCTTTATGAAGCCTCCCTGCCCACTCCGCTAGCTCCATTCCCCCTCACACACCCACTAACTCTGTTAGTTTGCTCCACTCGACATTCTCTCACCTGCTCTGAGCAGCTTTAGTCACAGACCAGCACTGCGCAAGCTCATGAAACGAGCCACACTGCGCATGCTCCAAGCACACACCCTAATACGCATGTGTATGGAGCTCCTGTTGTGAGGATAGGGCACATTCTGGCCCGTGTTGAAGGCTGGGTAATCAGGCTGCCATTGAGAGGTCGTTTTTTTGAATAGAAAATGATGTTTTGTGATCCGATGACGAACGAAGCCCAAGACCAATATATAAAATTATTCAGTCAATTGGTATGACAAACAAATTGCATGGGTCCTCTGCCATAATACTGTCCCGGGTGTAAATAACTGCTTTAAAACCTCCTACATTTAGATGTGAACTCACTGGAGTCTCAGTAGGCGGTGTGAACAATTATTTTTTCTTCCCATACACAGAACATTTAAGCGCCGTCTTGTCAGTAAGAATGTCACAATTCAGCCGGTGAACAATCCTTTCACAATGTCATTTTACCCCTAAGTTCCAGGACCATTGCGCATGGATTTGGGAGTTAAGCATGATTTTGGAGACAGAAGAGTGGTCGGAGATTGGATGAGAATTGCAAGGATGTCGGGGTCAAGGATGTACTCATGGGAGGGAGAGAAGCAGCAGAGGCAGCTGATCGGATTGTCTCAATTTGATTGACAAAGAAGCTCCATGAGCTCCTCACACTTGTTGGAGGTGTGGATGCAGGAGACAGGGGAGAGGGAGAGTCCGAAACAAGGACTAACTTGTGTTAGAGATGTTTTTAAAAATTCAACATCCTCTGTGTTTGACAGAATGTTGATTTATTTGATCTTTATCCAGAATATTAACCTTATAACTGGGCTGGTGTTTATTAACATCAGCTGAAACAGACCCCAATGGGTATAGTTCATTCTTGTACATTATTAACAGCAAAATCCAATCACTGTAGTTCGTTGTGAAGTTGTTGGTGTTTCAGCAGGTGGGATGACTGAATGCGTACCTTCCCACAGTCGGTGCAGGTGTACAGCTTCTCCCCAGTGTGAGAGCGCTTGTGTAGAGAGAGGTGGGATGATTGCCTGAATCCAGTCCCATAAAGAAGGCATCTGAACGGTCTCTCATCAGTATGAATACATTGCTGGTGGATCAGTTCCTGAGAACTTGTAAAGCACTTCCCACAGTCTTGAAATTTAAAAGCTCTCTTTGATGTGCAATCAGGTTGGATAAATTAATGAATCTTTTTCCACACAGCGCAGATGAATGGCCTCTCCCCAGTTTGAACTCGTTGGTGTGTCTGCAGGTGGGATAACGGAGTGAATCCCTTCTGACACTTTAAGCAGTTAATGGCCTCTCCCCAGTGTGAACGCTCCGATGAGTTTCCAATTTCGATGGGTAAATGAATCCCTTCCCAGTGTCAAACTTTGCACAACTGCTTTCAGTTGTGCCTGCATTTATGTTTTGAGCAGGCCAGATGATCGGCTGAAACCTCATCCGCATGCAGAACAGTGAATGGTGCTTTCTTTTCCCATTTTCAAAATCCCACAATTCTCTGCGGCCCAGAAACCGCTCTGTCCAATAGAGACGCCCTCTGAAGAAGACTCGAAACTGCTGTCGGGCATCGCCAGGGCCAGGGACATAAAAGTTCATTCACAAATGTTCCAAAAACAGATACATTATAATCACCAGGAAAGGCTAAACAGCCTGAAGCTCTTTTCTCTGGAAAAGAGAAGGCTGAGAGATGACCTGATAGAAATAGGATAAAGAATGGAGTTGGTAGCTCAGGAATGAAAACAATGGCTTCAATCTTCCCAAAATTTAATTGGAGAAAATTTCTGCAAATCCACAAACAGTCTGAAAATTTAACAAAAGTGGAGAAGTGGAGAGAGGTGGTGGTGAGGTAGAACTGGGCACTGTCAGTCTACACGTGATAACTGACACTGTGTTTTCAGATGATGTCGCTGTGGGGAGAATGTTGATGAGAAATAAAAGGGAACCAAGGCTGGATCCTCTGGGGACACCAAAGGTAACTGTGGGAGTGGGAAGGGAAGACATTCCAAGCGATTCTCTGACTATGATTAGATAGAGAAGAATGGAACCAGGAGAGAGCAGCTCCACCCAGCTGGACGACAGTGGAGAAGTGTTGGAGCAGAATGGTGTGGTCAACCTTGTCAAAGGCTGCAGGCAGGTCGAGAAGGGATAGATTACCTTTATCACAGTCACATAGGATGTCATTGATGGCTTTGATCTGAGCTGTTTCAGTGCAGTGGTGGGGCAGAAAGCTGATTGGAGAGATTCAGACAGGGAGTTCTGGGAAAGATGGAGACGGATTTGGGAGGTGTGAACACTTTTCAAGAGTTCAGAGAGGAACTGGGGATTGAAGATGGGTCAATACTTTGCAAGGACAGGAGAGTTAAGTCATTGTTTTTTGAGGAAAGTGTGATGATTTGAAGGAGAGAGGGATAGTACCAGAAGAGAGAGAACTGTGAACAATATCAGTGAACATGGGGAAGTTGGGGGATCAGCAGTTTAGTGGGAATAGGGTCGATGGAGCAGGAGGTGTGTCTCATGGACAAGATGACCACTGAGAGGGCAGGAAGGGAGATGGGGGAGAAGCTAATGAAAGATGTGGGTTCACGGCTTGGACAAGGTGAAACATTAAAGAGACAGTTTGTCCCGGTGGGCTAGTGGAAGGGAGGGAAGCAGCAGAGGCAGCTGATCGGATTGTCTCAATCTTAGTGACAAAGAAGCTCCATGAGCTGCTTACACTTGTTGTTACAGGTGAGGATGGAGGAGAGAAGGGAGAGGGAGCGCCCTTCCAGAGAAACTAACTTGTATTAGAGATATTAACAAGACTCAATATGCTATATTTAACACAAATATATTTTATTTGTCCTTATCCAGAATATTAGCCCCAATAACTGAGCTAGAGTTTATTAACATCAGCAGAAACAGACTACAATGAACAAGGTTCAGTCCTGGATGTGATTAACAGCAATGTCCTGTTTGTTATTTGTGAACTCGCTGGTGTCTCATCAGTTGGGATGACCAGGTGAATCCTTTCCCACACTCAGAGCAGCATCTCCTCAGTGTGAATTCGCTGGTGCTTCAGCAGGTCAGACGATACAGCGAATCCCTTCCCACATACAGGACAGATGAACGGCCTCTCTCCAGTATGAATTCGCTGATGTCTCAGCAAGTGGGATGACTGTGTGAAGCCCTTCCCACAGTGGGAGCAGGAGAACTGTCTCTCCCCAGTGTGAATTCGCTGGTGTCTCAACAGATCGGATAAATTAACGAATCCCTTCTCACACTTGGAGCAGATAAATGGTCTCTCCCCAGTGTGAACTCGCAGGTGTGTCAGCAGGTTGGATAACTGAGTGAATCGCTTCCCACACTCGGAGCAGGTAAACAGCCTCTCACCAGTGTGAACTCGCTGGTGTGTCAGCAGGTTGGATAACTGAGTGAATCCCTTCCCACACTCGGAGCAGGTAAATGGCCTCTCCCCAGTGTGAACTCTCTGGTGTGTCAGCAGGTAGGATAACTGAATGAATCCCTTCCCACACACGGAGCAGGTAAATGGCATCCTCACAGAGTGAATTCGCTGGTGCCTCAGCAGATTGGATGCCCGAGTGAATCCCTTTCCACACTCGGAGCAGGTGAATGGCCTCTCTTCAGTGTGAATGAGCTGGTGGCTCAGGAGGGTGGATGAATCAACAAATCCCTTCATACATACAGAACAAGTGAAAGGCCTCTCCCCAGTGTGAGTGCGCTGGTGAGTATCCAGCCTGGATGGATAATTGAATCCTTTCCCACAGTCTCCGCATTTCCATGGTTTCTCCCCACTGTAACTGCATTTATGTTTTGACAGGCCAGATGATCAGCTGAAGCCTCGTCCACACACAGAACACGTGTACGGTTTCTCCCCACGGTGAACGGTGCTTTTTCCGTCCATGTTCAAAATCCGATGAAATTCAGTTTACGACTAATTGTGCGACACTGTTAGATTCTGATGAAACATTGGGTTTCCCAATTGAAAATCCTGGGGAAATAGTTTAAATAGACAAAAGTGAATGAGAGAGAAACCACAATAACACAAAAACAGGTTGTGACATTGAGTTGAATGAATCTGGTAATTTTTGGGGCCGGCATTAGGAAAAAGTGACCATGAAAACTGCTGGATGGTAATATA
This sequence comes from Cetorhinus maximus, assembly GCF_964194155.1. Lineage (NCBI taxonomy): Eukaryota > Metazoa > Chordata > Chondrichthyes > Lamniformes > Cetorhinidae > Cetorhinus > Cetorhinus maximus. Next base: position 60,933,209 of record NC_135901.1, on the reverse strand, counting down.
AACCCAACTGGCTCACTAATGTCCTTCAGGGAAGGGAACCTGCCAACTGGTCAGGGACTATACAAAACACCAGCATCTACTGGGGGAAATAGAGAGGGAGATGGGAGAGGCAGGGGGTGAAGGAAAGAGACTTTATGCATCTGCAATTCTACCAACATCTCCCAAACCCTCATCCTCCATCCCCTAGAAGGACCAGGGGAGATGTATGTGAACACCATCACCTCCAAGTTCCCCTCCAAGTCACACACCATCCTGACTTGTTTAACATCCAGTGTTGGATGAACAGAAATTTCCTCCATTTAAATATTGGGAAGATTGAAGCCATTGTCTTCAGTCCCTGCTACAAACTCCACTCCCTAACCATCAATGACATCCATCTCTCTGACAACTCTGAGGCTGAGCCAGACTGTTCACAATCTTAGTGTCATATTTCACCCTAAGCTGAGCTTCTGACTACATATCACTAAGACCGCCTATTTCCACCTCAGTAACTTTGCCAATAAAATAATAGCTGCTGGAAATCTGAAATAAAAAGAGAAAATGCTGGAAATACTCAGGTCAGGCAGTATCTGTGGAGCGAGAAACACAGTTAACATTTCAGGGGGCGCAGAATGAACTACAGGGAATAAAAATGATGCAGAATCTGATGATCAATATAAGCTCAGGAGTAGAAGAGAGATGGACTATATCGCAGGAAAAACAATTCCTGACTATGAAAGACATGGTGGGAAGCTATAGCTGGTAAGCCAGCAGCATATGGTCAGGGCAGCAGTTGGCAGAAGTAACCGTAAAATGCTAAACAGAGCTAAAATACACCCACTATTAGAGACAGAGGAAGTTAGACAACAGCAGAGAGGTGATCAGGGAGGGCATAGGTGAAACAGAGCAATGGATGGACACAGAATCAGATTCACAGTAAAGGAGTCACACCAGCCGCAGAGCTGTCGGACCTCACACAGATAACAGAGGACTAAAAGCTCCAAGTTGTAGATGAATTGTCAAAACTACTCACCTGTGAAACAATTTAACTCTTTTCAGCTTTATAAACTCCTGCCGGAGACGGTAGCTGGAAAGATATCAGAAGCACTGAAGTCAGAGAAAAATCTCCCAGTTGAGGAAATACCCAGGGAGCGGGGTGATGTCACCGTGTAATTATCGGTGTGTGCTGATGTCAGTGTAATTGTCGATGTGTGCTGATGTCAGTGTAATTCTCGATGTGTGATAAAAAATTTTACACAATGAGTGATAATGACCTGAAACTCATTACTTACTCTCAAAGGCTGATGAATCGAGTGAGCCTTTCAGATCTTGATCTGATGTTTGGTTTGAGTTTCCCGTCTGCGAATCATTCCCATGTGATATCCTATGAAAAGATTATAAAACAATCAATCACTGTCAGTCAAGAACAGAAATTGAGAAATATTTCTCTTGGTTTGAGTTTGCTGTGTGTAAATCCTCCCCTTCTAACCCCCTGTAAAAGGAGTTTCCAAAATCCATCCCTGTCAGTACAGGATAGAAATGCACAATATTGTCTCCTCTTGATACCTGGACCCAGGATGACCGCGCATGCGCATTGTTGCACAGCCGCGCCGCCGGCCCGAGCAGAGGGAGAGATCCAGTCATTTCCGGTCTGTTCGCTGCAAACGCGGGGCCTGTAGTTTCTTATTAAGGCTCTGCGGGCTGCACCAAGTGTTTATGAAACCTCCCTGCCCACTCCGCTGGCTCAATTCCTCCAGCCCACCCACTAACTCTGTTATTCTGCTCCAGTCGCCATTTTCTCATCCACTCTACGGCTCCAGTCACAGGACAGCACCGCGCATGCTCAGCTAAGAGCCCGCAATGCTCAGGTGCGAATCAGACTCCGCAGTGCGCATGCGTAAGACCCTAGCGCTCTGGATAGGGCACATTCTGTCCCGCATTGAATGCTGGGTGGGAGGACGTAATTACATATCCAATAAATTGTTACGATCCGATGGTAATTGCAGCTTTATGGTCAAGATTTAAATTATACAATCAATTGATACAATAAATTGCATCGGCCTCTACCATGCTTCTGTCCTGGGTGTAATTAACAACAAAACAAACCGCTACAGTTAGATGTGGATTGACTGGATTCTTCGCAGGTGAGGTGAAGAAGTGATTTCTCCTTCCATACACCAAACATTTAAACTCCGTCTTGTCAGTAAGAATGGGCCTATTGCGGAGCAAATCCTTTGAACTTTTATAGCTGGATTGTTCACTGGTGGCCAAACTGTGTAAATGCCTCCACACGCATGAAATCTCTGAATTTTCTCCATCAGATGTGACTGCTGCTGTGTCAACTAATCAGATGATCGAGTAAACCTTTTTCCATAATTAGCTGCTGAATGAAGTTTTCACAGTGTGACTTTACCTAGGCGTGTCCAGCACAGACTTGGATCTCTAATCCTCTGGCAATGGGCTCTACATTCTATTATGAAGAAAAAAAGGAAAGCGATGCTGTAAATCTGAAATAAAAACAGAACATTTTCGAATTATAAACAGGGCTGGTAGAGTCTGTGGAGAGACATAGTTTTCATTTCAGGTCTGTGACTGGTCAGTGGAATTGTACTGAATCAGTGCACAGATCTGAAAGTATAATTCTGGTTCTCAATCCACAGAAATTCCCAGATTTTCTGAGTATTTCCATCATTTTGTGCTTTTATCTCTGATTAAAGACGTTGCTTCTGAATTGGACATTGGATTTCCTGGTGACCAACTTTTATTTATTCTTGTCTATCCGCAAGTAGAAGCATCTTCCAAACCCTTTCAGAATATTAAAGGCTTCGATCATGTCATCCATCATCCTGTTTACTAGAGAAAACATGTTTAATCAATTCAATCGTTGTTGAATGTTAAAACTTTTCAGTTCTAACATCACTCCAGTAAATCTTTATTGTACCTACTCCAGTGCTTCTAGATTCATCTTATAATATGGAGACGGAGCTAATCTGAGTATCAAACTGATAATTTCCCCAAAATGCCTAAATTGGAAGGATCAGCAATGCAGTGGGAGAGAGGAACATGGTTCCAAGCTGTTATTCACCAACCTCTATTTCGGCCATTTTCCCGTCAGCAGAACTTAAAATGAAATGAACACATCCAATAAAAAGATTTAGAAAGTTGGTGTTAGTTTTGTTTGTGACACATTCCCTCGGGTATTCAGTAAATGCTGCTCGGAGGTTAGGGACCGGGATATAATCTACCTGCGTTACCTTGAGCCTGTGTTCAGTGAATTGGGAGGTTTGGCCCGGGTTGGAGTATCTTGTGTTCCAGGGATGGGCAGTAACCCGCTCATTGAAGCTGCAGTCGCTGCTTTCTGCTGACAGCGGGTGATTGGAGAGTGCGGGGCTGGAATATTGCTGCTTTTCTGCTTTTCCCTGTCTCACTCACCGTGGAGCTGAGGAAGAGAGAATAACTGATGCGTTTGTTTGAATCCAATAATTCTATAGATTTTGGATGGGCTCGATGTCGGCCTAAATGTTTTTTTCATTATATTGCAGATTAATATTCGTGAACATTGACCAGGACACATGGCTGTGAGTTCAAGCGCCTCCTCATTTTTCTCAGTCGAAATATACAATCTAATATATTTTGCTGTACAACCTGTTACAGAGATTGTTATAGAAAAGAGGGAAAGGTTTGCTACAGCTATACAAAGCCCTGGTTAGATCACACCTGGAGCACTGTGAATAGATCTGGGAGCGGCATCTTTTAAGGATCAATATTTACCTTGAAAGTTTCAGAGGAGCCGCATTGATGAGGTTGGTGGGTTTTGGAAATTGGAAGTTGTCCATCCGCAGCTTGTGGCACTATTTCACCTCACTGTTCACTTCATGTTCATGTCTAATACACTCGATGCTGTTATTGGCTGAACGAGTCTTCTGTGTTTTAACTAAACATGCTATTATTTTGTAGGAAGAACGACGAGAGACAGTGTAAATTGCAGGGTTCTGGAGAAAGGTCAGGTAATGGCAATGCTAGGACGGGCAGAAGGCCCACTTTCCCTGCTGTAACCATTCTATGATTTTAAACAAATAATATTAGCATGTTAGCAAGTTCTGTAGTTGTGGCCCAGTGTTTAAGGTGAATGGGTTTAAAATCCATTGGGGCCTCCTGACGTTGGTTTGAATCTTGCTGACTGTGCTTCTCGTTATTTCTGCTTGACTGTAGAATTAATTCTCATTCAAATAGAAGAAAAACCATCCAAACAAATCCATTTCTGTGCCAGTCTTCTGCAAGTCTCCTGTCGGATATGAAACAAAAACTGAGCCAAGTTGGTGACATCTTGTTTTCTGGGCGTTTGTCTCTCCTTAGGCCTCTGTCACACTCGGTGTATCCGTCTGTGTGTGTTCCTCTGTATGTGCCAATGTGCTTCAGTTCCCCAAGGGGTTGAACACATTTTACCAGCCCAACTTCATTTACTTTAGTTGTGCAACTTCATTTTAAAATGTTACAAGGAAAAGCTCTCAGGGTAAAAGATGAAAGTGGAGTTTGTCTATTTCTCTGTATGTTAAACTGCAACAATTTATATTTATAAAGCGCCTTTAACCTAATGAAACATCACAAAGTGTTCCCCAGGATCATTATATAACAAAGTGTGACACCGAGTCACATATTCGGTCAGATGACTAACAGCTCTGTCAAAGGCCAAGAACTGTATTAATGGAGGAATCTATCGATTTCATGTTCCAGATAACAGCAATGGTTCTTCTCGTTGGCTCATTGTGTTCAACCTGAACAGACCATTTGGTCAGAGAAATTTATCTCTGGTGAAAGGGATCGGGAATGAAAAAATGCCAAAATCAGCCTTCATGAGCCAAATTTCCAGCCCTGTTAGCAGCTTCCCTGATGGCCGACTGGTTAGGGTTCAGCACTTTCACTGCTGCACCTCAGGTTTGATACCCTGTCAGGAAATTGAGATTTACTGCCCTTGGGCGAACTGTTAAAACCAATGTTATTGTCTTCCTGGCTGAAAGCAACACAAAACATCTCTGTCAGAGTTAGGGGAGTGAGAGTTAAAGTTTCACATCAGAGCTGGAAATGTCACACGTGCAACAAGTCAAGAAGAGATCCAGAGGGTGTGAAAATGAAAGAGAAGGGCTGTGATGGATTACAAAGCACTGACTATAGAGCTGGTGGTGCACAGCAGAATATTATTCCTGTATTACCCATGTTACTTGCAGCTCTAATTTCCTGATTTATTACAGTGCCCAACATTGCCACTGCAGTTTGGTGACCAATAAACAACTCACACCAATGTTTGTTGCCACTTGCTCGTTTCTTAGCTCCACCAAAATTGATTCGACATCTTGATCTTTCAATCTAAGACCCTCTCTCACGAAAGTACCGATCTTGTCGTTATTTACTGTGCGACCCCGCCTCCTTTCCCTTTTTGCCCATCCTTCCTAAATTACGAATACCCTTGAATATTCAGATCAATAACACTGCTCTTTGAAAGCAGCACTCAGGGCCGAATGGCCTCTTTATTTGCTGTACCTTTCTGTCATTTTGTGATTCCTAACACCCCGGTTGCATCTCTCTAAGTTATTCTGGCATTTCATAGCTCAATCTAGCGAGATGTACATCTTGCCCTTCTATCCAACACTTTGAATTCCAGACAGTAAACAGATTAGGAACTGAATTTGAAACCAGACTAGTACAACTGCAGATATGATCTGAACCATTCACTCAAGTTTCAAACTCGCAGTGTTTGCACTTGAGCATTTACCTTCTTGTATATCTACTGAACAAAATAAGCTCATTCCGATTCTTCACACTGAAAATCAGTTCAAAATAATTTCAAAGTTTAACAACATACACAAGAATGTGGATAATTGATACTGTGCACATTCCTATGATCAGTGTCTGGGACAATCAGGTCCTGTGAACCCTTTTCGTGTCTTACATTCCCATTCCCTGATTTCCAGGGAAAGATTGGGTTCATAAACTGGATCGGTGGGTAGTCCCTGGCTAGGTCAGTCCTCTTCCAGAGAGTATATAAGAGTTATTGCTGGGACAGCAGATTTTCCTCCCTACTGCCATTAGTGATGATCACAAGATTTTTTTATTGAAAACAAAATTCACCATTTGCCATGGTGAGATTTGATCCCCAGAATCCCAAACCAGTGAAAGTACCACTGTGCCACGGCCTCCTACCAAGGTAAACGCGTTTAGAATTTGATGTGTGTCAGTTACTTTCAGTGATGAATTTCTGCCGTGTGTTCCCTTGTCAGTTTCACAGGAGCCGCAGTGATGAGGTTAGTGGGTTTTGGAAATTGAAAGTTCTACATGAGCAGCTTGAACAGCGAGTCGAACAAGTGCCAGCTGAAATCGAATTGTACGGTTTGTGTGCGGTGTTTCATTTTAACAGGAAGGACGAGGAGAGACAGATTCAAAATAAATTGCTTTGAGGAAAAAGACGAGGGTTATGGAATGAGTTAAACTGCTCTTCCAGAGAGCCGGCACAGACAAGAATGTTCTCCTTCTCTCCTGTAGCCACCCATGATTTTATACTAACAACATCACCCTGTGCATTGAGTCAGTCGTGGTGACTGACTGGTGAAGGTGATGGAGTCCAAATCCATTGGGGTTTCCCGTTCTCATTATTCCTGGTTTTAACTCTGTGTTTACAGAGTTAATTATCGGTTACATTGAATCAAGTCCATCCAAACACTGGGGCGTTTTCCTATTTCTGTTCATTCACGAAAATATTCACGAAACTTCTAGTCGGAAATGGAACAAAAACGGAGCCATGTTGGTGTCAAGCTTGCTTTCTGGGTGTTTGTCTCTCCTTAGAAACAAACCCTTGTCCTCTGTCACTTTCGGTGTATATGTCTGTGTGTGTTCCTCTGTGTGTGTCAATGTGGTTCAGTTCATCATTTTTACCATCCAAACATTGTTTACGATAGTTTTGTGGCTTCAGATTAAGATGGTCCAGAGAAAACAAAAGCGCTGATTTATAAGATGCAAGAGGACATTTATTTCTGTTTCTTTTTGGGTGGAGACTGTTCAGCTACTAAATGCCCGGATGTTACAAAGCGGAGGATGATTGAAGTTTTCACATGATCTTATGAAGTAGTTGAGAATGCCCGAGGGGCCGAATAGCCTATTCCTGATTATATTTTTCCCACACTCTAATTCAGAGCCGATGCCGGTCGAGGCAATGGTTGTTTCTGCTCTAAATGTGGTACTGAGTCGCCGAATGGGCTAAGATGCTGGCCGAGGCTTTCCTGCTTTGGGCTCCAGTCCCGCGGCTGTTAAACTTTGTTGTTTGAGACGCTTCCAAAAAATCCTCCATGCGGCCAGGGGGCGGCTGATCTGTGCAGTGTTGCACTTTGTTTGGGAGAATGGGGAGAGGTGGTTGGGGCAATGGCACGGACTGAAAATCTTTTTTCTCTGTTACTCCCTGTATCCATTCTATTATTTTATACAAACAATAGCGAACTTTCACTAGGTATTGTGGCGAATTGGTTAAACTGATGGACTAGGAATCGGCTGGAGTTTTCTCACGCAGGTTTGACCCCTGTCGTTTATGCTTCTTATCATTCCTGATTTTAACTGACGGTCTGTGGAATGAATTATAGGTTAAATTGAATAAAAAACATCCAAATGCCCCGTGTTCCTTATTTCTGATCATCTGCAAACATTCACTAAATTCACAATTGGAAATGGAAGAGTAATTGACCACTCCTGGTCAACCAATCATAACTGCTCTTTGACAGCAGCACACCAGGGCCAAGTGCCTCTTTCTTTGCTGTAACTTTCTATAATTTTTCAACACACCATGGATTCTTTTCCCAGTCATTCTGCCATTTTATAACCCATTCTGTCGAAATGTACTTTGTTACCTTGTGTCCTGTCCTTCTGAAGTCAAGACCCGGAGTGAATTCAGTGATAAGTTTTCTTGTCATTTCTAACATGAGATTTGGAGCCAGACCAGTTGATTGAGTTTAAATGGTGCCAACCCTTCACTGCAGCTCATTATGTTTTTGAGTGGAGATGATTTCTGTTTGTTACGAAGTGCAGGATGATCTGATGAACTGACGGAGCAGGTTTGAGGTTCCAAATGATCTATTCTTACTCTGAAACAAGAACAAAAAATGCTGGAAAAACTCAGCAGGTCTGACAGCATCTGTGGAGAGAAAGACAGAGTTAACGTTTCGAGTCCGCATGACTCTTCTTCAGAACTAAAGGGAAGTAGGACTTCATATTTCTACTTCCCTTTAGCTCTGAAGAAGAGTCATACAGACTCGAAACGTTAATTCTGCCTTTCTCTCCACAGATGCTGTCAGACCTGCTGAGTTTTTCCAGCATTTTTTGCTTTTGTTTAAGATTTCCAGCATCCGCAGTATTTTGCCTATTCCTACTCTATTTGCTTTTATTCTATTTCAGTGCCAAAACTTGTGAAGGAAATGATTTGTAAATTTCGCCCAGCATGGCTGGGCAGGCAAAGGCGTTGGTTTAAGGTATTTATGGAGTCGTGAGTTCGTGCCCCACCGCTGCTAAACATTTAGCAGCCCCATTAGCACAAGCAGGTGCCACCTCATATTGAATGCACGGTGTTGAATTTTGACAGGAAGAACGAGGAGAGTTGCTGTGGGGAAAAGGTGGGGTGTGGAATTACAGTAGTTGAGTTGCTATTCCAGAGAGACAACATGCTGAATGACCGTCTGATGTAGCCATCTGTGATTTTATACAAACTGCAATGATGTCAGTGTCAGTCTTGTGTTGATGGCGGAGTGGTTAAGGGGATGGGGATGGAATTCTGTGGGATCTCCTCACAGAGGCACAGATCCTACCGGCTCCAGTTCTCATCATTCCTGATTTTAATAAGGTACCCGTGGAATTAATTATTGGCTAAACAGAATCAAAACCACGCAAACACTCCCGTGGTTTCTTCCTTCCATTCGTCTGTGTGAGTGTCAATGTGGTTCAGTTCCCCAAGGGATTGGACACATTTTTAACAGAACAAACTTCACTCACATTAGTTGTGCAAATTCAGATCAAAAAATATCAGGGTGAAAGTTGTAAGAGAAGCTTGTCTCCTTCTCTATATGCCTCATTACAACAACAGCTTACATTTAGATAGCGCCTTTAACGTAATGAAACCTCTAAAGATGGTTGACAGGATCATTATGTAACAGAGTCTGACACTGACACACAGAAGGAGATGTTAGGCCAGATGAACAAAAGCTTGGTCAAAGAGGTAGGTTTTAAGGAGAGTCTTAAAGGGGGAAAGTGAGGTAGAGGCAGAGAGGTTTAGCGAGGGAATTCCAGAGCTTGGGGCCTCGGTAACTGAAACCACGGTCACCAATGGTGGAGCGATTCTCATAGGGAATGTGCATGAGGCCAGAATTAGAGGAGCACAGATATCTCAGAGACCTGTGGGGTTCGAGGAGATTACAGAGATAGGGAGGGTCGAGAACAAGGAGAGATTTGAACACAAGGCGAAGAAAGTTTGAAGTAAATGCATTCTTTGACTGGGAGCCAATGTAGGTCAGCGAGTAGAGGGTGATAGGGGAATGGGGCTTGCTGTGAGTGAAGACACGGGCAGCAGTTTTGGATGACCTCAATTTACGGAGGGGAGAATGTCCACTTACATTCCAGAACTGACATTCTGCTGGATCAGCACTGCCCTGTTTCCAAGACCAATATTGATCCTTTATAAGGTGCCGTTCCCAGGGCTACACACAGTCCTCCAGGTGTGATCTAACCAGGGCTTTGTTTAGCTGTAGCAAACCTTTCCCTCTTTTCTATAACAGCTTCTGTAACAGGTTGCACAACAAGGTGAATTACATTGTATATATCAACTGAGAAAAATGAGGAGGTGCTTGGTCAGAATAAACTTCATTTAAATATTCATGAGGAAATCAATTGCATAAATAAATATTTCTTTTTATCCCGAAGACAACATATGAATCCCCAGTTCAACTCTCCGTGTCATTGGGTCAGGGAAACTTTGTTAATTTTCACACACTGAGCGTGGACACTGCAGAAGCTCCTGCGCCTCTTTCAATATTGTTTTTCTTAACACAGAGTTTTCAAAAAGGAATTGGGTAATTATTTGAAATGGAAAAAAAAACTGCAGGGTTATGAAGGACGAGAATGATATTGGATCTAAGTGGATAGCTCTTTGAAGAAAGCACACAGACGATGGGTCGAATGGCCTCCTTATGAGCTGTGTCAGTTTACAATTAGATCAATTTCTCTGCAACATTCCAAAATGTCCCATCCCAGTTCTATTCCTGTAAAACAGGATCTTGCAGTGCAGCAGGTCTACAAAGTTTGAAATTCTATCCAAGTCCCTTTGGCTTTTTCTCGCACATTGTTTCTGTGGTGTAGCGGTCTCGGCAGCGATGTCCATATCCTATAAATGAACAAATAAACAAGTAGCGTTTATCACATTCACTTCAGATGTGCAAGGTCACCGGTTCGAAAGCTGGCAAAAATATTATCAAAACTGAATCATCTAATTGTGAGAAGTTGTACAATTCCTGTTTCTTGCTAAACAGTAGCCGAATACATTATCTCACAGCCATGTGACACTGGCACTTCACCAGGCTTTGAATGATTTTCTCCAAAAGGCACGGTTATGAGAAAGAGACAGAAAAAGAGACGAATTACAGTAAGATAGTTCGCACGTGTGTGAAGTGTTGAATGACCTGCTGATGTGCTCTGTCATTTTATGATTCTAATGTTAGATCAATTTCTCTGCCGCATGGCTATGTTTTTCAGCCGAATTGTACTTCCACAAAACAGGGCTCGGAAGTGCAGTAAGACTGCACGGCTTGATATTCTAAGTTGGTCCCTGTGGTTCTGCCCATTGTTTCTGTAGTTGCCAATTGGTTATCACGTACATGCAAAAGGCCCCCTGTCTGGAAATGGGTAGAAACATTATTGAAATTTACACATCCAAGTGTGAGGGAAAGTTCCATAATTCACATTTGTTGTTGAATATTAACTGAATATAGTATCTCGCCGCCACATTAAATCTGCCCTTCGCCAAGCTGCAAAAAGCGTTCTCAAAACCAGGAGTGGTGAAACTGACTAGGCACAAAAAAACTAGCAGTTCCTTTCCTCAACAACAGAAATTAATGAGTTTACAAATATAAATTCACAGTTACTTACTGACTGAAAGATGACTACCAGTGTGATCCAATGACTAGTGTCATCCTAAAGACAGATGCAACTGATATTGTGATTGAACACGAGCCATTGGGAGAGATGGTACAAAATTACTTTGTATCGCGCTTCCTCATGGATCTTCATTCTTTCATGAGCATCGTTAGCCAACATATTTGGACACCCCCAAATCCCCTTGAGCTGTGTAACTTGTTAAACCATTTCAGAGGGTAGTTGAGAATCAATCACATCACCGTGGTTCTGTTCAGACCAGATAAGGACGACCGATTGAATTCCCTAAAGGACTGGTCAATCACATGGGTTTGTATGGCAGTCAGTGATAGTTTCATGGTCATCATGACTGAGAAAATACTGAGGACATGTCAGATCAGAATAAACCTCTTTTGTAAGTTCACCGTGAAATGAATTGCATAAATAACTTATGTTTATGTCGAAAACTGCAGAAAGAACCCTAGTCCAAACCTTAATTTCACTGGTTAAGGGACATATTCATTGAGGCAAACTGCATGGATTCTGCAGAAACTCCTTCATCAAAAGGGAATTTGGCAATGGATGAAATGGGGAAAATTCTGATACATGGAAAGAGAGAAGGAAATTGGGGCTAATTGGCAAGATCTTTGTAAAAAAAAATGATATAAATAAAATGGGTAGAAGGTCCTCTTACTGCGCTGCGCCATTTGATGATGACATTGTTGATCAGTCTGTCTCCAGCATTCCTAATGAGAACAGCCGAACTCCATTTCTTCAAAACAAAGACCCAAAGTGCTGCTGCATGACGTCACAGTTTAACATTCCAGACAGCTCCATTGGGATCCAGGCAGAGAAATGTTCCTGTAGCGTTGTGGTTACCCTGCTAATTTTGCATGTGCAAGTTACTCCATTCGATGCTCGGGGAAAACATTATCACCCAGCTGTGTGGAAAAGTTGCATCGCTCCCATTCTTGTTTGTTGTTGAATATGAACTGAATGCTGGATCTTGCAGCCACATTAGATTCGCTCTTCACCATTTCTGAAGATAACATTCAGCAAAATATGAAGATGTTTCCACTGGTAGCGGGTGACTGGAGAGTGCGGGGCTGGAATATTGTTACTGGTTCCTGTCTCACTCACTGTGGAGCTGAGCAAGAGCGACTAATTGATGGGCTTGTTTCAATCCAATAGCCTCGTTGATCTGTATTGATTTTGATTGGGGTACATGATCGTCCATATTTTTTGTTATATCTGAAATGATAAACAAAGCTTGGTGTGGGAGCTCAGTCGGTGAGAGCCGAGCTTGAAACTTGGGGGTGAGGGATTTTCTTGTGATTTCAGGGGCCCAGAACAAACCAGAGCGTTAATGAGTAATAGTGGAGAGAAAACAGTTATAGCTTCGTCTCTGGGTGGTTTTGAACCACCAACCTTTCGGTTAATAGCTGAATGCGCTGACCAACTGTGCCACAGAGACTTAAGGGAAGGGCCTGTTCTCTGTAAGATATCCTAAACCAACGGCTCAGCGAGTGAAAGCTTCAGATTGCCGCTACCCAAATGATAATTATCCTTTCAGTTTTACTCTTCCCAAATAAAGGCTGGGACATTCATTGTGGATACATGGAAACAGTTTTATCCCACCCACTGCAGACACATCCATGTCACTGGGAACCAGTTCTCCTACAACCGGTGCCATCTCCCTTCGAGCCTTTCGATGTTTTGTCTGTTACTGAGTATTCTGCTGATCCCGAAGCCAATAAAGCTAAAGGGGTTTCTCTGTTACACATCGAGTGGTTAGGATCTGGAGTGCACTCCCAGAGAGTGTGGGGGAGGCAGATTCAATCGCGGATTTCAAAAGCGAATTGGGCAGAAAATGCAGGTCTCCGGAGAAAAGGCGGGGGAGTGGGACCAGGTCAGTTAGTTTCCAGAAGAGCAAGAGGCCTCCCTTTTCAGACGGAGATGAGCAGATTTTCCTATTCTCTCAGAGGGTCGTTAGTCTGTGGAATTATTTTCCCCAGAAAGCAGTGGAGGCTGGGTCATTGAATTTATTCAAGGCAGAATTAGACAGACTTTTGATACACAAGTGAGTCAAGAGTTATAGGTGGGGGGGTAAGGTGGAGGCAGACAGGAAAGAGGAGTTGAGACCACAGCCTGATCAGCCATGATCTAATTGAATGGTAAAGCAGGCTCAAAGGGCTGAATGGCCAACTCCTGCTTCTGAGTCCTTTGTTCCTATGAGTCGGGCCGAATGGCCGCCATCTGTGGTGTAGTCTTGGCTCTGATTCTTTGACATTATGAGGCGCTTGAGGGGAAAATGGTCTATTTCTGCTCTTATTTGTTATGTTCTAATTCAGAGCCGACACCACCCAAGGCAATGGTTAGTATACTGTTGATGGTGGCAGTCTGGCTCGCTGTGTAAAGGGGATTGGTTTAGGTTTCGTTGCTTTCATGGGTTCGAATCCCCGTTTCAGCTGTTCTGTTCTTTCAATCACTTCACCTGAGCCTGGGCTTGTGGTTGTTGACGTATTAAGATGTCCCTCCTGGCAGGGTGAACCAGGAGAGATAGTAGGAATTGCAAAGTGACTGGGAATATATGGGGCTGAATGGCCTCTTTCCCTGTTATAACCTTTCTATGATTTTATATGAACGAGATTAAAATTGATGCAAGGTCTCTAATCTTGGCTGAGTGGTTAAGATTATGGATTTGAAATCCATTGCACTCTCCCCATGCAGGCTTGAATCCTGCCGACCTCGCTGCTCCTTCCTTTATGTGCCTCATTATTAAAATTAATTACTGATTAAATGGAATAAAGACCTTCCAATCACTCTCGGGTGGTTCTCCTGCTTCCCTTCCTCCTTTCTACATTTCTGTTCATCTGCAAGCATTCACCATAATCTCCAGTCTGAAATGGAACAATAATTAGACCTGTTGCTGACATCCTTATTTTTGGGTGTTTGTTTCTCCTCAGGCTTCTGTCACTCTCGGTGTATATGTCTGTGTGTGTTCCTTTGTGTGTGTCAATGTGGTTCAGTTCCCCGAGGGGGTGAACACATTTTTACCATCACAAACTTCGTTCACATTAGTTGTGCAACTTCATATTAAAATGTTGCATAGAAAAATATCAGGATGAAAGATGCAAGAGGATTTTGTCTCACTCTATGCTTGGACTACAATAACAACTTACATTTATATAGCAGCTTTAACCTAATGAAACGTCACAAGGCGTTCCCAGGAGCATTATAGAACAAAGTGTAACACTGAGTCACATATTCGGTCAGGTGACTAAAAGCTCGGTCAAAGGGGGAGGCTTTAAGAATTGTCCTAAAGGAGGAAAGTATCGATTTCATGATCAAGCTAACAGCAATGGTTCATCTCATTGGTGAAGGCGTCACTTGTGTTAAACATGAACAGCCCATTTGGCAGGAAAAAGTTGTCTCTGGTGAAAGAGATCTGGAATGAAAAGAAATGTCAAAAGTAGCATCGATAAATCAAATTTCAAGCCTTATTGGTAGTTTCCCTGATGTCCAGTGACTGGGATTCACCGCTTTCATAGGGCCCACAGTGATTAGGGTTGAGGGTTTTGGAAATTGAAAGTTGCACATGAGCAGCTTGTGGGGCGATTTCACCTCAGTGTCGATGTCATGTTCCAGCTCACAGCGAATGTTGTTCTCGATGGCTGAAGAATTGGTTTGTGTTGAGCCTAAACATGCAGTTCTGTGGTAAAAGAGTCTGAAATTTTGAAAAAAGACAAAAGCAGCGTAGATAAGCTGCACCGAAAGAAGACTTGACAGCTTTCCTGGTGGTCTAGTGGTTAGGATTTTGCGCCTCAGGTAGGGTTTGATTCTCTGTTAGGGAATGAAGATTTATTGTCCTTGTGAAAAGGTTAAAAAACGAGTCTTGCGAAGGTATTGATTGAATATATTTAACAGCTTCACCAGATTCAGTTGAGTGAGAGTTCAATTTTTGCCCCAGAGTTCAAAATGTCACATTGTGAGCCAACACAGATGCGGAGTGAAGAAATGAAAGAAGGAGAAGAGAAGGGCTGATTGCAGAGCACTGACCACAGGGACGTTGGTGCGAGACAAAATATGGGTGGGAGAATGAAAGATTTGCTGCCTCATGTTTGCACTGACACAAATGTTACTCCTGATCGATCAATCAATCAGAATTGCTTTTTGAAAGCGGCACACAGGACCGAATGACCTCTTTCTCTGTTGTAACTTTCTATAATTTTATGTTTTCCAACACCACGGCTGCTTCTGTCACAACCATTCTGACATGTTATAACCCACTCTAGCGAAATGTACTTTCTTAACTTATATTCGGCTCTTTTGAAACCAAAACACGGAGCAAATTCAGCGAGTTTTCTTGTAATTTCCAGCACAAGATTTGTCACGAGACTAAATGAGCGACACATTAATGGTGCCAATCCTTCACTGGAACTCACCACGTCCAAAGAGCACTGTTACTATCAGCCTGTTATGTACTTTCTTGCAATAAACCTGCTGAAGAATATAAGCTTATCACAGTTCTGCTTTCTTCCCATTGAAATCCAACCTGAAAATATGAACAATTTCAAAGCTGAACAACGTGCACAAGACTGGGAGGAGAGTGTAACTGTAGATAATCAGCACTGTGCACATTCCTGTAATCAGAATCTGGGAGAATCAGGAAGATGAGATCCTGGTGTTTCTTTATCCTGTGGTCTGCAAACTTTGTGTCTTACATTCCCATGAACTGACTGTGTCTGCATAAAGCAGCTAAATGACCCGAGAGCTGGACGGGCAGAGGGAGCTGGAGGAGAGGCAGGGACAGAAGCAGGAAGAAATGCGACAAGAAAGTGATTTGAATTTTATGTGTATTGGTTGCTTTCAGTGGTTAATGTCTGCCTTGTAAGTTTCACAGCTGCCGCAGGAATTCGGTTGGCGCTTTCCCTTCAAAGCAGCAAGATTTTTTTTAAAAGTCACAGCGGCCAACGTGGGGCTCGAACCCACAACCTTAAGATTAAGAGTCTCATGCTTTACCAACTAAGCTAGCCAGCATTTGAAAAAACAAAAAAAAAAAAAAACTCCATATGCCAACATACATGGAGCCAACTGTTGTTTTCCACCTGGAGCCTCAGCTTATTCTGAATTTCAAAGTGTAGATGGTAATCGAACTACAAAAGCCCAAAGGTTACAAAGCATTCCTCTCAATCATCAATAACATCATTCACATCTTCCACTTCTTAGCTGCACCTCCTTCCAAAAATTGCAAACTCCTCTTGCATCTTTCATCCTGATATTTTTCTCTGTAACATTTTAATATGAAGCTGCACAACTAATGTGAATAAAGTTTGTGATGGTAAAAATGTGTTCACCCCATCGGGAAACTGAACCACATTGACATACACAGAGGAACACACACAGACATATACACCGAGAGTGGCAGAGGGCAAGGGATTGTTTCTGAGGAGAGACAAACACCCAGAAAGCAAGCATGACAATCACATTTTTTTTCCTGTCCCAGCTGCAAGTTTCGTGAATGAACAGAAAGAGGAAAACGCCCGGAGTGTTTGGATGGATTTTATTATATTTAACCAATAGTTAACTCTGTAGACACACAGTTAAAACCAGGCATAATAAGAAGCTGAAAAGACCAATGGATTTGGACTCAATGCCTTAACCACTCGGCCATGATGATAGGCCCTATGGTATAAAATTATAGATGGCGACAGCAGAGGAGGAGGACATTCAGCCTATGGTGTCCGGTACGGCCAATGGAAGAGGAATTCAGCGAATTTGACAACCAGCCTTTTCTCCACAGCAATTTACATCTGCATTGTCTCTCCTCGCTCTTCCTGTTTAAGTGAAACACCGCACACACCTGCTCCATCTTTAGGCTGGCATTTCTTCGACCAATGGGAGTTCTGAAAGTGCAATTTTGGTAACTGTAAGCTTCAAACCGACGCCTCCACAGAAAGTAGAAATATGATCTAGCACCTTAGACTGCTCAGCCACACTATCAAGATCAGGCTGTTACTTCCCATCGCCTTGGCTGGTATTGATACTGAAATAGAACAGAAACAAAGCAGCAACAATACGTCATAAGGCCCCACAAGCCTCCTCCGTCACTTTATAAGATCGTGGCGGGTCCCCAGTCTCAACAACAATTTCCCACCCGATCCCGATAGCCCTTCATTCCCTTAGATTCCAAAAATCACGAGATTTTTTGGACAAAAACAAACTTCTGTGGATGCTGGAAATACGAAATAAAAACAGAAAATGCTGGAAAAACTCAGCGCTCTGGCAGCATCTGTTGGATCAGGAAACGGATTCAACGTTTAGAGTCTGTATGACCCTTCTTCAGAGATAAAGAGGATTTTTGGATGCTTTCCCTTCCATTGACCCGATAGTTCTGTAGACACCTGGTTGAAATCAGCAATACTGAGAACCTCAGTTGGTATGATTTGAATATACCCGGGGAAACCCCAACGGGTTTTGAACCCATCCATTTAACCACACAGCTACGATAATTGACCAAGGATCCAATGCTTTCCACTCAATCATCAATAACATCATTCACAGCTTTCCCTTCTCAGCTGCACCTCCTTCCAAACATTGTGATCCATTTTCCTCCGGATTTGTTCCTGGATTTAATATTTACCTGCTTTGTGTCCTCATTTTGAAATGGGATTCGCTTCAATATCCAACACAAGTTGAATTGCAAACATGATGGATAAACAATGGAAAACAAATCCCATGGTGCTCATTTTCAGATTCACAACAATCCGCTTTTCAATAAAATGAAAGAAGTTTTAGGGAAAAGATTTACAAAGTTGGGATGAGTTTTATTTGTGACTCACTCACTCGGGTATTCTGTAAATGCTGCTCGGAGGTTTAGTGACCAGGATATAATCTACCTGCGTTTTCCTGAGCCTATGCTCGGTAATTTGGGAGGTTTGGCCCAGGTTGGAGTATCTTGCGTCCCAGGGATGGGAAGTCGCCCGCTTAATTGAAGCTGCAATCGCTGCCTTCTGCTGGCAGCGGCTGATTGGAGAGTGCAGGGCCGGAATATTGCTGCTTTTCTGCTTTTCCCTGTCTCACTCACTGCAGCTGAGGACGAGAGAACAATTGATGGGTTTGTTTGAATCCAGTAACGTCGTAGGTTTCAAATGGAAATCTATTTGACGTGGGTACATGGTAGGTTAAATTGTTTTCTCATTATATTTGAAAAGAATATTCATGAAAAAAAACACTGTCAGTTTGGGAATCCATTGCATAAAAGAAGAGTTGGCAATGTTTGGCTAATAGTTTCTTTCAGCCAAAGTGCCAATTGTCATCCTGGAACTCTGTGATATTGAATGATGATGGGGAGAAAACAGAAAAGGCTTCGTCCCTGATAGTCTTAAAGCACCAGCCTTTCGGTTACCTTCCAAATTCCTACCAATCATACAACAGAGGCTCACACAATAAAAAGCTGCAAGATATCTTAAACTGACTCAGCGAGTTAAAGGTTCAGATTGTCAATACCAGAATCATAATTGTTCTCTATCAGTTTCACTCTTCGAAAAGAGCAGGTGGGACATTGATTATGGAAACATGGAAACAGTCTGATCCCACCCACTGCAGACACATCCATGTCACCAGGAACTAGCTGTCATACAACAGATTCTCACTTCGATCCTTTTGGTGTCTTGTCTGATATTGTCCTAAAGCCCATTTTAGGTTTCAATTCATGAACTGTCAGATCTGTGCACTGATGTCGTACAGTCCTGATGAAAGGTTACAGACCTGAAATAAAAGCTATGTTTTTCTCTCCAGTGACGCGACCAGACATGCTGAGAATTCCAGCATTTTCTGCCTTTTTTTATTTCAGAAAGCCAGCATCTGCAGCATTTTGATTTTCTTTAACTAATTCGTGCTAAGAATGTGGAAGCCATAAGGTTTGAGATCCATATTTCAGCTGAAAATGAGTAAATAAAGTCACGTGCACAAGCTGAAAATGCAAATGGATTCGCTCCATTTTCCCAATTACTGACACAGTAACACAGTCACATCAGTCCGAGACCATCCAGGTATTTCACATGTGCAAAGAGATTTATTCAGTTTGCAAAGCAGTAAACACATCAACTTTAAAATTCAAAGGATTTAATCCACCATCAGAGCATTCCTGTTGGCAGGGTTTAAATGATTCACGTATGTTGAAAAATAATCCATCTGCTGAGACTCCATTGAGTTCGGATCTAACTGCAGGGTATTTGTCCTGCTATTCATAACATCCAGGAGAGAATTAAGGTGGATCCCAGAGCATTTTAGTTGCTATATCAATTGAGTCGAAGACTTTTTATCTTGTCCCGATGGCACCCATTGTATTCTGATTACTGGGCTTCAGTTTCATTCTGCAACGTTACTGTTCAATGGCGGAGCGGTCACCCAGCATTCACTGCGGTAGAGAATGTGCCCTATCCTCATTACAGCAGCTCCCGCACATGCGCATTAAGGTGTGTGCTTGGAGCATGCGCAGTGCTGGTCTGTGACTGAAGCTGCTCAGAGCGAGTAGGAGAATGTCGAGTGGAGCAAACTAACAGAGTTAGTGGGTGTGTGAGGAGGAATGGAGCCAGCAGAGTGGGTAGAGAGGCTTCATAAAGACACAATGCAGGCCGAAGACCCCAAATAACAAGGTACCGGTCTTGTGTTTGCAGAAAACGGACCGGAAAATTCTGGATTTCTCCCTTCGCCAGGCCCGGGGTAACGGCCGCCATCTTTATAGGGGGCAATGTGCATCAGGGCGCATGCGCGTTCATCCTGGTCCAGGTAGCAGGAGGAGAGAATATTGTGAATTTTTAAGATAAAAGCAAAATACTGTGGATGCTGGAAATCTAGAGCAAAAACAAAAATACCTGGAAAAACTCAGCAGGTCTGACAGCATCTGCAGAGAGGAACACAGTTAATGTTTCGATTCTGAATGACTCTTCATCAGAACTAAGGAAAAATAGAAAACAGGTGAAGTATAAGCTGGTTTGGGGTGGGTGGGACAGGTAGAGCTGGATAGAGACCCAGCGCTAGGTGGAGATAGCCAAAAGATGGCACAGCCAAAAGGTCAAAGAGGTGTTGGTGGTGGTGATACTAGCTAAGAAATGTGATAATGGCGACATGAAGGATAGAAAACAGGATGAGCAAGGGACAGATAGCCCTAGTGGGGGTGGGGTGGGGGTAAGGGCTAAAAGGTAGAAATAAAACAACACCTGCCCCTTTACTTCCCCCCTCCTCACTGTCCAAGGGCCCAAACAATCCTTTCAAGTGAAGCAGCATTTCACTTGCACTTCCCTCAATTTAGTCTCCTGCATTCGTTGCTTCCAATGCAGTTTCCTCTACATTGGAGAGGCCAAACGCAGACTGGGTGACTGCTTTGTGGAACACCTTTGGTCTGTCTGCAGGCATGACCCAGACCTCCCTGTCCCTTGCTATTTCACATACCACCCTGCTCTCATGCCCACATGTCCGTCCTTGGCCTGCTGCATTGTTCCAGTGAAGCTCAACGCAAACTGGAGGAACAGCACCTCATCTTCCAACTAGGCACTTTACAGCCTTCCGGGCTGAATATTGAGTTCAACAGTTTTAGATCATGAACTCTTTCCTCCATCCCCACCCCCTTTCCGATCCCCCCACCTTTTTTTTCCAATAATTTATATAGATTTTTCCTTTCCCACCTATTTCCATTATTTTTAAATGTATTTCCATCCATTGTTTTATCTCTACCTTTTAGTCTATTTCAATCCCCACCCCCACTAGGGCTATCTGTACCTTGCTCGTCCTACTTTCCACCCTTAATGTCACCTATTAGCATCTTTCTTAGCTAATATCACCACCGTCAACACCTCTTTGTTCTTTTGTCTGTGACATCTTTTGGTTATCTCCACCTATCACTGGCCCTGTATCCAGCTCTACTTGTCCCCCCACCCCACCTTAAACCAGGTTATATTTCACCTCTTTTCTATTTTCCCTTAGTTCTGATGAAGAGTCATTCGGACTCGAAATGTTAACTGTTTTCCTCTCTGCAGATGCTGTCAGACCTGCTGAGTTTTTCCAGGTATTTTTTTTTTTGTTGCGAACTTCTATCCTGGACTGACAGGGATGGATTTTTGAAACTCCTTTTACAGGGGGTTAGAAGGGGAGGATTTACACACAGCAAATTCAAAGCAAGGGAAATGTTT
This sequence comes from Cetorhinus maximus, assembly GCF_964194155.1. NCBI lineage: Eukaryota > Metazoa > Chordata > Chondrichthyes > Lamniformes > Cetorhinidae > Cetorhinus > Cetorhinus maximus. The sequence continues at coordinate 60,911,883 of NC_135901.1, read as the reverse complement.
GTCTCTTCTCAGTTTCTATCCTGCACTGACAATGATGGATTTTGTAATCTCCATTTACAGGATACGAGAAGATGAGATTTTGCAGGTGGGAAATTCAAACCAATCATCACATCAGAGTTTTCAAGAATCACTCGATTCATATTATCGGTCTCTGAGTCTAAGCATTGAGTTCCAGGTCATTACCGCTCACTGTGTAAAGTTTCTTCCTCATATCCCTCTCGTAGATCTTCCCAAACTCTTTAAACTGTCATCATAACCCTTTTACGATCAGTTAGTGAAAATAGCTTTTCTTTAACTACCTCATCTAAACCTCAGGACCTTCCCATCCTTCATACGTGTGGTTAATGTGCACAGACCCAGATGTTCTGTGTCCATGTCTTTGACATCATCACACATTGACAATTACATGGTGACATCACCCCGCTCCCCAGGTATTTCCTCAACTGGGAGATTTTTCTCTGACTCCAGTGCTTCTGATATCTCTCCAGCTGCAGGCTCCAGCAGGAGAGTTTAAAATTGAAAACTGTGAAATTGTTTCAGAGATGAGTATTTTCACCATTCAGCTACAACTTATAGCATAGCTTTTAGTTCTATGCTCTGTTATCTGTGAGAGGTTCCGTGGCTCTAGAGCTGGTGTGACTCCTTTCCTGTGGATCTGAATCCATGTCCATCCATTGCTGTGTTTCACCTCTGCCCTCCCTGATCACCTCTCTGCCATTGTCTAACTTCCTCTGTCTCGAATAATCAGTGTATTTTAGCTCTGTTTAGGATTTTATTGTTACTCCTGCTGACCATGTCTAAATGAAGTTTCCACTGCTGCCCATCCCCTAACCATGTGCTGCTGTCTTCCCAGCTTTATCTTCCCACAGTACCTTCCACAGTCAGAAATTGTTCTTCCTGCGCTATCGTCAATTTCTCTTCCACTTCTGAACTTACATTGAGCATCAAATTCTGCACATTTTTATCCCCTGTAATTCATTCTGCGAACCCTGAAATGTTAATTCTGTCTCTCTCCACAGATACCAGCGCCTATTGGTAATCCCCAGTTGCCTGTGGAGAAGATGATGTTTGACCTTCTTGAACCGCTGCAGTCCGTGTGGTGAAGGTGCTCCCACAATGCTGTTAGGTAAGGAGTTACAGGTTATTCACCCAGTAATGATAACTGAACTGTGATGTATGTCCAAATCGACAACAACAATTTGTGTTTATATCGCACCTTTAATGTTATATAGTTTACCAAGACATTTCACAGAAATATTGTAAAACAAGGTTTGACACGGAGCCACATGAGGCGATATTCGGGCAGGTAACCTATAGTTTGGTCAAAGAGGACGGTTTGAAGGAGCATCTTAAAGGATGAAAATGAAGTAGAGAGGCGGAGAGGTTTAGGGAGGAAATTCCAGAGCTTGGGCCTTGGAATATGACAGAATGGCAATCAGGGATGGAGCGAATAAAATCAGGAATTCAGAATTCGAGGAGCATGGATATCTTGGGGGGGGATTGTGAGGCTGGAGGAGGTTACAGAGATAGGAATGACCACAACCATGGGGGAAAACAAGGATAAGAATGTGAAAATTTAGGTGCTTCTTAAATGGGTGCCTTTAAATCATTTCTCTAGTTTGTGAACGGCTGTGGGCCAAGCACTGATCCTTGGGGTACCCCACAGCTAACAGCCTGCCATCCTGAGAATGAGACGTTTATTCCGACTCTCTGTTTCCTGTCTGTTCACCAATTGTCAATCTATAACAGTATATTACCCCAATCCCATGCACTTGAATTCTGTTTATTGACATCCTGTGCTTTGTTCACTAACTTTCTCTCTCTGTCTCTCTCTCCCAGCGCCCCCTCTCTTTTTCTGTCCGTCTGTCACATAGAATTCTCCAGCCCAGCAGGTTGTGGATGCTCCATCATTGAATATATTTCCGGCTGAGATGGAGAGATTTTTGGTCTCTCAGTGAGTCAAGGGATATGGGGAGTGGGTGGGAAAGTGGAGTTGAAGCCCAAGATCAGCCACGATCGTATTGAATGGTGGAGCAGGCTCGACGGGGTGTTAGGACTTCTCTTGTTCCTATTTCGTCTGTTCTTATAGAGGCCAGAGTCTTGTGGAGGCCCAGACCGGGTGGCAGGTTCCCTTCCCTGAGGGACATTAGTGAACCAGTTGGGTTTTTATGACAATCCAGAAGTTTTCATGGTCACTTTTTCCTCGTGCCGGCCCCACAAATTCCCAGATTCATTCAGCTCAATTTCACAACCTGCCTTTGTGTTTTTGTGGGTTCTCTCTCACTCCCTTTTTTCTGTTTTAAATCAATTTCACAGAGTATTAGAAGGGGAGGATTTGCAGTTGGGAAACTGAAACCAAACATCACATCAGGATCTGACGGAGTCGCCTAATTTATCGTAACCTGAATAACGTTGGAGGGATGGAGTCGGTGTTTGGGGAGTGGAGTTTGTAGTGGGAACTGAAGACAATGGCTTCAGCTTTCACAATATTTAAATGAAGGAAATTTCTGCTCACCCAGTATTGGATGGTGTGTGACTTTGAAGAGAACTTTGAGGTGATGGTGTTCACACACACCTGCTACCCTGGTCCTTCTAGGTGGTGGAGGTTGATGGTTTGCAAGAACCTGATATATTTCTGTTCTATTTGTATATGTCAAGATATTCTCTCTCTTTCGCTTCTCTCTCGCCCTTCCTCTCACACTCGCACTCCTCCCACAGAGGCCAGAGTCTTGTGTAAGCCCAGACCGAGTGGCAGGTTCCCTTCCCTGAAGGACATAAGTGAAACAGTTGGGTTTTTACGACAATCCAGCAGTTTTCATGGTCACTTTTTCCTCGTGCCGGCCCCACAAATTCCCAGATTCATTCAGCTCAATTTCACAACCTGCCTTTGTGTTTTTGTGGGTTCTCTCTCACTCCCTTTTTTCTGTTTTAAATCAATTTCACAGGGTATTAGAAGGGGAGGATTTTCAGTTGGGAAACTGAAACCCAAACATCACATCAGGATCTGAACCTGAATATCATCGGATTTTGAACATGGAAGGAAAAAGCACCGTTCACAGTGGGGAGAAACCGTACACATGTTGTGTGTGTGGACGAGGCTTCAGCCGATCATCTGACCTGTCAAAACATAAATGCAGTCACAATGGAGAGAAGCCGTGGAAATGTGGGGAGTGTGAGAAGGGATTCACTCGTTCATCCAAACTCCTGAAACACCAGCGAGTTCACACTGGGAAGAGACCTTTTAAATGCACAGACTGTGGGAAGTGCTATAAAAGCTCCTGGGATCTGATGTCCCATCAACGCGTTCACACTGACGAGAGACCGTTCAGCTGCTCTCAGTGTGGGACTGGGTTCAGGTGGTCATCTGAACTCACTGCACACCAGCGCACTCACACTGGGGAGAGGTCGTTCACCTGCCCTCAGTGTGGGGTAAGATTCACTGATTCCTCCACCCTGCTGACACACCAGCAAGTTCATGAGTAACAACAGTGATTGGATTTTGCTGTTAATCACATCCAGGACTGAACTGTTTTCAATGGGGTTTGTTTCTGCTGATGTTAGTAAACCCCAACTCAGTTATAAGCCTTAATGATCTGGCTAAAAATCAAATAATTCAGCTTTGTGTTGAATGTACACTTTGTTGAGTCTTTTTAATATCTCTAGCACAAGTTAGTTCCTTTTGAAGGGCTCTCCCTCTCCCCTGTCTCCTCCATCCTCACCTCCAACAACAAGTGTGAGGATCTCATGGAGCTTCTTTGTCACTAAGATTGGGACAATCTGATCAGCTGCCTCTGCTGCTTCCCTCCCTTCCACTAGCCCACCGGGACAAACTTTCTCTAAAGTTCCTTCCTTGTCCGAGCCCTGAACCCACATCTTTCTCCAGATTCTCTCCCATCTCCCCTCCTGCCCTCTCAGTGCTCATCTTGTCCATGAGACCCACCTCCTGCTCCTGAAGTTAAATAAATCAGCGTTGTATTAAACACACAGTATGTTGAACATTTTTAATATCTTTAACACAAGTCAGTTCCTTTTGAAGGGCTCACCCTCTCCCCTGTCTCCTCCATCCTCACCTTCAACAACAAATGTGAGGAGCTCATGGAGCTTCTTTGTCACTAAGATTGAGACAATCCGATCAGCTGCCTTTGCTGCTTCCCTCCCTTCCACTAACCGACCGGGACAAACTGTCTCTAAATTTCCCCTTGTCAGAGCCCTGAACTTACATTTTTCCCCAATTTCTTTCCCCTCATGCCCTCTCAGTGCTCATCTTGTCTTCTGCTGTATTGACCCCATTCTCATTAAACTACTGATCACCCAGCTTCCCTATCTCAGCTGATATTGTTAATGGCTCTCTCTCTTTTTCTTCTGGTACTGTCCCTCTCACCTTTAAATCCACTGTTATCACCTGAAAAAACACTTGACCCCACCACTCTAAAATTCCACCCCATCTCCAAACTCACTTTCCTCTGCAAAGTCCTTCGACTTCGTGTCCCCCAGAGACTTCAATCTCCATGACATCACATGTCCCCACCTGACCCCAGCTCATCTGCTGCTCAAACCCTCATCCCTGCCCTTGTTACCTTGAGACTTGATGATTCCAATACATTCCTGACCAGCTTCTCCCACCCCCACGCAGAAACATGAATCATCGAAAACTCTGCTGCCCGTGTGCTTTTTCACACCATGTCCTGTTCACCCATCACCCCTTGGCTCGCTGACATATATTGGCTCCTAGTCAAGCAATGCCTCAAGTTTAAAACTCACATCCTTGTTTTCAAATCCCTCTTGTCGCCTCGTCCCTCCCTACCCCTGTAACCTCCATCACTCAACCCTCAGAGATATATGTGCCCTTCTCATTCTGGCCTCTTGAACATCCCTGCTTTTAATTACTCCACCACTGTTGGCCATGCCTGGCATGAAGTTCTGAAATTCCCTCCCTGAACTTCTCCAGCTGTCTCTCCTGATTAAAGGTCCTTGTTAAAATCTGCCTCTCCAATGAAGGTTTTGTCCATTTTCTCTAATATGCTTTGTGACTTGATGTTAAATTTCTCTTCAGGATGCTTCTCTGAAGCACCTTGGGATGTTTTGTTACATTAAACGTGTTATATAAATACAAATTGTTACTGTTTACCTGTTTGTGCACAGTAAGATTCCACAAATAGCCATCAGACCATCAATCTTTTTTTCATATTAATTCATTCTTGGGATGTAGGCATTGCCGGCTGGGCCAGCGTTTATTGCCCATCCCAGTTGCCTTTGAGAAGGTGGTGATGAGCTGCCTTCTTGAACCGCTGCAGTCCGTGTGGTGTAGGTACACCTACAGTGCTGTTAGGGAGGGAGTTTCAGGATTTTGACCCAACAGTGAAGGAATTTCCAAGTCAGGATGGTGGGTAGCTTGGAAGGGAACTTCCAGGTGGTGGCGTTCACATGTATCTATTGTCCTTGTCCTTCTAGATGGTAGTGGTCATGGGTTTGGAAGATACCATCTAAGGGGGCTAGGTGAGTTCCTGAAGTGCATCTTGTAGATGGTATGCACTGCTGCTACTATGCATCATTGGTGGAGCGAGTGAATGTTTGTGGATGGGGTGCCAATCAGCAAGCTGATTTGTCCTAGATGGTGTCAAGCTTCTTGAGAGTTGTTGGAGTTGCACTCATCCAGGCAAGTGGGGAGTATTCCATCACACTCCTGACTTGTGGCTTGTAGATGGTGGACAGGTTTTGGGGAGTCAGGAGGTGAGTTACTCGTCGCAGGATTCCTAGCCTATGACCTGCTCTTGTAGCCACAGTATTTTTATGGCTGGTCCAGTTCAGTTTCTGGTCAATGGAACCCCCGAGGATATTAATAGTGGGGAATTCAGTGACGGTAATGCCATTGATTGTCAAGGGGCGATGGTTGGATTCTCTCTTGTTGGGAGATGGTAATTGCCTGGCACTTGTGTGGTGTGGATGTTACTTGCCACTTGTCAGCACAAGCCTGGATATTGTCCAGGTCTTGCTGCATTTTGACATGGACTGCTTCAGGATCTGAGGAGTCACAAATGGTGCTGAACATTGTGCAATCATCAGTGAACATCACCACTTCTGACCTTATGTTGGAAGGAAGGTCATTGATGAAGCAGCTGAAGATGGTTGGGCTTAGGACACTACCCTGAGGAACTCCTGCAGCTGGATGTCCTGGAGCTGAGATGACTGACCTCCAACAACTACAACATCTTCCTTTGTGCTAGGTATGACTCCAACCAGTGGAGAGTTTCCCCCGACTCCCATTGAATCTAGTTTTGCTCGGGCTCCTTGATGCCACACTCGGTCAAAGACTGCCTTGATATCAAACCAGCCACTCTCACCTCATCTCTGGAGTTCAGCTCTTTTTTCCATGTTGAACCAAGGCTGTAACGAGGTCAGGAGCTGAGTGGCCCCAGCGGAAACCAAACTCGGCGTCAGTGAGCAGGTTATTGCTAAGCAAGTGCTGCTTGATAGCACTATTGATGACCCCTTCCATCACTTTACTGATGATCGAAAGCAGACTGATGGGGCAGTAATTGGCCGGGTTGAATTTGTCCGGCTTTTTGTGTAGAGGACATACCTGGGCAATCTTCCACATAGCCGGGTAGATGCCAGTGTTGTAGCTGTATTGGAACAGCTTGGCTAGGGGTGCGGCCAGTTCTGGAGCACAAGTCTTCAGTACTAATACTGGAATATTGTCAGGGCCCATTGACTTTGCAGTGTCCAGCGCCTTCAGCCGTTTCTAGGTATCACGTGGAGTGAATCGAATTGGCTGAAGACTGGCAGCTGTGATGCTGGGAACCTCCGGAGGAGGCCGAGATGGACCGTCCGCTCAGCACTTCTGGCTGAAGGTTGTTGCAAATGGTTCAGCCTTATATTTTGCCCTCTTGTGCTGAGCTCCTCCATCATCGAGGATGGGGATAGTTTGGGAGCCTCATCATCCAATTAGTTGCTTAATTGTCCACCACTATTCACGACTGGATGTGGCAGGACTGTTGAGCTTAGATCCGTTGACTTTGGAGAAAGGAATGGAGTTGGTAGCTCAGCAATGAAAATAATGTGTTCAGTCTTGCCAATATTGAATCGGAAGAAATTTCTGCACATCCACCACTGGATATCAGACAAACAGTCTGATAATTTAACAAAAGTGGAGAAGTGGAGAGAGGTGGTGGTGAGGTAGAGCTGGGCACTGTCAGTGTATATGTGATAACTGACACTGTGTTTTCAGATGATGTTGCTGTGGGGAGCATGTTGATGAGAAATAGGAGGAGGCCAAGGCTGGATCCTTTGGGGACACCAGAGGTAACTGTGGGAGTGGGAAGGGAAGACATTCCAAGTGATTCTCTGACTATGGTTAGATAGAGAAGAATGGAACCAGGAGAGAGCAGCCCCACCCAGCTGGACGACAGTGGAGAGGTGTTGGAGCAGAATGCTGTGGTCAAGCTTGTCAAAGGCTGCAGACAGGTCGAGAAGGGATAGTTTCCCTTTGTCACAGTCACATAGGATGTAGTTGGTGGCTTTGATCAGAGCTGTTTCAGTCCAGTGGCAGGGCAGAAACCTGACTGGAGGGATTCAAACAGGGAGTTCTGGGAAAGCTGGGCACAGATTTGGGAGGTGACAACATGTTCAAGAAGTTTGGAGAGGAGAGGGAGGTTGGAGATTGGGCAATAGTTTGCAAGGATGATGTGGTCAAGGGTTTGATTTTTGAGACAAGCGTGATGATGGCAGATTTGAGGGAGAGATCAACAGTACGTGAAGAGAGAGAACTGGGCTAGTGGAAGGGAGGGAAGCAGCAGAGGCAGCTGATCGGATTGTCTCAATCTTAGTGACAAAGAAGCTCCATGAGCTCCTCACACTTGGAAGTGAGGATGGAGGAGAGAGGGGAGAGGGAGAGACCTTCAAAAGGAACTAACTTGCATTAGAAATAGTAAAAAGATTCAACGCACTGTATTTAACACAAAGCTGATTTATTTTACTTCTGTCCAAAATATGAACCACTATATCTGTCCTGGAGCTTACCTACTTCAGCAGAAACATACCCCAATGAAGATGGTTCAGTCTTCGATGTGACTGACAGTAAAATCCCATCACTGTAGTGACCTGTGAACTCGCTGATGTCTGTGTAGGTTGGATGATTGAGTGAATCCTTTCCCACAATCAGAGCAGGTGAACGGCCTCTCCCCAGTGTGAACTCGCTGGTGGACAATGAGTTCAGATGATCGCCTGAATCCAGCCCCACACTGAGAGCACCTGAACGGTCTCTCATCACTGTGAACACGTTGATGTGTAATTAGGTTCCTGGAACTTTTACAGCACTTCCCACAGTCTGGGCATTTGAAAGATCTCTTTCCTGTGTGAACTCGCTGGTGTGTCAGAAGGCTGGATGACTGAATGAATCCCTTCCCACACTCGGAGCAGGTGAACGGTCTCTCCCCAGTGTGACTGCGCTGATGCTTAGTGAGGTCAGATGATCGCCTGAACCCAGTTTCGCAGTGACAGCACCTGAATGGTCTCTCGTCAGTGTGAACACGTTGATGGGACATCAGTTCTCCGGAACTTTTAAAGTACTTTACGCAGTCTGCACATTTAAAAGGTCTCTCGTCTGTGTGACTTAGCTGGTGTTTGAGCAGGTGGGATGACTGAGCGAATCCTTTGCCACACTCAGAGCAGGTGAACGGCCTTTCCCCAGTGTGACTGCGCCGATGAATTTCCAGCTCAGATGGACACGTGAATCCCTTCCCACAGTCCCCACATTTCCACGGTTTCTCCCCAGTGTGACTGCGCTTGTGTTTTGACAAAGCGAATGATCGGCTGAAGCCTCGTCCACACACAGAACACGTGTACAGTTTCTCCCCACTATGAATGGTGCTTTTTCCTTCCATGTTCAAAATCCGATCATATTCAGGTTACGATAAATTGGGTGACTCCGTCAGATCCTGATGTGATGTTTGGTTTCAGTTTCCCGACTGCAAATCCTCCCCTTCTATTCGCCTCTGAAATTGATTTAAAATGAGAGTGAGAGAGAACCCACAATAACACAAAGGCAGGTTGTGAAATTGAGCTGAATGAATCTGGGAATTTGTGGGGCCGGCACTAGGAAAAAGTGACCATGAAAACTGCTGGATTGTCATAAAAACCCAACTGGTTCACTAATGTCCTTCAGGGAAGGGAAGCCGCTATTCACTCTGTGCCCACTCAAGACTCCTCCATAAATTTGAAAGTTGAGCCTGAACACCATGGTCTGTGTCATTTATATAGGTTCAGGAGAGCAGGAGTCCTCACAGCGACTCCTGGGGATCTCCACTATAAACTTTATTCCAGTCTGAAAAAATCCATTAACCACGACTTGCTGTTTCCTATACCCAGCCAGTTTTGTATCCATGTTGCTACTGTCCCTTTTATTCCATGAGCTAACTCTGCTCATGTCTGCTGTGCGGCACATTCTCTAATTCCATTCGGAAGTCCATGTACACCACATTAACAGCAGCATCCTCATCACCCACTCTGTTACCTCTCCAAATACCTTAAGCAAGTTTATTAAACACAATTTTCCCTTAACAATTCCATGCTGGTGTTCCTGACTTAACCCACATTTGCTCACATGACTATTAATTTTGTCCCGAGTTGAGAAGGGGTAACACATGCACATGGATAGAGGATTAGTTAGCTAACAGGAAGCAGAAGAGGGAAACTGGGTTTTTTTCAGGCTGGCAAGATGTGACGAGTGGAGTTCCACAGGGGCCTCAACTATTTACAATCTATATCAATGGCTTGGATGAAGGGACTGAATGTATGGTTGCTAAATTTGCTGATGACACAAAGATTGGCAGGAAAGTGAGTTGTGAAAAGGACCTAAGGAGCCTGCAAGGGGATAGAGATGATTAAGTGAGTAGGCAAAAATTTGGCAGATGGAGTATAACGTGGGGAAATGTGAACTTGTCCACTTTGGTAGGAAGCATAGAAAAACAGCATATTATATAAATGGAGAGAGATTGCAGAACTCTTAGATACAGAGGGATCTGGGTGTCCTGGTACATGAATCAGGAAATGTTAGTATTCAGGTACAGCAAGTGATTAGGAAGTCAAATGGTGTTGTTTTATTGCCAGGGAATGGAATATAAAAGTAGATGACTGAGTGAATCCCTTCCCACACTTGGAACAGGTGAATGGTCTCTCCCCAGTGTGAACTCGCTGATGTCTCAGCAAGTCAGATGACTGACTGAATCCCTTCCCACACTTGGAGCAGGTGCACTCCAGTGTGAGCACATTGGTCTTTAGTGAGTTGGTTTCATTGACAGGTTCCACAGTGAGAGCACCTGAAAGGTCTCACGTCAGTGTGAACACATTGATGGGACATCAGCTCCCCAGAACTTTTAAAGCACTTCCTGCAGTCTGGGCATTTAAAATATCTCTTGTTAATGTGAACTCATTGATGGGACTTCAGGTCTTTGGAACTTATATAGCACTTCCTGTAGTTTGGACAACTAAACGGTCTCTCTGCCCTGTGAACTCGCTGATGCTTCAGCAGATTGGATGAGAGACTGAGTTTCTTCCCACACTGGGAGTAGATGAATGGCCTCTCCCCAGTGTAAGTGCATCGATCTGCTTCCAGCTCAAACGGGTAATTGAATCCCTTCCCACAATCCCCACATTTCGATAGTTTCTCTCGGCTGTAACTGCAGATTTGTTTTGACAGGCCAGATGATCAGCTGAAGCCTCGTCCACACACAGAACATGTGTACCGTTTCTCCCCACTGTGAACAGTGCTTTTTCCTTCCATGTTCAAAATCTGATGATATTGAGGTTACGATAAATTGGGCGGCACTGTCAGAACCTGATGTGATGTTTGGTTTCAGTTTCCCAACTGCAAATCCTCCTCTTCTAATACCCTGTGGAATTGATTTAAAACAGAAAAAAGGGAGAGAGAGAGAACCCACAAAAACACCAAGGCAGGTTGTGAAATTGTGCTGAATGAATCTGGAAATTTTGGGCCGGCAAACTGCTGGATTGTCATAAAAACCCAACTGGTTCAAAAATGTCCTTCAGGGAAGGGAACCTGACACCCGGTCTGGGTGTACACAAGACTCTGGACCTTCTGGGAGGAGGGGAAGAGAGCAAGAATGAGAGAGGTGGTAGAGGCACCCGGTAAAGCAGGGGGATTTTATATTTCTAGAACTCAACCAGAACTTGGACAGAATCTTCCGAACCCTCAACCTCCACACACTAGAAGATCTAGGGTAGCAGGTGTATGTGAACACCGTCACCTCCAAGTTACACACTGTCCTGACTTGTCTGACATCCTGGATGAACAGAAATTTCCGCCATTTAAATATTGGGAAGACTTAAGCCATTGTCTTCAGTCCTCGCTACAAACTCCACTCCCTAGCCACCGACTCCATCTCACTCCCTGACAACTGTCTGAGACTGAACCAGACTGTTCACAACCATGGTGAAATATTTCACCCTAAGATGAGCTTCCAACCACATATCCACATCATCACCAAGACCGCCTATTTCCACCTCAGTAACATCGCCCGACTCCAGCCCAGTCTCAGCTCATCTGCTGCTGAAACTCTCATCCATTCCTTTGTAATCTCCTCCAGTCTCACAGTCCCCCCCAGAGATCTTCACTTTCTCTAATCCGGATTGCTGACAATTCCTAACTCTTTTTTTGTCACAGCTGCTGCCCATTGCCCCCTAAAAGGATGGCGGACGCGCATGCGCACTGCTGCCCATTGCCACTATAACGTTGGCGTCCGCGCATGCGCACAAACGCGTCCCAAAAAGATGGAGGCCATCAATCGGATCTCATATCGTGACAGACGCCGCCGTCGCCAAAACGGAGCAAACGCAGGGTCGGAAGCTTCCTATTCGCGGTTTGAGGCCTGAGTGTATATTTCTGAAGGCGTCCCACCCGCTCGCCGGTTCCAATCGCCTTCACCTGCCCGCTGGGTCGACTCTGCTTCCGCTCTCCTCCCTGATCCGACCCGACAGCGACTCTCCTCCCTGCACCGCAACTGCGCATGCTCCGCCCACAACATGGCACTGCGCATGCTCTGGCCACAGACTGGCGCCGCGCCTGCGCAATGATCTTCCGCAGTGAAGATAGAGCATATTCTGCCTATCTGTGAATGCTGGTTAACTGCAGCGCCATTAAACCATGACATTGTTAAAAACAAAATCATATTCCGAGCTCCGATTATGATTGGCGCCAACCATATATTATTATTATTTCAATTGATACAGCCAGCAAGTGCATGGGAGTGGTTCCTGCCACCTGGTCTGTGTCCCAACCTGAGGAGAGAGAGAGGGAGACGGGACAAGGTGAAGACGAAGGATTTGAGACATCAGCAACACAACCAGAATTTTTATGGAACTTCCAAACCCTAAGGTTTACGCCACGTAGAAGGAGAAAGATAGCAGATGCTGGGGAACACCCTTATCCCCATCTTTCCATCTCAGTCACACACCTTGTCTTGTGCATATTCTCACTGCTCCTTTATCGCTGAGTGAAAATGGTGGATCTCAGGATTTTACGTCATGACCTTGTGGGAGCACCTTCACTAGACAGTGGGTCAAGGAGAAGGTGGCGCATCATTTCCTGCACAAAGACTAACTGGGGATGCGCAATATATTTAATAGACTTGCTACCAATGCCCACACACCAAGAATGAAAAGCCTGTACAGAAATATTTGTTTCTAAAACAAAACTCCTTTTATATTGGTTGGGGGGGGTCGGTGTTTGTTTACTAATTTTATATTTGATGCGTGAGGGCAGGTGTTTGGGGTCGTTTCTTCAACAAACTTATTTCCCAAGAATCTAACAGAAAATGTTTGAAATACTCAGCTGCTCAGGAAACAACTGTGGAGAGAGAGAAAGAGTCAACCTTTCAGGCCTTTGTTAGGGTTCAACTGGGGGGTACGGGGAAAGAGGGGGAGAGGGATGAACTGGGTTGGTCTTTGAGCTGGTACAGACTTGATAGGCTGAATAACCTCTGTCGGTCCTGTATTCTCGGATCCTGACACTGCTGGACCTTCCACAATCTCCTGTTTTCATGTGGTTCTTGCTGCTGCCGCTCACCCGCATGGGAGGCTGGTTTGTGTATCACTCCATTTACTGAGATTGTGTTAAACTAACTGCAGCTCCTCAACCAGCTTCCTCTTTCCTGATCAGACATCGGCTGCTTTTTTCTTTTCCAAGACCACTAACTGTCAAAGCAGTATATACTTGAAAAAAATTCTATTTATCTGCCACATGGAATCTGACTCATTTTCTCCTCTTCAATTAGTTTTTGGTTTCTCTCTCTTTTATTCTCTCTCTCTCTCGCTCTATCCATCTATCCCTTTAGCCTATCACTATGTTCCTCCCTCTATGCCATCCAACTCCAAAATCTCCCATAACTAACCAAGGGCTCTCTGTGACCATTTCTACTTCCTGTACAGACACACTCTGACCACACCATTTCTTGCTCATTCACATTTCTGTTCATTTACAGACCCTCACTGACAAGTCACATTGCTGTTCTGTTACAGACTCTCCCTGACAAGTCGCATGAGCTGCTCAGTTACAGACTCTCCCTGACAAGTCGCATTGTTGTTTATTTACAGACCCACCCTGACAAATCACGTTGTTGTTCATTAACAGACCCACCCTGACAAGTCACGTTGCTGTTGAGTTCCAAACCCTCCTTGACAATTCACATTGCTGTTCATTTACAAGTCCCTCACTGACAAGTCACATTGCTGTTCATTAACAGACTCTCCTTCAAACGTCACAATTTCTCCTCCATTTACAGATGTTCTCTGACTGGTTCCAATTTCTTCTCCATTTACAGGCGCTCCATAATCAGTCAAAAATTCCCCTTGATGTTTGTGAATGGGAACAGTTTAAAGGGAGTAGAGGGCCAGAACAGTAAAGAGATGGGTAAATCAGTAGATTTGAGAGTCCAGTGTCAATAATTTTAGTACCTTTTTAAGAAACACAAGCTGAGCAGATTCTCTGTCCTCTACCGTATATTATATTGATCCATCAATCAGAGTAAATATGCATGTCCCGTGTGTCCACAGTCACTTACACGAGGTCAGCCCGCTGGATGGAACCTCGGGCACTCTGAGCTTGATCTCCGGTGTCTCCAGTCCCGACTGCCCCCTTACATCAGTGTCCCCTCACTTTTATAACCTGTGGTGATGCAGCTCTGGCCCCTGAATCTTCTTTGGCTTCTCTGCTGCGTTTTGGCAGGAAGTGAGGAAAAGACAGCTGGAATTTCTCTAATCTGTGATTTACAAGGAGACATTCCCTGGTTCCCAGCAGTTACTTTTCTTCAGGAATTTTCTCATTCTCCCTAAACTACCTTGCACACTGTTAATTCTGTTATTTCTGATAGTTACACAATTATAGGCATAAACATCACACATTATAATCTGATCTATTCTGTTCCTCACTCTGGTTTCAGTTTATATTGTGGTTAATAACAGACAAACTCTGAACTTTTCCCTGATCTGATTCGAGTTTCCAAAGAGCTGATTCTGTGCAATGGAATGTCTTATCAGTGTTGCCGTGGTGACCTGTCTGCAGTGAACAGCCTATTTGAGTTTCTAATTCAGACTAAACTTCTCTATCCCATAACACACATTATATCAGAGAATTTACCTCAAAGTATTTTAGCCATGTTACAAGGGGTTCAGATACACAGATCTTTAAGTTTGAAGGGCAAGTTTAAAATGCTGTTTGAACCTGTTACTCCACTTTTCCTTATGAAATTAACTTGTAAATCATTGGTTAAGCTGCATTTAGAATATTGAGTCAAATCCTGGGCATCTTATAACAGGAATGATGTCAAGGCCATGGAGAGGGTGCAGGGGAGATTCACAGATGACACCACGGATGAGAGCCTCCAGCTAAAAAGGGATCCATTCGGCCCATTGAGCCTTTGACAGCTCTTTGGAAGAGCGATCTGAATAGTCACTCCCCTACTGATTCCCCATGGCCCTGTCAATGTTTTCCTTCAAGCATTTCTCCGATTCCATTTTGAAAGATACTGTTGAACCCGCTCCCACCAAACTTTCAGACAGTGTATTCCAGATGATAACAACTGACTGTGGAATGAAATGTTTTCTCATAGTGACCTGTCTGCTGTGAAGCTCCTGTTTGAGTTTCCTACTTAATTACAATTTCTCTTTCCCAGGTGGAGAGACTGGAGAAACTGGGGGTCTTTTCATTAGAACTAAGCAAGATGAGAGAAGATGTGAGAAAGGAGTTCAAAACTGGATCAAGGACATAATCCAAAATATTCCAGACACTCCTTGTCCTTCAGGATCTGTGTCCAGGGGGAAACTGATGGTTTTATCTCATCATCATTGAGGTCAACAACTACTGTCAGACTCAAACACTCTCCAATCAAATACAGCACGGATTAGGTACAGAGTAAACCCATCAGCCTGTCCCCCGGATACAGATACCGAGGGACAGGGAGTATCCGGGACAATGACATTTCTCACTCAGTAAGGTAGAAATTGACCCTGTATCTCTCCCCATTAATCCTGAGCTCCACACAGCTTGAATCCTCCTCCTGTTTCCCTCCCTGTAACAGCACTGAGCTAAAGCCAGCCCATAATGAGCAGGGCTCAGGGAGAATGGTTACTAGGCACTGCAGAGATGTCATAAAGCAGCATCATTCAGCCCAGCTGGTCCTCTCCCTGTCCCTTTAAAGGTAGAAAACTGGGGCATCCTGTCTCCAAACACATCCCACCCTGTTCACATTGAGAATCCCAGGGTGGAAAACTGGGACATCCTGTCTCCAAACACATCCCACCCTGTTCACACTGAGAATCCCAGGGTGGAGAACTGGGACATCCTGTCTCCAAACACATCCCACCCTGTTCACACTGAGAATCCCAGGGTGGAGAACTGGGACATCCTGTCTCCAAACACATCCCACCCTGTTCACACTGAGAATCCCAGGGTGGAGAACTGGGACATCCTGTCTCCAAACACATCCCACCCTGTTCACACTGAGAATCCCAGTGTTTGGGAGATGACAGCAGGTTCGAACAGTGTGGAGAGGAGAGGGAGGTTGGAGATGAGGCAGTAAGGATGGTGGGGTGAAAGGTTTGTTTTTTGAGGAGGGGGTGATGATGGCAGATTTGAAGGAGAGAGGGACAGTACCTGGAGAGAAAGAACCATTAACAATCTGATTGAACATGGGGTAGTTGGGTGATCAGCAGTTTAGTGGGAATAGAGTCAATGGAGCAGGAGGTGGGTCTCATGGACAAGATGAGCACTAAGGTGGCATGAGGGGAAATGGGGGTGGGGAAACTAAAGAAAGATGTGGGTTCAGGGCTCAGACAAGGGGGGACTTTAAATACAGTTTGTTCTGGTGGGCTAGTGGAAGGGAGGGAAGCAGCAGAGGCAGCTGATCAGATTGTGTCAATCTTAGTGACAAAGAAGCTCCATGAGCTCCTCACACTTGTTGCTGGTGGTGAGGATGGAGGAGACAGGGGAGAGGGAGAGCACTTTAAAAGAAGCTAACTTGTGTGAGAGATAATAACAGTGTGCATTCAACAAAAAGCTGATTTATTTGATTTTTAGCCAGAATATTAACCCCTATATGTGAGTGGAGCTTATTAACTTCAGCAGAAACAGACTCCAATGAATATGATTCAGTTTTGGATGTGATTAACAGCAAAATCCATTCACTGCAGTTACTTGTGAACTCGCTGGTGTCTCAGCAGGTTTGATGACCGAGTGAATCCCTTCCCACACTGGGAGCAGGTGAATGGCCTCTCCCCAGTGTGAACTCGCTGGTGTCTCAGCGGGTTGGATAAGTGAGTGAATCCTTTCCCACACTCAGAGCAGGTGAACGGCCTCTCCCCAGTGTGAATTCGCTGGTGTACAGTGAGTTCAGATGATGTCTTGAACCCAGTCCCACAGTGAGAGCACCTGAATGGTCGGTCGTCAGTGTGAACACGTTGATGGGACATCAGGTTCTTGGAACTTTTAAAACACTTCCCACAGTCTGGGCATTTAAAATGTCTCTCATCATTGTGAACATGTTGATGGGACATCAGTTCATCAGAATGTTTATAGCACTTCCCACAGTCTGGGCATTTAAAAGGTCTCTCATCAGTGTGAACTCGCTGGTGTATCAGCAGGTGAGATGACTGAGTGAATCCTTTCCCACACTCGGAGCATGTGAACGGCCTCTCCCCAGTGTGAATTCGCTGGTGTAGAATGAGTTGAGATGATCGCCTGAACCCAGTCCCGCAGTGAGAGCACCTGAACGGTCTCTCGTCAGTGTGAACACGTTGATGGGACAACAGCTCTCCAGTACTTTTGTAGCACTTCCCACAGTCTTGACATTTAAAAGGTCTCTCCCCAGTGTGAACTCGCTGATGTGACAGCAACTCGGACAACTGAGTGAATCCCTTCCCACACTCGGAACAAGTGAATGGCTTCTCCCCGGTGTGAACTCGATGGTGCCTCATTAGGTTAGAAGACTGAGTGAATCCCTTCCCACACTCAGAGCAGGTGAATGGCCTCTCCCCGGTGTGAAGTCGCTGGTGTCGCATCAGGGTGGATGACTGAGTGAATGTCTTTCCACACTGGGAGCAGGTGAATGGCCTCTCTCCAGTGTGAACTCGCTGGTGTACAATGAGGTCAGATGATTGCCTGAACCCAGTCCCACAGTGAGAGCATCTGAACGGTCTCTCATCGGTGTGAATATGTTGGTGGGACATCAGATTCCCAAAACTTTTATTGCACTTCTCACAGTCTGGGCATGTAAAAGGCCTCTCCCCAGTGTGAACTCGCTGGTGCCTCAGCAGGTGGGATAACTAAGTGAATCCCTACCCACAGGTGAAGCAGGTAAACGGTCTCTCCCCAGTCTGACAGCACCGATGGGTTTCCAGCTCAGAGGGGGATCTGAATCCCTTCCCACAGTCTCACATTTCTATGCTTTGTCTCCGTTGTGATCACATTTATGTTTTGACAGATCAGATGATCGGCTGAAGCCACATCCACACACAGGACACGTGTATCATTTCCCCCCCACTGTGAACAGTACAACTTCTTTCCATGTTCAAAATCCGATGATATTCAGGTTGTGATAAATTGGGCGACTCCGTCAGATCCTGATGTGATGTTTGGTTTCAGTTTCACGACTGCAAATCATCCCCTTCTAACACCCTGTGAAATTGATTTAAAACAGAAAAAAGGGAGTGAGACAACCCACAAAATCACAAAGGCAGGTTGTGAAATTGAGCTGAATGAATCGGGAATTTGTGGGGCCGGCACGAGGAAAAAGTGACCATGAAAACTGCTGGATTGTCATAAAAAACCAACTGGTTCACTAATGTCCTTCAGGGAAGGGAACCTGCCATCCGGTCTGGGCTTACATAAGACTCTGGCCTCTATGAGAGCACATAGATAGAGAGAGAGAGAGGTATCTAGGAGCAGCAGGGGGTGAAGGAGAAACATTTCATATTTCTACAACGCAACCAGAACTTCGACAGAATTTCCCAAACCCTCAACCTCCTCCCCCTAGAAGGACCAGGGTAGCAGGTGTGTGTGAACACGATCAACTCTAAGTTCCCCTGAGAGTCACACACTGTCCTGACTTGTCTGACATCCAGTACTGGATGAGCAGACATTTCCTCCATTTAAATATTGAGAAGACTGAAGCCATTGTCTTCAGCCCCCACTACAAAATCCACTCCCCAGACACCGACTCCATCCCTCTCCCTGGTATCTGTCTGAGACTGAATCAGGCTGTTCACAACCATGGTGAAATATTTCACCCCAAGATGAGCTTCCAACCACATATCCACATCATCACCAAGACCGCCTATTTCCACCTCAGTAACATCGCCCGACTCCACCCCAGTCTCAGCTCATCTGCTGCTGAAACTCTCATCCATTCCTTTGTTACCTCTAGACTTAATTATTCTAACACACTCCCAGCTGGCCTCCCACATTCAACCTCCCTGTAATCTTGAGGTCATTCAAAACTCTGCTGCCCATGTGCTTACTCGCACCAAGTCTTCTTCTCCCATCACCCCTGTGCTCAGTGACCCAGAAAGGTTCCTCATTAGGAAGCAACTAAATTTTACATTTCTCATCCTTGTTTTCCTCCACGGTTGTGATCATCCTTGTCTCTGTAATCTCCTCCAGCCACACACCCCTCCGCGATCTCTAAACTCATCTAATTCCAGCCTCTTGAGCATTCCTGATTTTAATCACTTCACCATTGGTGACTGTGCTTTCATTTGCCAGGGCCACAAGTTCTGGATTTTTGTCCTTGGACTTCTCCACCTTTCTTTCTCCCCTACAAATCATTCCTTAAAACCGACCTCTTTGACTAAGCTTTTGGTCACTTGCCCTAATATCTCCTTATGTGGCTCAGTGTCAAATGTTACTTTGTAACATTTCTGTGAAATGCCTTGTGAAGTTTTATTATGTTAAAGCCCCAGTATAAAAACGAATTATTGTCACTGACTTGGACATATACCGTTGTTCCAGCTCATCAATAAGACATTGTAACTCAAAGCATGAAGCAGTTTGATGGACAAGTTGTTCTTATTCTGTCAATGAAGATTCCAAAAAGTTGACCCCAATAAAGATGGCCGCCGCGCATGCGCTCCGCCGGGCCTTGCCCCCAATAAAGATGGCGGCAGTTAAGCCTGGGCCTGAAAGAGGGAGAAACCTCGGCGTAAAGGAAGGGGACGGTCCAAAGTTTACCATAAGTTCTTTTTCTGGGTTCGCCATTTACACAATAAGTTTACGAAGCCAACCCGCCCACTGGCCTGTTCCATCGCTCCCTTCTCGCCACCATTCTATCCACTCACCGATTGCGGGACTAAGAAACAAGCGTCTCTTCATTGCCATTACTCACACTGCGCATGCTTCACTCCCAGCACGGCCCCGCCCCTCATTCACTCCGATTGGTTGGAGTACCAGCCGCTCCCGCTCGGTCCTCCAGTCCCGCCCCCTCTTCCTATTGGTCCAGAGCTGCCGTCAATCAGCCGGGCATTGTGACGGTTTCAGATGGTGAGGGCGGCCACAGACTCAGCCTGACTTGCTGATTCTTGGCAGCATTTTCTGTTTGGGAATTAGAGCTAGAGATGGATGGTCAGTTCCCCTCTGTCCGGGGGGGATTCACACTCATTTCCCTAGTGCACTGATTATCACCTTTACTTTACATGAGAAAGTCCCCGGTTCAATCCCGGCTGGAAGCTTTGTGTTTACAATTGTTACTGAGGAGGAATTAACAGTGAGTTTAGTTTCATGTCGAACAGGGGGACAGTTATTGTCTCATTCTTTAAAATCCCCTTCTTCACCTTTAAACAGGGAACGGTAATTCAGAGAAAACTGATCCACTGTGACCCTGAAACAAGATACTGCAGATGCTGGAAATCCGAGCACAAAACAGAAAATGTTGGAAACATTCAGCAGGTCAACAGTTTCTATGGAGATAGAAACAGAGTGAATGTTTCAGGTCGGTGGCTTTTTATAGAAAATGGAAGAATTTGGAGATGTAATAGTTTACAAACAAGTACAGAGTCAGGGAAAAGAGACGAGGAAAGGACAAACGGTCTTGTGATGGGATGGAAGGCCGGAGTGATTAAATGAGAAAGGGGATGATGATACAACATTGGGTGATAATGAGACAAGTAAATAAACTAATGGGACAAGAGGAGAAACAAAAGACAGGTCCAGAGGAGGGATAAATGGCAACAGCAGAACCGACTGTCTGAAAAAAATGGGAGTGGTGGCAATGATCTGAAATTGTTGAAATGAAGCTTGAGTCTAGGAGGTTGTGAAGTGTCAAATAAAAGATGAGCTGCTGTTTCCCGAGCTTCCACTGAGCTTCATTGGAACAGTGCAGGAGGCTGAGGACAGAGAGTTCAGACCAAAAGTGATTCCTAGAATTAAAACAGTAAATGAGCAGAAGCTCAGGATCACAGTTGCAGACTGAATGGTGATGTTCCGCAAAACAGTCACCCAATCGGGAATTAGTCTCCTCAGCGTAGAGGAGATCACATTGTGAGCAGTGAAAACACAATACTGAATAGCAAGAAGTACAAGTAAATGACTGTGTCATCTGGAAAGTGTGTGGAAAATGCCCTCGAATGTGGGAAGGGAGAAGGTGACAATGAATCTGTTTCAATAAGTCTGTAACAGAGCAGTGCAGTGTCGTTCTGCTGTACCTTTCATTTTAAAGGGAATTTTCAGATTTTTTTCTCACTATGTGCTTGGGTTGTGGACGAGAATGTTTTCACTCTTCTCCATTGATCTTAAGAAAGACTTGGTCTGTAAGATACCGTCACTGTGAGACTGATAATGGATCATTTTTATATCTAAGTTCAGTGAGATCTGATCACTTACTGAGTGAGTCAATCTGTGAAATTGTAACTCAAATAGCCACAGTTACTGCATGTGATTCTCTGGCTACAATGAGATCGATAAGAAAGGAATCAGGAGCGTGGAGACCCACCCAGCTGGACACCAGTGGAGAGGCATTGGAGGAGGATGGTTTGGTCAATGGTGTCAAAGGCTGCGGACAGGCCGAGAAAGAAATGAGGGAGAGTTTGGGTGATAAACAGTTTAGTGCGAATAGGGTTGATGGAGCAAGAGGTGGGTCTTATGGACAAGATGAGCACTGAGGGGAAATGGGAGAGAAACTGGATAAAGATGTGGGTTCAGGGCTCAGACAAGGGGAAGCTTTAGAGACAGTTTGTCCCGGTGGGGTAGTGGAAGGGAGGGAAACAGCAGAGGCAGCTGATCGGATTGTCTCAATCTTAGTGACAAAGAAGCTCCATGAGCTCCTCACACTTGTTGTTGGAGGTGAGGATGGAGGAGAAAGGGAGAGCACTTCAAAAGGAAGTAACTTGTGTCAGAGATATTGAAAAGATTCATCACACTGTGTTAAACACCAAACGGATTGATTTGAATTTTATCCAGAATATTAACACCTATAACTGGGCTGGAGTTCATTAACATCAGCAAAAACAAACCCCAATGAATACGGTCCAGTCCTGGATGTGATTAACAGCAAAATCCCATCACTGTAGTTACTTGTGAACTCGCAGGTGTGTTATCAGGTGGGATAACTGACTGAAACTTTTCCCACACTCAGAGCAAGTGAATGGTTTCTCCCCAGTGTGAACTCGCTGGTGTGTCTGCAGGTTCCATGACTGAGTGAATCCCTTCCCACACTCGGAGCAGGTGAACGGCCTCTGCCTAGTGTGAATTCGCTGGTGGTCAGTGAGGTCATTTGATCGCCTGAACCCAGTCCCACAGTGAGAGCACCTGAACGGTCTCTCATCAGTGTGAACACGTTGATGGTACAGCAGGTCCCTGGAACTTTTATAACAGTTCCTGCAGTCTGGGCATTTAAAAGGTCTCTCATCAGTGTGAACTTGTTGGTGTCTCAGCAGGGTGGATAATTGAGTGAATCCTGTCCCACACTTGGAGCAAGTGAATGGTGTCTCCCCTGTGTGAACTCGCTGGTGTCTCTGCAGGTTGGGTGACTGAGTGAATCCCTCCCCACACTCAGAGCAGGTGAATGGCCTCTCCCCAGTGTGAACTCGCTGGTGTGTCAGCAGGTTGTATAATCGAGTGAATCCCTTCCCACACTCGGAGCAGGTGAACGGTCTCTCCCCAGTGTGAATGCACCGATGAGTTTCCAGCTGAACTGGGTAATTAAATCCTTTCCCACAATCGCCACATTTCCACAGCTTCTCTGCTTTGTGATGGCATTTATGTTTTGACAGGTCAGATGATTGGCTGAAGCCTCGTCCACACACAGGACATGTGTACAGTTTCTCACCACTGTGAACTGTGCTTTTTCCTTCCATGTTCAAAATCCGATAATGTTCAGGTTACGATAAATTGGGCGACTCGACTCCGTCAGATCCTGATGTGATGTTTGGTTTCAGTTTCCCAACCGCAAATTCTCTCCTTCTAATACCCTGTGAAATTGATTCAAAACAGAAAAAAGGGAGTGAGAGAGAACCCACAAAAACACAAAGGCAGGTTGTGAAATTGAGCTGAATGAAACTGGGAATTTGTGGGGCCGGCACGAGGAAAAAGTGACCATGAAAACTGCTGGATTGTCATAAAAACCCAACTGGTTCACTAATGTCCTTTAGGGAAGGGAACCTGTCATGCTGCCTGGGTCTATACAAAACTCTGGCCTCTATTGGAGCAGAGAGAGAGAGAGAGATGGGCGATGCAGGTGTATGTGAACACCATCACTTCCAAGTTCCCCTCCAAGTCACACAATGTCCTGACTTGTCTGACATCCAGTACTGGATGAGGAGAAATTTCCTCCATTTAAAAATTGGGAAGACCAAAGTCATTGTCTTCAGTCCCCGCGACAAACTCCACTCCCCAGACACCGACTCCATCCCTCTCCCTGACAACTGTCTGAGACTGAACCAGACTGTTCACAACCATGGTGAAATATTTCACCCCAAGATGAGCTTCCAAACAAAAATCCACATCTTCTCCAAGACCGTCTATTTTCACTCAGTAACATCGCCGACTCAGCCCTTGTCTCAGCTCATCTGCCTTTTGAGGAAGAGAATTCCAAAGATTCACTACCCTCTGAGAGAGAAGCATTCCCCTCATCTCTGTCTTAAATGTGCGCCCCCTTATTTTTAATCAGTGACCCGTCATTCTGAATTCTCCCACAAGAGGAAAGTTCCTCACCACAACGACCCTGTCAAGAGCCCTCAGGATCTTAAAGGTTTGATTCAAGTCATATCTTCCCCTTCTAAATTCCAGCGGATACAAGCCTAATCTGTCCAATCTTTCCTCATAACACAATCCGCCCATTCCTGGTATTAGTCTAGTAACCTTTTTCTAAGCTGCATCTAACACATTTACATGTTTCCTGAAATAAGGAGACCAGTACTGTACACAGTTCTCCAGATGTGATCTCACCTGTGCCCTGTACAACTGAAGCATAACCTCCCTACTTTTGTTCTCAATTCCCCTCACAACAAATGATAACATTCTATTAGATTTCCTAATTACCCATTGTACCTGCATACTAACCTTTTGTGACTCATGCACGAGGACACCCAGATCCCCCTGTATCTCAAGAGCTCTGCAATCTCTCACCATTTAGATATGTTTTTTTATTCTGCCTGCCAAGATGAACAATTCCACATTTGCCCGCATTACACTCCATTTGCCAGATCTTTGCCACTCACTTAACCTATCTATGTCCCTTTGTAGCCTCCTTATGTCCACTTCACAGCTTACTTTCCTACCTTTGTGTCATCAGCAAATTTAGCAACCATACCCTTGGTCCCTTCATCCAAGTCATTTCTATAAACTGTAAAAAGTTGAGGCTCCAGCACTAATCCCAGTGGCACACCATTCGTTACATCCCACCAACCAGAAAAACACACATTCATGCCGACTCTGTTTCCTGTTAGCTAGCCAATCTTCTACCCATGCCGATATGTTACCCACTACACCATGAGCTTTTATTTTCCACAATAACCTTTGATGTGGAACTTTATCAAATGCCTTCTGGAAATCTACATGCAGCACATCCAGCGATTCCCCCTCATCCACAGCACACATGACTCCAAAGAACTCCAATAAATTGGTTAAACATGATTTCCCTTTCACAAAACCATATTGACTCTGCCTGATTACCTTTAATTTTTCTTCATGCTCTGCCACAATGTCTTTAATAATAGCTTCTAATATTTTACCTACGACAGATGTTAAGCTAACTGGTCTGTAATTTCGTGCCTTCTGTCTCCCTCCCTTTTTGTATAAAGGAGTTACATTTGCTAATTTCCAATCTAATGGAACCTCCCTGAGTCTAGGGAATTTTAATAAATTAAAACCAATGCATCAACTATGTCACTAGCCACTTCTTTTAAGACCCTAGGATGAAGTCCATCAGGAACCGGGGACTTGTCAGCCCACAGCTTCAACAATTTGCTCAGTACCACTTCACTGGGGATTGTAATTTTCTTGAGTTCCTCCCTCCCTTCCAGGTCCCGATTTACATCTATTTTTTGGGATGTTACTTTGATCCTATTTTCTGAAGACCGATGTAAATACCTGTTTAATTCATCTGCCAGCTCCTTATTTTCCATTATTAATTTGCAGACTCACTTTCTATAGGACCAATGCTCACTTTCATAACTCTTCTCTTTTTTCAATGTCTATAGAACTTCTTTTCTTATCTTAATATCTGCCTTTATCTTTCTAGCTGGCTTTCACTCATACTCTAATTTTCCCATCATTATAAATCCCTTCATCATCCTTTGCTGTTTTAAAATATTCTCACCAATCTTCTGACCTGCCATCCATCTTTGCGCAATTTCCTTTAAGTTTGATATTATCTTTAACTTTCTGAGTTAACTACACGTGAGGGTCATCCCCTTGAAACTTTTCTCTCTTGTTTGAATGTATCTATTTATTCTGTGTATTCTGAAATATCCCCTCAAATGTCTGCCACTGCATCTCCATTGGCCCATCCCCTTACCTAATTTGCCAGTTCACTTCCGCTAGCGCTATTGGAAAACCTTACCAGGTCAGGCAGTATCCGTGGAGAGTGAAACGAAGAGTTAATGTTTCAGGGTGTGCAGAATGAAATATGGGGAATAAAGATGGTGCAAAATCTGATGGGCAATCTAAGCTCAGAAGTGGAAGAGAAATGGACTATAGCACAGGAAAAACAATTCCTGACTATGAAAGATACTGTGGGAAGATAAAGCTGGGAAGCCAGCAGCACATGGTCAGTGAATGGCAGTGGTGGACACCTCATTGAGACAGTCGGCAGGATTAACAGTAAAATCCTAAACAAAGCTAAACTACACGCAGTATTAGAGACAGAGGAAGTTAGACAATGGTAGAGAGGTGATCAGGGAGGGCAGAGGCGAAACAGAGCAATGGATGGTCATGGGTTCAGATCCACAGGAAAGGACTCACACCAGCCCCAGAGCAATGGAACCTCTCACAGAAACAGAGCACAGAACTAAAAACTCGAAATTGTAGATGAATGGTACTTTGAAATACTCGCTTCTGAAACAATTTCACCATTTTTAAATTTAAAATCGCCTGCTGGAGCCTGCAGCTGAAAAGATATCATAAGCACTGGAGTCAGAGAAAAATCTCCTAGTTGAGGAAATACCCGGGGGTCGGGGTGATGTCACCGTGTAATTGTCGACGTGTGATGATATCACAGCGTAATTGTCCATGTGTGATGATGTCACAGACACACAGAACATCTGGGTCTGTGCAAACCAGTGATCACCACACATTATGAAGGATGTGAGGATCCTGAGGTTTATATGAGCCAGTTAAAGGCTGTTTCCATAAACTAATCGTAAAATGATGCAGCGACACAGTTTAAAGATTTTGGGCAAGATCTACCGGAGAGATATGAGGAAGAAATTTTACACAGTGAGTGCTAATGACCTAGAACATATTGCTTACACTCAGAGGCCGATAATATCCAGGTCCTGATGAATCGAGTGATTCTATCAGACTTTGAGGTGATGTTTGGTTTGAATTTCCCATCTGCAAAACCTCATCTTCTAGCATCCTATACATGGAGTACTAAAAATCCATTCCTGTCAGTCTAGGGTAGAAATTTCTCCTGGTCTGAGTTTGCTGTGTGTAAATCCCCCCTTTCTAACCCCCTGTAAAAGGAGTTTCCAAAATCCATCCCTGTCAGTCCTGGACAGGAATGCACATTCTCTGCTCCTGCTACCTAGACCAGGATGACCGCGCATGCGCCCTTATGCACATTGCCCCCTATAAAGATGGCGGCCGTTACCCCGGGCCTGGCGAAGGGAGAAATCCAGATTTTTTTCGGTCTGTTCTCTGCAAATACAAGACCGGTACCTTGTTATTTGGGATATGTGGCCTGCACTGTGTCTTTATGAAGCCTCCCTGCCCACTCCGCTGGCTCCATTCCTCCTCACACACCCACTAACTCTGTTAGTTTCCTCCATTCGACATTCACTCACCCGCTCTGAGCAGCTTCAGTCACAGACCAGCACTGCGCATGCTCGTGAAACAGACCGAAATGCGCATGCTCCAAAGGGCAGTCGATGAGCGCATGCGCATCGAGCTTCTCTAATGAAGATAGGGCACATTCTGAGCCGCAGCGAATGCTGGGTGTCTGCTCCGCCATTGAACGTCGATATATAGAATCAAAATCTATGTCCTCTGATCAGAATACGATGGGGGCCATAGGGCCAACATTTCAAATTGTTGAGTGAACTGATGCAGCGACCAAATTGCACTGACATCCGCAACAATTCTCTCCTGGATGTAACTAGTAACAGCAGAACAAACTCTTACAGTTAGATCTGGACTCACTAAAGTCTCAGCAGATGGGGTGAACTGATGATATTTCTTCAATATACATGGAATATTTAAACCGTGTCTTGCCAGTAGCAATGCTTCAATTGTGGATCAAATCCTTTGAACTTTTAAAGCTGGAGTGTTAACTTTTGGGCTAACTGAATAAATCCTTTCACATGCATGAAGTATCTGAATGGTCTCTCACCACTGAGACTGTGTTGCCATGTCAGTAAATGAGTTGATACGGTGAATCCCTTTCCATTTCCAGCTGGTGAACAATATGTTAACATTGTGAGTTTACCTATACAGTTTCAGCTCAGACATGGATCTCGGAGTCTACTGATCATGGATTCCACATTCTTAACACAAATCATTTAAAGAAAATCAAAATACTGCAGATGCCGGCTATATGAAATGAAACAGAAAATGCTGGAATTCTCAGCAGATCTGATAGCGTCTCTGGAGAGAGAAACATCGTTTTATTTCAGGTCTGCAACATTTCATCAGAACTGCGCTGCATCTGAACTGTTAATTCTGCCTCTCAATCCAAAGATGCTGCCAGATGTGGTCAGGGAACTCAAGAATAAAAAGGAAGTCCCTTTTGAGGAATCGAATCCGAGGAGAATGAAGGGTGAACTGTCCAACTGAACAGAGATAGGCAAAGCACCTTTCCCTTCTTTAAGATGCTGGAACATTGACTCTAATGTTATCAGTGAAAATAACTGATCTGAGACATTGAAAGGATTCTCGTTACTGCACATCAGGAATTCAAACCTAATATCGGCTTCAGGACAATCAGAATACTTGGTAACAGACAAGACACCGAAATGCTCGAAGGGAGACGGCACTGGGTGTAGGAGAGCTGGTTCCCAGTGATATGGATGTGTCTGCAGTGGGTAGGATCAGACTGTTTCCATGTATCCACAATGAATGTCCCCCTTTCGGTTAACAGCCGAACGCGCTGACCAATTTCGCCACAGAGACTAATGAAAGCATTATTGGCAATTCCTAACTTTAGCAAACTGCCTTCAGAATTAATTATCAGTTAAATGAAATAAAAATCATTCAATCATTTCCACGTTTCTTATTTCAGTTCGTTTGCAAACACTCACTAAATTTGCAATATGAAATTGAACAATAATTGGCCAAGTTGGTGACATCCTTGTTTTCGGGGTGTTTGCCTCTCCTTTGCCCTCTGTCACTCTCGGTGTATGTGTTTGTGTGTGTTCCTCTGTCTATGTCAATATAGTTCAGTTCCCCGAGGGGTTGAACACATTTGTCCCATCACAAACTTTATTCACATTAGTTGTGCAGTTTCATATCAAAATGTCACAAAGAAAAATATCAGGATGGAAGATGCACGAGGAGTTTGCAATGTTTGGAAGGAGGTGCAGTTAAAAAAGTGGAAGATTCAGCGAGAAGTTTTCTTCTCCTTTAACACGAGAGTTGGAACCAGATCTGGGAGATATTTGTGCCAGTGGAAACAATGAAAGCTCCCCTATTACCTCTATATTTTGCCTTACACCATCATCCCGACAGTTGGTGCTATGCAACCGATCACAACCCTTCCCTCATTCCATATCTTCACCTCTGTATTTGGTTTTGACCTGTTGCACGGATGACATTAACGGCACTGATGCAATACTCCACTGATTCTGGCAGAGCTTTTATGCGTTTTGAGGTTTTAATCAGCTAAATTTTTAGCAATTTGCACGAGGGCGATAAATCACCGTTCCCTGACCGGGAATCGAACCCAGGCAGCGGTGAAAGTGCCAAATGCTGACCACTAGACCACCAGGGAAGATGCCTGTATCTTCTATTTTCATTTCAGGCCTCTTTCACCAGAGGGACGTTTCTCCCACAAAATGACACGTTTATGTAAAACACAAACAACATTCATTGTCACACAGTTCAGGGTGACATTGGGTCCTTAAGCGACAAAAGAAAAAAAGAAATTGCAACCTCTCCTGTTACCCAGCGAGTTCCAACAGTAATGATTTTTTCTGAGGATCAATTTCAAATACAATTTAACAAATAATCAACCATGTACCATTGCACATTCCAAATCTATGACGTTATTGGATTCAAATAAACCCATTAATTATTCTCTCTTCCTCAGCTCTCCAGTGAGTAAGACAGGGAAAAGCAGCAATATCCGGGCCCGCACTCACCTGCTGCCAGTTTAAAAGTACGTTTACTTTGCTCAGTGTTTATTCTGTGAAATTATGAAGAGAGAACATAACGTGGTTGTAGGATACTGTGTTCAGTTAATGTTCCACAGTAAACAGGAACAACTCAATCACTTGACAACGTTTCTGCCCCGGATTCCAACCAGGGCGCCTTTATTGTGCAAGGCGAATGTGATAACCACTACACCACAGAAACACAGCAGGAGACAGTACCCCATACCCCTGATTACAATGAAGTCCTGCAGTAGCACTTTGGGTCTTTGATTTGAAGAAAGGGATTTCAGCTATTCTCATTAGGAATGCTGGAGACAGACTAATCAACAATGTCATCATCAAATGGTACAACATGTTGGAAAATCATTCGATCATCATATCTATCCAAACCCGGGGCACAGCGGTAAGCGGACTGAATCCTAACCACTGAACCGACCTGTGCCAGCTTCTGTTGTGAAGAGGAACTAATTAGTCTCAATTTACTTCTCTCTTTTCATAAACATGATGCTTATCCACTTCAGGTAGTTGTCCAATTCACTTTCGAAGAAGCAGTTTCTGCAGAATCCATGCACAATTTGCCTTAATTAAAATAGTTTCTCTGACCCCATGACATAATGAGTTGGACTTAGGTTCCTGATACTGGTTTTGATATAATTATTACTTACTTACACAATTTATTTCATACTGAATTTATATGAGACGTTTATTCTGATTCAGCATGTCCTTATTATTTCTGAGTTTATATCGACATTCTCAATACGTTTCCTCTTCAACCTGCCAACCGAGTCTGTTACAGAACAGAGATAAAAACAAACATACCTGGAAAAACTCAGCAGGTCTGGCAGCATTTGCAGAGAGGAACATGGTTAACGTTTCGAGTCCGTATGACTCTATCAGAACTCAGGGTTAAATGATTGTTACAGATTGTCCCTCTTCATAGAACAGGGATAAATGATTGTTACAGATATCCAAAGGTCCGGTTCGATCACATGCTTAAACAGATAGTTTAATTGGTTTAAAATAATTTAGATCTGGGAATGGAATCTCATACAGGATACGTATTTATCTTGGAAACAGGAAAGCGAGTCACTGTGCAATACAAATCCCATGGTGCTCATTTTGAGATTTGGTTAATGCTAGCAGATGCACGGGAATGAAGGAACATGGAAGTCAGGCAGGAAAAACACATGGGAGAGTTTGGAAGGTTTTTGACTTCATTTGATCAATAATTTATTCTGGAGGCACCGAAAGGGAAGAAAAGGGAGCAGCGCAGTTGGCAGGATTTAAACATACGTGGGAAGATTCCCAATGGGTTTCGAATCCAACCTTATCCACTCGGCCACAGCAATGAGCCTTCAATGAGTATTCATGTAGTTCATATAAAATCTTGGGATGGCTACAGCAGAGGAAGAGGACATTCGGCCAGATTGATTCCACATCACCCTGAAAATTATACTGCCTTGTTCTTCCGACCAAAGTAAAGCACTGCAAACGTCAGTGCCCGGAAAACCAACCCTGATGCATTTGCTCAGGTGAGGAACCAGCTGAAGCTTTCAATATTGGTTTTCTTAACTCCGAGTTTCCAATTAGGAATTGGACAATAACTTCAAAGCAAGAAAAAACAGGGTTAAGAAGAAAGAGAAGGAAATTGAGATGAATTAGAAAGCTCTTTGTACAAAAGGGACATAGACACGATGCGTGGATGTTGGTGGATGTATGTTGTGCCATTTGATGATGACATTGTTGATCAGTCTGTCTCCAGCATTCCTAATGAGAACAGCCGAATTCCATTTCTTCAAAACAAAGACCCAAAGTGCTGCTGCATGACGTCACCGTTTAACATTCCAGACAGCTCCATTGGGACCTTTACAGAGCAGGGTTTATCGAGGCGAGTGGGGTCATATTCGCTTCACATGTGATAGCGCAGCAGTTTGAAACCTGGCAAGAGCATTATCCAAGCGTGTTTATTTAAGTGTGAGTGGAAGTGCAATCATTTACCTTTGTTGTAAATATAAACATCCTGCTGACTAAGATTTTTACCTTTTGTGATTTTAACCGAATTAATTATCATTTCAATAGAAGAAAACCCATCCAAATACACACGTATTTTCTGATTTACATTCAGGAAATTTGCTTTTGGAAATCGAACAAAAACTGAGCCAAGTTAGTGACATCCTTGCTTTCTGCACCCCTGTCTCCCCTTAGGCCTCTGTCACTCTCGGTGCATATCTCTGTGTGTGTTCCTCTGCGATTGTCAATGTGGTTCAGTTCCCTGAGGGGTGAAAGCGATTTTAAAATCACAAATTTTATTTACATTAGTTGTGCAACTTCATGTTAAAAAGTTGCAGAGAGAAGCAGCAGCGTAAAAGATAAAAGAGGAGATTGGCCCTTTCTATGTGTGCCTTACAACAACAACTTATATTTATAAAGCACGTTTAACGTAATGAAACGTCACAAGGCGTTCCCCATGATCATTATATAACAAAGTGTGACACCGAGCCACATATCCAGTCAGATGACTAAAAGCTCCGTCAAAGGTGGAAGCTTTAAGAACTGTCTTAAAGGGGGAAAGTATCGATTTCATGTTCCAGCTAACAGCAATGGTTCTACTCACTGGTGAAGAAGTCATCTGTATTCAATCTAAACAGACCATTTGGTCGGAGCAAGTTGTCTCTGGTGGAAAAGATCTGAAATGAAAATAAAAACATGTCAACAGCAGCCTCCATAAGTCAAGTTTGAAGCCATATTGATAGTTTCCCTCGTGGCACAGTGACTATGATTCGACACTTTCATTGGACCAACAGCAATTATGTTGGAGGCTTTTGGAAATTGAAAGTTGCACATGAGCAGCTTGTGGGACTATTTCACCTCACTGTCAATTTCATGTTCCAGCTCACAGCAACCGTTGTTTTCATTGGCTGAAGAAGTCGTTTTTTATTGAACCTAAACCTCAACTGAAATGAAAAAAAGTGCAAAAGCTATAGATAAGCCAAGCCGAAAGTGCATTGGACAGCTTGTATGGTGGTCTAGTGGTTAGGATTCGACGCTGTCATGATTCAATTCCCAGTCAGGGAATGGAGGTTTATTGATCTTGTGAAGTTGTTAAAACGATTTCTTGGAAACATTTAACAGCTCCACCGGAATCAGTGGAGTGAGGTTTGAAGCTTTGCCTCAGCTGCAAATCTTACACTTGAGAACAAATACAGTGTAAAGCTTTAGAAAGTTGGTGTGACTTTTATTTGTGACTCACTAACTTGGGTATTCTGTAAATGCTGCTCGGAGGTTTAATGACTGGGATATAATGTACCTGCCTTTCCTTGAGCCTGTGCTCTGTGTATGGGGAGGTTTGGCCCGGGTTGATTTTCTGCTTTTCCCTGTCTCACTCACTGTGGAGCTGAGGAAGAGAGATTAATTGATGGGCTTGTTTGAATCCAATAATTTCCTAGATTTTTAACGGGTTCGATGAAGCTATTTAGTAGGTTCAAATCTTTTCTCATTATATGTGTTTGTGTGTTTGCTTTTTGTGTGGGAGTCCACTGGATAACAGTAGATCTGGCACCATTTTGGGGATATTATTTTGCAGCCCAAGTACCCGGTGACAATGCGGAACTGTGTGATAATGAACACAGATGGAGAGAAAACAGTAACAACTTCGCCTCTGGATGGTCTTGAATCACCGACCTTTCGATAAACAGGCAAACACGCTGACCAATTGCGCCACAGAGACTTATGAAAGGTCAGCCTACAAGGTATCCCAACCAGGGTAAGGTGAGTCAAATCTTCAGGTTGCCGCTACCCAGATGACTATCATTCTCTATCAGTTTTATTCTTTCAAAATAAAGGGTGGGGCACTCATTGTGGATACATGGAAACAGTCTGATCCCACCCACTGCTGACACATCCATGTCTCCGGGAACCAGCTCTCCTACAACCGATGCCGTCTCCCTTAAAGCCTTCCCGTGTATTGTCTGTTACCAAATATTCTGATTGTCCCAAAGCCAATATTAGGTTTGAATTCCTGATGTGCGGTAAAGAGAATCCTTTCAATGCCTCAGATCAGTTAATTTCACCGATAACATCAGAGTCAATGTTCCAGCGTCTTAAAGAAAGGAAAGATGCCTTGACTGTCTCTGGTCAGTCGGGCATTTCACCCTTCATTTTCCTCGAATTCCATTCCTCAGAGGGATTTTCCTTTTCTTCTTGAGTTCCCTGACTACACCTGGCAGCATCTTTGGATTGAGAGGCAAAATTAACAGTTCAGATGCAGTGCAGTTCTGATGAAAGGTTACAGGCCTGAAATGAAAAACATGTTTATCTCTCCACAGATGCTAACAGATTTGCTGAGAATTCCAGTGTTTTCTGT
This sequence comes from Cetorhinus maximus, assembly GCF_964194155.1. Classification (NCBI taxonomy): domain Eukaryota; kingdom Metazoa; phylum Chordata; class Chondrichthyes; order Lamniformes; family Cetorhinidae; genus Cetorhinus; species Cetorhinus maximus. The sequence continues at coordinate 60,877,994 of NC_135901.1, read as the reverse complement.
TTTTATTTCAGATAGCCAGCACCTGCAGTATTTTGAGTTTCTGTAACTCCTTAGTGAAACATATGAGATCCTGAGGGGACTTGACAGGGTTAATGTGGAGACGATGTTGCCTCTTGTGGAACAATCTAGAACTAGAGATTACTGTTTAAAAATAAAGGGTCACCGATTTAAAACGGAGCTGAAGCAAAGTTATTTTTCTCTCAGAGGGCCGTGAGTCTTTGGAACTCCCTTCCTGAAAAGATTGTGGAAGCAAAGTCTTTGAATATTTTTAAAACAGAGGTGGATATATTCTTGGTAAGCGAGGGGGTGATAGATTCTCGGGGGTAGGCACGATATAGATTTTGGGTTACTTTCAGATCAGCCACGATCTTATAGAATGGTGGAGCAGGCTTGAGGGGCCGGATGGCCTACTCCTGCTCCTTGTTCTTATGGACGAACCCATTACCAGTAGATTTCGAGATCCATGTCTGAGCTGAAAACATATAGGTAAACTCAAACTGTAAACAGACCATTCACCAGCTGTAAATGGAAAGGGATTCACTCATCATCTCTTTTACCGACACAGCAACACAGTCTCACTGGTGCGAGGCCATTCAGATACTTCATGAATGCAAAGGGCTTTATTCAGTTTGCCCACATGTTAACACACCAACTTGAAAAGTTCAAAGAGTTTGATCCAGAGTCAGGGCATTGCTACTGGCAAGAGGCATTTAATGTTCCATGTTTGGCAGCGAAAAAAATGCATCAGCTCAACCCAACTGCTGAGACTCCAGTGAGTTCAGGTCTAGCTGTAGGGCTTTGTTCTGTTGTTCATTATGTCCAGGAGAGAATTATGGTGGAGACCAGACCAATTTGGTCACTGCATAGATTAATTCAAGAATTTTATATCTTGCCCCCTTGGCATCGTATTCTGATTACAGGACATATGTTTCAGTTGCATATTATCACCTTTGAATGGCGGGGTAGTCACCCAGCATTCACTGCGGGGCAGAATGTGCCCTATCCTTATTACAGCAGCTGCCTGCACATGCGTATTACCCTGCGTGTGTGTCTGTATGTGCGTGTGTGTGTGCGTGTGTGTGTGTGTGTGTGTGTTTAGAGCATGCGCATTACGTCTGTTGCACGAGCATGCGCAGTACTGGTCTGTGAGTGAAGCTGCTCAGAGTGGTTGAGAGAATGTCGAGTGGAGCAAACTAACAGAGTTAGTGGGTGTGTGAGGGGGAAAGGAGCCAGCGGAGTGGGCAGGGAGGCTTCATAAAGACACAATGCAGACCGCAGACCCCAAATAACAAGGTACGGGTGTTGCGGTTGCAGAGAACGGGCCGAAAAATTCTGGAATTCTCCCTTCGCCAGGCCCGGGGCAACGGCCGCCATCTTTATAGGGGGCAATGTGCAGCAGGGCGCATGCGCGGTTATCCTGGCCCAGGTTGCAGGAGGAGAGAATGTTGTGCATTTCTATCCTGGACTGACAGATGGATTTTGGAAACTCCTTTTACAGGGGGTCAGAAGGGGAGAATTTACACACGGCAAATTCAAACCAAGAGAAACGTTTGGCCTTTCAGAATTTCTGTCCTGGACTGACAGTGATGGATCTTGTGAACTCTATTTACAGGATGTTAGAAGACGAGGGGAGACGAGAAACTCAAACCAAACATCACATCAAAATCTGAAAGTCACTTGATTCATCAGGACCTGAATATCATCAGCCTTTGAATGTAAGCATTGAGTTCCAGGTCACTGCCAGTCACTGGGTAAAAAATCTCTCCCTCACATCCCCCTTGTGGATCTTGCCTAAAATCTTAAATCTCTGTCCCTTAATCCTTTCATAGTCAGCTAATGGGAAAAGCTTTCATTTAACTACCTTTCATAATCCTGTATACCTCTATAAAATCTCCCCTCAATCTCCTTTACACCAAAGAGGAAAACCCCAGTTTCTCGAACTTAACCTTACAATTAAAATCCCTCATCCCTCGAACCATTCTGGCAAATCTGCTCTGCAGCCTCTCAAGGACCCTCCCATCCTTCATGAAGTGTGTTGATCACTGGTTTGCACAGACCCAGATGTTCTGTGTTTGTGTCTGTGGCATCATCACACATCCACAATTACACGGTGACATCATCCCGCTCCCTGGGTATTTCCTCAACTGGGAGATTTTTCTTTGACTCCAGTGTTTCTGATATCTTTCCAGCTGCAGACTGCAACAGGGGAGTTTAAAGTTGGAACGAGTGAAATAGTTTCAGAGGTTAATATTTTTGAGTATTCATCTACAATTGAGACCTTTAGTGCTGTGCTGTGTTATCTGTGAGAGTTCAATGGCTGGTGTCACTCCTCCACTATGGATCTGAATCCATGTCCACCTATTGCCCTGTTTTACCTCTGCCATTCCTGACCACCTCTCTGCCATTGTCTAAACTCCCCTTCCTCCCATACTGGGTGTGTTTTAACTAGGTTTCGTACTCTACTGTAACTTCTGCCAACTCTGTCTAAATGAGGTTTCCACTGCTGCCCACCCACTGAACATGTGCTGCTGGCTTCCCAGCTTTATCTTCCCACAGTATCTTTCATAGTCAGGAATTGTTTTTCCTGTGCTATCGTCAATTTCTCTCCCACTCTGAGCTTATATTGACTATCACATACTGTCCACCCTGAAACGTTAATTAATTAATTCTATTGTGTGACAGAACTCCAAGGTGTTTCACAGGAGTGTTAGAAAGCAACATTTGACACCAAGCCACATGAAGAGATATCAGGGCAGATGAAAAAATGTTTACTAAAAGAGGTAGATTTTAAGGAGTATCTTAAAGGAGGAAAGAGAGGTTTAGGGGGGAAATTCCAGAGCCTGTGGCCTTGGCAGCTGAAGGGGGAGACACCAAAGGTGGAGCAGTTAAAATCAGGAATGCTGTGAGGTCGGAATTAGAGAAGTGTAGATACCTTGGAGGGTTGTGAGGCAGATTACAGAGGTAGGGACGGAAAGACCTTGCACGAATTTAAACTAAGGATGAGAAATTTAAAATTGAAGTTCTCCTTAACCCAGAGCCTTTGTAAGTCAGTGAGTACAGGGATGATGGATGAACAAGACTTGGTGCGAGTAAGCAGAGTTCTGGATTACAGGGGTGCTGAATGTGGGAGGTCGGCCAGGAGTTGAGTCTAGAGGGAACAAAGGAATGCATGACAGGCATAGCAATTACATAAAGGGATATGGGGATAGTGTGGGGAAAAATACATTGATCGGATTGAACGGTGGATCAGGTTTGATGGGCTGAATGGCCTACTCTTCCTATCAACAGTCTAGTTCAGTCTCAGTCAGTCAGGGAGAGGGATGGAGTCAGTGTCTAGGGAGTGGAGTTTTTAGCTGGGACTGAAGACAATGGCTTCAGTCTTCTCAGTAATTAAATGGAGGAACTTTCTGCTCATCAAATACTGGATGACAGTCAAGTCAGGATGGTGTGTGACTTGCAGGGGAACTTGGAGGTGATGGTGTTCACATACATCTACCTTGGTCCTTCCAGGGGGTGGAGGTTGAGGTTTCTGGAAATTTTGTCAAAGTTCTTGTTGTGTTATAGATATCCCTTCACCCCCTGCCTCTCTCACCTCTCTCTCCCTCTCCTCCCTTGTGGGCCAGAGTCTTGTGTAGGCCCAGACCGGGTGGCAGGTCCACTTCCCTGAAGGACATTAGTGAACCAGTTGGGTTTTTATGACAATCCAGCAGTTTTCATGGTCACTTTTCCCTCGTGCCGGCCCCACAAATTCCCAGATTCATTCAGCACAGTTTCACAACCTGCTTTTGTGTTTTTGTGGGTTCTCTCTCACTCCCTTTGTTCTGTTTTAAATCAATTTCACAGGGTATTAGAAGGGGAGGATTTATAGTCAGGAAACTGAAACCAAACGTCACTTCAGAATTTGATGGAGTCGCCCATTCTATCGGAATCTGAATATCATTGGATTTTGAATATGGAGGGAAAAAGCAACGTTCACCGTGGGGAGAAACCGTACATGTGTTCAGTGTGTGGACGAGGCTTCAGCCGATCATCTGGCCTGTCAAAACGTAAACGCAGTCACAACGGGGAAAACCTTGGAAATGTGGGGACTGTGGGAAGGGATTCAATTACCCTTCCCTGCTGGAAATTCATCGGCGCAGTCACACTGGAGAGAGGCCGTTCACCTGCTCCGAGTGTTGGAAGGGATTCACTCGGTTGTCCCACCTGTTGACTCACAAGCGAGTTCACACTGGGGAGAGACCTTTCACCTGCTCTGAGTGTGGGAAGGGATTTACGGATCCATCCAACCTGCTGACACACCAGCGAGTTCACACTGAGGAGAGACCTTTTAAATGTCCAGACTGTGGGAAGTGCTACATAAGTTCTGGGAATCTGATGTCGCATCAACGTCTTCACACTGACGAGAGACCGTTCAGGTGCTCTCAGTGCGGGACTGGGTTCAGGTGGTCATCTCACCTCACTGAACACCAGCGCAGTCACACTGGGGAGAGGCCATTCACCTGCTCAGAATGTGGGAAGGAATTCACTCAGTCATCCCACCTGCTGACACACCAGCGAGTTCACACTGGGGAGAGACCATTCACCTGCTCCAAGTGTGGGAAGGGATTCACTCAGTTATCCCACCTGCTGAGACACCAGCGGGTTCACAAGTAATAACAGTGATTGGATGTTGTGAAATTCCATCCAGGACTAACCATGTTCATTTGAGGCTGTTTCTGCTGATGTTAATAAACTACAGCCCAGTTATAGGGGTTGATATTCTGGATAAAAGTCAAATAAATCAGCTTTGTGTTCAACTCACCGTGTGTCAAGTCTTTTTAATACCTCTAACACAAGTTAGTTCCTTTGGAAAGGCTCTCCCTCTCCCCTGTCTCCTCCATCCTCACCTCCAACAATAAGTGTGAGGAGCTCATGGAGCTTTTTTGTCACTAAGATTGGGACAATCTGATCATCTGCCTCTGCTGCTTCCCTCCCTTCCACTAGCCCACCGGAACAAACTGTCTCTAATGTTTCCTCTTATCTGTGTCCTGAACCCACATCTTTCTCCAGTTTCTCTCCCATCTCCCCTCATTCTTCCTAAGCAAAAGATAGAGAGCTATTCCTATAATATTCAATACATTTCTGAAGGTTTTATAAGGTTATTAGACAATTATTTCTTACAGACCTCCCCACCTTGAGAAGGGAATATCCTTACTGACTTCTCACAACTGATTTCTGACTAACCTCACTATTTCTAAGCTCCGAGCTTGTTTTCCTAATTTCTTGATGACAAACAGTAGATAACATACTAAAGCTACTAGAATGATCAGAATCAGCAACACAAACCCTTGAGCTGCCACCAAGAATAAATGTCAAAACTTTTTGACTAAAATGTGATAACTATCGACTTAGATTCATCCTCCCCACCTGCCCATCATCTCTCACAATTCTACATTTTTGGAATGATGTAAATACATCTGGTTCAAACAAAAGTTCATGCACGGACTTTAAAGATTCTCCATCTCTCTGTTCACCCGCCTCCACCTTGTGGATATTTTCTAATTCCAGATTCTACTTCCCTCTTCACTTTAACTTTACTCCCTCTGATAGGTACCAGTGTGTTTAATTCAATGCTGATTGTTTTATAATTAGTTTCACTATGGAGTGTGAGTTAATGTCTTGATGATTTAAAATGTCACATTCAATTTTCCACAATAATCACTTCATGTTCTGTTGTCAAGTAGCTGAGCATGTCTGGGACCTGTTCTTCAGTGCAGGGTCACCATGCATTTCCACATGTTAATTACACAACATGTGACATATCACATCTGCACACTCACACCATATCCCAATACCATGCTGCATGTGCCAACCTATGCAAGTCACTCTTGGTCTTTCAGGTGATCTTATCAAAATATCAATGAGGTATCTGTCTGAAGATCTTTGCTGATCTACCCCTGCCTGGTTCTGATGCCTTGGATAGTGGCCAGATTATCAAATTCAGTTTCTTTTAAATACAGAGGCAAGGACACAAACATCACCAAGAGAAATCTCTGTTTACTGGTCTCATCTACACTTTCCTGACTTTCACTAGAATGTACATGTACATCAATTTGAACTATTACATTCAATTATACCCAAGTGAATTATTCCATTTCCCAATTGGTGGTGTGATTTTCTCTTATCTTATATTCTAAATACGTCATTCCATGAATTACCATTTGATCTCATTCAGGAGCACTCGAGGAACTTTACTGTCCCATTTAATACTCTCATAGTATGGTGTTTGTAGATCAGAGACACAAGTACAGATACTTGCAATCAGATTGCAGATCACTCCCATATCTCCCATTCTCAGACACTTTGTCTTGGATGATAACAAACGGGATGAAGCCAAATCTTTAAAAAGCAAAGCCTTTTGTTTAAATTGTCACCAGGCTGTCAGTGGAAAGGGTTAACTTCTCAGCTTGTTAGCAAAGGGGCTGAAGAAACATTCTCAAATGTGCACACTTGTGTCAACTTTATGCAACTTCATTTTCAGATCAAGGATGAACCAAACCCCATTTCAATCTTTGCTTTTCCAATTGTCTTGATATTTTTCTCAGCTTTTCAAAAATGTTATTATTTTCTTCTTTCTTCAGGCACCTTTCCAAATGACGGTAATAATAATGAAGAAAAGTAAAACAGAAAGTTCACTTTCACAGGCAAAAGGAGCTTCAACTTTCTGAGACTAAAAAGAGTTAAAGAGGGTGGAGCTTCCCACAGCTTGTGAGCTCCAGGTCATAACCTCAAGGCTGAAGCTTATCTTTAGGGAATCCAACTTTTCGATGCCTTTTATAATGATACAAGTTCATTGTGATTCATACTTAAAGATTTACTTTCACTCAGTAATTATAACCTTTCACTTTTCTCAGCACAGAAGCTGGCCGAATTTTAGATTCAATCCCAATTGTACACTTCTCTTGTAGCTGGCGTATGGAGAAGATCATGTCCACTGTAGATCTGCCAGCACAGAAACCGCTCTGTGCTTCTGGATACACTCGCTCTGCAAGTAGATGGAGTCTTTTAAGCCTGACCCTAGTGAAGGACGTCCCTGTGATGCTGAGGAGTGAGATGTCCCTGTAGTTGTTGCAATCTCCTCTGTCACCTTTCTTTTAGTATATTGTGATCATTCTTCAATCACACATGTCCTGTGGAATGGATCCTCCCTCCCAACAGTGAAGGAGAAGCTCATGAAGCTGTGACAGGAGATGGGACTTTCTGGGCTTGAGCAGCTCAGCTGGAATTCCATCCTTGCCGGGTGTCTTTCTGCTTGTGAAACAATCAATGACCTTTTCGAGCTCAGGTGATGAGAGTTCCTCATCCAATTCAACCATGACAGAAAGCTGCAGGAGAGAGTCAAACAGAGACTGGGAGATGTCCTTCTCACAGGAGTACAGCTCACAGTAAAGTTCAACCCAATGGGACATCTGTTTTCTTCTGTGGATGAGAACTTCACCATCCATTTGGTGATGGTCGGACCAAGCGCCCTCCTGATCCTATCAGACACAGCACGTAGATTTCCATTGTCACAGGCAGTTTGGATTTCATGATCTGGGCTGATCCAGTGTTTATTTACACAGTATCTCCCTGTCTTTTACACAACTGTCCCAGCTACTTGCAAGTTACACAGTGTTCTAGCTGTTGGGTTTATGTTGTAATCGGGTAGGCTTTGCTTTTTGCTTCAATGACAGAGTCATCTCTGCTGAGTAGGTCTCAAGCCAGTCTTTGTTGTGGGTTCCACCTTTCCCAAATGTTGCTGCTGCTGTGTCAGAAATGATTGAACTCAGCGCCTTCTAAGATTCAGCAATATCAGTGTTGACTGATGAAGCTTTTACTGATGTGCCTGTAAAATATTTTACAGTTTTGTTCATGTTCCTTGATAAATTAATTGCATCATGGAGGTGTCTCTGTGTGGAATGTACAAGTCAGTAAGAATTGTCAGCAAGGATTAATCAGTACTCTCTAATTGGAGATGTTAATCAGTGGAACCTGTCAGACACTGAATTGTAGACTTTGCTCCAAAGATTAATTTAGGATTGAAGTAAAAATTCATAATTTTATTGTAATCGAGTTCCTGTTGAGAGTTCTGAAATTAAGAGGAAAGTTCACAGATGGTGCTTTTAAAAAGGGACACTGCAGCTCAGATAATCAGTGACAGATCCAGAAAATTAAACTCCAGCCAGTTATAGGGTTGTTAATATCAGCAGAATCAAAGCTAATACTATCTGACGATCAGTCCTGGATGTGACTAACAGCAGCAATAAAAGCAAAATCCAATCCCTGCAGTCACTTGTGAATTCGCTGGTGTGACAGCAGGTTGGCTGACTGAGTGAATCCCTTCCCACACACAGTGCAGGTGAATGGCCTCTCCCCAGTGTGAACTCGCTTGTGTACTTTAAGATTAGATGAAGACCTGAACCTCTTTCCACAGGAAGTGCAGCTGAAAGGCTTCTCCCCAGAGTGAACTTGCTGGTGTGACTTAAGGCTGGCTGACTGAGTGAATCCCTTCGCACACACAGAGCAGGTGAATGGTTTCTCCCCAGTGTGAATTCGCTGGTGTGACTGAAGGCTGGCTGACTGAGTGAATCCCTTTGCACACACAGAGCAGATGAATGGTTTCTCCCCAGTGTGAATTCGCTGGTGTGACTGAAGGCTGGCTGACTGAGTGAATCCCTTTGCACACACAGAGCAGATGAATGGTTTCTCCCCAGTGTGAACTCGCTGGTGTGCAGTGAGGTCAGAGGAATGCCTGAACCTCTTTCCGCAGGAATTGCAATTGAACGGCCTCTCCTCAGTGTGAATTTGCTGGTGTTTTAGTAGGTTGGAGGACACAGTGAATCCCTTTCCACACACGGAGCAGGTGAATGGCCTCTCCCCAGTGTGAAATCGCTGGTGTCCACTCAGGTGGGATGAAGACCTGAACCTCTTACCACAGTAAGTTCAACTGAAGGGCCTCTCCCCAGTGTGACCTCACTGATGTGTCAGCAGAGTGGATGACTGAGTAAATCCCTTCCCACATAGGGAGCAGGTGAACGGCTTCTCTCCAGTGTGAATACGTCGATGGCTTCTCAGCAGAGATGGATAATTGAATCCTTTCCCACAGTCCCCACATTTCCACGGTTTCACCATGGTGCTGGCCCCAATGTGAGTGTGTCAATGAATTTCCAGCTGGGATGGATAACTGAATAGCTTCACACCATTCTCACATTTTCTCATCCACACACAGAACACGTATACAGTTTCTCCCCACTGTGAATGGTGCGATGATTTTTCAGGCTGCGTAACTGGTTAAAGCTCTTTCCACAGTGAGTTCACTGGAACACTGTCACTCGGGTGTGTGTGTCTCAGTGCTTTTCCAGTCGCACTGATGTTTGAAATCTTTTCCCATAGAAAGAACAGTCAAACATTTCTCCTTCCACATTCAAAGGTTGATTATATTCAGGTCCTGATGAATCGAGTGGCTCAGTCAGATGTTGATGTGATGTTTGGTTTGCGTTTCCAATCTACAAATCTTAATATTTGATGATGTTTGGCATCTGAAAATCCTTCCCTTCTAAGACCCTGTAAAAGGAGTTTAAAAAAGTAATCATTGTCAGTCCAGCCTGGAAATTAATAATTGACAATTCCACTTGCTACGGAATATTTCTTCCTCTCATCTCCCCTCCCCCACCACAAGCTGTAAATCACAGTCCCACACACACACTCCTTCCTGTGGTGAGAAATCCAGACCCATCATGCAATCTCCACCATTTCTTTCCTCTCCCAGTTTTCTATGTCCCTCTGCTCTGGCTGAGTTCAGTTCTACAGCCCTGCTGTAAAAGGAATTTAAAATCCACTACTGTAAGTCCAAGATTAGAAACTGAGAAGAGACAAACGTTTCTCTTGGTTTGAGTTTGCTGTGTGTAAATCCTCCCCTTCTAACCCCCTGTAAAAGGAGTTTCCAAAATCCATCCCTGTCAGTCCAGGATAGAAATCCACAACATTCTCTCCTCCTGCTACCTGGACTAGGATGACCGCGCATGCGCCCTGCTGCACATTGCCCCCTATAAAGATGGCGGCCGTTACCCGGGGCCTGGCGAAGGGAGAAATCCAGATTTTTCGGCCCGTTCTCCGCAAACACAAGACCGGTACCTTGTTATTTGGGGTCTGCGGCTTGCACTGTGTTCTTATGAACCTCCCTGTCCACTCCACTGGCTCCATTCCTCCTCACACACCCACTAACTCTGTTAGTTTGCTCCATTCGACTTTCCCTCACCCGCTCTGAACAGCTTCAGTCACAGACCAGCACTGCGCATGCTCATGAAACAGACAGCAATGCGCATGCCCAGTATACTCTGGAATGCGCATGCGCATAGAATTTCTGTTGTGAGGATAGGGTACATTCTGTCCCGCAGTGAAAGCTGGGTGAGCGCCCCGCCATTGAAAGACCAAATTGTAGAATATCTTCATCCTGCAATCAAAATACGATCGGTGCCATAGGGGAAAGATATAAAATTGTTAAATCAATTGATGCAACGGCCACATTGCTCCAGGCTCCACCACAATTCTCTCCTGGATGTTATGAACAGCAGAACAAACCCCTACAGTTAGATCTGAACTCAGTGCAGTCTCAGGAGATGGGACGAGCTAGTGAATTTTTCCCCCTACACATGGAACATTTAAACCGTGTTGTGCCAGTAGCAATGCTCTTATTGTGGATCAAATCCTTTGAACTTTTAAAGTTGGAATGTTGACATGTGGGCAAACTGAATAAAGCTATTTGCACACGTGAAGCATCTGAACATTGACTCTGATGTTATCAGTGAAATTAACTGATCTGAGACATTGACAGGATTCTGCACATCAGGAATTCAAACCTAATATTGACTTCGGGATAATCAGAATACTTGGGAACAGACAAGACATGCAAAGGCTCGAAGGAGAGCTGGTTCCCGGTGACATGGATGTGCCTGCAGTGGGTGAGATCAGACTGTTTCCATGTAGCCATAATGTATGTCCCAAACTTTATCTTGGAAGAGGTAAACTGATAGAGAACAATTGTCATTCCGGTAGCAGAAATCTGAAGCTTTAACTCGCTAACACCCTAGGTTAAATCCGCATCAGTCTCTGTGGTGCAATTGGTCAGCGCGTGTGGCTGTTAATCAAATGGTTGGTGGTTTGAGACCACCCAGGGATGAAGCTTGCACTGTTTTCCCACCATCGGCATTCATCGTCACACAGTTCCAGGCTGTCATTAGGTACTTGCGCTGAAAGGAAAGATTTCTGAAATGTTGCCAGTTCCACTGTTATCCAAGTGAGTTCCCAGGCAAATGGCTTTTTTCGAATATTCATTTCAAATGTAATGAGACAACAATTAGCCCTACCATGTACCGATATCTAACCCATTGGAAATTTATGAAGTTATTGGATTCAACCAAGCCCATCAATTATTCTCTTTTCCTCAGCTCCACAGTGAGTGAGACAGGGAAAAGCAGAAAAGCAGCAATATTCTAGCCCCACACTCTCCAATCACTAGCTGCCAGCAGAAAGCAGCGACTGCAGCTTCAATCAGCGGGTTACTGCCCATCCCTGGGACACAAGCTACTCCAACCCGGACCAAACCTCCCAGTACACTGAGCACAGGCTCAGGAAAACACCGGTAGATTATATCCCAGTCACTAAACCTCCGAGCAGCATTTACACAATACCCAAGTTAGTGAGTCACAAATAAAAGTCACACAAACTTTCCAAATGTTTTCAATGTAAAATTCCTTCATTTTATTGAAAATCTGACTGTTGGGAATCTGAAAATGAGCATCATGGGATTTGTGTTACCGAGTGAGTTGTTTTCCATTGTTTGTACGTCAGGTTTGCAATTCAATTTGTGTTGGATATTGAAGCGAATCTGATTTCAAAATGTGGTAACAAAGCAGGTAAATATTAAATCCAGGAACAAATCCTGAGGAAAATGGATCACAATGTCTGGAAGGAGGTGCAGCTGAGAAGCGGAAACTGTGAATGATGTTATTGATGATTGTGTGGTAAGCATTGGATCCTTGGTCAATCATTGTGTCCGAGTGGTGAAAATGATGCTTTTAAAATCCACTGGGGTTTCCCCAGCCTTACCGATTGTGCTTCTCATTATTGCTGATTTCAACCAGGTGTCCACAGAGCTCTCCGATCAATGGAAGAAAAAACATCCTAAAATTCTCCTGATTTTTTGACTCTTAAGGGAATGAAGGGCTCTCGGGATCGGGTCTTGGGACTGGGGATCCGCCATGATCTTATGGATTGACGGAGGAGGCTTGTGGGGCCTTGTGACATGTCGCTGCTGCTTTGAGTCTATTCTATTTGAGTAGAAATACCAGACAATGCAATGGGCAGTAGCATCCTAAGCTCGGTATCGCACCTGAGTGGTCGTAGGTGCTGATTTAAGGTCTCACTCTTCGTTGAGGCGTGGTTTCTAACCCCAGTGCTGCTGAATTTGCCCTATTGGTCGAAAAAGTGCAAGCTCACACTTAAAGCAGATGCATGCGGTGTTTCACTTTAACAGGAAGAACGAGGAGAGACAATAAAAATATAAAAGGCTGTGGAGAAAAGGTGGGGTTTTTGAATTAGCTAAATTCCTCTTCCATGGGCCAGAATTTAAACGTTGGCCCATTGGACGAATATCCTCCTCTTCTGCTATAGCCACCTATGATTTTATACCAACGACACTAACCTGTGCATAGAGCCAGTCGTCGTGGCCGAGTGGTTAAGCCGATGGAATCAAAATCCATTGGGGTTTCCCGCTTCTCATTATTCCGGGTTTTAACTTTGTGTCTAACTCAGTGGGTAGAGCAAAAGCTCGGAATGCCAGGGCCTTGGGTTCGCCCCACGGTGGGCGCAGCTTCTTTCAAACAAATAATTCACCAACCTCATCACTGCGGTTCTTGTGAAATTTACACATGATGGATATTCACCACTGAAAGCATTTGATGCACAAAAATTTCAAAGCACTTTCACATCACAGATCTTTCTGCCTCATCTCTAGCTCCCTCTGCTCTTCCAGGAGCTACTTTACCAAACTCAGTCAGTTCGTGTGAACATAAAACACAACGTGATCAGTTTACAGATAACAGGGCAAAGAGACACCAGGATCTTCCTGATTCCCCCAGGTACTGATTACAGGTATGTATACAGTGCCGATTATCCACCGCTACACGCTCCTTCCAGTCTTGTGTACGTTGTTAAGCTTTGAAATTGTTCATATTTTCACACTGGATTTCAATGTGAAGAAAGCAGAGCTGTGATAAGCTTATATTGTTCAGCAGATGTACTGCACGAAGGTACAGAACAGGCTGATGGTAACAGTGCTCTTTGGACAGGGTGAGCTCCAGGGAAGGATTGGCACCATTAATGTGTCGCTCAATTAGTCTCGTGACAAATCTCGTGCTGGAAATGAGAAGAAAACTCACTGAATTTGCTCCGTATTTTGGTTTCAAAAGAGCCGAATAGAAAGTTAGAAAGTACATCTCGCTAGAGCGTGTTATAAAATGGCAGAATGACTGTGAAAGATGCACCCGTGCTGTTGGGAAACATCAAATTATAGAAAGTTACAGCATAGAAAGAGGCCATTCGGCATCGATGAGCTGATGTGCTGCGTTTAAAGAGCAGTTGTGATTGACCCATCAGGAGTGATATCTTTGTCAGTGCAAACAGTAGGGTCCAAAATTCGTCCTTCCCCCATCCATATTTTGCCTCGCGCCACCATCTCGGTGGTCAGTGCTTTGCACCCAGCCCTTCTCTTGTCCTCTTTTCCTTCATTCATTCACTCCGCCTTTATCTTTGTTCCCGACCTGTTCCAAGTGTGATATTTCCACCTCGGAGGCAAAACTTCAACTGTCACCCCAAAGATTCTGGTGGAGCTGCGAAATGTTTTCAATCAAAAAGTTCTTAATACCCATTTTAACAAGATCAAAAATCTGAATTCCCTGACCAGGAACCGAACCCAGGCAGTGGCGATAAGAGCGCTGAATTCTGACTACTAGACCACCAGGGAAGCGGTGAAGCTTTTATCAGTTTGGTTTATCGACGCTGCTTTTAACAATGTTTCCATTTTAAATGGAATGAATTCTTCAGTCAATGACAACAACGGTTGCTGTGAGCTGGGACATGGAATTGACAGTGAGGTGAAATGGCCCCACAAGCTGCTCAGGTGTAACTGTCAATTTCCAAAACCCACCAACATCATTACTGCGGCTCCTGTGAAACTGGCAAGGCAACACATAGCAGACATTCATCACTGAAAGTAACTGACACACATGACATTCTAAACACTTTCATGTCGCATCTCTTTCTGCTTCTGTCCCTGCCTCGCCTCCAGCTCCCTCTGCCCGTCCAGCTCCCAGGCCAATTAGCTGCTTGATGCAGACACAGTCAGTTCATGAACCCAAGCTTTCCATGGAAAGCAGGGTCAGGGAATGTGGGAACCCAGGATTTTAGAAAGAATGAGTTTGCAGATGACATAGTAAAGATAATCTGGGATCTCATCTTCCTGATTCTCCCAAATACTGATAGCAGGAATGTGCACAGTGCCGATTATCCACAGTCGCAGATTCCTTCCAGTCTTGTGCACATTGTTAACCTTTGAACCCACTCGCAAGAGGGATTATAAAATGGCAGAATGACTGTGAAAGAAGTAACCGTGGTGTTGGGAAACATCAGATTATAGAAAGTTATAGCAAAGAAAGAGGCCATTCGGTCCTTTGTGCTGCTTTCGAAGAACTCTGAAGAAGAGTCATACGGAATAGAAACATTAATTCTATTTCTTTCTCCAGAGATGCTGCCAGACAGACTGAAATTTTCCAGCATTTTCTGTTTTTATTTCAGATTTCCCGCATTCACAGTATTTTGCTTTTATCTCTGGATTTCTAGCCCAGTGACAATGCCAATACGCCATCTCCTGAATGCTGACAAATGAATTAGAAAATACGGATGTGTTTGGATAGGTTTTTTCCTATTTAAAATGTTAAATCCTCAGGCGGCAGGATTCGAACCCATGTGTTCATTTTTAACAACAGATGTAAATTATTGAACATTCACTCACACTTAAATGAGCAAGCTTGGATAATGTTTTTGCCCAGTTTCAAACCGCTGCTCTGCCACATGTGAAATGACTGTGATCCCCACTGCCCTGCACGAACCCTGCACTGTAAAGATCCCAATGGAGCTGTCTGGAATGTTAAGCTGTGACGTCATGCAGCAGCACTTTGGGTCTTTGTTTTGAAGAAATGAAATTCGGCTGTTCTCATTAGGAATGCTGGAGACAGACTGATCAACAATGTCATCATCAAATGGCACAGCGCAGTAAGAGGACCTAAGATGGAAGCAAAACATTGTAGACGCTGGAAATCTGAAGTAAATACAGAAAATGCTGGGAAAAACTCATCAGGTCTGGCAACATCTGTGGGAAGAGAAGCTGAGTTAACGTTTCAAATCCGTATGTCTCTTCTTCAGAGTCAGGCCGACTCGAAACATTAACTCTGCTTCTCTCTCCATAGATGTTGCCAGACCTGCTGAGTTTATCTAGCATTTTCTGTTTTTACTTTAACAAAAAGCCCTTCACCCCATCGTATTTGTGCCAGCTATTTTTAAAGACCTAACCAATTCGTCTCAAATTCCTTTTCCCTTTCCTTAAACCTGAGTTTTCCCCCTTTCAATCGTTGTCCATTTCTCGCTTGAAGAAGGAGTTTCTGCAGAATCCATGCACAGTTTGCCTTAAGTAACCAAGTTTCCCTGACCCAATGACATGAAGAGTTGGACTAGGATTCCTCATACAGTTTTCGCTACAATCATTATTTATTTATGCAATTGATTTCATATCGAATTACAAAAGAACTTTACCCTGATCAAGCTGGTCATCATTATTTCTGAGCTGATATATACAATCTAACTCCATTTACTCTACAAACTGGAGAGCTGGATTCAGGTTCCAGTCTCTGGAGGAGTGGGTCTGAATCCCAGCGCACCCAAATTTTCAGCTGCTTCCCACTTTCGGGCATGTTAGGAGTTCCCTTTGGGTGAACCAGACAAAAAGTCCAGTTTAATACGGGGAGTGGGGCGGGTTGTGGTCCTTTATCTTGACAGGGTGAACGGGGAGAGACAATGTAAATAGAAATTGGTGTGTGGGAAAGGCGGGTGTGTGGAATTGGTTTAGTTGCTCTTCCTGAGAGCCAGCACAGATACGACAGGCCGAAAGACTTACGTTATAGCCGCCTCTGGTTTAACATGAACATGTTTTACCCAAGGAATTGCGATTAGTCGTGGACGAGAGTTGAGGACGATGTTTCTGACATCCATCGGGGTTTTCCCAATGTTGGTTTGCTGACTGCGGTTCTCGTTGTTCCTGATTTTAACCAGGTGCCAACAGGATTAATTATCGGCTAAACAGAATCAAACAAAAACTCCCGCGCTTTCTTATTTCCATTCATCTGCAAGGATTTGCGAAATCTGCAGACGGAAATGGAACAAAACTGAGCCGGTTAGGTGACATCCTTTCTTTCTGGGTGTTTGTCTCTCCTTAGGCCTCTGTCACTGTCGATGTATGTGTCTGTGAGTGTCCCGCTGTGTGTGTCAATGTGGTTCAGTTCCTCATTTTCACCATCCACACTTTATTCACCTCAGTTTTGTGGCTTCATATTAAGATCGTACAGAGAAAATAAAAACAGGCTTAAAAGGTTCAGGAGGAATTTTCTTTCTGTATTTTTGGGTGGAGACTATTCAGCTACTAAGTGTCTGCACGCTACAAAGAGGAGGGTGATTGAAATCTTCACTGAGCAACATTTAAACAGCCAGACACCGAGTCCTTGTGGTCGAGTGGTTAAGTCAATGGACACATCGAGAGAATGAATGTGTAAATGCAAAAAGCCCAAATTGATATCCTTCGGACATTAGGAACTGTATTTCTTCTCGAAGCTGTTCCACGTATGATATTTGCAGCTCTGATGTGAAACTTCAACTCTCCCTCCACTGATCCGGGCGGAGCTGTTGTGTGTTTCGGTTTTCAATCAATAAGTAAATCAGGCTTGTTTTAACTGTTTGTACCAGATCAATAAACCTTCATTGCCTGGCCGGGAATCGAGTCCGTGCCACGGCGGTGAAAGTGCCGAATCCTCACCTCTAAATCACGAGGAAAGCTGTCTATAACCCTTGCAACGTGCTTTATCCATGCCGCATTTGCCCTTTTTCAGATACTTTCACCAGAGATAAGTTTCTGCTACAGAATTTTATCTTAAACGACATCTTCGGGCAATGACAGCCACTGTTTTTAAGGGGTGAGCTGCAGTGAAGGGTTGGCACCAATAAAGTGTCGTTCAACTGGTCTGGTTCCAAACCCTGTGCTGGAATTAATGAAAAACTTTGAGTTTGCTCAGTGCCTTGGCTTCAAAAGCGAGGATATAAGAAATTACCTTCCCATAGAGTGTAATAAAATGTCGGAATGACTGGGAAATGATGCTGGAAGACATAAATTATAGACAGTTACAGCAAAGAAAGGCCATTCGGCCTGGGGCGCTGCTTTCAAAGAGCAGTTGCGATTGATTGGTCTGGAGTGATATTTGTGTCAGTGTAAACATGCGGCAGTAAAATCTCTCACATTACCACGGCAGACATTCATCAGTGAAAGCAACTCACACACATCAAATTCTGCCGTTTTCATGTCGCATCTTTTAATTCTCTGTTCTCCATCTCAGACATTTCCAGGTCTATCAAATATCATCCATGCAGAATTTTGTCCTGTTCCTCGTTCCACTGGGAGGTTTGCTGTCGGTAAGATGCAGTAAGTGGCTCCATAGCTCAGTGGTTAGAGCACTGGTCTTGTAAACTAGTGGTGGTGAGTTCAATTCTCAGTGGGGCCTGTAGCTAAAATTTATGAAATTTGGTGGCAAGGTAATCTTTGAGGAGAGCACTTTAAAAAGATATCGTAAGGTCATGTGAGTGGGCAACAAGATGGCAGATGGAATATAATGTCGGCAAGTGCGAATATGTTCACTTGGTTATAAAAATTAGAACAGCAGAATGCTTTTAAAATGTGAGATAGTGAATGCGCTGATGTTCAAAGAGACCTGGGTGTCCTTGGACAAGCAATGTAGAATGTTAGCATGCAGGGGCAGCAAGAAATTAGGAAGCCCAATCGCATATTGGCCTTTATTACAAGGGGATTGGAGAGCAAGAATAAAGATGTTTTTAAAGAAGAGTTTTAGTGAGACGGCATCGAGAATCCCGTGTGCTGTTTTCATGTCCACATTTATAAAAGGATATACTGGCAGTGGAGACGGTACAGAAAAGATTCACTAAATTGGTCTCTGGGATGAAGTGGTTGTCCTATGATGAGAGGCTGAATAAATTGGGCTTCTATTCTCTGGAACTTAGAAGAATGAAAGGCAATCTCATTGAAACCAACAAAATTCTGAGGGGGCTTGATCGGGTGGACACAGAGATTGTTTCCACTGGTCAGGGAGTATAAAACACTGGGGCACAGTCTCAGGGTAAAGAGCTGATAATTTAGGGCTGAGATGAGGAGTTATTACTTCACCCAAAGGGTTGTGAATCTTTGAATTCTCTACCCAGAGGGTTGTGGCTGCGCCATCATTGAATACATTTAAGGCTGGGATGGACAGGTTTTTGCTATCTCGGGGAATTAAAGGATATGGGGAACGGGCAGGATAATGGAGTTGAAGCCCAAGATCAGCCATGATTGAATTGAATGATGGAGCAGGTTCGATGAGCCGAGTTGTCTACTCCTGCTCCTATTTCTTGTGTTCACATGCATGATAAAGACAATAATTCATGTTATAATAAAAATAAAAAGTGCTGGAAGTTCTCAGCAGGCCTTACAGCAAATGTGAAGGGAGAAACAGAGTGAAGATTTCAAGTTTAATATGACTCTTTTCCAAACCATAAATTGGCTGCTGGTTACGACATTTTGCACAACATCGAGACAGGGAATGGAACCCAGGCGGTGAAAGCACAGAATCTGAACCATTAGGGTGTTTCGATAGCATACTTTTTGAACGAAATTAGCTTCCAACTGAAGGTTTAATGGTTTGAAACCACCTCGGGTCAAATAGATTCCCTCTCTTCCTGCTTCTACTTATATCACTGGCATAGTTCTGCTCTGTGCCCTTTGGCTACAAGGAAATCTTGTCCAAACTTTGCCACTTCTGCTGTTAATCAGTTAGTTCCCACACAAATAGACTTATGAATATTCATTTCAAATAAAGCGAGAAAATGGGGGAAACATGTGCATAACATCCAACCTATTAGAAAGATTAGGTTCAAAGCAACGAATAGAAATTGATTCTCTGATTGCATATACCGAACTGGAACACACCATCACACTGAGTGAATCCACTGTCTGTTCAAATGTTGCTCAGTGAAAATTTCAACCTTCCTCCGCTGTGTCACATATGGACACTGAATCAATAAGCAGCCTCCACTTAAATAAACACAGAAAGCGTCAATCTCCTCTTGCAACTTTTACACCTGTTGTTATTCTCTGTACCATTTACCATGAAGATATATAATGCAAGTGAATAAAGTTTTGCGATGGTAAAACTGTGTTCACCCCTCGGGGAACTGAACCACATTGAGACACACACATTAACACCGAGAGTGACAGAGTTCTGAGGAGAGGCAAACTCTCAGAAAGCAAGGATGACACCAATTTAACTCAGATTTATTTCATTTCTGACTGCAGATTCTGTGAATGCTTATGGATGAACAGCAGATAATGAGAGCATTCAGCCCCACCAATTCCCACTCATCCTTCAATTTCTACAGCCTCCCTTGTTCTTCCTAGCAAGACGAACCACGTCATGTGTCAAATGCCCCTAAGGGGTTTGATGAAACGTCTGAAAGGACGAACCAACTGAAACTTTGGCAGTGATGAGATTCAAGTCCACGACTCGATCGAGGCTGCAGCCTAAATCCAGTGCCTTCGACCACTCAAACACGCTACTGCTGGCAATATGATCGTAACCATTGCCTTGAGTGGTATTGGTGCTGAATAAGAACATAACAAACAGCAGCAGGAACAGACCATTTTGTCGCTCGAGCCCCTCACAGTTCCATAAAATCAGAGCCAAGGTAACAATCTTGAGGCCATTCAGCCCGGTTCAGAGGAACATCGACCATTCAGCTTTTTGATGCTGCTCCACCATTCAATAAGATCATGGCTGACACAACAGAAACCCCGCGCAGCGAGTTAGCCCAAGGGACTTGTAAAGAATTTCAAACTGTGTCGTGATGCGGATTATGCTTTACAGAAATGGGATTGGGCTGGGATATTTAGGAACACCATAGAGAAATTGATCGAGCAATAGAATCATAAAAGTTCACAGCTCATTAGGACCCATCGTGCCCTCGCCAGCTTTTTACAACGAGCTGCCCAGTTAGTCCCAATATCTTTCTCTTTCTTCATAACCCAGCAGCTTTTCCACTTCAAATATTTGTCCAATTCCCTTTTGAAAACTCGGAGTTAAGAAAAACAATATTGAAAAAGGCGCAAGAGCTCCGGCAGTGTTCATGCTCAGTGTGTGAAAATTAACAAAGTTTCCCTGGCCCATTCTCGGCATGTTATTTTATTCAAAATATATTACAGTTCATATAATATCATTAAAATTTATTGAGATCACATTGACTAATCTGCCATCAAGGAATCACATCTGACCCCAGTGATCTGTGAAAAATGTAACTAAGTCAAATGGTGCACCTTGTGAGTGCTCCAGTGGCGCAATCGGTTAACGCGCGGTACTTATAAAGCAGCGCAGTCAGCGGGCTATGCCGAGGTTGTGAGTCCGAACCTCACCTGGAGGGGAGGTTTTACTGGAGCTGCTACATGATCGTAGATTCTGGAATTAATAGCACGGTTTTCAATGCAATAAACCTGCAATGACAGACCATAAGCGCACCCCACCCCCTGTACAGGGGTGTACAAGAAATCTGTAAAACCAACAGCGACTCATTTACCATCTCTCCCATGCTTGTAACTTGTTCTATTTGACTAAAAACTTCTAGAAAACCATGTTTAAAGGGAAAGGTGTTGCACTTCCGCCAGTGATCACACTAGATAACACCCGGCTGGAAGTGGTTGGTTAATACTGCTCCCCAAGTTCCACAGTGACAGACAGTCTGCTCCTTGATGCAGTTCCTGATACACACACGGGGTAAACAGATATCACCTGGCTCATGAAACGTACATGGATTAACATCAAGCTGACCCTTGGGGCCAAGCTGATGGTGTATTAGGGCTGTGTCCTCAGTACCTTGTCTGGCTGTGAGACAAGGAGGACCTATCAAGGAAAGAAACTCCGCGACTTCCATCTGCACTGTGTGCGGTTGTTATTGGGTATCTCCTGGCGGGACACAATCAGGAAGCAGCAGTCCTCACAAAGACAGAGCTCCTTAGGCTCAGCAAACAGAGGGAGGTTGGATGGCTCGGGCCCGTTTACAGGATGGAAGGTGATCACATAGCTAAGGGCCAGGCGGCCAGTGAGACGTCCAAAGCTCTGCTTGTGTTACACTTACAAGCGTGATATGGAGGCCCTAATTAGCGATTATCATCCATGAATTTCACTAGGTGATGACAGGGGAAGATGGCGATACTTCCTGTGGACTGTTGTGCATCGCAATGGCGACAGCGGCTTGGCAACAGACGCCAAGACAGGAAACAACAACCCAGAACATCACTTGTAGCTTCACGTGAGACACTTGTGACAGAAACTGCCCCTCAAGGATTGAGCTCAGCCATCAGAAACTGTGCAGCACCTGGAGACAACCCATCTGAATAGATTTGTTTGCTGCGTGTCCATCATCTTTCAAGAATGGAAGGATGACAAAGATCATTGTGAAATTTACTTGCAAACAATATGACGTGTCACTCACACACACACACACACACACAAAGAGGCAGACACACACAGACGCACAGATAAACAAGCACACACCAATACATACGTACAGACAAACATACACACATACAAAGACACAGACATACACAGGTGCACACAGACATACATGCATACATGCACAAAGAAACACACACACACACAAATACACGCAAATACGCATAAACACACACACAAACGCACGCTCATACACAGACAGAGAAACACACAAAGACACACACACAAACACGCGGACACATACAAAAACACACAGACACACAAACAGACTCAAAACACACAGACACGCACACACCGACACACAGACACACACGCACATATACACACAAAGATGCACAGAAACACACACCACACACACTGACACAAAAAAAAACCACCGACACACACACAGGCACACACTCACATATGCAAACGTATACACACACACACACTGACGCAGACAATGCCCACATGTCCGTCCTTGGCCTGCTGCAATGTTCCAGTGAAGCTCAACGCAAACTGGAGAAACAGCACCTCATCTTCCGACTTTACAGCCTTCCAGACTTAATATTGAGTTCAACAATTTCAGATCATGAACTCTTTCCTCTATCCCCACCCCCTTTCCGATCTCCCTTTTTCCAATAATTTATATATTTTTAAAAAATGTATTTTTCTTTTCCTACCTATTTTTAAATTTATTTCGATCTATTGTTTTATCTCCATATTTTAGCCCATTTCGATCCCTTCCCCCTACCCCTCCCCCACTAGGGCCACCTGTCACTTGCTCGTCCTGTTTGCTACCCTTAATGTCCCCATTAGCATATTCCTTAGACAATATCACCACCGTCAACACCCTTTTGTCTGTGACAACTCTTCTTTGCCTCCACCTCACACTGGCCCTCTATCTAGCTCTACCTGTCCCACCCTCCACAACCAGCATTTATTTCACTGCATTTCTCCATTTCCTTAGTTCTGATGAAGAGTCATACGGACTCGAAACGTCAACTGTATTCCTCTCCACAGATGTTGTCAGACCTGCTGAGTTTTTTCAGGTATTTTTGTTTTTGTTTCAGATTTCCAGCATCCGCAGTATTTTGCTTTTACCTGAGAGAGAGAACAATACGTTTCAGTGAGTTAGGCGCTGTCTCAGGTGAAACAAAACATTTCAGTGAGTGTGGTGACAAACGTGCCAATCTTAGCAAAGAAATGGTTGGTATGACAGGAATTTCTAAACAAGAGCACACAACAGAATATACTATCAATGAATATTTACGTTATTAGACGATCTGTAGTTACAGTTTGAATAAGAGAAAATAAAATAAAATTAAACATTCTGGTGAAGATAAATCTTTTATCTTTGTGGAATGATGCAGCATGATTTATTTTCACACCGACACACAGAACAGGTGATGTCTCATATGTAACACTGTTGGCTGTAATGAAAATGAATATCTGGAGCTGTGCGGAACAAACAGTCAATGGGAAATTTGTAGTTTCAGGCCAAAGTTAGAGGCCCATTTCCAACTCAACGTCCACCTTATAGAAACATAGAATAGTGTAGTAACAACAGAGACAGAGTCTGGTGTGGTGATTACTGAGACAGGGCCTAGTGCAATTTAAGCAGAGACATTACTAGTGCAGTAATAATAGAGAAAGAATCTAATGTTACTTAAGCAAAGACGTGACCTAATGCACGAATAACAGGGACGGGGAGCAGTGCTATATTATATACTGCTGTAATAGCGGAGACGGGGTGAGTGCAATATTTACTGATACAGGGCCTGGATCAACATCAAGTGAAATCGGGCAGTTATTACAGGCACAGGGCCCAGGGTAATTGCTTCCCAGAGAGAGTCTAAGTCGTAATAACGGAGACTACCGCCAGTTTAAGAGAGACAGGTCTGATCTCGTGGAGTAAAAACAAGGAAAGGGAGAGTGGAATAGAAGCAGAGACAGAGATTCAAAGACAAAGTCTCTGCAAAGACAGGATCCATCTTAATTAAAAAGACAGACAAGCTCGAGTGTGATACAGGCTGATACAGAGTCTCGTTTAACTTGTTCTGAAATACGGTCTAGCGGAATATAAGTGCAGACATGATTGAATGCGTTATAAGCAGGGCTCCGACCGAGTGAAACATAAGTCAGGTAGTGCCGAGTGCAGTAATAATTGAGACCGGATCTTGTGTAATACGAACCTGCCTAGTGTAGTAATAACACAGACCGGATCCAGTGTAAGAAAACTGATACAGGGTCTAGTGGAGCTTCACATAATTCAGGGCTCTTTTTAATATCAACTGACGCAGTGCCTGGTGAAGTAAATACCGGCAAATGTACAAGATCAGTAAAAACAGAGACATGAACAAGTCCAGCAATAATAAAGTCATGATACAGGACAATAACAACAGAAACAGGGAACTGTATGATATGAATGGAGGAATGTATTGGTGCAGCATTAACTGAGACAGGGTCCAGTTTGATAGACACGTGGCAGGTTCTACTGGAGTAATAGCTGAGACAGAGTCTTGTGAAATGCAAATAAAAACATGTTCTAGTTTTCTATAACCAGAGACAAGCTCTAGTGCAGTGAAAACGGGGGCATGGCTTATTGTAACTTTGGTCGAGACCTGCTTCAGTGCAGTCATGACTGAGATAGTGCCAACGGTATTGTGGCCCTAGTCCAGTACATAAACAACTGAGTTTGAGCCAATTACAGAAACAACCGAGAGATGACCTTCTCTAATATGATCAGAGACATGTCATAGTACAATAGAAACAGAAACAGCGTCTAATTTAATATGAACAGAGACAGTGCCAAATGCAGTAATAATTGAGACAGCGCCTGCTTCATGTGATGTGAGCAATCATGGTTTCACTGCCATCCACTGGTCAAACTTTGCTACTGCAGGTGTTGTGAAAATGTCGATTCCATTTACTGTTTCTGAGGTCAATGGTTTAAATCAGAAATAAGGGAAAACGTAGACGGCAGGATTTGAACCTGCGCGGGGTAACCCCAATGGATTTCAAGTGCATCGCCTTAACCACTCGGCCACGACTACAGATTTTGACAGTAAGCCTGTATTATTTATATAAAGTCATAGAATGGTTACAGCAGACAAAGAGGACCTTCTGCCCGCCCTGTCTCTGTCACAACCTAGCCGGACATGCACGCGCGTTATTTTCTATGTGAAAATTCAGGGAGGTCAATGTTGTTTCCTCTTGGAGCCTCAGCTTGTTCTGAATTTCAAACTGTGGAAGGTAATCGACCAACAAAATCCACAAGGTGATAATGCATTCCTCTCAATCATCAATAACATAATTCACATCTTCCACTTCTTTGCTGCACCTCCTTCCAAACTCCACTTGCATCGTTCATCCAGATATTTTTCCCTTTGCCATTTTAATATGAAGTTGCACAACCAATGTTAATCAAGTTTGTGATGGTGAATATGTGTACATCCCCTCAGGGAACGGAACCGCATTGACACACACAGAGGAACACACAGACACATACAATGAGAGTGACAGACGCCGAAGGAGAGACAAACACCCAAAAAGCAAGGATGTCACCAACTTGGCCAATTATTGTTCCATTTCAGACTCCAAATATAGTGAATGTTTGCAGATGAACTGAAGCCAGAAACACGGGGGTGTTTGGTTGTTTTTTTTTCATTTGACTGATAATTTATTCTGCAGGCAGTTTGTGTCAATCAGGAATGAGAAGAAGGGGAGTTGGCAGGATTCGAACCACGTGGAAAAACGGCTCAACCACTCGGCCAAGACAACTGGGTAAAGGCTGCATGTTGTTTGTTTAAAATAGTAGAATGAATACAGGGAGTTCCAGTGAAAGAAGGTCTTCCAGTCCGTGTCATTGTCCCACCTTTTCCCAGTCACCCTGGGATTTACACTGTCTCTCCTCATTCTTCCAACTGAAATACAACACTGCACAGATCATCTGCTCCTTCACCGCACGGAGAATTTTTTGGAAGCGTCTCAAATAACAAAGCACCAGAAAGTTTGGCAGCGATGGGAGTAAAGCCCAAATCACCAGAGAGATCCGAAACTGAACCAGCGGCTGAGCCAACTCGGCCTCACTACCACATTCAGATTAAACACAAACATTGACACTGAATTAGGATATAAAAAATAATGTTCAGGAATTGGCCATTCGGACCGTCGAGCATTCTCAGTTACATAATAAGATCATCTGAAAACTTCAACCATCCTCCGCTTTGTAACATCCAGAAGTTTAGTTGCTGAACAGTCTCCACTCAAAATAAAGAGAGAAATGTCCTGTTAACTGCTTTTTTTTTTGCTGATATGAAGTCAGAGAACTAACATGGATAATGTTTGGGTGGTCAAAATGGGAAACTGAACGACATTGACACACACAGAAAATCACAAATATGCGCGTTGTTAAGGTTTGAAATTGTGCTTATTTTCACACTGTCTTTCAATGTGCAGAAAGTGGAGCTGTGATCAGCTTATAGCTCAGAAGATGTACAGCAAGAATGTACATAACAGGCTGATGCTTACGGTGCCTGTTTGGACTCGGTGAGCTGCATCTTACGATTGAAGCCATTTAAATGTGATTCAATGAGTCCCGTTCCAAATTCTGTGCTCGAAAAAGAAAACTTGCTGAATTTGCCCATTGTCTTGAATTCAAAGCATCACATGGAAGATAAGAAAGTTAATCTTAACCGTGGTGTCAGGAAACATCAAATGACAGAAAGTTACAGCAAAGAAAGAGGCCAGTCGGCCCTGTGTGCTGCTTTCAAAGAGCAGTGTGATTGGTTGATCTGAATGATATTCGTCATTTAGGAAGAATGGGCAAAAAGGAAAACGAGGCGGAGTCGCGCTGTTAATAAGTAACCAGATCGGTACATTAGTGAGAGAGGATCTTAGATTGAGGGATCAACATGTAGAATCAGTTTGGGTGGAGCTAAGAAACTGCAAGAAGCAGCAAACATTGGCGGGAGTTGTTTATCGGCCGCCAAACTGTAGTGGAGTTTACTTTTACAAACTTCACCAAAGACAAGTTTCTTTGACCAAATGGTCTATGTCGGTGGAAAACAAGTGTCCCCTTCAGCCAATGAGAAGAACCATTGCTGTTCGCTGGAACATGAAGTCGATACTTTCCTCCTTTAAGACAGTTATTAAAGCCATTCCCTTTGACCGAGCTTTTAGTCACCTGACCGATTATGTGGCTCAGTGTCATACTTTGTGATAAAATGCTCCTGGGGAACGCCTTGTGACGTTTCATTAGGAAAAATGAGCTTTATAAATATAAGTTGTTGTTGTAGTCCATACATAGAAAGAGACAAACTACTCTTGTCTCTTTCATCCTGATATTTTTCACTGTAACTTTGTAATGTGAACTTGCACCACTAATGTGAATACAGTTCGTGCTCGTAAAAATGTGTTCACCTTCTCAGGGAACTGAACCACATTGACACACACACAGGAACACAGACAGGTATACACCGAGACTGGCAGAGGCCGAAGGAGAGACAAATGCCACAGTGAAATCATGTCACCATGAAATCATGTCACCAAATTGGCTCCGTTTTGTTTTCCATTTCCAACTGGAGATTTGCAGAAGGCTGACAAATGAACGGAAACAAGAGAACACGGGTGTGTTTGGATCGCTTTCCCTCGATTCAAACGATAATTAGCTCTGTCTGTGCGCCGATAAAATCCAAAATAATGAGAAACGTAGTCGGCAGGAGTCGAACCTGCGCGGGGTAATCCCAATGGATTTCTAATCCATCGCCTTAACCACTCGGCCACGACTACAGAAGCTGCTGGGTTATTACTATTATTTGTATGAAATCATGCAATGGTTACAGCGGAGAACGTGGTCTTTCTGCCCGTCCTGTCACTGCCATTACCTGATCTTTTCCCCGGAATCCTGCAATTTATCCTGTCTCTCCTCGTTCTCCCGACCAAACTGGGAAAGAAAGAGTGAGAATGATCCAACCCGGCCAATTACCGCTCCATCAGTCTACTCTCCATCATCAGTAAAGTAATGGAAGGGGTCATCAATAGTGCTATCAAGTGGCACAGACTTAGCAATAACCTGCTCACTGATGCGCAGTTTGGGTTCCGTAAGGGCCACTCAGCTCCTGACCTCATTACGGCCTTGGTTCAAATACAAACAAAAGAGCTGAACTCCCGAGATGAAGTGACATCAAGTCAGCATTTGATCGAGTGTGGTATCAAGGTTCCCGAACACAACTGGAGTCAATGGGAATCAGGGGGAAACTCTCCGCTTGTTGGAGTCATACCTAGCACAAAGGAAGATGGTTGTGGTTGTTCGAGTCAGTCATCTTAGCTCCAGGACATCACTGCACGAGTTCCTTAGCGTAGTGTCCTCGGCCCGAGCATCTTCAGCAATGAACTTCCATCCATCATAAGGTCAGAAGTGGCGAAGTTAGCTGATGATTGCACAATGATCAGCACCATACCCGACTCCTCAGATACTGAAGCAGTCCATGTCCAAACGCAGCCAGACCTGGACAATATCCAGGCTTGGGCTGACAAGTTGGCAAGTAACATTCGCACCCCACAAGTGTCACGCAATGACCATCTCCAACACGAGAGAATCCAACCATCGCCTCTTGCTGTTCAATGGCATTACCATCACTGAATTCCTCACTATCAACATCCTGGGGGTTCCCAGTGACCAGGAACTGAACTGGACTAGCCATATAAACACTGTGGCTACAAGAGGAGGTCAGACATTAGGAATCGTGCAACGTGTAACCCACCTCCTGACTCCCCAAAGCCTGTCTACCATCTACAAGGCAAAAGTTAGGAGTGTGATGCTTGCAGCCCCCGCAACACTGAAGAAGCTGGACACCGTCCAGGGCAAAGCAGTCCACTTGACTGGCACCACATCCACATTCACTCCCTTCACCACTGATGCACAGTAGCAGCAGTGTGTACCCTCTACAAGATGCACTGCAGGAATTCACCAAGGCTTCCAAGAGAGTAGCTTCCAAACCCAGGACCATTACCAGCTTGAAGGACAAGGGCAGCAGATAGATAGGAACATCATCACCTGGAAGTTTCCCTTCAATTCACTCACCATCCTGACTTGGAAATATATTGCCGTTCCTTCACTGTCACTGGGTCAAAATCCTGGAACTCCCTTCCTAACAGCACAGTGGAAGTACCTACACAACATGGACTGCAGTGGTTCAAGAAGGCAGACCACCTTCCCAAGGGCAATTAGGGATGGACAATAAATGCTGGCCCAGACTGCGAAGCCCACATCATGTTAATGAATAAAAAAAAAATCCAAGTTAACCTGCAAATTATATTGCTTTGAACTTCTGACCAAAGTAAAGCACTGCAAACGGCAGTCCCTGGAGCAAGGCTGACGTATTTGCTCAGGTGAGGAACCAGCTGAAGCTTTCAATATTGGTTTTCTTAACACCGAATTTCCAAACAGTAATTGAGCAATGGCTTGAAAGCGAAAAACACAGGGTTAAGGAGAAAGAGAAGAAAATTGCCTTTAATTGTAAAGCTCTTTCTACAAAACTGACATAGACACCATGGGTGGAAGGTCCTCTTACTGAGCTGTTCCATTTGATGATGACATTGTTGATCAGCCTGTCTCCAGCATTCCTAATGAGAACAGCCGAATTCCATAGAACCATAGAACATTACAGTACAGAAAACAGGCCATTAGGCCCGTCTAGACTGTGCTGAAATATTATTCCGCTAGTCCCATTGACCTGCACGCAGTCCATAACCCTCCAGACCTCTTCCATCCATGTATCTATCCAATTTATTTCTAAAACTTAAGAGTGAGCCCGCATTTACCACGTCAGATTGTAGCTCGTTCCACACACTCACCACTCTCTGAGTGAAGAAGTTCCTCCTAATGTTCCCCCTAAACTTTTCCCCTTTCACCCTAAAGCCATGTCCTCTCGTGTTGATCTCTCCTAATCTAAGTGGAAAGAGCCTACTCGCAATTACTCTGTCTATACCCCTCATAATTTTGTAAACTTCTATCAAATCTCCCCTCATTCTTCTACGCTCCAAGGAATAATGTCCTAACCTGTTTAATCTTTCCCTGTAACTCAACTCCTTAAGACCCAGCAACATCCTAGTAAATCTTCTCTGCACTCTCTCAAACTTACTGATATCGTTCCTGTACTCCAAAGTTGGCCTCACCAATGTCTTATACAACCTTACCATAACATCCCAACTCCTATACTCAATACTTTGATTTATGAAGGCCAGTATGCCAAAAGCTTTCTTTACAACCCTGTCTGCCTGTGACGCCACTTTCAGGGAATTATGTATCTGAACCCCCAGATCCCTTTGTTCCTCCGCACTCCTCAGTGCCCTACCATTTACTGTGTATGTCCTACCTTGGTTTGTCCTTCCAAAATTCAACACCTCACACTTTTCCGCATTAAATTCCATCTGCCATTTTCTGGACCATTTTTCCAGTTGGTCCCGATCTCTCTGCAAGCTTTGAAAGTCTTCCTCGCTGTCCACAACGCCTCCAATCTTAGTGTCATCAGCAAACTTGCTGATCCAATTTACCACGTTATCATCCAAATCATTGATATAGACAACAAACAACAATGGTCCCAGCACAGATCCCTGAGGCACACCACTAGTCACAGACCTCCAGTCTGAGAGGCAATCATCCACTACCACTCTCTGTCTTCTCCCACACAGCCAATTTAGAATCCAGTTTACAACCTCTCCATGGATACCAAGTGTCTGAACCTTCTGAATTAACCTCCCATGTGGGACCTTGTCAAAATTACTAAAGTCCATGTAGACAACATCCACAGCCTTTCCTTCATCTACTTTCTTGGTAACCTCCTCGAAAAACTCTACAAGGTTCGTTAAACACGACCTACCACGCACAAAGCCATGCTGACTATCCTTAATCAGTCTTTGGCTGTCCAAATAATTGTATATCCGATCTCTCAGAACACATTCCAATAATTTACCTACTACTGACGTCAGGCTCACTGGCCTTTAATTACCTGGTTTGCTTTTGGAGCCTTTTTTAAACAACGGAACAACATGAGCTACCCTCCAATCCTCCGGCACCTCACCCGTGGCTAAGGACATTTTAAATATTTCTGCCAGGGCCCCTGCAAGTTCTACACTAGTCTCCCTCAAGGTCCGAGGGAATATCATGTCAGGCCCGGGGGATTTATTCACTGTAAGGCAGCAAGCACCTCCTCCTCTTTAATCTCTATATGTTCCATCACACTACTGCTTGTTTCCCTTCCTTCCTTATACACTATGCCAGTTTCCTGAGTAAATACTGATGCAAAAAAAAAACTGTTTAAGATCTCCCCCATCTCGTGAGGCTCCACACATAGATGACCACTCTGATATTCAAGGGGACCAATTGTGTCCCTTACTATCCTTTTACTCTTAATATAGTTGTAGAAACCCTTCGGGTTTACCTTCGCATTATCTGCCAAAGTAACCTCATGTCTTCTTTTTGCCTTCCTGATTTCCCTTTTTAGTATTTTCTTACATTTCCTATACTCTACAAGTACCTCATTTGTTCCTTGTTGCCTATACCTGCTATACACCTTCTTAACTAGATCGCCAATATCCATTGAAATCCAAGGTTCCCTATGCCTGTTAACTTTGCCTTTAATCCTGACAGGAACATGCAAACTCTGCACTCTCAAAATTTCGCCCTTGAATGCCTTCCACTTACTGAACACATCCTTGCCAGAAAACAACTTATCCCAATCCACTCTTCCTAGATCCTTTCTCATTTCCACAAATTTGGCCTTTCTCCAATTTGGAATCTCAACTCGAGGACCACACCTATCCGTATCCATAATTAACTTAAACCTAATGACATTGTGGTCACTGGACCCAAAATGTTCGCCTACACATAAAGGCCCAAAGCGCTGCTGCATGACGTCACCGCTTAACATTGCAGACAGCTCCATTGGGCTCTTTACAGCGGAGTGTTGATAGAGGCGAGTGGGGTCATATTCGCTTCACATATGATGGAGCTGCGGTTTGAAACATGGCAAGAGCGTTATCCAAGCGTTTTCATTTCAGTGTGAGCGAAAGTTCGATGATTAACGTTTGTTGGAAATATGAACACAAGGGTTGGAATCCTGCTGACTAAAGTTTTCACCATTTTTGATTTTAACCAAATTAATTATCAGTTAATTAGAAGGAAATCTATCCAAATACGTCCGTATTTTCTGATTCCCATTCATTTGTCAGCATTCAGGGAATTTGCTTTCGGAAATGGAACAAACACGGAGCCAAGTTGGTGACACTCTTGCTTTCTGGGCCTGTGTCTCTCCTTAAGACTCTGTCACTTTCGGTGTACATCCCTGTGTGTCTGTTTCTCTGCGATTGTCAATGTGGCTCAGTTCCCTGAGGGGGTGAAAACGTTTTTAACGCCGCAAACTTTATTCGCATTAGTTGTGCGAATTCATGTTACAATCTCGCTGAGAAAAGCATCAGCGTGAAAGATAAAACAGGAAATTGGCCCTTTCTATATTTATCCTACAACAACAACAAATTATATTTATAAAGCGCCTTTAACCTAATGAAACGTCAGAAGGCGTTCCCCAGGAGCGTTATATAACAAAGTGTGACACCGAGCCTCTTTTCGGTCAGATGACTAAAAGCTCGGTCAAAGAGGGAGACTTTAAGAACTGTCTTAAAGGAGGAAAGTATCGATTTCATGTTCCAGCTAACAGCAAAGGTACTACTCATTGGTTAAGAAGTCTCTTGTGTTCATCTGACACAGACCATTTGGTCGGAGAAAGTTGTCTCTGATGAAAGAGATCGGGAATGAAAAAACAATGTCAAAAGTTGCCTCCATAATCCAAATGATGTCCAGTGACCAGGAATCGGCGCTTCCATTGGACCAACAGCGAATAGGGTGGAGGGTTTTGGAAATTGAAAGTTACACATGAGCAGCTTGGGGGCTATTTCACCTCACTGTCAATTTCATATTCCAGCTCACAGCAACCATTGTTTTCATTGGATGACGAAGTAGTTTATCTTGAACCGAAACAGGCAGTTTTGTGGTGAAAGAGATCTGAACTGAAAAACAATAGGCAAAAGCAGCGTAGTTAAGCCAAATCGAAAAACGTTAGCACAGCTTCCCTGGTGATCTAGTGGTCAGGATTCGACGCTTTCACCGCCGCGGCCCGGGTTCGATTCCCGGTCAGGGAATGTCCACTTATTGAGTTTTTCGGAACGGGTGTTGATCACTCATTGACTGGAAAGGTTTAAAAGCTCCACCAGAATCAGAGGAGTGAGAGTTCAAGAGCTGGAAAACATCACACTTGGTTCAAGTGGAGTGAGGGAATGAAGAAAGAGGAGAGGAGCACTGACTATAGAATTGTTGGTGTGAGGCAAAATATAGGTGGGACAAGTATGAATTTTGCTGCCTACTCTTTGCATTGGCAGAAATATCACTCCTGATGGATCAACCAATCACTCCTGCTCTTTGAAAGCAGCGCGCCCGGCCGAATGGCCTCTTTGTGCTGTTACTTTCTATAATTTTATGGTTCCCAACAGCACGGGTCATTCTGCCATTTTATAACCCACACCAGCGAGGTATTCTTTCTTACCTTGTATTCGCCTCTATTGAAACGAAAACACGGAGCAAATTCTGCGAGTTTTCTTGCCATTTCCAGCACGAAATTTGTCACGAGACTAATTGAGCGACACATCAATGGTGCCAATCCTTCCCTGGAGCTCACCGCGTCCAAAGATCACTGTTATCATCAGCCTGTCATGTACCTTCTTGCAGTACATCTGCTGAACAATATAAGCTTATCACAGCTCTGCTTTCTTCACATTGAAATCCAGTGTGAAAATCAATTAAAAAGATGAACAACTGGGAGAGATAATCGGCACTGGGCACATTCCTGTAATCAGTATCTGGGAGAACCAGGAAGGTGGGATCCAGGTGTCTCTTCCACGAGTTTTATCCATTCCCACGAATTGATTGTGTCGGCATCAAGCAACAGCTAATTGACCTGGGAGCAGGACGGGCAGAGGGAGCTGGAGGCGAGGCAGAGACAGAAGCAGAAAGAGATGCGACATGCATTGAATTTGATGTATGTCAGTTTCTTTCAGTGGTGAATGTCTGTCTTGTAAGTTTCACAGGAGACACAGCAATTGGTGTTTATTTCAAGCAGCAAGATTTTAAAAGTAAAAAGATAAAAGCAAATTACTGCGAACGATGGAAATACGTCACAGCTGGTGAGAGGAACAAGCCGCACGAATTTTATTTGGCTTTTCTAAATATCATAGCGTCCAGCGTGGGGCTCGAACCCACGACCTGAGATTAAGAGCCGCATGCTCTACCGACTGAGCTAGCCGGGCATATAGAAAGTTGCTCCATATGCCAACATACATGGAGAAACCTGCTGCTTTCCACCTGGTGCCTCAGTTTGTTCTGACTTTTAAGGTGTGGAACATAATCGGCCTACAAATGCCCCAAGGTTGCAATGCATTCCTCTCAATCACCAATAACATCATTCACATCTTCCACTTCTTATCTGCACCTCCTTCCAAATACTGTGATCCATTTTCCTCAGGATTTTCGCCTGGATTTAATATTTACCTGCTTTGTGACCTCATTTTGAAATCAGATTCGCTTCAACATCCAACACAAACTGAATTGCAAACCTGACGGACAAACAATGGAAAACAAGTCACTCGGTAACACAAATCCCATGGTGCTCATTTTCAGATTCACAACAGTCAGCTTTTCAATAAAATGAAGGAATTTTACGGTGAAAAGAATTAGAAAGTTGGTGTGACTTTTATTTGTGACTCACTCACTCGGGTATTCTGTAAATGCTGCTCGGAGGTTTAGTGACCGGGATATAATCTACCTGTGTTTTCCTGAGCCTGTGCTCGGTGTATTGGGAGGTTTGGCCCGGGTTGGAGTATCTTGTGTCCCAGGGATGGGCAGTAACCCGCTGATTGAAGCTGCAGTCGCCGCTTTCTGCTGGCAGCGGGTGATTGGAGAGTGCGGGGACGGAATATTGCTGCTTTTCTGCTTTTCCCTGTCTCACTCACTGTGGAGCTGAGGAAGAGTGAATAATTGATGGGTTTGTTTCAATCCAATAACTTGATGAATTTCCAATGGGTTAGATATCGGTGTATGGTCGGTCTAATTGTTTTCTCAATGGAGTCAGCAACGTTTATGGAGTCTTCGTATTCAGCTCAAGTACCCAATGACAACCGGGAACTGAGTGACTATGAATGCTGATAGAGAGAAAACAGTTAAAGTTTCATTCCTGGGTGGTCTCCAACCACCAACCTTTCGTTTCATAGCCGAACGCACTAAACAATGGCGCCACAGGGACCGATGAAAGTTTAAGCCAGGGTGTCAGTGAGTTAAAGCTTCAGATTGCTGCGAACGGAATGACCATTGTTCTCTATCAGTTTTACTCTTCCAAAATAAAGAGTGGGACATTCATTGTGGATATATGGAAACAGTTTGATCCGACCCACTATAGGCACACCCATGTCACTGTGAACCAGCTCTCCTACAACCGGTGCCGTCTCCCTTCGAGCCTTTGCGTGTCTTGTCTGTTACCAAGTATTCTGATTGTCCTGAAGCTGACATTAGTTTTGAATTCCTGATGTGCAGTAACGAGAATCTTTTCAAAGTCTCAGATCAGTTAATTTCACTGATAACATTAGAGTCAATGTTCCAGTGTCTTAAAGAAGGGAAAGGTGCCTTGACTGTCTCTGGTCAGTCTGACAGTTCACCCTTCATTCTCCCCTGATTCCGGTTCCCAAAGTGTTTCTGAATATTCACAAAGCTGGAGACTGGGTTTTCTGTATTGGTTCCCAATCCATTTTCCCAGTTGCCAACTGACATTATTTTCCAAATATTTTTTGGAGAGGACAGAAAAGCGGCCTCGAGACCACAATCAGATCAACCATGATCTTGCTGAATGGCGGAACAGGTTCAAAGGGCTGAATCGCCTCCTCCTGATCGTCATTCGTCCCTTCCTGTGACACAGCCCGAATCACTCCTGACTTTAGCAAACTGCCTTCAGAATTAATTATCAGCTAAGTGAAATGAAAACCACCCAACCATTTCCGTGTTTCTTCTTTCCGTTGATCGGCAAACATTCACTAAATCTGCAGTCTGAAATGGAACAATAATTTGCCAGGTTGGTGACATCCTTGTTTTCTGGGTGTTTGTCTCCCCTTCGGTCTCTGTCACTCTCGGTGCATATGTCTGTGTGTGTTCCTCTGTCTATGTTAGTGTGGTTCAGTTCCCCGAAGTGGTGATCACATTTTCACCATCACAAACTTTATTCACATTGATTGTGCAGCTTCATATTGAAATTTTACAGAGAAAAATATCAAAATGAAAGATTCAAGAGGGGTTTGCAATGTTTGTACGGAGGTGCAGCTAAGAAGTGGAAGGTGTGAATGATGTTATTGGTGATTGAGAGGAATGCATTGTAACCTTGGGGCTTTTATCGGTCGATTACCTTCAACAATTTGAAATTCAGAACAAGCTGAGGCTTGAGGTCGTAAACAGCAGTGATCTCCATGGATGTTGGGATGTGGAATGCTTCGTTCTTCTTACATGCCTGGCTAGTTCAGTCGACGGCGTCTGAGGCTCTTAATGCCAGGTCTGTTGGGTTCGCGACCTGTGATCAGTGAAAGTCCCTTTTTAAACATTGTTGTTTTCATGGGTGATCCCCAGGTCTCCATTCCTCCGGCAGTGTCACCGCTCAAACTGAGTCTTTCTCCATCCCGCTTTGTTAATATCACAGTTGCTGGTTTATGAATGAAAACTGCTCTCGGCTTCACTGGAAGTCAAGTTTTTAATTCTGAGCATTTGGTGCTTTCACCGACGCAGCCTAGGTTTAATTCCCGTATAGGGAAAACCTTTTCTTTCCCGCTGTGTGAACTGTCACAGTGAATAGGAATTCCTTATTAAAAGAAACCAGGTCTGGCAGCGTCTGTGGAGTGTCAAACAGAGTTAATCTTCCAGCAGGATGATCTTTCATCAGAGCTGGAAAAGCCAGAGCTGTAACAGGTGGAAAACAAGTCTAGAGGCGGAGAGATGGGACTGAAAGGACAAAAGGGAAGGACTGTGATCGGTTACAAGGCATGAGAGAGAAACTGTCTAAAGGGATGATGGTGCAAAATGTGGGTGGGAATGGGACAGATTTTTCTTCCTGCTGTTCAAACTGGGAGAAATGTCGCTCCTGATCAACAAATCACAACTGCTCTTTCAAAGCAGCACGCCGGGCCGAATGGCCTCTTTCTGTGCTGGATCTTTCTATAACTGTTTCATTTCCACTCCCAATGCTGCTGCTTTCACAGTCATTTTATCATCTTACAACCCACTCCAGCAAAATCCACCTTCTTCTCTTGTGTTCAGCTCATTTGACGTCATGAGACTGAGCAAATTCAGTGAGAAGTTTTCTTCTCGTTTGGCACGAGATTTGGAACCAGATCTGGGGGATATTTGTGTCGATGTAAACAGTGAAATCTCCCCTATTACCTCCACATTTTCCCTTGCACCACCATCTCGATAGTCAGTGCTTTGCAGCCTATCACAGCCCTTCTCTCGTTTCCTATTTTCACCTCTGTGTTTGCTCGCGGCCTGTTGCACGGGTGACATTTCCAGCTCGGATACAAAACTCCAGCTCTCACTCCACTGATTCAGGCGGAGCTGATATGCGCTTTCAGTTTTCAATCAATAAGCGATGCACATTTATTTTTAATCATTCGCATGATGTTTATAAGGGCCGAACCCTAACCACTAGACCCCCAGGCTTGCTACTTTACAGGCCGGTTTACCCATGACATCTGTGCCTTCTATTTTCATTTCAGACCTCTTTCACCAGAGACACTTTTCTCCCACAAAATGACACGTTTATGTAGAACACATACGACTTTTTCAGCCAATGAAAACAGCGATTGCTGTTAGCTGGAGCAGCATTCATTGTCACACAGTCCCGGGTTGTCATTGGGTCCTTAAGCGACAAAAGAGGTCAGAAATTGTCAACTCTCCTGTTACCCGGCGAGTTCCAACAGACATGTCTTTTATTGAATATTCATTTCGAGTATTCTCCACTCACCCGCTGCCAGCTGAAGGATATCCTCATTTTGCTGAGTGTACACTTTGTGAAAAGACGAAGAGCAAGTGCAATCCGGCTGTGAGATTCTGCATTCAGCTAATATTCAAGAACAAGCAGGAGTGATGCAACTTTCCCTTTCACCTAAACGAACAAGTATCGAAAATGTTTCTGCTTGGTTTTGAATCGGGGACTTTCCGCATGTGAGATGAACGTGATAACCACTACACTACGGGAACTCAGCACGAAGTGAGTCCAGTACACGTGACTACAATGCAGTTCCGCAGCAGCACTTTGGGTCTTTGTTTTGAAGAAATGGAATTCGGCTGTTCTCATTAGGAATGCTGGAGACGGGCTGATCAACAATATCATCATCAAATGGTACAGCGTGTTGGAGAGTCATTAGGCCATCACATCTATCCCAGCTTCATTTTAAAGGAGAACATATCAGTCTCAATATAATTCTCCCTTTCCATAAGCCTCATTTTTCACTATTTCAAGTCACTGTCCATTTCATTTTTGAAGAAGGTGTTTCTGCAGAATCCATACACAGTTTCTCTTAATTAACAAAGTTTCCCCCGACCCAGTGACATGAAGATTTGGACTTAGGTTTCTTCCAGTCCCTGTCATTTTAACCAGGTGCCACCAACCTCATCCCTGCGGCTCCTGTGAAACTGACAAGGCGACACACAGCAGAAATTTATCACTGAAAGTAACTGACACACATCAAATTCTGCCGCTTTCATGTCGCATCTTTTAACTCCCTGTTCTCCCTCTCAGACATTTCCAGGTCTATTAAATGTCATCCACCTGGAACTTCCGCATCAGCCTTTTTCTACTGAATATGGTCGGTTTTCCATTTGGCAAGTGGGTGGCTCAATAGTTCAGCGGTTACAGCGCTGCTTTTGTAAGTCAAGAGCCCAAGTTCAATCCTCGCTGTAACCTATGAATGACCTTCAGCTGAGAATGTCAAGTAACGTGCGAGACTGCGGAACAAAATAGGAAAAGCATTCTGCTTTTAAGTTAAAATACTGCGGATGATGGAAATTTGTACGAAAAACAGAAAATGCTGGGAAAGCTCACCATCTGACAGCGTCTGTGGAGAGGGAAACAGAGTCACAGTCTCGAGTCCGTGTGACATCTTCAGGTCTATAGAAGGAGA
The DNA here is from genome assembly GCF_964194155.1 of Cetorhinus maximus. Taxonomy (NCBI): domain Eukaryota; kingdom Metazoa; phylum Chordata; class Chondrichthyes; order Lamniformes; family Cetorhinidae; genus Cetorhinus; species Cetorhinus maximus. The sequence goes on along the minus strand of NC_135901.1, from coordinate 60,838,806 downwards.
AATGTGATGCAATTTATACTGTTTACGAGGGGGTGGGTGGAGCAACTGGAAAGGTCAGTGAAAGGTGGGGGCTCAGTAGTGGTTGACAAAGCAGCCAGGGACACAAGACAAAGGAAGTGTTAATGGTCGTGGAAAGGGCTAAAAAAGGTGCTGATAGTGGTGTAAAGGTGTGAATACAGAACAAGGGTCAGCACTCTGTTAAAGAACAACATAGAGCAACTGACAGATGGTCCTTTAGGGGCCTCCCTCTTCACCTTCCAAGGGCCCAAACACTCCTTTCAGGTGAACCAGCTCTTCACTTACACCCCCTTCAATTTGGTCCACTGCATTTGCTGCTCCCAATGCGGTTTCCTTTACATTGGGAAGACCAAACGCAGACTGGGTGACCGCTTTGCAGAACACCTTTGGTCTGTCTTCAAGCATGACCCAGACCTTCCTATCCCTATCCATTTCAACAAATCATCCTGCTGTCATGCCCACATGTCTGTCCTTGGCCTGCTGCAATGTTCCAGTGAAGCTCAACGCAAACTGGAGGAACAGCACCTCATCTTCCGATTAGGCACTTAACAGCCTTCCAGACTTAACATTGATTTCAATAGCTTCAGAACCTGAACTTGCTCCCCTATTTTCACCCCTTTTAAAATCCCGTTATAAAAATGTATTTTTATTTTTCTTTACTTATTTTTATTCATTTATTCATTATTTCATCCCCCTTTTATCCTCTTTTCTATCCTTTGTCCCCAACCACTGCCCCTCTCCCCAACCCACCACAAAATAGAGCCATCTGTCAGTTGCTCTAAGTTGGCCTTTCACAGGGCGCTGACCCTTGTTCTTCAATTCACACATTCTGCTTTCTTGCCTCTATGTCACTATCAGCACCTTCTTCAGCCCTGACCACTACCATTAACATCCCTTTGTCTTGTGTCCATGACATCATTGTCAATATCTCCTTTGCCCCCACCTATCATTGACCTCCTACCCAGTTTCGCCTGCTCTACCCGCCCCACCTCTCCCCACCCCACCCCACCTCACCCCACTCCTCCCCACCCCACCCCACCCCACCCCACCCGGCACCCTCCCCACCCTGCTGCCTTGAACAGTGAACATTACTTCACTTTCTTTTTCTCTTTCGCTCTGGAGAAGAGCCAGGCCGACTCGAAACGTTAACTCTGTTCCCTTCTCCACCGAGGCTGTCAGAGCTGCTGAGTTTTCCCAGCATTTTCTCGTTTTATAATATATAAGAGGTGATTGGCTAATCAAATGCCAGACGGAGAAAAATGCAGCGAAGTCTGAAGTCACTCTCTTGGTCGTAAAAATTTTTTAAAAAAGTAACAAAGCAGAACATATTTCAAAAGGTGAGAAAGTTGTGCTGATGTTCACAGATACTTGGCTGTGCCTCTACAAAGAACACAGAAAGTTGCATCAGTCTCTGCAGCACAATGGTTCAGCGCGTTCGGCTGTTAACTGTAAAGTTTGCTGGTTCAGAGGCGAAGCTGTTAATATTTTTCCCCCATCAACATTCAGTGTCACACAGATCCGGGTTGTCAATGGCGGTAAGAAAATTTTCCACAAATGTTGCCAATTCTACTGTTCTTCAATGAGTTTCGATTCAGGGAATTTTCAGCGTGTAAAGCAAATGTGGTAATCCCTGGACTACAAATACAACACGCAGCTCCTTGCAGAATGACCTAGAATGTCAAACTGTGCTGTCTAATCGCACTTCAGGACCTTGTTTTGTGGAAGTACAATTCGGCTGAAAACCTTAGCCATGCGGCACAGAAATTGATCTAACATTAGAATCTTCAAATGACACAGCACATCAGCAGCTCATTCAACACCTCACACATGTGCGAATGACCTTACAGCAAATCCGTCTCCACCTTTTTCTCTTTCTTCCAAGCCATGCATTTTTCAGAATATCATTCAAAACCTGGAGAAGTACAAATGTCACATGTTTTTGAGATGATGCAACCAGTTACTATTTAACAACAAACGGGAACGATGCAACCTTTCCTCACACTTAATTCTGTTAATGCTTCTACCCCTTTTCGAGCGGGGAAACTTTCCGCGTGTGAGAGACCGTGATCCCTATTACCCTACACAAACCCTGCAATGTAAAGAGCCCAATTTAACACACAGAAGATAGAGTCGGGATTAATGGGTCTTATTCAGGTTGGAAAGACGTAACTTGTGCCACAAGGATCAGTCCTGGGGCCTTAATTATTGATGATCCGTATTAATGACATGGAGGAGGGGGCAGAGTGTAATGTATCCAAATTTGCTGACGATACAAAAATAGGTGGGAGGACAGGTTGTGATGAGGACATAAGGAATCTGCAAGGGGATATAGATAGGTTGAGTGTGTGGGCAAAAACTTTGCAGATGGAGATTAATGTAGAGAAGTGTGAGGTCATATATATTGGCAGGAAGAATCAAAAGACAGACTATTATTTAAATGGAGGGAGACTCCAAAAAAGTGCAGGACGGAGGGATCTGGGTGTTCCCATGCATGAAACACAAAAAGTTAGCATGCAGGTGCAGCAAGTAATTAAGAA